>NC_083095.1:152654947-153350447 GCF_949774975.1 Lagenorhynchus albirostris | reverse complement strand
GAACTAGATTTACCTTTGTTTCTTTTTGTCAGAGGAAAAGATAGATTTTATAACATAAATTTGGCAAAATAGAAGGATACTGTAGTCCATGCTTTTAGCAGCTCACATATTAAAGAAGATGGTCATTTTCTTTGTTCTTCATTAAAGCAGAGAATGCCTGTAAAACGAACTTGGGAAATAGAGAAAAACATTAAATCATCCTTGTCCTAACACCCTCAAAATAACCACAGTTTACATCTTGGTCCATTTCCTTCTCGTCTTTTTTACATATTTATTTATGCTGTAGATCAGTTTTATATCTTTGCTTTCACATAGCATGGTATCAGAATTGTCTCCATATCATTACCTGATCATTATAACCATCATTTTTAAGGATTGCCTGCTTTTTAATCCACATAAATCTATCTTTTTAAAATTTAATCACTTGACCTTTATTGGTCACTTAGGTGATAAACAACAATGAAGTGAACATCTTTGTGCGTATCATTTTCCTTTGTTAGGATGAGTTGCCTGGCTTAGATTTCTGATGATGGAATTATTGTATTAAGATGGAGGATGAACATATTGCTAAAATGCTTTACAGAAGAGTCTGACCAAGCGACAAAGCCGCCATCAGCATATGAGAGTACCCCTTCCTAATCCCGTTCTTGCACTGAGTAAAAGTAATTTTTAATCCGTGAGTTACTGTTACCCTGGGAGTTCCTCAGTTAGACATATAAATAATCATGGTAGTCTTTAGAGTCCTCTGGTCCATTCAGTTTATCATGCTAACAGCATCAATGATAGTAGCAATAACATCCCAACTGTTAGACCTGACACATTCCTCCCGGCTGTGCTGATAGAAATATATTCAAGCCATGTATGTATTGTTAAATGTTCTAGTAGCCATATTTAATCAAGGTAAAAATCCAGCAGGTGAGAGTAATATTAACACTATATTTTATTTAACCTAATATATTCAAAATATTATCAGTTCAGCTTGTAGCACTAGCCACATATCAGGTGCTCAAACACAGCCTTCCACAAAGAAGCCTAAAGGCTCTGTCAGATTTTCTCTTCCTTCATTTAGGTAGGCTGCAAAAGTCTTTTCTGTGTTTTTAGTCTTGAGTTCAGGTGTCCCCAGAAGCTGACTCTGAGACAGGGACTTACTGTGCAGGTAGTTTATTTGGGAGGTGATTCCAGGGAGCAGAGGGGACAATGCTGAGGGGAGATGAGAAAGCCAAGAGCTGGTGACAATGAGCAGTTCTCGCTGTGGGTCCCTGGAGTGTGACCCTGCTGGGGACCATCTGAGAATCTGGGTGGGGAACATGCCTCAAAACTGCTCCCATGAAGGTCGAGGGACTGGGGCATCGACTCACTGACCCTTGTCCTCCCTTCATTGGTTATGCTTGTCCTCAGGGGTGTTAACTCCCCCGCACTTCTGGGTTGTACCTGCTGGGGGCCAAGCATACTTCCTGGTACTGGAGAGGGCCCTCAGGCAAAGAAGAAAGATGCAGGCTCTTGAGGGGTATGGAGACTGTCTGTATGATTGCTAGTAAACCCAGGTGGGCCAGGGATGTAGGGTGGGGCCTCAGTAGCATCTGCCCTTGAGTCTATGTCAAGATTCACTGAGATCTTCTTGAATGGGCATGACCCCAGTCAGGTCATTCCCAGTGGATAGTATTCATAGGTGACTCAGTCTGCATTCTTTTATATACAAGCAACGGAAACTGATTCTGGCTAACCAGACAAAAGGTAATTGATAGAAGGATGTTGAAGACTCTCAGGATGTAACAGGACCAAGGAGGAGGATGCTGACCAGGTTTAGACATGTGATGGAATAAGATTTTGCTCAATAATATATGTAGTAAGCTGGCAGCATAGTTAACATCTTGTAGTGGAACAGAATTGTTAAGATATCCTGTAGTCCCCTTGTTTGTTCTGGGACAGGGAGAAAGGTCACTCTGGTTTATTTTCAGAAGGGCACCATCTAAAATTATCCTCCCACTATACTACACACAATGGAAGAAAGATGATGCCCCAATCGGAAATCAAGTTGCTATTAGGGAATAAATGCTGGGTAGCTAAAAATGGGCAAAGGACACTGCAAAAGGGGATCGGGCTTTCTGGTGAAATCTGAGTAAGATTGTGCTGATCAATTTCCTGGTTTTGATAATTCACTATGTTATGTGAGATGTCTCCACTGGGGGAAGCTGGGTGATGGGTATGGGGGACCACTTCTGTACTATTTTTGCAACTTTTGTGGGTCCATAATCATTGCACAATAACAAGTTAAGAAAAGAAAAAGGGAAGGGCTTAGAGATTTAGATCCTCCTTTGGAGTAGAATTTGGAGAAATTGGAGTGTCCTAACTTCACCTTTACTCCCAACCTCATCCTCAAGGGCACCAAAAGCTAAATCTTTAGACCTAAGCGTTCTCTGCAACCTTCTAAACCTGGGAAGAATGAGGCACCCATTTATTTGGACTCCAATGGGTTTCTTGTCCCAGCCAATTTATTATGTTTTTTGAAGTTTAACTTTGAAGATTTGATGTTGATCTACAATTGATTGGGTAGGATAGCAGACAGGTCTGAAATGGAACTGAGGGTTTACAAAGCTGGGTTTGTACAACTCTCAGTTCTGCTTCAGTAGGAAGGGAGTGTAGCAAGACCACTTTTGTTGAGACATTCTTCCAAACAGCAGCTGTTTCTTCAAGTGGCTTCCCAGCCAGAGCATATTCTGAGGGGATTATTAAGTTCTAGAATGTGACCATTGACATGAACACAGTCAACCTCCTAGAGAATGTGAGATGTTTCCATCCTTTCTTCTTAGAGTGGTCTAATGTCCGTGGAAGTAAGAGAGTCTGGACCCTTGGTAACAGGTACACCTAATGCTGGCTCAGAGTGCCATCAATTTGCGGTATGTCCGCAACTGTCAGGTAATGGGTACCGGGGAGCCCATCTTGTCAAAACAAGATCTATGAGACCTCCACCCTCATTTAGCCGTTAAAATTTCTACTAATAGTTCTGTAAGAAACATTTGGCCAGTCAGACTCATTCTGTTATGATGGGTTTAGACAGATTTAATCTAAACAATAATAATAATTCATAATGATAGAAAACACTGAGCTGTAATCTTCCCACTGTCTAAGTTATCCCCTGGGAGTAAATCAAGTGTTTAGGGAGGTGCATTCATGTCTGCAGGGCACCGGGGCTTTGCTCAGTCAGTGAACACTGCCCGGGGCTGCAGGTGGTCCCCCAGGGCCTGGTTTCCTAATCTGTGCCCCACCCAGCCCTGGAGTAGGGGTGAGGGGCTCACACTTTCACATCATCCTTCTTCCCCGGAAGGCGGAGTATTTTATGGGTGTGATCTCATTCTTGCTCCCAGCATTCTCTGGAGGCTGGGCGGGATCTGCTTTGGGGTTGCTGACGGAAGATTCCTTCTTTCTCCCAAGACCATTTCCACAGCTTACTTTCTTCTGAAGGCTGCAGCAAGAAAAGCCCACTTTACTGGCTTTTTCTAAAGACTTTCCAAGGAACCGCACAGTATCTACGCAGAGGATCAAAAATGCATCCTCTCCTTGTGTCATGGGATTTGGAGCTGAGGAGGGCTCCACCAGGATGGTAACCTTGCCAGGGCTGTTTGCCCTCCCCAGGCCTCAGTTGCCTGTGGGAATGGGAAGAATGGTACCAACTAGTGCTGTCAAGACAGTCAGTGAATGATAGCTATTTACACAAGATAAGCAGAGGGCTCATATTATGTTAACTTTATAACAAAAATACTGAAGTCCAGAGAGGGTTAAAGGGATCCTTACTGAGTCAGTAGCAAAAGCCCTGCCTTCTAGTCCAGGGTGCCCATAGCGGGTGATGCCTGCACGGTCACGGTCACAGTCATGGTCATGGCACTGCCTCCGGGATTGGATTCCACAATTGCCCTTACGATAATCACTTGCATCACCAGAGACAAGATATACTGTGGTGACTTTTAGATGCAGACAGAGCATGTCTGTTCAAATCGTGACTCTGCCATTTATGAGCTGTAGGATCTGGGGAAGCCATTTGCCTTTACAGGGCTGAGTTTCCTTCTGTTAAGTAGAGAAGTGGATGCCCACCCATAAGGATAAGAGGCGTAACTGCAAATAAAGCACCTAGCAGGCTGCCCGGCATGTAGTAGGTCCTCTAGAAGTGTCCCTTCTAGATTTTTCCCCTTCCCTACACCCCAGTCATGCTGCCCATCTGGTGGTTATGTGAGAATATCCTCCCTTTTTTCCTCCTTTGTTTCTTACTCCCTTGAGAATTGACTTTTTCCAGGAGAATAGATGTTTGACTTTGTGATCCAAAAGGAGGTTCCTCCTGCCAGAAAATGCTTCCCCATCTGTTTGAGATTCCTTATCAAGGGAAAAAAAATTATGTTTACACTGAAGTACAGTGACATTTGGTTTTACCTTCTGTGGTAGTCAAAATAATGCCACCTTCACCTCCATCTACTGCCCCCCCCAAATAACATGTCCTCCCCCCCGGAACCTGTAAATGTTACCTTCTAAGGAAAAAAGAATCTTTGCAGATGTAATTAAATTAAGGATTTTGAGATGAGGAGATTCTCCTGGAATTTCCAGGAAGGTCCTAAGTGAAGTCATATATATCCTTGTAAGAGAAAGGCAGAGAGAGATTTGACCCTTCACAGAGGAGAAGGCAATAGGAGGATGGAGCAGAGAGAGATTTGAAGGTGCTGGCCTTGAAGGTTGGAGTGATATGGTCACAAGCCAAGGAACGCCAGCACCCACCAGATGCTGGAACAGGGCAAGTCCAGATTCACCCCTGTAACCTCAGTGACCAGAGCTGTGGTCCAGCCCTTAAAGGTTATTTAACACTGCAGGGCAGCATTGCTGGTCGAGTTTCATCTGACCTGTCTGTCCTGATTGCCTGGATGAGGTTGTCTGTCTGTTGAGGAGCTTGAGGCGGGGTCTGGGCTGCAGACAGGAGCTGCTCAGGTGGCTGTGCCTTGGCTTGCTGTGTCTATGCAAGGCAGGACGTCTTAGATCCGTGGTTCCCGTTTGCCTCCTTGTGATGTATGATCCACTGTGAGATGGGATGCACGTAACTTGTTAGCAATATTAAAATGCCGGCTTTTGTAGATGATTTACTTTGTTCAGTAAATTACCACAGATTCATGGTGCTTTCACTGGCTTGCATTCTGAGATGCTCTCTTGAGTAGGGCAGAAAGGGGTGGCATTTTAGTTAGCACACTGGGAATTGCTCACAATTTGGGGGACGCTCATCTGGCAGGTGAGCCATGGAGATAAAAAGAGTCTGGGAGCCATGCCCAAGGACCACTTACCCCTTCCTTCCAGTTCACAAATGTGGGTCAGAAGTATGTGATTTTCTCACCCTTGTGCCTGTGGCAGACGTCGCTAATTGATCACAGCACTATTAGGTTTAAATTCAGGCACTGAATCCTTCTTAACACAGGGCTTTAGTCATCCACTACCAATTGATCTGGGTTTGATGTTTGAGGTGACATACATTTGCCATTCCTGCTAATTCTTTCTCCAACTTTAAGACATCATGAATCTGCCCTAATTCCCAGCAGGCATGCTGTTCTTTCCAAAGTCCCTTTTAGGCATCCATTTAACAAGAAGTCTGGCCTCTTTCTTTGATCAGGATAAGCTGCAGGTAGTAAAGCCATTTCCCAATTTACCCCGATTTCCCTTTCGGACCCATGGCAGATGTCATAGTAGAGATCATGCCTCTGGCTTTTCTCAGGGTCACAGATCATAGGGGAGGCATGGGCACTAAATTTAGAAATCAGCAGCTCTCCTGTGATGGGTGTTAACTGATTTTTTTTTTTAAGGTGAGAATCTTGGTCAGATGCCTTGAGCACCACTGTGCACCAGGCACCCAGAGTGGCGGTGAGAGGAGGTGTGTATTCAAGTTGTCCCGGAAACAGTCCTTTCCGCCATCACTTAGGGCTGGAGGCCATGGACTGGCCACCTGGGAGGAGGTGATAGGAAGGGACAGCAGTAAGAAAGGAGACTTTGCCAGGGGCTGGTGACTGGGACTGTGAGTGGGTCAGCTGGCTGTGGGGGTGCTGGGGGCTGAGGAAGGAGGAGGGGGGGGAGGACAATGTAAGTCTGAGTCCTGGACATTAGCAGCGAGTTGGTTTGTGAACTTATTTATCTGTTTGGCATTATACCCCTAGGAGTGGCTGGAGAGAGATCTGGGACATGTCATTGCTAGAGGGAAAATGACCATGGCTGGATTTGCATTAAGGATTTCCTACCGGGCTTGCCCAGTGATTTTCTGATAGAGAGTCTGAGCAGATCTCACTCTTTCCCCTTCTTTATGTAGATATGGATGGAAGAATGCTTGTCTGTGAGGTCTAGGGGCCCCTCCCTTCCTTCCTTCCTTCCTCCCTCCCTCCCTCCCTCCCTCCCTCTCTCTCTCCCTCCCTCCCTCCCTCCCTTCCTTCCTTCCTTCCTTCCTTCCTCCAACATTTCTGAGCATCCGCTGTTCACCAAGGGCTACTTTACATATTAGGATTCAGCGGTAAATAAAAGTCTCTGCTCTCACGAAGCTTCTGTGCTAGTGGGGAAGGGCAGGAAGGACAAACAATAAACCCACAAATACAGATATAGCCTGTCAGATTGTGATAAGGGCCAAGGTAGAGGAGACTAAGGTTAAGAAGAAACAGCCTGGTGGAGGGGCTGGGGAGCTCTTCAGGGTAGGAAAGCCTTTAGAATAAGGAATATGGGCCACCTGAGCAAAGAAGGGCACTCCTTACAGACATCTGGGGGAGGAGTGTTCCTGGATAAGGAACAAGAGCAGAGGCCCCAGGATGGCTCCAGCAAGCTTGGCAGAGGTGACAGGGGGTGATCTAGGGGGAAGTCAGTGACAGGGAGGGCTGGCGATGAGACAGGTCTGGGTCCGGGGATGGGGCACAAGGACAGGCCTCCACCCCCGGGAGGGTTGGCAGGACAAAGCAGGGTCTTGGTTCTGGAGAAACTGGAGACAAGCAGGGATTTTGGGTTGAATTTTATAGCTAAAAACCGACATGATTTTATTCTCTTTTGTGATTCCCCAAGTGATCCAGACACTGACTTGCCTTCCCTAAAGTGCCATGTCTGCTGTGGGAAGAGGAGTTAAAACTCGCCAGCCACCATGTGGTGAGGTCTGCTTGTTGTACCCATGGAAAACCAGTGCCATGGCTTTTCTTCTTCATTTTGAAGGCTAAAGTAATACACAGTCATGGAGCACTTTTGGAAAATACTGAGAAGCACAAGAAAAGAGTAACAATTCCGTGGTTTCCTACCACCCTGAGATAATTCCTATCAGTGAGTTGCTTTATATAAAATCCACATTGGATTCTGCTGTGCCTACTTCATTCATTCAGCAGAAATTTATTAAGCACCTATTATGTACCAAGAACTGTTTTCAGCACTGGGAACATAGCAGTGACCAAATCAGACCAAAAAAACCCCTGCCCTTTGGGGATCTCACTTTAGAGGAGGGAGAAAAGGACAACCCAATACATAAGCAAAATACATAAAATGTCAAGTGGCGATAAGTGCTAAAGAAAAAAATAGAGTTGGGAAGGGGGACAGAGTGTGTTGGGGGGAGTCTACAATTTTTGATAGGGTGGCTGTAAAAAGTCCTGATTGAAAGGATGTCATTTGAATAAATCTGACAGAGGTGAGGGAGGGAACCCTGTAGATATCTGGGGAAGAGCATTTCTGGCAGACATGCATAGTTCAGAGGGAAAGGCCAGTGCAAAGAATAGCATGTGCAAAGAACATCAAGGACAGTGTGGCTGGAGAGGAGGGAGTGAGTGGGAGAGTAGCAGAAGATGAAGTCAGCAAGATTACATGGGACCAGACCACACATGGTCTTTTAGGCCACAGTAGAGACTCTGGCAGCCATTCTGAGTGAGTAAAGAGCTTGTGGAGGGTGTAAAGCAGGGGAGGGACGTAAGCTGACTTGTGTTTTAGGAGGGGCTTCCATGTGGGAATAAACCTCAGGGGAAGCAGGAAAGGCTGCTGTGTCCAGTGGTGCAGGTTGCACCCTGCTCAAGGGCAGAGAGTCGAGGCTAGAGATGGTTAAGCGGCAGGGTCCATCAGAGGGGAGCATCTTTCTCGAATTCATCCAGGGTACCCCAAGGCTAATAGTGACCCAGCTAGTTTTGTAAACCACTCTTTCCTCTTAATAAGATGTCATGAACATTTCCCCCGAGTCTTTAAATAGTCTTTGACATGTTTTTTTAATGGATGAACAGTATTACATCATTTGGATGCACCATAATGTAATTAATCTCCTATGTTAGACATTTCAGTTATTCCCAGTTATTCACTATTTTAAAAAATGTGCCTTTGGATGTCACTGTATATAAATCTCTGATTATTTCTCTGGGCTAAATTTCTAGCAATGGAGTGGTTAGGTTAAATAATATGCATTTTTAAGGCTCTTGGTTATTAAATTATTTTTTTAGATAATGGGGCTGAGGTCAGGAAGGTTGAGTAACTGGCCTCCAGGCGTGCAGCCAGGAAGGAGTAGAGTGAGATTTGAATGCAGGCATGTTGGTTTCTGGACCCATCTTCCTCCCATCACACTAAGGAGAGCTCAGATGTCACTCAGCCCACAGCCACGGGCCACGTGGTCTCAGCTTTGACGCTGAGGAGGAGACACAACTAGCCAGCTTTCTTTAATCAACTCTGTGCCAGGAACTGTGCTCAGCATGGAATGTGAATGTTCCCACTGGATCCTCAGAGGAACGCTGAGAGGCAGTAGAATAGATTTAGCTCCATTTAGCTTACATGGAGACACTGAAGGTCAGAGTAGGGAAGCAGCCTGGCTGAGGTCACAGAACTAGAAAGTAGGGAAGCCAGGATTAAGCCCTGTCTAATACCTGCGTTCTCAACCATCCTCTGCTACAGGGCCTTCCAAGACAGGAACAGGAAGTTCCTTGAATGATAAATTCTAGCTCGTGTAGGCTGCCCGTTCATTTCACAGCCCACGCTTGGCCTGACAGCTTCCATGCTGCTCTAGCTTTAACAATAATAATTGTCACTAACATAATTACTACATTGCTTTTATTTTATTAATGAATTTTATACTATTATGAGTATGTTATCTATGCTGATATCTGTATAATATTATCTTACATATACTAACATTTATGTATATTATATTACTGTTACTACATGCTCTTACGATTACTGCTATTACTACATTAATACTACTGGTACTATATTACTGCTATTACCACAGTCCATGTTTCTCATTCTGGGGCCCCGGCCGAAGGGACAGAGCATGGTCTTCTCAGGGCAGATGGCAGGGGCACAAGAGGATGAGCAGAAATCTGTCATGCCTCTTAGCTCATTGCCTCATGGTATTGCTATACTTATTATTACTATGATAATCTTCATCATTATTATTACTATACTAAACATAGGAGCTGGTATTTCCAAGCCAATCACCGGGCTGTGTTTTGCCGGCTTTCCTCACAACCACCCCGCGAGGCAGGTACTCTTATTGTCCTTATTTTACAGTTGGGGCAACCAAAGCCCAGAAAGTTTCAGGACTTATCCAAGGTCTCACACCTCAGCATTGATATTTTTTAAAGCAGCTTTATTGAGGTCTAATTTACACACAGTAATCTGGAAGCACTTACAGCGTGCGACGTGAGGTTCTGGCATTGTACCCACCTGTGAAACCATCACCACAATCGAGGTGGTGACCGTTTCCCGAGTCTGATGTCCCTGGGCTCCAATGATGCTGAGGCGGGGTGTCTCCTTTTGAGCCTTCCTTATCAGTCTGTGCACATCGCCTGGTTTGGGTTATCCTCGTCTGTCCCGTTGATCCCAGGAAGAAGGTCTCGGGAGGGTCCAGGCTTTCTCCCGTCTGTGTCCACTTCCGTTTCCTTCCTCCCGTCCCCACTTTTTGTGGCACTTTCTGTGGCCAAAGAGCAGAATTCTTGAGTGACAGCAGAAACTTATTCCAGGGATGGTGCCTCTAGCAAGGGGGACTCACAGCACAAGGAAGATGAGACCCCGAGAGGAGAGCAACCCCTCCCGGGAACACCTGCACCCAACACTGCCCCCTGAGGCCAGTTGGGGAGTGGAACCCGCCACTGAGTGACCCTGCGGAGCCTCCCCCAACCTCCCACTTTTCAGCTGCTGAACCTTGCTGAGTCTGCAGGACCAGCTCTTTTGCTTCCACATACACAAAAATTTCCTGACTCCCTGCGGCCCACACTTTGCCTCTGGGGAACTTGCTGTGTCCAGTTAATTGTTATATGACCTTTACATGGCTGGCCCTCAGTTAATATTCAGATGAACTGTGTGAGCAGAATGATTGTTAAGTGTGTGTGTGTGTGTGTGTGTGTGCGCGCGTGTGTGTTCCATTGCTGGAAACCGCTCTGTGACCAAATAACGTGATGAGTTGAGTCTCCTCAGGTACAGAGAGGTTAAGAGCCAGGAAGTCTGGGGACTTACCTGGTGGTCCAGTGGTTAGGACTCAGCGCTTCCAGTGCAGGGGGCACGGGTTAGATCCCTGGTTGGGGAGCTAAGGTCCCACATGCCGCGTGGTACAGCCAGGAAAATATTAAAAAAAAAAAAAAAAAAAACAGAGTCAGGAAGTCGGGGAGTGCAGGGCTGAGAAGGGGGCCTGGCTGTAGGTGAGCTTAGGCTTGGCCTCTGAAAAACCACTCTCTGGATGGCTATGGATGTGTGTGAGGAAAGGGACTGGGGCAATCAGCCCACAAGAGTCCCAGGCGAGGAGAGGAAGAGCTCTGAGAGGCCAGCCATCTGCCCTTGAGGACCCAGCACATTGTACTTGTCATAGTCGACGGTGTCAGACAGTGACCATGTCTGTGTGCCCACTGGATGACAAGAGGACTGTGCCTTTTCCCTTGCATCTTGCTAGAACAGTGGTTCCTGCGTTTGTCTGCACATTGGAATCACCTGGGGAGTTAATAAAATACTGATGCTAGGGTGCCACCCCTGACATTTGATTTAATTGGTCTGGGGGGGCAGACTAGGCATTAGAATTTTTAAAAGCTCACCGGGGGATTCTCCTGTGTGGCCTGATTTAGGCCTAGAGTCTAGCATAGCACTGTCTTATTGAAATATAATGAGGGTCATGTATGTACTTTTAAGTTTTCTAATAGCCCTATTTTTTTTAAAAAAAGGAAAAAGAAACAGGTGAAATGAATTCTAATAATGTATTTTATTTAACCCCACATAGCCAAAATATTATCATTTCAACAGATTTCCGACTTTAAAAATTAATGAGATGTCTTAAATCTTTTTTTTTGTGCTAAGTCTTTGCAATCCAGTGTGTTTTTACAATTATATAACACATCACAACTTAGACTAGTCACCTTTCAAGTGCTCACTACAGAATCAGACAGTGCAGGTATGGCACATAGTAGGTGCTCAAGGAAAGTGTTGCGAACATGTGAACAAGGGAAGCAGTCATGGCCAAATCTATACTAGTGAAACTGGGCAGTTGCTCCAAAGGTTTGGAAAAGTGTGGTTTGTTGGCAGAGCTCTGCACAGAGAATAGTCTCTCTTATTGCTTAGGATTCAGGCCTCAGACACCAGTCCTACCATGAAGCCTTCCCTGATCACCCTTTGTCCCCCTCCTGCACTTCACTCCAACCCTTACTTAGGTGTACCTCTTAGATCGCAGAGCTTCAGTATCCTAGGCTTGTTCAGTCATTGCCATTGTCTCCCTTCTCTGTGTGACTGTTGTCACGTAACCTATAAGCTCCTTAAGGCCATGGATATGTCCTAATTAATCTCTGTATTCCCAGTGGCCAGCCCAGTTTAATTCAGTAGACGTTTGTGGAATGATGTAATAAACTAATAATAACATAGTGATCCTACTGCCATGGAGACCAGTTTTAGGGAATGACTGGCCCAGAGCAGGTCTTATATAGAAGGCAGAGCTGACCAAACTGCTTTCTCATAGTCTGGTCATTAGAGATTATAATCATGTGTCTTAGTCAGCTGTTGCTGCATAATGTTGGGTAATTAACATCCCCAAACTCAGTTGCTTCCAACAAGCATTTATTAATAAGAAATAAGTGCCTGTGAGTTTGCTAGGGTTTGGCTAATTCCAGCTAAATTCAGCTAAGTTTTGCCCCACACTGTGGGTTAGGTCCTGTTCTGTTCCACATTTCTCATTCTGGGGCTCCAGCTGAAGGGGTAGAGCATGTTCTTCTCGTGACAGATGGCTAGAGTGCAAGGAAACATGCTGTGCCTCTTAAAGCCTTGACTTGGAACTGTCATCATCACTTTCTCTGCATTTCATTGCCCAAAGCAAGTCACCTGGCCAAGCCCAGCATCAGTGGGCAGGGAGAGAGAGGGAAGAGAATATTAATAACCCAACCTACCCCACTGTAATATGCTTACCTGGCTGTGGGTGATGGTGTTCCTGCTTTTAAAAGTCCCATCCCTTATCTTGGTGATGTTTGACTTTAAGCCCTTTTCTCAATACAGGAAGAGAAGAGGATTGGGGGTTTTATCAGCCATAGCTTCTCTGCTGTGCTAAAGTTGCCTCTGCTTTATTTGACATTGACTACCTTGTTTTCTACCCTTTTGACCCTAAGAATTAGTTAACATAAGCATTCACTCTAAATTCTCTTCTTGCTCTCTAGGGAAGCAGTCAAGGATTGACAACCCCTGAAATAAAGGTTATCCAACTGTGCTGTGTGTGCAGACCATGTGCATTCCCATACTGGGGTTTGCACATGCTTTGATTCTATGGTCTCCTTGTTGAAGAGAGGTTGTGGCTGGCCACAGGCCTGCCAGAGCTTAAGGTGGCCCCAGCACATCTTTCTCAGGATCCCTGCCTACATTTAAAGGCTTCTGAGGTTTAAGGAAATCAACCCACTCATTTTCCATCGCCTTGATAACCTTTGGCTCCACTGGGCCAGGGACAGAGAGACATCTTTGTGTATGTGAAACCGCAGAGAAAACTCAACAAGGTGAGAGAGAGCACACAGAGGGGGAAGGGGAAGCCAGAGCAGAGTGTCATCCTTGCATCCATCTAGTTTGGACCTTCCAAGTTCACTGCCGTTCCAGAGACCTTGCCAAAGCCCACGACTGAGCTCAGCGCCAGGTGCCCCGGGTCATTTCCAGAGGAACCTTCTTGCAGGGATTCTGTTTTGAGTAAAGATGCTACTTCTAATGAACCAGAACAGAGCTCCTGGCCGGCTTTCTCTCCCTCCTGCAGGCCTGCAGGCCTCTGTAGGCTCCGTGGAGCGTGGCCTTGCTGTGAACGGAATAGTGTGACCTTGACAATAGCCCAATGCTGCTTCTCTCTCCTGGCTTCTCCTGCTTTGATTTGGCTGCTTTCAGGTTCTCTGCCTCCCAGAGAGGTGAGGGGGGCAAGGGGACAGTGGACGCACTTCCAATTGGTTGGGGTCTCTGGGGAAGCAGCAGCTTTGAACCCAGTTTGACCCTCTCAGGGTTCAAGTTCCTGTTCTCTTGGCACAGTTGATTTCCCGTTTTGAAGAAAAAATCCGGGGTTTTAAGAGTTTTTTTAAAAAAGGCACTTGGACATGAAATGGCTCTTACAAAACAACATGTTGATGAGTTTAGTATAAATGAATCAGAGACATATGGATTAAATTTCCCTTGCAATCCATAGGGGCTTCAAAATGAGGGGAAGAGTGTTTGTCAAAATGTGTGTCTGTCTCCCGCCAGGGTCTGGGGCAGAATCAGAGGCTGTGGAGGGGTTGGAGAAGCCTTGCTCAGCCCCCCTTCCCCATGCCTTTCTCCTCTGATGCTGGGGCTTAGAGCCAAGGATGTTAGGGAAGTCTTAGGTTTGCTCTTTTCAATCCTCAAGCCTGCAGTCCTTTTGCTCTTAATTGAATTGTTCCCCACCCCTCCCCTGTGCCTTCAACAGGTCAGTGTCTGACTCCTGCAAAGACCCTGAACTTGTGGAAGGAAGAGAAATTGACATGAGCCACCTTGACAGGTGGGATGTCAGTGCCACTCCTTGACCATGGCCACATTGGCCATCCTATCTTAACCTTTCTTGGCAACATACGGATCTATTATTGTTTAGACGTGGCCATTAGAAGTACCACCCCTCTGATGGCCAGGATAGGGGGTCCATAGCAAGGAGTGGGGTGAGGGTTGGCAACCTATGTCTTAGATTTCCCAGATCCCATTCTTGCGGTCGGAAGAGGGTGGGGCTGGAAGGTCTTCTGTTCTCATAATAAGAATAAGGATACTTGAAGGAGGATGGGCTTTTTTATCACCTGGAATCATCCAGATACCCAAAGTGTGTTGGCCTTGGTGTTTTTATCTACCTTCTATCTCAATTTTTGACCAAGGAGCAGAGAAACACGGTGTATTTGGAGAGAACCTGAGCAGCTTCTATAACTGCGTTGTTGTTGTTCGGCCTTAGAACTCTGGTAGGCAAGAGAAATCTTAATGGAAGCCCTCTGTGTGAGACAGATAAACAGCTTCAGCAGAGGAACCCAGAGGGTAGCTCACTCCCCCCATTATAACCTCCTGCCCCTCCCTTCCCTGCTGAGTGGGAGTCATAGGTCCCCTTGGAACACAGCTTGAAAGCACAAGCAGTGTTCTCGAATAAGAATCACTAAATTCTTCGGCCCTTAGTGCCAGCCGCGAAGTTAATAAATGTCTCACAGACATTATGTTGAGTGAAAGAAGCCAGATGCAAAAGAGAACATGCTATGTGATTCCATTTATATGAAGTTCAGAAATAAGCAAAACGAGTCAATGCTAATGGAAATCAAATGGTGGTCACTTCTGGTAGTGATTGGGAGGAAAGAATGAAAGAACTTTCTTGGGAAATGTTTTGTATTTAGACTTGGCTAGTGGTGACACAGGTGTACACCTATATCCAGATTTCTTGAGCTGTACACGTAAGATCAGTACACTTGATTCTCTTAATTGTATACATATGCAATTACAATACAATTGTGTTACATAGATACAATACAATACATAGATGGTAAACCAAAAACCAGAAAAATCATCATCACCTTCTTCCCCCGCTAAAGTCTGAGGGCACCACTGTCAGGTGGACCTCTTAGCACAGTGATTGAAAATCTGGGCTGGGAGATTGTTGGTGCGGGGATGAGGGTAGAGCCTGGGCGGAGCAAGGCACGGGGAAAGGTCAACTCAGAAAGCACAAGCAGGGTCTCGTGCTCCAAGCAGGGCTTGAGTGACAAAGATGGCCATGGTGGAGCTGGGAGAACCCAAGTGGGTTCTGACTGAATAGCCTCAGCCTCATCACAAAGGTGAAACTCAGTGAGGCTGTGGATGGGGTCTTAGCGGGCCCTGAGGTGATTGCAATATGGTGGCCACTCGGGCAGGGGAGCCAGCCCCGCCTCAGGCACTTCTCGGCAGTCTATAGGGAGGGATGACCTAAGCCCCTGTCGTCACCATCTTGATATGCAGAGAAATCTGGGGGCTCTGAGGATAGGGGAACACTGCCTACACAGCCCTCACTGCTCCACTCTCTCAGATTCAGAGGGACTTGGCAAGTTGGAGGCAGACAAGAGAACAGAGCGTCCACAACCAACCTTCCACGCTTCCAGAAAGGGGCTGCGCCTGTCACAGACAGTTGGAAGGTTGCTTGAAGAGATGGAATTAGCCTTGTTGGGCTAGCGTGTCTGGGCTCTGGTTGGGAAACGGAACAAACCATTGTCAGTGGGATTGAGGAATGTGGCCTGGACAAAGCATGGCAGCAGTTTGCAGAGGGTCAAGGCCCTGACGGGAGTAAGGGGGCACGTTGGGCTGTTCCCTGGTGGTCCAGCAGGTGTGGGACACACCTCACCCCACTCTCCCATTCCCTCCCCTCCTGAGCCTCCACAGCCATCATTGGATCCAGGCCCTGAGGCTTTCGGTCCCCTTTCTAGGGTTCCTCTGTGGAGGCCTGAACCTCTGCCAGGCCAGCCACTCTCGTGCACAAGGGAGATTTCAGTTCTATTTTAGAAAACAGTTTTCTTTCCAGCCTAAGCAGCTGCCCTCTGCCAACCAGTGCTGGAAGTGAACTATGTACAGCTCTGCTTTAAAATTACCCTCCCGGCTAATTCATCCTAGCCTCTTTTGGTTTAGTGCTAAGGTAGGGAAACCAAGCACGGTAATTCTCAGAGACTTATGCTGCCATGTATTGACACTTTCATTCTTGAGAGATACGTCCTTTTCTGGTTGGACCAACAGGGCCAGTTATATGTGTGTGTGCCCACTTCCTTTCTTTTCTATGGAGATGCCAAACGTCTGCCATATTGAGGCCACAAATGCCGTGCTTGTATACCCCCCCACCTGGCCTACTGCTCTCCACCTCTGGTTCCCAGCTCCTCCCTTCACCAACCTGGGGTCCTTTGGCCCCAAGTTTGGAAAAGCCATGTCATTATGGGATTTAGCTAAACACACTGGGGCTTGCTGTAAGTGATGTTTGGTTCTCAGACCCACGGTGGCTTTTGGAGTAACTTTTCCTTGTAAATTGCCTGTGGATCTAATAAACTCTCAAAAATCAGCATGAAGAAGATAAACAAAAGGTAGCAACAGGCAATTCCCAGAATTAAAAAGGAAAAAAAAGTAAAATGGCTAATAAAATATGGAAATTTGTTTAGCTTAAGTAGGAATCAAAGCACCACTAATTAAATCAGTCACAAGATTCTGCTTCCTCCTATTAAATTGACAAAAATAATAATACATGGTGGTTTAGATGCGGAGAAATGGGGGCTCGCATTCCCTGCTCTGGGGGTATATAAATGGGTACCAACTCTCTGGAGGGCTGTTTGACAGTATTTTTCAAAAACTTATAAATGGATATTCTCTTTGACTCAGCAATTCCGTGTTTTGGCATTTCTCTTACCTTAAGGAAATAATCAGAGATGTTCATGAAAGTTCATGTACAAGGTTTTGTATTGAAGCATTACTTGTAATGATGGAAAATTGGAAATGACTGAAATGTCCAACAATACGGAATTTGTTATGTAACTCATGGTTCATTCAAATAATGAAACACCATGAAACCATTAAAACATGTCATAGAACAATGTTTGATGGCATGAAAAATATGTACAATATTTGCTACATAGAAAAAGTCAGATTGCAAGTCAGTATATTCAGTATGATCCCATTTTTATATCAACAACAAAAAATTCAAATAGATGCATAGAAAAAAAAAAGTTGGAACGATATATGCCTGCAATTTCCTTATGGTTATTTCTAGGTATGGATATTATAGTGAATTTTATTTTCTAATTTGAGCTTTTCTTTTGCCATTTTCAAATTAGGAATTGAATGCATCCTTAATTGTTTGAAATTTAGATTGCTTCCAATTTTCCATTATTGATAATGCTTTGGTGAATGTCCTTTTACTTAAATGTTTTGCACAGACTTCTGTCAATTCATATAAAGTAGAGTTGGGGGTCAAATGGCACGCCCACTAAATTCATGTAAAACAAAATTGAGTCGTCCGTGGAAGGTTTTGTACTAGAATATCCTTGCCCCTAGTCAGCTCTGTATCAGCGGGCCATACCCCCACATTTGCTCTCCTCTTAAGCTGTGAGCTGAGAGTTTGTGACTGCCAGTGCTCTGGAGACAGGATTTGCTGATGACATGGGCTCTCTCACTTTTTGCCTCGAGTTCTCTCCTTTCCCATTTGTCTCAAGCTTCTGGAACCAGGAGGCATCCTGGGTTCCTGCTCCTTGAGCAGCGTGGCTGCTGGCAGGTGGGATCAGGAAGGGAGAAAGGCTCGAATGTATATTGAGCATCTGCTTTGTGCCAGGTGCTGGCCTGGCTGTTATTTAAGCCCTGGGACATCTTTGACACCTTTTCTTACTCCACGTCTAACCCAGTCCTTTTAGCTTCGCCTTCAAACTGTATCATGAGTCTAACCACTTTTCAGCATCTCCACCAATACCTCTACCTCCTGCCCCATCACTTCCTGCTGCATAGTTGTAATGGCCTCTTCTCAGCCAGCCCTGCTCCCCACATTCTAATCTCTACCCAGCAGCCAGAAGGGCCATTTTGGAACACACTGCAGATCTCTCTCCACTGCCCCAAACCCACGGTGGTTTCCTATTTCATGCAAAAAGCCCAAGGCCCTACATGTTCCAACCTAGACCACTGCCACTGTCCCCGTTGCTTGTCCACCAGCCGCCCTGGCCTCCCTGCTGTTCCTCAGACATCCTGAGAACATCTTCCCTTAGGACCTGTGCCCCGTTTCCCCCTCTGTCTGGAATGATGCGTCCCCTGCCTCCTCACTTTATCAAGGTCTCTGTTCTGAGGTCACTTGATTGCAGAGGTCTTCTCTGGCCTTGCTTTCCCCTGACCCTGCTTTATTTGTCACTGTACTACCTATCATGACTTGCCACACAAGATATCTGTCTGTTTCTTCTTCCCCAGTTAGAATGGAAGTGCCTGACAGCAGGGACTTAGCTGCATTGCTACAGCTCTGCCCTCACAACCTACCATGGAGGATAAGTTCTCACAACAGTCCCTGAGCCCCATGCTAGGATGATGAAGCCGAGGCTCAGAGATATTAATGCACCCACCTGTTCAAGGCCATGGCATTAGCATGTTGCAGATCCAAGCTCTGGCTCCTATTAGAGGTTTTCTCTCTCTTCCTACAGGCACAGCCCCTGGTTTGGGGCTGCTGTCCTGGCTGCCTTTCCCAAAGCAGTGGTAACCGTGGGTTGGATCCCTGTAGCCCAGGTGGCCTGTAAATCCACATCAGTGTGAGCTCTGAGATTCCCCATTGGATTCTGTCTTTCTCCTTCGCAATCCACATGGGTCTGTCCTCTGTCCGCATTGCTATGTGTTTGTTGTGCCGCTGTTCCTACATCACAGTTGTCTGGGAAGGAGATTTACCTGCTTTTTATCAATGGGGTAAAGTTCCTTGACCTCAGGTGACGGTCTGGTCAGGGCTCTGGTTTCAGGATGCTCTGAGACACAGACTGAGAATGAAGCCACATCTCAGATCTGCACGCAGGAGGGCCATTTTTTGCAGTATTTTACCCATTCTTCCCACTTGCTGCCTCCTCCCCAGGGTTATTTACGATTTGTTGAGTGCCCCCGCTGACAGCGCTCTAGGAGACATAAAATTCTCGTTCTTGGCCTGAGACCTTGCCGTCTAACGTAGCCAGACAAATGACTACAGCATAAGCCACCTTCCCGGGGAAGGTGCTCACCTTTCCAAGGCACTGGGTTTCTCAAGATTTTCATCTGCATGTGGCTTTCCATTTTTAAACTCCCCTTGGAAGAAGTGGAGACAACTCTGGCAGGGCTGGGAGGGCAGAGTGGAAAATGTTGTCTGCGAAGGGTTTTTGAAAACAAACGGCATTCCAGGAGGCGTTTCCAAGGCATGCAGTTCGTGACTCGAGACAGCTTTGGGGTGGGGCTAAGATGATGTTGAGAAACAGAGAAAATGAAGGCAAAACCCCAGTGAACGGAGGCAGGTACGGGAGTGAGGGACCAGAAGCCAAGTTTAGTAACTGAAGGTGTAGCAAAAAGGTTTACGTCCATACAGCCATCCATTCCTTCATTAATTCAGCTAACCCTTAGCACATTTTCCATCTTAGCTGGAAACTCTGCTAGATCATGGGAACTGGTTATTTGCCTGCCTCTCCAGGCACTCAAAATCTACCTGCAGAAATGCAGTTTCATCCTCGGAAGTATTTTAAAACCTGTGATTCTCGGACTTAACGAGAATCTGTGATTCCCTCTTCTACTCTGGACTCTTCCACCATCACATTCATCACAATTTTAAATGCTTTTGAGTGTGTGGTGTGTATGCTTATTTGTTAAATATTCAGCTCCCCTTCTGCAACCTTTATGAGGGTAAGGACCTATCCATTTTCTTCATGCAACCCCGGCCTGAGGGTAGTTTCTGGTGTTTGGTAGGCATTCAATAAATACAGGGGAATAAAGCAAATGTAGTGGGGAATCAGGAAGGGACTCGATGGAGGAAGTACCACTTAATGATGCCTCCTATATAATAACAACTATTATACCATCAACAACAAAACCAGTTTTTCCCATACAGTGAGCCAGGCTCTGAGCTAAATTCATCATATACATGATCTCATGTGAGGTGAGTGTGACTATTCCTGTTTTGTAGGAATAGAACCTGAGGCCCAAGGAAGCTGAATAATTTGTCGGTGGGCACGGACATTGTCCATGGGCTGGGATTCTCATATAACCCCCCCCCACCCCTGCCATGGTGCTAAAGGTCCCTCTACTTTATTGCCTGTAAATTGGTGTCAACTGTTCTTGCAAATACCTATCACAAGATTGAAGCAAGAGAGGTTCCAGCTGGATTGAGGAAGCTTTGGGGTGCATGGATGCTCTTCAAGAGAAAGGGATGTGTTCCCTTTGGAGACTTTTAAGAAGGGAATGCAGAGCGGTTAGTGTCAAGTGGTTCTGGTGGGGTCCTCTTTAGGGACAGAGAGGGGCTGGGGATTCTCCTGGGGTTCTGTTCAGGGCTGTCTCTCGGGTCCATTAAACTGCTCATGGAAAGTGACGGCGCTTGACATATGGTAATTAAAACATCCACTGACTGAATAATAACTTTTTATTGACAATCCTACTGGTGAAGGCAAAATTAACTTGATTTTAGACATCCTCGTCGTAGACTCGGCTGGACAGAGGCCACCGTTGTGTGAATGGAGTTGTTGGCCCTGTGGATGGCAGGGGTGGCCTCTCAGGTGGCCTGAGTTCAGGCCAAGCATGAAGCAGCCGGTGGGGTCCAGCCCGTGTGGGGAGACCCGGCTGATTCAGGCAGCTAAGGTGCAGCTGCTGGGGCCCCTGGGCAATTGCTTGTGGATTCTGGATTCTGACTCTAAAATGCGTTCGGGGAAACATTATTTAAGGTGGATATATGAGGTGCCTTATCATCCATGAAGAGCCAGAACAACCCCCGGTGGTGGGAGGCTTCTAGACCTTAGAGCACTCATGTAGTGGAGTGTGGGTTTAGGGGGTAAGGATGTCAGGAAATGGAGGAGGTGCCTTACATTTTACATCAGCTCTGTTCATTCCAATAACCATCCAAGCTAATTATTTTTTCCTCATTTTTACAGATGGGGAAATGGAGGTTCTAAAAATTCAGTAGTTTGCTTAAGGCCATCCTCCTCTTTAAGGACTAGGGTTAATGTGTGACTAAGACTGGCCAACTCTAATCCTGGGAAACCTTTATGACAAGATGAATTTCCCCAGTGTGACGGTGGGATGGGGATGCCCCAGGAAAAGAGAGATTTGCTTTGTCAAAGCCACAGGAGAGCCAGGTCACGTATGGCCATTGACATCACCATTTACCTGCAAGGGGATGCTGGGTGAAGGTGATCTGGGCAAAAGGATGTTTGCTGCTCTGTTCTGTGACCAGGGCCAGTCCTAGGATTTTGTCACCAGTTCTCTCAGAGCTTGAGTCATCCAGAGAACAAAGATCAACTTGAAATCCGAGATGTGACTCGCCATTGGTCTAGAGCTGCACTCTCCAATACAATGCCCACTCACCACGTGTCGTTATTGAAATTAATTTAAATTAAGTAAAATTTAAAAAGCGGCTTCTCAGTAACACTAGCCACTCTTCAAGGGCTTAGTAACCACACATGGCAAATGGCTACCATATTGGCCAAATATTTCCCTTCTTACGGAAGTTCTCATGGACGGTGCCAGACCAGAGGCCACTGGCTGTTTCCGACAGTGAGTGTGGTTCCCGCTCTTCACTTTCGAGTTGTGAAGCTTTGAGTAAAATGCTTACTTTCTCAGAGCCTCTGTTTCCCCCATTATAAAAAGGGAAGGTGGGGCTATCGTGAGATAAACCGTGTGTGAAAAGCATGGCCCGTGGTGCTGGGCATACAATCGGTGGTCATCAGAGTCTGGCATTGACTTCATATTGAGGAGAGACAAAGACAAGCCCTTTTGGTCTGGGACGTTTCTTCTACAGACCGATTTCCATTTGGTGAAGTTACCTGAGGTCTTCGGTCTTCCTGCTATTTAATCCTGATTGCTTCTGGAATAAATATCATCAGAAAAAAAACGCTCATTGGAGGCACACTACTTTTTTCTCAGTCTTTTCATGTGAGAATGGCCCTGTTTCCATCATGCCAAAGCTGTTTTCCCTTCTGGAGGGCTGCAGCCCTCTGGACCTCGCCCTGGGTCTTGCATCTTCAGATTTTTCTCTCTCACCTTCTTATCCACGTGCCCTCTATGCACCTATAACAGATTAAAATATTTCATTCCTGGAGCTTGTTAATTAGTGACAGATGCCCATCATTTTGCACTTGGACAAGCTGAGGGTGTCTGCTTTTGTCCCACTTTGCTTATGAGGAAGAGGCAGCAGAAGGTGAAGTGGTTCTCAAACTTGGATGCGTATCGGAACCACCTTGGAGGGCTTGTTACACTAGTCCTGGGGGTCCCACACCCTGAGTTTCAGAGTCGGTAGGTCTGGGGGTAGGGCGGCAAGAACTTGCATTTCTAACGAGTTACAAATGCTGCTGGTCTGGCGACCACACTTTAGGAATCTCTCTTTTTAGGCCATGCCTGTCCGCTGAGTGCCCCTGAAGAAATATCTGTGTCAGCATTACCTGGAGGGCTTATTGAAACACAGATCACTGGGCCCCCTCCCCACAGTTTCTGATTCATTTCTGGGGAGGTAGATAGAGCCTGAGAATTTGCATTCTTACCAAATTCCCAGGTGAGGCTGATGCCATTGGTCCGGAAACCACACTTTGAGAACTGCTGGTGTCTTTATACCAATGTTGGCTCTGGGATTTGTCAGATGTGAAGTCAAGGCTGGTCTCTGCCATTCTTAAGCTTGAACTTAAGCTCTCTGGGCCTCAGTTTTCCCATCTGTCAAATGGAAATAAGGGCTAAGGTTGTTGTGAGAATCAAACAGACCAAGAGTAGGTGCTAAATAAAAGCTTGATTTCTTCTCCCCTAAACGTGAGCTGTTTTGGCTGGGCTGCCGTGAGGCTGCTAGGAAACAGAACATACATGGCTCTGGATTTGCCCATCTATGGCTTTCTGCCGTCCCCCAGCCAGTGCTGCCTGCCCCTCACCCTGCTCTCCAAGCCTGGCCGTCCTCATCAGCCCTCTCCCCACACAGCCAGGCTGCCAAATCTCAAATGCCCCCCGCACCTCTGCCCTCTCACTACCACTTCCTCAGATTTCCCAAAAAAATTGTGCGTCCCATCAAATTGTGCGTTAACTGTGTTACAGTAAGAATAAAATGTGTTTATTTCCAGATGACCTGGAGTTTTTGGCTGCCTTGCCTGAAAGTAACTAAAAGCAGTTCAAAAAAGGAGGAAAGAAAATGGAAAACAACAACAGGAAGGAAAGGAAAGGGCAACTCCAGCCTGAGGCGAGATTTGGGAAAGTGTAGTTTACTTGCCCCCCACCATCTCCCCTCCACCCCGACCCCGCAGTAAATTCCTAGCTGCTTTGCAGTGCCCTACGCTGTAATGGATCCAGAGAAAACCCGGAGCGTCCCTGAGCTCAGCCTGTTGGGGGCACGTGGCCTTTCTCTGGGGCTCCCCCTGAGGGGGCGTGAGGTGGAGGGTTGGTTTTGTCCTGGGGTCTGTGAGAACGAAGATCACCATCCCAGGATGCTTTGTGGACAGGCTACTGTGCCGGGGCAGAAACCGTCAGGAACTGAGGCGCGGAAGCAGGACTCAGAAGCTGGGCAGAGGCTGGGAGTATGGGGCCCTGCGGCAGAGCAAATACAGAAGCAAGGATTATATGTCTGCCAACGCCTGCTTCTAGCACAGTCCTGGTGCTTTGTGCATAGCTCCTCAATCCATTTTTTTCTAGCATCCTCTCATCAGGCATGTCAGTGCTTTCCAGCTCTGTGATTTGGAGTGTGTCATTTAGTCTCCCCCAGCTTCCATTTTCCTAGCTCTAGAATGGGCCTAGTGACCTCTTGTCGGGTGGCTGCTGTTCAGACTAAGTGAGAATATGCATAAAATCAGACAGCATGGAGCCCAACATATAGTAGGTGCCTGATAAACATCCGTTCCCTTTTCTTCACCTCAGCTCTATTGGAAGCCCTGCTCCAGACGTGCAAAGATGAATGTGGTGATCTCGAATGCAATGGCTTGTGCCAACCCACCTACCTCCCTGGCATTATGGCCTTGGCCAGCGAGGACAGAAACACCAGAAGAGAGACCCAAGCAGAAGGGACAGGTTGGAATCTTCTAAGCAGCGGGCACTGTGGTTCCCTCAATCCCCACTGCGTCCCGTGCTCAGGCACGGTGGCAGGCAAGCCGGAGAGGGCTCCCCAGGCAGGCTGCTCTGCAGAACCGGAAGGCAGCGCCCACCCCTCGCCCTCATCCCTAGGAGGCAGTGAGGCCCTGGGCCTCAGTTGCAGGGCGGCATGTGCAGCCCGCAGCTCACTGGGCACTGGACTTAATCGGAGCTGCCTCCTCCGTGACTGAGGTCCATCTTCAGAAGGCAGTTGAGATTCAGTGAAGATGAGTTAGGACATGAAGAATGTGGTAGGATTAAACCCTTATCAGATCATTACTGCAGCGAGAGAGAAAAAAATCATACCAGGCCAGGCTGATGTCTCTGTCTCTATCTTTTATTTCCTAATAGCCTGTATTTATCTATTTTTCTGCTAGAGGGTTAGGAGTCTTCCTTCTACTCCTCCTTTTTATCTGGTTCTCCTTTTCTCTCTCCTTGACTTTTAGTAGTGGCTTTTCTTCTTGGGTCCCAGTGGTCCTTAGACCCCTGGTTGCTAAGTGCATCATTCACTGACTTCCAGTTCAGGATGAGAAGAGACATGTCGCTGTGGCCCTGGTCCAGGTTCCTGCTCCCAGGAAGCCCTGCAGACCTCAGGTGGATGGGCTGGGGTTTCACTGGGCCTAGGGGAGTGGTGGTGGGCATCAGGGAGGATGCTGGTGATCAGGGAGGTGGGGGAGAGTGAATACGGAATGGGAGTTAGAATAGAAAGAGCAAAGAATTATGGGAAGAAAAGGATTAGGGCTGTTTTTTGGCCATCTGAATTTCATCAGTGTCCTAGACAAGACCCTCTTAACTGAAGGGAGGAAAGCTGAAGTTCTCCCTCTGCATCCCTTGTCATATTTCTCTGCCCCTCTCGCCACATTTGGATCATCTGTGATGAACCTGTATGTCCCAACCAGCTTGATGGCTAGATGGAGTGCCCACAGCTACCTTAGTGCCCCTTTCCATGGGTACCACCTTGCTCTCCTTCTGGGCTCAAGTTGGTGGATGATCAAGGCAGGACTCGTGCCGTCTATGGCACACCTGGCACGGGTAATTCTAAGGAAGCTGCCCCAGGCTGGTAGACCCCAGGGCACCTGGAACTTCCCAGTTCTCCTTCTAGTATTAACCTTTTCTCCTTCTACTTCTTCAGACTTCTTTCTGGAATAGTATTGCCCATGGAGGCCAGTTTTCTATTGAATTTGCCGATGGGGTCTTTATTTTTCTCACTGATGGCCCTGCATCACACGGCAGCACTAAGAATGACGGGAGGAGGGAAGAAGGAAACAGGACTGAAAAGGCTGCAAGATGGGTTGGTGGCAGCTGAAGCTGGTACACGGTCTATGGTAGTGAGTATAGCTCTTGCTATGGCATCCCCGGATTTTTCAGAGATCTCTCTAGACTCTAAACAGTGCCCTGTGAATTCTGGCTTCTGGGCATGTGCCGGAGAGAAGGCAGCTTGCATTTTTTGAACTGTTTGAGTGCTGAGGTCCCTGACCTTTTCACCAAACCCACCTGCCTAGGTGAGGTCAGCAAATGTGTTTGGATGTGTACCATGTAAACAGTGAAACACTAAAGGAGAGGATGAGAAAAGGCAGATGGAAAGCTGTAGCTGACATCTGGCAGTTTGGAAGCAGAAGTGTGCAGGTTCTGTGCCAGCTTCCTCCATGTCGTGGCCCCATCTGTCTGCCAGCCCTGTTAACATGGGCCTGGGCTTCTCTGGGGCCTGAGTGTCAGCATCCTGCTTCTTACTAGTCATCCTCTGCCATTGGCATTACTCCACAGGGAGTAATGCTTCTTCATGGGAGGAGCCAGTGTGACTCTGCCTGCACCCAGGCTGCCTACATACTTCGCTCCCTTTGATACCACTGCACAGTCATTGGAATACCAGGTGTTTGCCTCAGTTCTCTGCCTAGGCTGATGTCACCTCAGTTCTCTGCCTAGGCTGATAGATTTGGTTAGCAACTTTTGTTCCCCTCTGGGCAAACTTGTGCAAAGTTGAATGTGACTCATAAAGGTTGTAGCAACACCAGGACTTGGAGTAATCATCACAGATCTTCAAGATGCTCCGCCATGAGCTCAAGTAGCCTCATTCCTGTAGCTTCTTACATTGTGATATCATCTTGGATAGAGAAGGCAAGTGGGACTTGCCCAGAGGTTGTTATGATGGATCTCTTTCTGCAAGGTTGTTCTAAAGTCTCACTCTTCTGCTGTAGAACTTGAGAGCAGCACTGAAGTTCTGAGATCAGACACAGCACTGATGGCCCTTGACACTTCTCCTCCACCCGTGTCTTTTTAAAAATTTTATTTATTTATTTATTTTTGGCTGTGTTGGGTCTTTGTTGCTGCGCGCGGGCTTCCTCTAGTTGAGGCGAGCGGGGGCTACTCTTCGTTGCAGTGCGCAGGCTTCTCGTTGCGGTGGCTTCTCTCATTGCAGAGCACGGGCTCTAGAGCACAGGCTCAGTAGTTGTGTCACATGGGCTTAGTTGCTCCGCGGCATGTGGGATCTTCCCGGACCAGGGATCGAACCTGTGTCCCCTGCATTGCTAGGCAGATTCCTAACCATTGCACCAGGAACCAGGGAAGTCCCTCTCCCCATGTCTTTGACCCCTTCCTTATCAATGACCTTCACTTCCTCTCCATTTCAGCCATGCAATAGCAAGGCCACTTCTTGGCTTGCCCTATGGCTTGGAATTTCTCTAAGATTCAGACCTACCTCTGTCTTTCTACCCTCCTTCTTCCCACTGTACCTTCTCTTTAGAGCTTCTCTTGACGCCCAGTCTCTTGGCCCCCTGTGACCTCTGAGTGCTCTTGGCTCCATTTGCTCCCTCATCCAGACCAACCCCGTTGTTAGCCGTTCATGGCATCTCCCTGGGACTCTAGGCTTCCCCAACTCTTGCTGTTCTTGCTCGGCCTGCTTTAACAACCCTTGCTCTGCTGATCCCCATTGTGTGATTTTTTTTTTTTTTCCTGTCCTGAGTTGCTGAGCAGGACAGCTATAGACGCATACTAGGTGGGTCCACTGCAAATCTGGCATTCGCGCCCCAGCAGGATCCCCACTGCTTTTTGGCAGGCCTTTGAGTTGGTTCCTGCTCACCCCATAGTAGCAGTTCCAGGCCTTATCTACCCCCTTTTAAGCCCCGTAGCTCAGCTCTTTAACTCTCAGTGAAATGTCTGGCATACATGCTTGACCTTGAAGCTGCCCAGTGCTGGCAACTAGCAGCTTTCCTCCTTCCAAACCTCACTCTTGTTCTGTATCCTCACCTTTCCTCTCCTGTATCACTTAAAAGTGTCTGGGGCCTCCCTGGTGGCGCAGTGGTTGCGAGTCCGCCTGCCGATGCAGGGGACACGGGTTCGTGCCCCGGTCCGGGAAGATCCCACATGCTGCGGAGCGGCTGGGCCCGTGAGCCATGGCCTCTGAGCCTGCGCGTCCGGAGCCTGTGCTCCGCGACGGGAGAGGCCACAACAGGAGAGGCCCACATATCGCAAAAAAAATAAAAATAAAAAATAAAAGTGTCTGGGTAGGTTTGTCCATTTATTAAATGTTTATCTGTTATCCACTATATTCCTGAGCTAGGAATATACATATCACTAAGTCTCCATCCTAAGACAGTCACAGCCTATGAGGCGTTGATGCTCATAAAAACTACCAAACAAGGTATCAGAGCATATTGAGAAGAATAACAATAATTTTAAGAGCAGTCGTTTTCATTAGTGAACACTTACTCTATGTCAAGCCCACTGCTAGGAACTTTTCATGTATATCACACTTCATCTTGGCCCCAAAGCCTGTGAGTTAGGGACTTACAGGATTCTCATTTTATCAAAGAGAAAACGAAGGGAGAGCTTAACTAAGAGGTAGAGTTGGGATTTGAAGCCAGAATGTGCCTCCAGATTCTTCCATTCTTCCCATTCTTCTTTGAGGGTGGACTCACCCCAGGAGGGTCTCAAGACAACCTATAGGCCCCTCCCACATCCTCTGTGCCCTCTTGGCTTTCCAAATCCATGCCTTTCTGCTGAACAAGCACTGCTGCTCCGACCCACCACGAATTTAGCTGCTGAGCACGTGTAGGATCACATCGTGCTTTTAACTGCAGGCAAAATCCATCCCCTTGGGAACTGTCCCAGTTTGAGGGTTAAAAAAGAAAGCAGTCATGTTAAAATAGAGATAAATACTACAGACAGAGAGAGACATGAAAATAGATCCAGGAGGGATGGTAGATACCCTATCTAAATAGATCTCAGAGATAAATACATGGAAACCATAGATAATTATTGTAGGGAGTAATGCTCCATGGGAGGCTCTATGGGTAAATATATAGACCAGGGATAGTGGAATAATTTAGAGGAAGCGAAATGAAAACAGTGCGTAGGAGTCCACAAGTCTGAGAGCTGTGCTGAATGGGCCTGAGCCCTTTGGTACCGGGCATTCAGTGGAGTAGTTCCAAGATAAGGTCAGAAATCCGTGGGCGGACTGCAGACTTCCAGAAGCCATGCAGCGTCCTGGGTAGAGTAAGAGGGGGATTAATTGACAACTGTGTGAGTGGGGCTGGGAGTGGGGTGGGAGATACTGAGGCCGACTTGGGACAATGTGTCATTGCAGTGGGCCTTATAAGCTGACACGGGGATGTTAAAGCCGAGTGGAGCCGGGAGGAACGGGGCTAAACTGGAAAGGGGAGTGAGGGCCAGGCTCTTCCCAGGGACCTATGGAGAGAGGCTCAGGGCTCCAGTCCTTGAGGGCGCCTGGAGAGGAGAGCCAAGTTCCCCAGTAGGTGAATCAGTGAAGCAGGCTGTCTGCACAAGTGTGGGACATATGTCTGGAGGCTGCAGCTCAGTGTCGTAACCACACAGAGAAAAATCCATCCCAGGATAGCACTGTTCCTGTGGTTGATGACTGTGGTTCTGTGGTGACTGTATATGGACTTGCCCACAGGTAGCCAGGGAAGATTATGGAAAGATGGGGTGAACTTGGGACAGACAACCTCTCACATGTTCTTCTTCTCCCCACCCTGGTCCCTGCCATGTTCATCCAGAGCTTTGCAGTTCTGTTGGGCAAATATTCCTGACTGTGCTGTTTGGCTGTTGAATTTCCTATTCAAGGGCATACAAAAGAGGCAGGAGGAGACTGTGATTCAGAAAGGTGGGGCAGTGTTACGGACCTCCCATTGTTTCTTAGAATGATTGACTAGGAAGAGGATCAGCAACCATCAGGTGAGGACTTTCACCCTGGACAGTGATTCCATCTTTACATCCCACCCCCCTTTTCCAGGTAAAGCAGGAAGCAGGTGTTCACTGTCTTTGAGAAGGACCTTGCCTTGATAGTCAATGATGCATAGTTCTCCCATGTATGTCTGGGGTATCCATTGATTCTCTTGCCTTGTTCTAGGGTGGGTTACAGGCTGTGGTGCATAGGAATGTAATGTTTTTACCTTCAAGGGGTTTGACATCAGAAGAGTTTATGTCAGAAAGCCAAACTGTGGTCCTCTCTGCACTGGGGAGAAAGAGCCCAGATGGTTGTTTCTTTTATATCTGGAGTTTTGCCTTTGATGCATGATTTAGCTGCTCTGGTGTTATTTCAAATGTCATAAGGCCCAGATGTCCTTTCTCAGGGATTAGCCTTGACAGTAGGCCATTCTGGTGAAGTCAACTTTCCTCTCTGAATCAGGGTCTCTCTCCCCCTGTTGGATAAGAATTATGGTGGTGTGACTCATGTGAGGGTGTCAAAAGGATCAGGCGAAGGATACACTGGAGAAATCCAACAAGTCCTAAAGCTGCCTGATGAGAGAGTTTTAGTTCAGCAGAGAACTTGGAGTATGGAACTTCTGCTGGGTTAAAATTCCTGCCCCGTTTGTAGAGGAGGGAGGTTTGCATAAATAACAAGGGAACAGTTCCAAGGAGAACTTTTCCAGTACAAATTTGGCTAATCAAGTCTCTAGCTGGACTTGTCCCCAGAGGATTCATGAGAATAAAAATTGAGGGGACAGCCATCCAGATGGCATCTGGGAGGGGTGTAGGTTGTGCTCCAGCAATATTCTGGGGTATCTGCCCAGTTCTGGCCGTCTGGAACACCCTTCCCTCCATTCCAGGCAGGGGGGTGTCCTAGAGAATGGGCAGCCCTGAGCAGCCATCTGGTCACCGGGCAGAGCCTCAAACCACCTGACTTAGGGACAGGGACCATATGGGCTCCTCAGTGTTCTACCTTGCTTACTTTTGACTTTAATCTTAAAGTCCTCTGAACTGGAAACAGGACTCAGTAGAAAGTTTTCTGCTGGAGAGCCAGAGGCTATGATTGCCATGGAATTTTTTTCTCCCTGGTAATGGAGTGGTCAGACTGATGGGCAGGACGTTGACCCAGTAGACAGAGGAGAGGGATAGGACTGGAAACACTGGGCTTCCGTGCTAGGTTGGCTGCTCATCAGTAGTGAAAAGCTAAGATGGCCTCCATCTCCTCTCTGTAATGGGTGGAGGAAATACAGTCATGGAGCTTGAGTCTGTAAAATGCATGGACACCATTGAGCCACGGCATTAGAGTAGTTATAGTTGCCTAGTTTTCATACCCCCTTGATTCAATACAAAAAATCCTTTCTCAAGCGTAGGTTATGTGCCAGGTATTGGAGAGCCAAGAAAAACAAGATGAGGTCCCTGCACTTAAAGAGCCCACAGTCTAAAAGACATTTTTCTCATCCATGATTCCTCCCTCCTGACCCTCAGGAAACCATGTGGTCCATTGTTGTGGGTAGTGGTGAAGGAGACATTGAGTCCCAAAGTGAAGGAGTTACACAGACTGAAGGATGGGACTTGGGGCTCAGTAGCAAAACCCCCAGAAACCTGTTTTGAACTAAGTTTTGGCTCTTCGTTAGGGCTCTGGGGTTCTTGATCTAGACATTGAGTCCCACTGCAGTGGAGGGGAGACCCAGCCGTGCACCATGGAGCAAATGGCTCACCTCTCTAAGACTTAGATTCCTCCTCTCTGAAATAGGGATAATGATAGAAGCTACCCCCAAAAGGCCGGGGGAGTGTTTAACGAGGCAACGCATGTGTCTTCACTGGCATTTTAAAAAAGAAGAAAGGAAAAGATCAAAAGCAGAGGATGTGGACGTTGTGTATGTGAAGTTTAGAGCTGGGGTAAGGGAGTGTGTGGCCTTGAGGGACTGTCTGTAAAATCAGCTGGCCCATCCCTAGGTGACTGTATTAGTTTCCTAGGGCTGACATAACAAATGATGTAAACTGGGTGGCTTAAAATAATGGAAATTTATTCTATCATAGTTCTGGAGGCCAGGAGTCCAAAATAAGGTGTCAACAGGGCCATTTTCCCTCCAAAGGCTCTTGGGGAGAATCCTCCCTTGCCTCTTCCAGTTTCTGGTGGCTCCAGACCTTCCTTGGCTTGTGGTTGCATAAAACCAATCTCTGCCTCTGTCTTCACATGGCCTTTTTCTCTGTGCCTCTCTGCATTCTTTTCTGTCCCTTAGAAGGACACGTGTCATTGGATTGAGGACCCGACCTAAGTCAGTATGATCTCGTCTTTAGTCTTACCTTTATTACATCTACAAAGAGTCTACTTCCAAGTAAGATCACAGTCTGAGGTTCCAGGTGGATCTCTCTCTCTTTGTTTGGCAGCAGGGGACGGGGTTACTGTTCAGCCCCCTACACTGACCAAGACAGAAGCAAGGGAGGTTCTTTCTCTTTTCATCCAACTCATCCATTTCCTACTTCTGGGCTCCTGGTTACTTGGACTTCCATGACCAGAGAAAAGCAGTTCTGGGAGCAGTTCATTCAGGCCTCCGCCCATGCCAACGTGTACTTGTTGAGCACTGGTACATGTGAGATGGATGCTGTGCCAGGCATTGGAGCGTGAATATAAACTAGGAGAACAGAAGCATGCTGCTAATGACTGGGGGTCAGCCAGGGGCCGTCCCAGTGCCTGGTGCTGGGTACAGATGTGAACCACATGCTCCCCACCCTGGTAGGACTCACAGTCTTCAGGGGAAGGGGAGCAGGTCATGAGTCGAGGAACAGCCAGAGAACTGAGAGTTCTGGCAGCTACCAGCCCAGGGCTCTGGGGACACAGCAGAGACAGCTAACGGAGCATGGAGTCATCCATAAAGGCCTCCCAAGAGGAGTGGCACCTGGACTCAGTCTTCAGGGACATGGCAAATCTAATAGCTGGAGAAGCTCTTTCCAGACAGATTGAAAATCTGCAGAATCAGGAGGCTTGAGAGAACAGGCCCGTTCAGAGAGCCATCAACAGCTCTGTCTGGCCATGGTGTGCTCGTAAGTTGGTGGCGGGGAAGCAAGAGAAGAGGCTGGGCACGTGGGCCTGATTCTCACCACTGTTGTCATCATTATCATCAACAGCGCTGACATTCAGGGAACTATGGAACCTGGCTTTGAGCCCCAGTCTAAGAAATTTGGGCTTTTCCCCCCAGAGCAGTGGAAGTGTGTGTGTGTGTGTGTGTGTGTGTGTGTGTGTGTGTGTGTGTGAGAGAGAGAGAGAGAGAGAGAGAGAGAGAGAGAGAGATGGAAGGTACCTCATTCCCCAAATGCCTTTATATGCAGAAAACAAGAAGTTCTAAATGCCTGAGATTCTGGAAGTGGAGGAGAACAGGGGGCCTTGGGCCTTTGGCACAGGGGGGATGACAGAGCAAGCACATGGAGAAAGAAGCCCGGGGCCGGCCCTCAGTAGCCCAAGGAAAAGGAGTTTCTTACCTCTCTGCCAGATATAATACTGAGAACAATGATAGTAATGATAATAATGATAGACTTAGTTTGGCTATGAGTAGCAGAACCACCACCCCCCACCCCAAATAACAGTGGATTTAAAAACTCGACATTCATTTTTCTCTTGTGAAAAAGTAGTCTGGAGGTAGGCAATCCAAGGTTGTTATTTTGGTTCTGTGATCCTCAGGGTCTTTCTGTTGTGCTGCTTCACTATCTTTACCATGTTGCTTCATGGGCTAAGTTGGTGGCTAGGGCTCCAGCCATCACATCAGCATTTCAGGGGCAGAATTCCTAGAAGCTGTCACCCAAAACTTCTGATTACATCCCATTGACCAAAATGGAGTCAAATGACCATTCCTAGCTGCAGGGTGAGCTGGAAAATATAGTCTTTATGTTGGGAAAACATTTGCCCAGCTAAAAATAGGATAAGAGGTGAGCAACTATTAGTTAATGCCCAGCTGACCCTCCCCATGTGTTGGGGAGGGAGGCATGAGCATTCTGTGTTACTGTGACCACTGGGGGTCAGGTAGGGGGTCGGTCAGTGATGGGGAGGCCTTGGTAGGGCTTTGTTCTCCGAGCCAGTTTAATCATCAAGCATTCAAACTTGACCGTGCTATTTTACCTTAGCAAGTGTGCGTTTCATGGTCGGGTAAAAGTTAAATTTATTCATTTATTTAATCTTTATTAAAGGCATCTCTAATGACTTATTGATTTTTTTTATTAGTGGGGGGAAGGGGAAGCTCCCTTTCTTGGCAAGCAAGCTATTACCTGATACCAGGTTTGAAAGCCACTAAACGACGGGTCTGTTTTTGAAATATTAAAAGAAATATTTCAACATAAAAATCAATAAAGGGACATGAAACAATTGAAATGGATGAGCAGATTAAGAACAGCTTTTTTCTCTTAATGAAGAACTTTTGAAATGTTAAAAAAAACAACAACAATAAAAGAAAGAAAAGGGAAGAGAAGCATCGCAGTCATTTGTCTGATGCCCAGATGCAAACATAAACCACTGTGAATATGCTGAGAATAAATGTGAAGATGGTAGCAGTGGCTGAAAGTAAATATTCTTGAACAAGGATAACTTCTCACACTTGGGTTATGCCTTCATCTTTTTTTTTCTTGCATGATTGAGATAGCCTTTGAATGGGGCTAATGCTTTGACTTCTCCTCTGGACCCACAGTCCCTGTGCACAAAGCAGCCCGGGTGATCCCGTGTGAAGCACGGTCAGATTGTGCCAGCCCTGGGTGTTCAACCCCCGATGGCTTCCCAGCATGTGTAGAACAGAAAGCACGCTCTTCCCCACAATCCACGTGATCCTGCCTGGCCGGGCCCAGGGTTTCCCCTCCTACCCTCATCTCCGCCTTCACTTCCCATCAGCCCTACCAACCTCCGTGCTATTCCTGACCATGCTGAGTGTGCTGTTTTCTTGGGGAACTTTGCACATGGTGTTCCCTCTGCAGGAACTTGCTTCCCCCAGCTGGTCTCCCAGCTCCTCCTTCATGGCACTCCGGCCACTGCTCAGATGCCACCTCCTCAGCGAGGCTTCCCGACCACCCCTCCACCATCACACCTAGCCCCTTACCCTGCTTCACACAGAGCTTAGCAGTTCCTCACCGTGTGCTGTAGTTCCCTCTTTCCTCTTTATCATGGGCTTCACCTGCTAGGATACAAGCCTAGAGAGGGCAGGGACTCCGGCTTTTGTGTTCCCAGAGCCTGGCTCCCGGAAGGTGCAGCAACATTTGTTATATGACCTGGTAGGTGTTTCTCCCCATTTTATCATCTCATGGAGCCTCAAGTAACCCTGGGAGGTGGCCAGGACAGATATAACTGTCTCCACTTTTCCGATGAGGAAACTGAGGCCGAGAGCTGGTCAGCAGCTGGGCGGGCCTGGGACTAGACCCAGGTCTCTGATGCTCAGGCTGGTTCTCTTCCTGCACGCCCTGCTTGGGACATCATACCAGAGACCTGAAACTTCTGCTGTGCCCGCAACAGCCTTCAAGGGACAACTTGTGGGCCCACACCCTGTACCTGATGGGAACTTATTTAGCAGGCCCCTGGCTAGAAGCACCAGGCATCTTCCAGCACCTCCCAGCATGGGACCTGGAAAAGAAAACAAATGCAATCAATATTTGTGCGACCGAACGGAACCTAAATTATCGTAGTGATTAAGTCAGGGGCTTGTGTCCCAGCTCATCGCTTACACGATTCCCTTAAATCTCTCTGAGCTTCAATTTCCTTGACTCTAAAATAAGGACGGTAGCTGTACTTACTTATATAGATAGGGTTGTTGGGAGCATTAAGTGGGGTAATGGATTGAAAGTGCTTAGCACGGGCCTCGCACGTTGAGCGTTTCAAAAAATGCTAGTCGTTTTATCGCTGTCCTTGTTATTGTCCTTCTGTGGTCTTTGGATGCTCTAGGAATGCTCAGACCTTGCTGCTGAGTTGGGCTCACATATGCAGTAGTACTTATAGGAGCAGCAGCAGGAAATCTCTGATAGTACGGTCTAGCTGGCAAACCTTTTTAACATCCATGTGGCCTTTGGTGATTACACCATCAAAGACTAGAAGGGTCCTCCAGACAAGTGTCCTTGTGCAGAAGTTGACCAACATTTACTGATATAGGCTGAGCCCCCTCTATGGTGGCTGTGTGACACCCCGAGCACCAGCTGCCACCTGGCTTAGTGTGAGCTAGGGCTGCCATCACAAAGCACCATAGACGGGGGGGTTAAGACAAGAGAAGTTAATTTTCTCCCAGTCCTGGAGGCTACAAGTCCAAGGTCAAGGATGGTTTCTTCTGAGGTCTCTCCACCTGGCTTGTGGATGGTTATCTTCTTCCTGTGTCTTCACATGGTCTTCCCTCTGGGTGTGTCTGTGTCTTAATTTTGTTTTATAGGACACCAGTCATGTTGGATTAGGGCCCATCCAAATGACCCCATTTTAACTTAATTTTCTCTTTAAAGACCACGTCTCCAAATCCAAATACACCTCACATTCTGAGGTGCTGGGGTTTAGGACTCCAGCATATTTTGAGGGGACACAATTCATCCCATAACAGGCTGTCCCCCTGCCCCCAGACTTCTGCTATAGTTTAGAGTGAAGGCAGATCTCTGAAGACAGGGTGGGTGTTCTGGAAGATTGTCCAGGGCGTGTGTTTATACAGTTGGAGCTGTGCACAGGATGGAATGTGTGTGAGGCAGGTATAGATGTGGGATGTGCATGGGCTGTATTTCCGTGGGTCTGGGTTAGTGTGTGTTTGTCCCAGGCAAATCACTGGGATTTGTGCCTATCACTCAGGGTTTATAGGTGATAGAGAGAGAGTAGTGACCACGAAATGAACACATAGGACATGTGTGCTGCTTCCCAAGTGAAATCCCCGGCTCTTGGGAGACAAAATCATTCTACATTCTGGACTCTTGTCTTCCAGCAGAGCCACCCCTGGTCTATCTGAATCACAGATTAACTGGCACTGAGGGGATATCAGAATCCATTTAAATGAATAGCTCTCTAATTTATTAACGGGCTTATTTATGCTGCTGGTATCAGACGCTCATCAAATTCTTCGAGTGGCACGGGCCCTTTTCCTGCCCCCCTGACCCATTGCTGCTAGAATATTTTATCTTCTTCCAGGGGAGCTGTAACAAGCCTCAGACAGAGGGTATGAGTGAAATAAAGGGGCCGCGCACCTTCCGTGGGCTTGCTGGGTCTCTTGTAGATTAACAATTAGCTTGCTGCTCGTGAGGAACATCTGAATCCTCGGGAAGAGGCCAGAGTCCCGCACTTTTCTCTGCTGCTTGGAGAAGAGAATGCAGGGGGCGCTTCCCTGATGACCAGACCCTCCGCTTGGCATCATCCTGTGTGTTGTGATGACATAGAGATTTCTGGAATCTGACACACAGCTCTCGAGTTGCTCTCCTGAACATGATTCCACTTCCCTTTTCCAGCCCTGTGGTTTAGGTCAGGTTGCAGAAGGATGGAATAGTTGAGCATGGCTGCATCTGAATATACAGGAGGCCTTCTGCTGGGTTAGCTGGCTGGCTCTTTTCTCAGGAAAGGGCACTGGACCATCGTGGGGTTCATGGTGCCAGGTTTGCTTGGGGGTGGGATTTTGGGAAAAGTGGTAAAAAATGGCAATGCTAGGAGTCCTTCAGGAATGCAGAGAGTCTCAAAGACAGAACTCCCCATGTTTGACCTTAGACTTTTGTTAACCTTTGACCTTTAGAAGGAAGATATTCAGTTCCACTTATGATAATAACCTAATAAATGTTAAACACTTTTCATTTAACCCTGGGTTCTGCTGTCTTATCAGTACCATTTTATAGATGGAGAAACCGAGAGAGAAACTCAATAACCTCCCCAGGGCCACTCAACTAGTAAATGAGAAAGTGGGATTTGAAGCCAAGCTCAAATCTGTCTGATGGCAGAGTCCTTGTGTTTAACTGCTGTGCAAAACCCTCAACCTTTCCCCTTTGCCCAAAGCAACCTGAGTTCCTGCACACTCGCTCCAGACACTATCAGAGTCCAAGGCCCTGGCCTGTGCTCTCTGCCATCTGCTCTCCCTTCCACATGCCAGGGAGAGGGATAGACTTGGAGAGTCACGAGGTCTCACCCTGGGAGAGTGAGCTTTGTCACCCGTGGCTTCTGGGGTCAGAGCATCTGCTCAGCTCTTCATCCCTGGCCCTTCCTTTCCCTTTGCAGGTGATTCACTGTGTCAGTGGTGTGTCAGCCCCAGGCAGGCAGCAAACTTCTCCCCAGAACATCATCAGAGGCAGAGGAAGAGCAAGATGGAAGAGGTCAATCTTATTCTCCCAGAAAGATAGTGGGAGTCATTTTGAGTGGGCTTGAAAAAGGGCTGGGCGGTAGCTCAAAGGTGTCATCTGAGTGAGCTTGGGTGCAGCCCTGGTTTGCTGGAGGTGGGAGTCAAGGTTGTAGCAGCATCTCACAGCCCCTAGGGGGCACAACCCAGTGCTGGGAGGATAGACCCTGCTTCCCAGGTGCTCTCCTGAAGTTGTAATTGACAGCAACATAGAAACACCTTTACCTTTCCTTGAAGGTCACCGTGAGTGTCCTGTCCCTCCAGCTTCCGGGACTGGCCAAGGAACTCAAATAAGTGCCCTTGGTCAGGACACTTCTTTCTGCTGCTGATACCACACGAAGGAGGCCATCACTCAAGTGAAGGTGATCATCCGAAGGGGCTTGGTCCCTCCCTAAAGCCCATCAGCCCGAAGGAGAGCTCTCTACCTTCTGTCCAGGGAGGCATCGCAATGGGAAGATAGCAGGAGAGGGGCCACAGAGTCTCTTAATTAGAGATTTTCTAACGCTGAGGAAGCATGCTAAGGTTTTGTGCAGGTCGGTGACGAGTGAGTTTTGCATTTTTGTGAAAATGCCGTCTCTTTGTCATATTTGAAATTTGTGTGAGATTATTTTAATTCTTGAAACAGGTTTCTTCCCAGCTCCAAATTATGATCTCATTGTTAAGTGGAAGCAGTGCATTTGTTCCCAGGCGGAACCAAGGCCCTGAGGCAGATGATAAACTATATAAGTATTGCCAACTATAAGTAGAATATTTACTGTATTTATTTTTCTAAATTTGGACCATGAAGAAAAACATAGAGAAATGTTATCATCTCCCTTCATCTGCAATCTTATGCCCTAAACATTTACTTATTATTAATATTTAAGAGCCGTCACTTCGTATGAATCATTGGCTATAAAAAGATATATATTTTGCTCGATTTCCATTTTATACACATATTTCTTCAACTCTCTACCATATGACAGAGGTTCCACATTAAAAATACGTATATAGGAAAAGGGTCTGTGCTTGTAATGTCTCCCGCACCTTGTCTTAACTGATTTGTTCAGTTGAAAGCTCTAGGAAAATTTTACCAATGGAACTCAGGGGCCTGCCACTCTGCTTTTTTATTCCCCCTGTCTGCCTGCTTTCTCTTTAGTTTGACCGCAAGTCATACCTTAACCTACATCTAATGCCACTCTGCTGCCAGGGCACTTTTCTCTGCCCGTTTCCGGCTTCTGCAGTTTGGTTGTCTCATTTCAGTGATGCTGGGGAGATAAGATATGAGCCCCTTTCCATCCTATCCTCCCTTCCTTATCAAGGCAACCTGAATTCAAAACTTGCTCCAGCTGCTGGGAGGGGGAGATGTCTACTTTGGGTTTAACGAACTTAGTGACTGCCCTGTTTAATGCCTTACCCCCTAGGCTGGGTATTTTGCAGCATGGAATCAAAGCATAGGAGCACGAGGTCAGAAATCCTGGCTTCTCATATTAGCTGGTTGATTGTGCAATCCTGGGCAATTCACTCGGTCTTAGTTTTGTCACTGGTTAGAAGGGCAGGACGTTACCTGCCTTATCTCTGGGAGTAATTGGAGAGGGAAGCAAATGAGCCAGTGAATGTGAAAGTGCTTGGAATCATCCAGTGCTGTGCACACGTAAGGTCTGAGACACTGTGATGAAGATTAGAAGGAGGATGATGATGATGCTTCCAAGGGGCGTTGGCTTAATATATTTTATATTTCCAGGAAGTATGTTATTTGGTTGTTCTTATAAAATTGCATTATGAGAATCTGAGCTTGAGCCCGATCCAAAAATTGGGAAGTGCTTTCTCTCCCAGAGCTGCCTCTGGTTTCCCCAGCGCTATTGGTTGGATGTGGTCACTGAGACACCACATGTCTCCATCTGCCTACTCCTCCCGCTTTAATTTTTTAAGTGGTACAGATTTCCTTTAATCTCTTTCCTATAGAGAGATGGGGAGGGCTGAAAAGGATGGTTGGCAAAGAGCTTTGAGTTATCTATAGAATTAGGAGGCCCTGGGGCTCCACTGTGGGGCCTGGGACGTGCATTTATAGCCAGAATCTAAGCTCACAGGATGCATCACACCCTCCCCCATCCCTCCTTCCCTGACCCTCTGCCACCTCATGGCTTTGTAAAGCACAGGAAGTGTTTAGGCTCTAGACATATAGACGTTGAAATCCTAGCTCTGTGAATTTCCATCTGCTTGATGTTGGGCAAGGGACTACATTTCTCTGAGCCTCAGTTTCTTCATCTGCAAAATGGTGATATTCATAGTACCTAGCTCACAGAATTGTGGGACTATCCAGTGAGGGGGGAAATGCCTGCAAAGAGCACAGTGCCTGGAACATAGTAAGCACTGCTATATTTTCAGAAGCCAGGGGCAGCTTTGTGTATCCTACTGACCCAGGAGGAAATGGAGTCCCAGGAATATTTTGGCTGGACTCCTGTGGTTGCCACCAGAATGTCAGCTACCAAGGACTTTGCAGAAACTCCAGGGCTGAAGTATGGAGGTGCCACGTTCTTTTGCAGTGTCCATTCATTCAGTTATTCATTCATTCTAACCATATTGGATGCCTGTTGATGCACTGCTCATTTTAAGGACATGGACATGGCTCTAACACGTCCCTGCTCTGGAGGGACCTGCAAAGGCAGGGCACCTAAGGCCCCATAATTAGCTGTAGGGCAGGATAGACTGTGTACCATAGTCTGGGTTGGGGGTGACGATGCATGCCAAAGCAGGAGGGGTCCCTTCCCTTGGAGCAGGGGGCTGGGTGAAAGTAGCGAGGGGCTCAGACCAGAATTCACAGAGGATGAGGCTATGAGCTGGGTCAGTAGGATGTATAGAATGTCACGCCTGGCTTATATTAAGTTCTCAACAAATGGTAACTACTAATGTTATTATTTAATGCTTTACTCACAACTAGCATTCAGTATATTTTTGGGATTGACTGGCTGCCTAACTGGCAGTACGAACAAATGAGGCAGGTTTTATTATTCCCATTTCTTTTTGCCCAGAAGGGCCTCCGGCTTTTGCTGAACTGATGCGCCATCAGTTGCGGCGCCGGGGCCTGTGATACCTCCATGCATTGAATATTCTCAGCCTGATTTCCCCTCCACAGCAGGGCACATGCCATCTACCTTGGCACAGAAGGGGGCCAACCTTCTTCCGTCAACTTCCTGTAGTGTCAAATGAAACAATCAGTGCCTTTCCGCAGAGTCGAATCGCAGAGACGAGAACTCAGGGCAAATTGCTAAAGGACATGAAATTCCAATCCTTAGCAGTTCAGTTAATCACAGCCTCTCATCTCAACATATCCATACATGTATCCCCACTTAATAACGCCATTCCTAACAGCTCCCATTTATTTAGCCCCTTCTGGGTGCCAGGTACTGTGCTAAGTATTTTCCAGACATTTCTCCATTTAATTCTCACAGCAATCTTAGAGTCTTGTAAGGTAGGTGCTATTATTTCTCCCATTATTCAGGTGCAGAAACTGAGGCACAGGAGAGGACAAATAACCTGCCCAGCTGAGGTCCAAAGAGCCTGGACTTGAACTTGGACAGTCTCCCGCCATAGTCCTTACCCTGACTATGGCCTTGCTGGATGTTGGGAGTCAGATTTATGGTTGGCTTGCTTTTGACAAACTCAGGGTGAATGGCAGCATCTGGGGTTACAGGTTTCAAAGATTGTTCCTGAAAAGTACCCTTTACACGATCTTGTGTATCAGTCCCAGGAAACTGATTAAGCCCTCCCCTCAAAGCTCAACAGTTCCACTACTTACGAGGTTCCAGGCCTCCTGCCTTGCTTACCTCAAGGAGCACCCATGTGCTGACTGTAGGGCAGGCCCTTTGAACCCACTGGATCCTATAACCCTCATGACCATCCCATATATAAAATTAGCTTCCATCCCTCTCTTCCCCCCCTTGCATTTTATGGCTCTTATTCCTTCCTGACATGTATTTATTGACTTACTTATCCACAGTCTGTCACATTCCCCTGGAAGGTTAACTCCCCATGAGAGGGGCTTTGTTCTGCTCACTGTATTCCAGTCCCTAGAACAGTGCGTGGCACATAGTAGATGCCTAATAAATGTCGAAATTGGTGAGTGGACTGTCTTAGACTTATTACCTAGCTTTACTGATGAGGACACCAAAGTTCAGAGAGGTTAAGTAACTTATTTAAAGTCACACAGCTGATGAGGCCCCCAGATTTTGTCAGCTGATACCCTTGGGCCCAAAGTATCTTTAATTTCCAGCTCCTTGGTGGTCAAATACCTGGAGTCTGACAAGCTGTTCCAGGAGTGAGTGCTTCTGTTGCTGTGACACCTTGGCTGTCGTGTCTTATGGCAGCTTTCTGCACATACACTACCTTCCCTACCACTTCCACTCCTGGCCCCATTACCCAAAGACTTTTCACTTTCCCTTCTCATTGCTCATTGATTTATTAGCATAAGCCATTTTTAGCTCACTATTATAATAAATCTATTAATTCCTAGTGATTACAATCAGCATTAATTACATTTAACCTACAGTATCATACAATGCATGGTTGGAGGGGAGACTCAGCTTTTTGACATGATGGCCCCTGAGACCTCTGGCATCAGATGCCCATGGCCTCTAATATGTTGGGGTTATGGCAGTCACGTGCCTGCGCAAAGACTAGAGATGTGGTTTTTAAGTCTGACAGATGTGGGTTCAAATTGATCTCTCCATTTTTTAGCCATGTGTGCTTCCCTCTCTGAACCAGTTTCCTGTCATTGGGAGATGAAGAGATGCCCCCTATGCTCATTCATCTCCCAGCCTCTCCCCAGGACATGATATGGGATGAGGAATCCTGTGTCAAGTTCTGTGTACTTCCTGCCCTGTTCTTTTAGCTATTTCAGATGAACACCTGGAAATATTTATTACATCCCTTACTCTGCACTTCCCCTTTATGTATGGAAATTAGGGAACTATGTCCATCCAGCACAGAGGGCAGCACTGCCCTTTAACATTTATTGCATCCCTACCAAATTCCTGGATAGGTGAAGAATCAGGCTGAAGTCCATGAAAGCCAAGAAGATTTAGCCAAACTGTCATTTCAGATCCTCTTTTCTATCTCTAACAAAGCTCATTTCTTTTTTTGTATCATTAAGTACTCTTTCTTTGATCAGAGATGAGAAGCATTGGTTAATTCTAATTCCCCAGCATGGAGTGGGAGACTTTCAGAAATGCAAATGCTATCATTAGCGGCCATATTAAAAAAAGAGGCTCTCAAATCAATAATTAGTGCAGAGGTTAAAAGTATCAACAGCAACATTCTTGAGTTAGCTAACTGCCATTTGTTTTTGTTTTTAATTTATCAGTATTATTATTAACATTTACTGAGCACTTATACCAAGCCAGGTGGTTTACATAAATATTTAATTTAACTCTAACAATAGCCTGATGAGGCAGTTACTATTATTAACCCCATTTTATAGATGAGGAAACAAATACTTAGAGAGGTTAAGTGGCCTGACTAATTTCATAGTAGTTAAGACAATGGTGGGAGTACAGACATCGTGATAAGCACTCTTGTCTTTTCTCAGTGGAGAGGAATAAAAAGATGGCATCAGAACCAGCCCCTCCCTTTTTTAAAGGCTTATCCTTGAGTTGCAGAGGATAAGGATCAATAGAAGGACACAAGAGGAGTGACAGGAAAACCTTGGTTTTTCAGAAGTGCTGCAAGAATTTAGAGAAGGAAGTGGCCAGGTGGGCTGGATGGGGGGAAAGCAGAGGGAGAGGTAGGTTCAAGAAAGGCTTCAAGGCAGTGGTGGGAGTTGAGCTGGCTCCTGGGAAGTGTGGGGTCTGATGGGTGCACTGGAGGCATCAGGGCAAGTGGCTTGGGCTGGAACACAGGTGCGACTGGGGTAGAAATGTAGATCGTTTATATGGGGAATAACGCAAAAGGAACTTTTACTCAGTTAATAGTAGGAGTTGTGGTCGGTAGATAATTAGATACTGACGGGCTTTGAGTATCAAGCCTAAATTGTATATGTGATGAATCAGGACACACCTTAATAAAATTAGAGAGTGAATTTGATGGAAATTCTGCAACAGACCCAAGGGAAATGTTAAATATGCTCTCTCATTCTTCATATTGTTTTTTTTTAGGTTCTCTTAAAATGATACTTTGTGGCAGACTACGTTACAGGATGAGTACCGGCCTTGGCATGAGATGGTCTTAGATTTGAATTCAGCTTCATCATTTATCAACTGAGGGACTGTGGACAGGGTGATAAAATAGTTCTGAGCCTCCGTTTCTTTGTCTATAAATTGGAGACGATCATTGCAAGGTTATGAGGGTGAAACGAGGCAATATTTACAAATTGCTTGGGACAATTCTTGGCCATAATAGATACTCATCCAAGAGTAGTTTATTAAATGAGAAAATACAGGAAAGCATAGTCCAGTGCCTGGAGTGCAGAAGATTCTGCATAGATAACATCTAGTTCATTGGTGTGTGTGCGTGTGTATGGCGTATGTGTGTGTATGTATATACACACATATATGTCGTATCTATGAATCAATCTACCTAGTGAAACTTTGAAAAGACACATGTACCACATCTGAAATCAAAAACATTCCACGTACAGGCCCTCTGAACCCAAGTGTGTGCCTAACAAAACTTGTTTACTGTCTAGTATATTCCGACAGTTTTCACCAGCCATTCCAGAGATGATGAATCATTGATTCTGAGCCATCTTTGATTACCGGGAACTTCTAACATGTCAAGTTTCTCTGCCCCCAGCCCCTCTTCCAACTGGTTAATGACCTTAAAAAGACCCTTAGCTGCACTACTGTGCCTTTTTTAAAGGGTCTTCTATTTGAAGGCATCTTGGGATTCACACATTTGCGTATTAGGGCAATGTTCTGAGTGTGTTTGGGAAGTCAGCAGTTCCAGATAATATTGACAACAGCCTTCTGGCCAAGGTTGACATTATCCAGCTCAGGCTTGCTCCATACTGGTCTTTCCCATATGTCATTTTGCTTTGCGTCACCACTTAAGTCAGTGACAAGATCAGCGAATTAATATTGGTGTTCGCTAACCCCACTGACACACACATATTCTGAAATGGACACGTTACACTAAGGTGAAATTTAACTTCCATTATGAATCACTGTAGGGTTTTTAATAGAATGCTAACAAAAAATATGGTTAAGCAATTAAAAAAATAATAAAGCAAACCTGCTTAAATAGCTATTATCTCAGGAGCTCAAAATTATGCCTTTTGTCCTGGGAACATAAGCTCATGAGTACTAGGGAAAGTAACCTGTTAAGCCGGAGGATTTAAAATAGTCTAGGCGTACTAGAAAAGTAGTTTGAGCATCACTTCCATGCTCCTTGCACATGGTTCACTTAGCAGGGGACAAGATTGGCTTTTCTCTCTCGTCAGTCTCACCATCCACGGCATCCCCAGCTCCAGGGTTGCTTCTGTGCATCTTCTACCAAACACAGAAAAAAAACAACAACAAAACAATTTCTGCACAGCTTGCTGGGTCTTAAAGAATCTCTGATCCCTCTGTTGCCCTTGGCACTCTTGGCATTTCATTTCCTCACAGTGCTGCCGGGCAGCAAGAGGTTATGGTTGCCCTTACGCGAGGCATTTGAAGCCCCAAAGAAATGACGTGATTGCAAACTGTTGTATTCACAGCAATGCTGGGCTAAGAACTCAGATTAGAACCTGGGACCCTGTGGCCTCCAACTGTTGCTCCTGTCTTCCTTGACAAATCTCCTCTCCTGCTAGGATGATTTGACTTTTACCGGATCTTGATTTCCATTTTAATAATCCCAAGACGTCCTTTGACTCTGCAAAGGAATTAAATTTAAATACATAGGCTACATTTTATCTTGACATTTTCTTTAGAAGGCAGGAAAAAGATAAAAAGGAAAACGGGGGCCAGGTAGTCATTCTTCCCATCACCAGAGCAAAATCCTTCTCTTTCGTTAGAATCATTTGCTCAGATTCTCTTGGGACAGGTGTAGGGCCAAGGGCTGCTCTGCAAGCCTCCAGGCTCTCTAGTTACCCCTGGAGACACCGGGAAAACTCTGCATCTAGTATTCTAAATCTCTGTGGGGAACATACAGTGTCAGCATTAAGTGATATGGCTTAAAGATAGGCTTGTCAGTCTAATTGATCTTGAGTCATTGCCTTTCCTGTCAGAGCTGTCTGTCTCCTTACCCATAATCCTCATCACTTTGATAACCTGCCAGGAATATGGGACTTGGCCCAGCCTTGCCTTCATCCAATAACATTATGAAATTGATACTGACACTTCCATTGGCACTAATTTCTCTAAGAGACTGGAGCCAGAGGACAAGTGGTTTAGCTTCATGGCAGTTAAGTTTTCCAAGTAGATCAAGACGGCCTAAGATTGATTGACCTGTACCCTGAGGAAGCGGGGAAGGAGGAGGGAACAGAGGGAGAAGAGGGAATGGAAAATCAATGGCTGCATCATCATTATCATCAAGTGATATTTATTGACTGTCCAAGGAGGACAGTGTCCTATATGGATAGTTTAAAGATACATGCCAGGTCCCTCCAAGGACTGCTTCAAAGGGAGTTTGAAAAGTTAGAAGGGAAGCAAGTTGGCTAGAGTGGTTCACTGCTTCACTTGTGGTATCGCCCCCTTGTGTCTGGAGTCTGGAACAGCAATTGATTCTACCCATGACCATCTTTTCTCCAGCCTCCACTCCCATGCACAGGAGGCCCAAGGTACTTTTATTAGGGAGACTATATCATTTATCATCCAAACCAAAGGAGGCACTATTGATAAATATCCTGGAACAACAGGTATAAACAAGGACAGTTTTGGGAAAATCAGGATGTATGGTCACCCCTTTCAGTAATTAAGAACAAAGCATATCTGAGCTAAATGAGGAGATGCTATCTCTTTGACAGGGTTTAATTCCTTACCTGAACCTCCTTTAGGTTAATGGATTCACCAGGAAATAGGGTTTTGATGAGGAGGTACCGTGAAAATAATAAGTTTTTATGAACTGGGAGGGTTAATAATATTACCTAATCTGGAAGTCAGTATAAGAATAACTCCTTAGGGTGGAATAGGGAAGGTGAGAGGGAGACGCAAGAGGGAGGAGATATGGGGATGTATGTATATGTATAGTTGACTCAGTTGGTTATAAAGCAGAAACTAACACACCATTGTAAAGCAATTATACTCCAATAAAGATGTTAAAAAAATAAAAATAAAATAAAATAAAGTAGTCTTGGCTAGGACTAGGAAATGGAAATCTCTGTTTTCAGGATTCTGTTGCAATAGGATGTGACAGGTAATCACACAGAGGTGGGAGAATCTGACTAGTGAACTTAAGGTTTAGTCAACCGTGTCTTTTTTTTTTTGACTTCTTTTTATTGAGGTGTAGTTGATTTACAATATTGTGTTTACAATATTGTGTTCAAGTATACAGCAGAGTGATTCAGTTATATCTGTATCTATATCTATATATAGATATATTATATATAGGTAGATTTATACACACACAACATATGTATTTTTTTCAGATTCTTTTCTTTTATAGGTTATTACAAGATATTGACTATAGCTCCCTGTGCTATACAGTAAATCCTTGTTGTTTATCTATTAAAAAAAAAAAGAAGAACACCTGAAAAGTGATTGCAGGAAGTCACAAAGTTGAAGAGGAATGTGCATTTTCAGATTAGATGGCTAGAGCTTTGGATTCCTTTTCCTTTGTACCAATCTGGCTCATGTGTCCATCTTTAGAAAAACTAATGGCTAACTCACTACTACTAGAATCTCCCTCACCACCCCGTTTTGGGGTATTCGGTTTGAGTGTTTGATGTCCTTGATACATTATACTTTAGTACAGTATATACATTACCCACAGACATACTTTGGTGAGATGGAGAAGGGGTGAAGTTGTAAAGAAATGTAGACCTTAAACACCTGTTTAATGACCAATAAACTAGCGTTGCTTTATGTGTGAGTTCATACGTATTCTTGCTCAGGAGTGCATCTGTGTGAGCACGCATGGGATTTCCAGCACGTTTATGAGGGTCTGGTGGGAAGCATGCATGCGACATGATTACCTTGCCCTGTGTGACTAAAGGGGCTCCTTAGAGAATGTGGCACTCTGAGTGCTGGCCTGGCCAGTGGAGCCCTTGCAGGGGGCTGGAGGGCAGGTGTGTAAATGGGCACAGATACTACAGTATATAAAGCGTGCCATACAAGGGAGGCGATCACAGAGTTGATATGATGTTATTTTGATTGATTTTGGTGTTGTGTTTATACCTTCACATGCTGGAAATCGATGGATCCTCTGCACCTTCCCCAGTTCCTGCGGCAGCACTGCTTGAATGAAATGCTTATATCATATTTACGGCTTTGTGAAAGGGATGAGTGAGCCAAGAGATTAATAGGGGCCGCGAGGCCCTTGCTCAACTGCTGCCCAGGCATGTGGGGAGAAGAGGCAGTGGCCAAGGTTCAAGGTGCCTCGGAGGTGATGGTCGCCGCACTAGGGGAGACAGTGTCTGTAGGGCAGGAGGGAAGGGGAGCCCTCTGGGGTGAGGCACTGACTGTTTGCGGGGATGAAGGGTGATGGACCTCAAAGCTAGAGCATTTGTGGGGCTGGAGATCTTCCTCCGGGCTGCCTTCCTTTCTCTCCTGCCCTGGTTTAGTGTCTCCTATGTGCCACCCCATTGCCCTGGGCACATCTGTAATGTGATCCTCATCACCTGTGTCACGTCCCCTGGTCTATTGTGTGCCCCTGTTGTAGACCTGGGAGTCTCTTCTTGGCCAGGCGGCATCTTCTTTTCCCTCCCTAGTGCGTGGCTCAGAGTCTGGCACAGAAGGTAGTATTTGGGAAGGATGTGGGTGGGAAGGCCTGATTCAGAAGGTGTAGCATGAACCAGGAATTCAAATGTTAGGATTCTGGAACTAGCTTAGTGCTAGGATCCCTGGGAACTTGCCCCTGGAAGGTTAAATGCCCGTGACATGCATTCCCAACTCAACCCAGAGCCTGAGGTTTCTCCAGTTTTATCACCATCCTTATAATGCCCTTTTGTTCCTTATGCCCGCCCCTGCCATTCAGACCCAAGCTGAGAGGGAGACAGATGGGAGATTTGGCGGTGTGAGTTGAATTGTGTCCTGCAAAAAGATATATTGAAGTCTTAACCGGTACCTGCAAATGCGATCTTCTTCGGAAATAGAGTCTATGCAGATGTGATTACGATGTGTGTTAAGAGTAGGTGATACTGGAGTAGGGTGGCCTTCTAAAAAGAGGAGAAGAAACGTGGAGACAGACACACACACAGAGACGAAGGCCACATGATGACAAAGGAGTGATCCAAGGACTGCCAACCACCAACAGGAGGGAGGAAGGGGCAAGGATGGATTCCACCTGGAGTCTCGAGAGAGAGCATGGTCATGTTCAGGGACTTCTGGTCTCCAGAACTCTCAAAGAATACATTTCTGGTGTTTGAAGCCACCCAGATTTTGGTATTTTGTTACAGCAGCCCTAGGAAACTAAATGCACTCGGGGCGGCAATGCTTACTGATGCCTGAGATAGCACACAGACAACACATATTTTCTAACTGCCTGCTGTATTAAAAGCATTTTACTAGGACCTCAAAGAAGTTCAAAGACATACAGGAGAGAGTTCTTGATGTTTAGGAGTTTATGATCTAGAGACTTCAGGACCAGCCGAGGAGCTTGAGTTCGGATGAGCTAGGAAATGGGTCAGTGTTGACCCCAGGATAGTCTAACAACAGGACAGTTCAAATGTAGGGGTCAAACAGAGATATGACTTCCTCATAGTTTTCTAAGGACGCTGTGTTTCTAATGAAAATCATAATATAGATGATCCCTTACTTAACAATGATTCGACTTACGATTTTTCGATTTTACCTTCGACTTACGATGTTTAGATTTTACCGTGGTGCAGCATTCAGTAGAAACCGTACTTTGAATTTTGATCTTTTCCCAGGCTAGCCACATTCAGTATGATACTCTCTCGTGATGCTGGGCAGCAGCAGTGAGCTGCAGCTCCCAGGCAGCTACGCGATCAGGAGGGCAAACAACCGATACACTTGGAACCATTCTGAACCCATGCAGCCATTCTGTTTTTCACTTTCAGTACAATAGTCAATAAATTACATGAGATATTCAGCACTTCATTATAAAATAGATTTTGTGTTAGAGAATTTTTTCCAACTGTAGGCTAATGTAAGTGTTCTGAGCCTGTTTAACGTAGGCTAGGCTAACCTATGATGTTCGGTGTATTAAATGCATTTTCAACTTATGATATTTTCAACTTATGATAGGTTTATTGAGGTGTAAACTCATCGTAATTCAAGAAAGAGCCATACCGGTCAATGGCATAACTAAGTTCCAAAGTAAAATTTCAAAGGACGGCTCAGTGACTTGTCCGTGGAGATATCCTTGCCAAGGATGCAGGGTGAAAGCCTCCTGTCATAGGACCCTGAGTCCCGGATGTACAGTCTTTTTGGAACTCCTGCCTTGCAGATAGCTGGGTCTGGGAGATGTGCCAACCAGGGCAGGCAGGTGCCAACCCCTGGTCCAGTAAGCAGTAGGTGAGAGGCCACAGAAGGGCCGGTGAGCACCAGCAACTCCCCATCATCTCTGCCTCTCTGCTTGCATCTCTCCCTGCATCTCTCCTTGCATCTCTGCAAGGGCAGGGAATATGGTCCCACGGTGAGAGGGTGTGAGGTTCAGGGCATCAGCAGGTCAGGAACTGTTGACCTCTGTGGGCACCAACAGAGAACCCTGGGTCCCCGTTTGGAGACCACAGAGAAACCTGGGCATGTCTTGACAGCCCTGTGTGTCTTCCAGTGACAACCACAAGAATCTGTGTTCTTTGGGATAGTTTTGCTGGACACTCACAGTGCTGATTTTGACCTTGTACTGCCTTTTGCGAGGCAGGGTCTCCTTTTGTCTGGGTTTATTATGCTTCTCTTTCACGTGCGTTGGCCCTGTGGTTTCTAAGTCAGTCTTATGAGTTTCTAACTTTAGAAGAAGAGATTCACAGCTAAACTCATGAAATCTCCAATCTTCCACAAAGATCCACCTGGTGGGGAGTCCTCGCAGCTCCCAGAGACGCCACTTTGGATCTTACTCCCTAGATGGAGAATTGCGATTCTCCATGGCCACCCCTGACACTTCTAGAGGAATTAAGTTTGATGTGAGCTCCAAAGAACATTGGATGGGGAGTCAGAAGAGCTGGGTTGAAGTCACAGCTTTCCCCTGAATGTGCGGTAGGTCATTTCAACAGCTCTGAGCCTCAGTTTCCTCATCTGTAAAATGGGCAATGTAGTCTGTATCTTGAGTATCCCATTGGGTTGCTGTGGTAATTAAGTCCATGGATAAGAAGGTGCCTTGGAGCAGTAAAATGTCACACAGATCCGAGGGTTTCCACTGCTATTAGATTATGGGGTTTAACACACCAAATCATGAGATCCCCATTCTAAAAAGCTCTAGGGTCTGTAACTCTCATTTTCCTCACTAACTTGGGACTCCTAGGAGGCCTCAGACCTTTCCACTGAGCATTTTCTAGCAAAGGGAGAAATGTCTTTTTGTCTGATGTAAGGCGATGGGCTCTGTACCAAGCACAGGGACAGCTGCGTGTGAACACTCAGGGCTTGGGAATGAGTTTACAATCTCAGACTGGTCTGGAAGAAGCTGTTGGACTTTCACGGTTTCTCTCCAATCTAAATTCAGGCCTCATTTCAGCATCTTTGATTTAGGGTCAATGTAGTTCAAGTGTTTTCATTCTAGGCCTCACTGATTTGAGGCTGTATAATTATGTACCATAAGGTAGGTAGGGGGGTAATTAATATTATGGACTCTGGAGTCTGACAGCCAGCTACGACCACGATGCTGTCACCTACTACCTGTGTGACTTTGGGCAGACTACTCAACTGCTCCGACTCTAATTATGGGACCCACTTCCCTGAGCCACTGTGAGCCTTGAATGAGACAGAACAGTACCCGCTGGTCAGAAAGTGCTCAGCAGACATCAGCTATTTTTTACGGTGTTTTGTTTGAGCCTATGAGGCCATCACTCTGCAGAAGGAAGCAGGGTTTTCTATAGGTGGCACTATGCCATGGCATCACTCCACAGGTACTTAGAAATACCAGGCAAGGGGTTTCCTCCTGACATACCTTGGATAAGCTATGGCCCAGAAAGCAGTGTGGCAGGACCAGGCAACTGTGGGAAGCTTTTCTAGTGGGGAAGCCCCCCGTGAGCCAGTGCCTGTAAGGCCCCAAGTTTCTCGTGAAAAGAGTTTTGTCTCTACCTCTTCTAACTAGTCATGCCTCACTTTAATTTAAAGAACCTCACATTGAAACCATCCACAGGTCAATGGATGGGGTTTTAGATATTGTTTCCCACTTGTGAACCAGGTCGAGTCAGAGGCATCTGGGCTTAGCCCGCAGGAATTTGGACTCTCATTCTCTTGGTCTTAGTGTTGAAATTAGATTATGCAATATAGTTAAGGGAGTGAAAAAAGTGACATGAGCGAGTGGGTGAAGGACATGGAGACATCGGTGATCCAACATGGCAACACCTAGTACAGCGTGCTCAGCATGCTTCCATGCACACACAGTCCCCAAGACGATGGGGAAGATCTATGGATAATTCTTTAGAGGAAATAAATGCCTCTATTTTGGGGTAACACTGACTAGTACAGTGGCTAATGCTGAATTTAGAAAGTTGAGATTTGAGCTATAATCCTTGGACAAAAACACCAGCATACTGTACTCCAGTTGGCTTATACACGCATTCGGAAGGTGACTACTCGCTTCCTGTTCGTGCCTGGGATGTTCTGAAATATTATGAGTGTTATAAAGTGTATAAAGAGTGTTTGGAGAAAGCTAATGACAATTGCCTTCCCTCCAGGCTGCATACTTCTGCCTTCTCAGGCCCCTTGCTGCCTGCCACTCTGTCTATGAACTCCTGGTTGCCTCTGCCGGCTACAACCTGGTGCATGGGTCTAAAGTTCCCTGGAAATGTCATGAGCTGCCTCACTCAATGAAGCCAGTTCTCTTACAAATGAGTCTCAAGGGAATAAAGATTGGGCATGGAAAGGAGCTGTGGCTGACCCATCATAACTTGTCCCAATATCAGAAAAACAATGCTGGAGGGCCAGGGAGCATGATGCAGTGAAATGAGCCCAGACTTTGAAGTCAGATAGACGTGAGTCTGTCTACCATTTATTAACTGTGTGACCTTGGGCAAATGATGAAACCTTGAGCTTCAATTTCCTCCACTGTGTTACTGGGATAACAGGATCTAACACCAGGGTTGTTGTGTTGATTAACCGAGATAAGGGAAATCAAGTATTCAGCGAGCCAGTCCTGCCTTCCCTTTCCTTAAATGTGTGTTCTCTGGCTGGTTGTTCAGTAGCATCATTTTCAATCTCCAAGCAATACCTCCAAGCTATGAATGCTTCGAGGCATGAACAAAGCCTTTGGTTCCTGTAAGAGGCTGGGAGGGAATTGGAGCCAGAGAATAAAGCTTACCTTTTGGGAAAAGATTCAGGGAGAGAAGCGCAGAAGTGAGGAGAGCACGCCTTGTTGGGCAGCCTGCAGGACCTGGCGAGCCCCAGAGATCACAGTGGCAAAGACTTGTCAGGAAGCTGGAAGAGGCAGAGAGGGGAGGGACCACAGGAGCTGGTCCAGGAACAGTTGGTGACTTGCCCCCAGGTATGCTCTTGGGCACAGCCTATGTTCATTTGGCCTCTGTCCCACCTCTGCCAATAAAAATTAAGAAGCTGATTTTCTTTTGTTTGCCTCTGAGGACTAAGCCTTTTTTATGAGACTGTAAATGGAATCCCTCTCTGAGCATGGCTGGATTTTTAATTGTGTTTGTTGTGCTTTCACTTATTTTGTTTTATGAGTTCCGGCTCTCAGATTTGTTGATGCAAAGCTCTCACCCACCAGGGACACGTCAATGTTTGATTTTTATCAGTAGGAAAAGGTTGAAGTTTTTAAAAAATCATTTTCTTAATCCAAAGGTTGGCTTGTTTGCTTCATTCTGACACATTAAAAAACCATGAGACCCATCCAGGTTTGTTGTTTTCTTATACTTCCCAAGTCAGAGTGAGGTAGGGCGGAGTTTTTTTTCAACAAAGGAGGCCATGATCTGGCTCTTAGTGGAACTGTATTAGATTAGATTAGAACTTAATTTGGGGACAGAGTTGGGAATAGGCGTTTAAGATGAATCACATCATTAAGGACAATAAGTCCATCCTTTTCATAAGACACTTTTGTAGAGATTTGTTGAGGATGGTGTGAAGCATGCTCATTGTCTCAAGGAAAGGATTAAAGTAAAATGGTTAAACATGAGACGACTTCATTCCTGTATTAGTCAGCATGAACTGGGTTATGCTGATAGCAAACAGCACCCCTGCCAATCTCAGTGATTTAAAACAACAAAGCTGTATGTCTCACTTATGTGTACCAGGTGTTGGCTGGAGACCCCAGCTCTGTGTCAGCCTCACTCAGGACTGCCTGGCGCTCTGCCTCATGCTTCCACAATTGCCAAGGCAGGAAAAAGAAAATGTGGCAGATCACACACTGGATTTTTTTAAAAACTGAGATGTAATTGACATATGACATTACATTTTTATATTAGTTTCAGGTATACAACATAGTGATTCAATATTTGTGTGTATTGTGAAATGATAACAGCCATCACCACACATAGTTACACATTTTTTTTCTTGTAATGAGAACTTTTAAGATGTACTCTCTTAGCAGCTTTCAAATACACGGTACAGTTTTATTAACTATAGTCTCCATGATGTACATTATATCCCCAGGACTTGTTTTTGTTTATTTGTTTGTTTTTTATGATTTCACACATAAGTGAGATCTTACAGTGTTTGTCTTTCTCTGATTTATTTCACTTAGCATAACGCCCTCAAGGTCCATTAATGTTGTTGCAAATGGCAGGATTTCCTCCTTTTAGTGGCTGAATAATATTCCATTTGATATACGTATCAAATTGGTTGATATATACCAAGTCCATTTGGTATATATATACCACAGCTTTATCCATTCATTTGTCAATGGACACTTAGGCTGTTTCCATGTCTGGTCTATTGTAAATAATGGTACTGTGAACATAAGGGTGCAGTTATCTCTTTGACATAGTATTTTCATTTCCTATGGATATGCAGTAGTCCCCCCCCCATCCATGGGGGATACATTCCAAGATCCCCAGTGGATGCCTGAAACTGAAGATAGTACCAAACCTTATGTATACTATGTTTTTTCCTATACATCCATTCCTATGATAAAGTTTAACTTATAAATTTGGTACATTGATAATAAAATAGAACAATTATAATAATATACTGTAATAAAAGTTATATGAGTGTGGTTTCTCTCTCTCTCAAAGTCTCTTATTATACAAATGAAATGCCTTTTCCATGTTAACTGAGTATTTACCATGCACTGTGGTAGTAACTTTTGCAGTCTGAGGTGCAACAGCAAAACTAGCATGAATTTCTTTTTCCTTCTTCACTATTTTACCGATAGAAGATTGGTTCTTACTGTAGATCTTAGCAACCTCAGTGTATGATTTTTTTCTTTCTTTACTAAGTCGAGAACTTTTACCTTTTCAATTAAAGGAAGCACTTTACAGCTTCTCTTTGGCATATCTGAATTGCCAGCATCCCTACTCTTGCATTAGGGCCCATTATTAAGTAAAATAAAGGCTACTTGGACTCAAGCACTGTGATACCATGACAGTCGATCTTTTTTAACCCAGCGGCTACTAAGTGACTAATGGGTGGGATGTGCTGGACAAGAGGTGATTTATGTCCAGGGTGGGATGGAGAAGGGACAGTGTGAGATTTCATCACACTACTCAGATCGGTGCACAACTGAAAAGTTATGAATTATTCATTTCTGAAATTTTCCATTTACTATTCGGACCACGGTTGACCACCAGTGACTGAAACCACAGAGAGCAAAACCGTGGATAATGGGGGGACTCCTGTATTCTCTGAAATGGAATTGCTGGAATATACGGTAGTTCTATTTTTTAATTTTTTGAGGAACCTCCATATTTTTTTCCTGCAGTGGCTGCACCATTTACAATCCCACCAACACTGCACAAGGGTTCCCTTTTCTCCATGTCCTCACTAGTATGTGTTATTTCTTGCCTTTTTGATGCTAACCATTCTAACAGGTGTGAGGTGATATGTTATCAACACACTAGATCTTCAAGCTTGCATGGGGAAGTGATACAGATCACTTCTGCTCATTTTCATTAGCCAAAGAAAGTGATAGGGCACCGCCTCACCTCAAGGAGTGCAGAAAACTGCCTTCCTACCAGGGGCCTGGAAATACTTGGTGAACAGCAGTCATGATGACCATAATTTCTAAGAGGGTTTTCTGAATGGCTAGGCGAGATTGCTGCCTCTCCATGCCCCACTTTGGAAAGAAGTACAAGGATAAATGAAGGAATATAGAAATGGTTGGATCCTGGCTCCAGGATTTTACAATCTAGCCATAAATATTGGCCTTGACTGCCCAAAGTTATCTTATATGGGTTGGTTCAGCCTTGAAAATATTTGGTGATGTATTCCTAGGTGACTTGATTCAGATGTGATGTTTTGGCTTCCTTAATGGGCTCATGTGTTCACACCGAGTTCTGGCTATTTATAAAAAATACTAGGTGTCAGCCATCCTATTGAGAAATTGGGTAGTTTGGTGGGAAGAGGAAGAACTTTGGAGATGAACATAGGTTCAGATACAGGCTCCATCACCTCCTGGCTGAGTGATTTTTGAAAAACCAAACTTATTTGAGTTTTCCAGTTGATTGCATGGGGATAAAAGTATTTTTTGGAGGATCAAATGAGAACAAAATGCCCAGCAATATTTCTGGCATATAGTAGGTGTTTAATAAAAGTTGGTTTATTTTTCCTCCCTTTCCCTTTCGTTGTAACCACATCCTTGGGACTCCAAGTCATTCCTTTGGAAATTGGAGACTTCCACTTCCATACATTGACTGGGCAAATGCCAGAGTGTAGAGTCAATGACTGGGTGTTCTTGGGGCCAAATGTCTGAGAATTGTTAATACTTTGTAAGTTAGGGTGTTCGTGGAACAGAAGGGGATTTAGGTGACAAGGGTAAGAAACACTGGAGAGATGATTCTAAGGAGGTTCTTCCTCGGATCTGAAAGAGGCAGTGAGTGTTTCTGTGGTCATGCATTACCAGGGAGGCTACTGCTCTTTCCTCTTTCATTGTGTGCAATGCACCCCTTCCCTCCTCCCCTCCCCTTTTGTACTGTGGACCCTGAGTCTCCAGAGGCTTCTGAGGATGCCATGTCCCTGCAGGCCTTGTGGTGGCTTGCATCCCCCAGCTTCCCTGCGATGGGGGCCCTGCCCACCTGGATCAGAGCTCACTCTACTGCAGTGAAATTCCACCTGTGTTCCCATCAGAGACCTTTGCTTTCTGGGGGAAACTGAGCCCTACAATGGAATCAACCACTTATGAAAATCCGAGCCATCCCTGGCTCTGCTCCCTTATTTTCTCCTATAGAATGAGCAGGGAAGGAAAGAGAGAGACTCTGGAAAGACAGTTTGGACCATCCTGCTGGGCAGGACACCTGTCGGGGCCATCAAGCTGTCTCTAATTATCTAATGCTTCTATTACGGTGTGATTGGAGGAACAAAACCCACCATAGGTCTGAAGGGAAAAAAGTCACCTATTTGGGAAGAGAATCATGTGATGGGAGTGTCTGAGCAGACCTGTCTTCCTTCAGGTCTCTCTCAAAAGCTTGAACTTACCAGAAGGGCTATAAACCTGTTTCCTTCTTTTTGTTTATTAGTGCTGCATACCAAAATAAATGTGCAATTAGGAATGGATTAGTGACAGCAGAGAGGCCCATCACAGATACTAGACAGTCTGTGTGTGTGTGTTGAGAGCTAAGAAGACAGCAAGCTTGACTCCTCCTGACCTGCCTTAGGGCTCAGAAAATAGAAAATAGAAGACATCTCCCCACACAGCTGAGATGTCCCCTGAATTACTTGTCCCTTCTTTGTATCTTAATAAATTCTTTTCTGTGGATATTCAGGTAAGAAGAAATGCTTCCTTTCCCAGAGGGACCACAGGTCTGTGGGTTTCCCCCTGAGGCAAGGGACAGGTGAATCAGCCAGACTTGGGAAGGGAGATCGATTCTTGGAGTGGATGCTGGTGGCACATAAAGGTATAAAGGCAAAGAAGTTACCTTTCCAGAGCATGATACGTAGGAAGCACTCAGTGATAAAAATGATGATGATGGTGATGGTGATTTGTCTAGCTCTTCAACCCACTATATTTTCCTCTACTGTTCTGTGGAAACTGCTCTCATTAAAGCCGCCTTCTTATTGTCAAATGCAGTGGCCTGATTTCATTCTTCATCTTACTTGGCCTCTGTACATGATGCTCTTCAGCTTCCGGAAGTTCTCCTACTTTGACTTCTAAGACAACAGTCTTCTCTGGCCATTTCTTCTCATTCTCCTTTTTCAGCTCCCCTTTCTCTGCCTGCATTTTAAGTAGTGGGTCCTCCAGGGCTCCTTAGTCTGCTTTATTCTTTTATTTCTGTCAGGTCTCTGTGGGCCTCCCTATCCATCCTCTCCATGGCTTGGGAGACTATAGAAGGACACTTCTACCCATGGCTCTTTCCCCAGCCCTTTTCAGATTCCAGAATAAATAATGTCGAGAAAGCTGACACTGTTTTAAAGCACAGGCTTTTGGACCATTTTGTTGATCACTCGCTTTGTCCATTGACTTAATGAAAGCAGATTCAAATGTCCAATGTTCTGTCTTCTCCAAACTCCTCCTGATTTGGTGTCCTTCCTCCATGTTGCTGTAACAACCCATGTCCTGTAATGCTGAGAACAGAAGGGGCCAATGTGTCAGGGGCCTTCTGTTGTTTGGTCTTTTGAGAACTGGATCCCTGACTCCCCTCTCCTTTTTTTCCCCTTTGTTTTGCTGAACCTTCCACTTCACATCACTTCCTAAGAAAGGGTGAGGTAAATTTTTACATGTCTGCAAATATGTCCCTTTTGCCCTTACTATGGGTGGATACATTTTTAGGTATAGAATTCTAGGTTGAAAATTTGTCCATCAGAATTTTGAAGGAATTTGCTCAGTTACCGTAACAGTATTAGGTTTTCATGGAGAATTAGGCTGTCTTTCTGATTCCTGTTCCTTTTGAAATATGACCTGTCCCATCCTCCTGGAAGCTTTTAGCATCTTCTCTTTATCCTCATGGTTCTGGCATTTCATAACTTTGTGTCTTGGTGTGTGTGTGTGTCTGTGTGTGTGTGTGTGTGTATGCACCCGTGTGTGTATGCACCTGTGTGTACACGCATGCACATGAATCCATGCTCTCGTGTATGTGTTAATTGTTCTGGGAACTGCGTAGATAATATTTTCGGCAAATTTTTCCATATTTTTTTATTTTGGCCTTTCATCTTTCTCTTTCTGTCCCTCTCTCTCTCTGTCTCTCTTTCTCTCTCTCTCCTTTTAATCAGTTGTTGGATCTCTAGATCGAGTCTTTAATTTTCATATCTTTTCTTTGCTGTTTACCACCTTTTTCCTTTTTGTTTGACTTTCTGGGACATTTTCTTGACTTATCTTCCATTCTTCTATGACTTTCAGATTTTGATGATCACAATTCTCAAGGATTCTTTCTTACCTTCTAATTGGTCATTTTAAAGTATCATCTTGTTTTCTGGATGCAATGTCTTCATTTATCTTTCTGAAGATATTTTTTAAAAAGTCTTCTGCTAGGGCTTCCCTGGTGACGCAGTGGTTGGGAGTCCGCCTGCTGATGCAGGGGACATGGGTTCGTGCCCCGGTCTGGGAGGATCCCACATGCCGCGGAGCGGCTGGGCCTGTGAGCCATGGCCGCTGAGCCTGCGCGTCCGGAGCCTGTGCTCTGCAATGGGAGAGACCACAACAGTGAGAGGCCCGCGTACTGCAAAAAAATCTCCTGCTCCCTGAATTGCCTCTGCTTCCTGCAGGTCCCTGGTTATGTGTCTTGTGCCCCTCTTTCATGCTGAAGCTTTGCTGAAGTGTCTGGTGATCCTGGACTGTTTCTTCGTATTTAGGAATTGAACACTAGAAAGCTAATAAGATCCTGCTTTGTGTGCACAATGGGGCTTGTCAACTGTCCCGCTTCACTAAGGCATGATTGCCATGTAAGCTCGACTTCCTTGGGAGACCCTCACATGTCTCTCTCCAGAAGTCCATTCTAAGGCATTTAGTTTCTCCAGAGAAGCATTCTGTAATCTCCTCTGGGGTGGCAGTATTTGAGGCAAGACCAAGGGTGAGGTGGCTGGGTAAGCAGTGTTGTTCCTGGTTTCTGTTGTTTTATTTATTATTTTTAAAATATTTATTTATTTGGCTGCGTCAGGTCTTAGTTGCGGCACGCGGGATCTTTCATTGCATTGCGCAGGCTCTTCCTTGTGGCACGTGGGCTTCTCTAGTTGCAGCAAGCAGGCACCAGAGCACATGGGCTCAGTAGTCGTGGCGTGTGGGCTCTAGAGCGCGTGGGCTTAGTTGCCCCACGGCATGTGGGATCTTAATCCCCTGACTAGGGATCGAACCCACGTCCCCTGTGTTGGAAGGAGGATTTCTAACCACTGGACCACCAGGGAAGTCCCGTTTCTGTTGTTTTAGGAGCAAGAAGAAGGAACTCTGCCTCGTGCTTCACCCCAGCCCTCCTCTGAACATTTCAGGTTCAATTTCTCTGGGATGAAACCACTAGACTCTGACGGATGGGGTGGAGGTGATGGCCGGGGTGACTTGTTCCAGCCCCGAGCCTCACTGCAGCCTTCCTTGGTCCCCTGACCCTTCAAGTACTGGGTCTCCCCAGCAGAACTGACTTCCTGTCATGATTCCCTGCCGCAGACCTGGTGGTCCTTTCTTCCCTATCTTCCTCCTCTCTGTAAGCGAGCTTCTCCTCCTTTGGTTTCTCATCTTCCAAAACGTTGTTGAAACATCTAATTTCCTCTTATCTCCCCTGTTCCTCTTTGTGCACCAGTATTTCTTTAATTCCTTTGTATGTTAATAGCATTTGGGGTGAGCAGGCTGAAGACCAGTGTTCAGCATTTCATGTTTAACTGGAAATCACTGTGAAGTGTTTCAAAAAAGTTTACAAGGTATTTTTGAGAACTGGCCTCTTTTTGCAAGGCACATGATGCCTGCGAGTATTTGGGCAACCCCTTACTGCTCCTTTTTTCACATGGTCTCCAGGCACAGTCAGACATTTGTCGTGGATTGAAATAAGCCTGTCTGTGCTGACGGAGTGGAATTCAGGGTCCTCAGTTTGCATTTACCCATCCTCCACTTAGTTCTGCCTCATTGGCGCTTCACCTTGCTATTTGATGGGAAATATTCTCCCCATAAACTTCAGTAAGATGTAAGTGGATTTCTGCAGTGGAAATATTGTTCAAAAGCTGCAAAACCAAATCACAGCAGGTGTTTTGTCTTGGGACCATGTGTCTTGCAAAGCAGCCATTTAAAATGCCACTTGTAGAAAGCCACAAACAGTCACAGCTAATTCACTTTACAGGAGTTTTATTTGTACTTATGGGAGAATCACACCACCAAACAGAATCATTTCTCTACCAAGACAGCAGCATTAATCATCTTTCTCAACTTGTGTTCGCAAATCACCTCATTTACTGGTTTTTTTCTTTGGGTTAGAATATGGTGGCGTTAGGGTTGGTGAAGATGCAAATGGTGTTCTCTGAAGCCATTGGGGCAAATATGGAACTTTCAAGAGTGGGTCAGCTGGCCCAGCCGTCTATAGGCTAATAGTATTGCAGCCTGAGTGCTGTCGCTTGCGAAAGCTGGCCGGAGTTAGATCCAAGCCCACATTGGGCTTATCTGTCTGTGGACCGGGGAGGGTTGATAGCAGAATCCAGGGAAAGTTACTTCATACTCCTGTGGGCATCTGATGGCCACTCTGGAAAGGTTCTCAGCCTCCAAGGCCCTAAAGAGAGGCTCCAGATCTTAGCTGGACTTGGGACTCACAAGGGAGCTTTTAAGTCCTGATGCCCAAGTTGCATCCCCAGACCAACTGAATCAGAATCTTTGAGGGTGGGACCCAGCATCAGGAGTTTTGAAAGCTCTTGAAGAGACAAGGGACAGGCTGCATACTACCGCTAGGTCATTTTTAAAATCCTGTTGTTGTTATATAAGCAAAGAAACTTATTTGAACTTTTAATGATTTTGAACTAATTTGGATTTGGGGAAAGTGGGGATACTTCGTGTCATAATCATTTAGATTCACTCTTATTTTGCAGCTGTTTCCATGGTGTGATGAGGTCGATTTTTCTCCCTCTCATGAAAGAGAATTAAGCGGTTATTCTCAATTCAGAATCCAGAGCATTCGGGGAATACTCTTCCAATGGATTTTGCTCCTATGGAAAATGTGGTGGGAAAAATAGTGCAAAGGTCTGTGGGCAGGGCTGGGCACTGGCTGGATGTGACTTCACCGGGGTCCTGTGTCTCTCCTGGTGTGTGCAGGTCCTGTGGCTGTCATCAGTGGCGAGGAGGACTCAGCCAGCCCGCTGCATCACATCAACCATGGCATCACCACGCCCTCATCTCTGGATGCCGGGCCGGACACAGTGGTCATCGGCATGACTCGCATCCCGGTCATTGAGAACCCCCAGTACTTCCGTCAGGGACACAACTGCCACAAGCCAGACACATGTGAGTACCACAGTAGAATGTTGTCCCTTCTGGGGAGGGAGGGTGGCATGGCGATAGACCACGTAGCTGGGGTTCTGGAACCTTCTGGGGTGACCTACCACCTGCTAACCTCCCACTCTCTAAGAGACCCTCCCTCTTTGTTTCAAAACTTGAAGAATAGCCTGGGCGAGGGGACACCACTGGGACAGAGTCCCCTGGGCAGAACGGGCTCGGGGCGGGGCGGGGAGCAGCCTGGAGGCAGGAGGCCCAGCCCCACCTGGAGAGATGCTCCCAGTAAGGCAGGGGGCACAGACACGGCTGGTTGTACCTGTGCACCTGGCCTGTGTATTCAGGAAATGTAACCTGACTCTGTCCAGACAATAGCCCCTGAGGTCGTCAGACCTGCTGCCCCAGCCTCCACTAGAGGGGAAGGGAGTGAAGGGCGGTGAGGACCTTTCGAATGGAAACCTCTCTCTAGCTGCCCCTCCAGTGCCCCGAAGTGCACGTTCTGAGAATCAGATCATGGCCCCTGTGCTAGGACCCTTCCCCTCCCCGCTAGAGATGTCTCCTTCAGATCAGAGGGCTAGGGCACCTGCTTCCTAATCTCTCTTTCCTCCTGGTGGTTCAGCCCCTCCCTTTGTATTTCTGCTGAGTCTGCTAGGGCCTCTCCCCATTCCTGGTGCTTCTGTGGCTTGGCCCTCCATCCAGCAGCTGTTTCCCTTGCTGTGTCCCCAGGCTCAATCTAGGCTCAGCGACTACAGTGCACACCCCTCCCCTCCCATGGCTTCTGCTCCCAAGAAATGGTCAGCTATGTCAGGAGAGGGAACAGAGACACCTGGAGAGTGCCTTAGAGCTAGAAGGGACAGAAGGGATGGGGTAGGTTAAGGCCTCATCTACAGACAGGAAACCCGAGGCTCTGGGAGGCTGTGAGTCCCCCTTCCCTGCCCGTGGGCTTCTGCCTATCTGTTCTCTTTGTCTGGTCAGCTGGTCCCAGGTCAGCCTAGGAAGAAATGCCTCTGGTCTTGCTCTCCCTGCTGGCGGAGCTCTCTATACTTGGGCTATGCTCTTTGTAGCTCACAGAACTCTTGCTGCCCCCACTCGTCCATCTTATAGCAGAGTGGGCATCCAGCCACCCTGTCCACCTTTGCTTCTGTGTTTCTGCCTCTGTTTTTAGTGAGATGATCGCCACAGTGGGAGGGACTGGGCTAAAATCAGGGTAAGGTCATCATTTGCCTCCCAACCTTGATGTCCTCCAGAATCTGTCTCAGTGTTTATCAGACTCCCCCATCAGTACCAGTTAGAGGAAGGGTACTTGGGTTCTGGACCAGGGCTGGGCAAGGGAAGAAAGATACCTGCATTTCAGATAAACAGTGGGGAAGACAGTGCAAAGAATGGTTCTACTCTGGCTAAAGCACTCACCTCAGATCAGGGTCATCCTGGACTGACCTCGGTGAGGCTGGGAGGAAAGCCCTTCTGGGATGGTAGCATGGGTCCAAGCTCGGTCCAGGGTTGGCACTGCTGAGCTTTCTAGAGTGATATTGATATTTGAATAGAGGCTTGGCATTGCTGTTGAATATACAACTGATTCTCGTTATTCCAAGTATTCTGTAAAGTCACTTTGACCACTAAATTAGCGAACATTGGACCATTGTTCCTAGGGAGAATCCAGGGTTAGGTTCATGCAAGCCTCTGGTCACAGCACTTTTATCAGCTGATCAAGACGTAACCTGTAGTATGTGTGCTTCTGTTTAAAGACACCTTAATACATACTGTTGGTTCCTTAACATTGAACTCATAGTGGCCAACAGCACTATGACTCATGCCTGAACAAAGCTTATCAAACACACCTCTTTTCTCCGTAAGGCACATCGCAGCCTTCTCACTCATAGGAGCACTAGACAGAGCTTCAGCACTATGCTTGGGGGCTGCTTTAAACTGAAATCTCACCCATGAAAAGCACATATATGCAAAAAAGGTGGCGTTGGATAGACCACAAGAAGGACACTTGTTTACAGTATGAGAGCTGAAACGAGAAAGCAGAGCATGGCTTTTTAACCTCAGCCGGGAATGTGCATGTGGGGTGACTCAAATTTGTCACTGCTTCTCGAATGTTTGTGAATGACTGCGAAAGCGCTGTGTGTGTGTGTGTTCTGGGGTTGCACATAAATTGTAGTGAGTAGGTGAATTCATAAAGACAGAATCCGGGAAAAATGAGAATGGGCTTTATTCCCTGTCGTGGAAGCTCTGGGCCCTGGGGTAGAGTAGGGTCCCATGGGCTCCTGATACCAGGTGGTGGCATAGTTTCCAGATGGGGCGAATCTGGCATGTGGGGAGGAAGATCCCTCTGGGCCATCAAAATGAGTGGGCACCGTGGAGAGACCGGTGGGTTCTGAGTGTCCTTTGATGTCAGGACCCAGCACCCAGCCAAGGAGCTGTCGCCCTGGGAAACGGTGCAGAGGAGAAGCGTCTCCACAGCTCCTTGTGTTTGTGACTCAAAGCAGGCGGCCTTTCTACGTCCAGACAGCACTTCTGTGTACACAGGAAGGGGTCGGTGGAGACAGAGAGGAAGCAGGTTTAGTGACAAGACTTGAGGGAGTAGGGAACAAACAAGACCTCATCAGAGCAAAATCCCTGGATGAATCCAGCTTATCCAAACCCTCTGATTTTAGGGAAGATACCCTTTTCAGGGAAGTGGTACATTTTGTCCTCTCGGTAGACAATGGGTGGCTCTTAATTGTTTTCAGAAAACATGTGTGGCAAGGACAAACAACGTGCAGGAGCCTTGTAACCGGATTTGGCTAATCCGCCCTCTGCAAATCCATGGCTGACTCACACAGTCCTGGAAGGGAGCGCCTGGCCCTCTCCTCGCTGAGATTTACCGGCTGGGAAGCAGCAGGTCTCTGATTACAAAGGCTTCATCAGTCAAGGGAAGGGACTCCAAGACACATCCCCATGTGCGATGAAACACTATCATAAATAATTAAAACCACATGTGCCTTGGCAGATAAATAAGCAGGGAACGTTTATGATGCTGCAGACGGGGCTGGGGTCACTCCTTCGGGGGGAGACGGCAAGAAGCAGGGGATTAAGGGAGGAGAAATGCTCACATCTTGGGGCCCCGGGGTGGGAGGTCTTCCATCTGAGTCCTTTCTCGTCCCATTTAACAATGCGGACTGTGGGAAGAAATCGCAGGGACATAGCTACCTGACTTTAGGCCTCATTTCCGCAAGTCCTCCGTTGATGGATTTAGCACAGAAGTGCTTTTCTTTCTTTACACATGTGTTTATCATAAATGGTGGGACCTTTCTGGCTGGAGTGATTAAGACGCGGCTCCTCTCCTGCCCTCTCACTTTCTCTCTGTCTTCAGTCTGGTCCATAGCATTTTTCATAGTGTGTCAGGGCTGCAAGGATGTGTAGAGCTCACCTAGTCCCATCCGTTATCAGATGCTTGCAGCCCCTCACCTATGTTCCCGAGTGCTCTGCATTTGGCATTGTCTTTATTCTAAATTTATTCTGTCTTTCCAGGGGTTCTGGAAGAGCTGAATAAAGATGCTGCTCTTCCGGGTTGGATATAGAATCTGCAGTCTAGTGAGGCAGCCCTCATTATTTATTTAAAGCCCCCTGATGCTCGAAAGCATCAGGAAACCGGTACAGCCCTCCATGTCACACAGCCAATTTGAGGCTAGGCCCTTCTGAATGAGACAGCAAGGGGCCGGTCTAGGTGGGTCACTGGGGAGAAGTGTCAAGCTATTTGTAGCAACGTTAGGCATTGGTGACTTTTGTCCCCCTTGTGACTGCTCTGGGCTGCAGTTGTGGTGCCTGTGCTGGGCTGGACTGCAGGTGGCTGTGTTAGGAGTCATGCTTTGCCTCTTGCCCGTTGCTCGGTTGGAAGGCTCTTCGGCTCTGTTCAAGGCCCTGGGGTTCTCTGTTCATCCCCTTTTCCCAAACCCATTCTCAGAGGACAACTTTGCCTCTTGGTTGAGAGAGCAGAGGCTAGCTGGGGGGTGCTAAGCCATGTCACTCTCCCCTCCTGCCCTCTGTCCCCAGGCCAGGCTGTCTGCCTTTCTTCTCAGGTTGTTTCTGTCTCAGGGGGTACGGGGCCCCATCTTCCCGGCGTCAGCATTCCCAGCTCTCCATTCCTCCCTTTGACCTCTCCCCTCCTGGTGGGCCGGTAGTCAGAGACTCTCTCTGACCCTGGCCAGCCATCCTTTGCTCTCACCTCCCCTTTCAGACATTGTCCCCTTCCACTCAGCGTTATACCTCTTCGCATTCCCTGTCTCATAGCTCTGTTTCCCCAGGAACCCCTGAGTTCTCTTGGTAAAACTTGAGCATATTCCTTTGGGTCCATCCTCTTCGTTAGCATCTGAGTCATTCACACAGTGCTGATTTTTCTCCCTTTCATCTATTCAATAAATATTCATTGAGGGTTTGTGTCAGGCCTTCTTTTCGGCTTTGGAAACAATGGCGAACAAGGCATGCATGGTCCCTACCCTCAGGGGCTTACTGCCACCGGGGCTGATCTCCCAAGATGCAGGATGGGACCCTCTGCCCCCTTGGGGCCACTCCCAGGACCTCGTGTCTTCACTTCGCTCCTTTCTGCTGCTGATTCACCAGCCTCTACCCCTAGTCACTTCTTTCCAGGTCTCCCTCCAAGCTCACACCTCTGTTACCACAGTGTAATTCCCACTTGAAATGCCCATATCCCTCCCCACATCCCCTCACTCCCTTTTCTTCCTTCCTGTACCTACTCATCACTGGGCATCTGGCTCACTTCCAACCACGTGTGAGTTCTTCCTAGACCCATCCTATTGCAAAGTGACCTTTCCCTCCTGGGAACCCACGGCTTAGAGGAAAAGCCATGCACAGTAGTCTTGCATGATTTTGAGTGAAATCTTAGGTCGTCCTGTCCCTTCTCAAAGATGTGGGTCCTGTTTCCCAAACCTGACTTTGAACTTATTCCAAGAAGTAGCTCTTATGTGTCACCAGTCTTTTTAAAAAATTTTTTCCTTTATTTATTTACTTATTTATTTTTATTTCTGGCTGCATCTGGTCTTAGTTGCAGCATGTGGGATCTCTCATTGCGGCGCGTGGGCTTTTCTCTAGTTGTGGCACACAGGCTTCTCTCTAGTTGTGGCGTGCAGGTTTTTTCTTCTCTCGTTGAGGTGCGTGAGCTCAGTAGTTGTGGCGCTCGGGCTTAGTTGCCCCGTGACATGTGGGATCTTAGTTCCCTGACCAGGGATCGAACCTGCATCCCCTGCGTTGGAAGGCGGATTCTTTACCGTTGGACCACCAGGGAAGTCCCCTGTGTTACCAGTCTCCATTGTCTGTGGAAACACAACATGGGACTAGGGTTGGAGAAGATAGCAACCAACCGTGTGTCAGATGACGCTTGGTGAGTGTGTCTTCATTCCAGGCACAGGCTCTCGAGAGATGTCACAGACCAAGGGAAAGGTCGTTGATCTGCATCGACAGCCTCCTCTGGACCAAGCCCTGGGCTGGGCTTTCCATTTTTTACCTCATGCAATCTTTCGCCCACTCTCTGAGGGAGAGGCTGATATACCCATTTTATAGATAAAGAAACTGAGGCTCAGTGAGCTTAAGGGACTTGTCCCAGATCATACAGCTGTTAAGAGAGAGCCTGAGATGAAAACCCAGACCTACTGACTCCAGGATGCATCCTTTCCCTGTCAGATCACATTGCCTAGGATTCTAGTGGTCCACAAGCATTTACTCTCCACCTCCTGGACTCAGGAAAGCTGGCTTTTGAGGAACGCTGTATGGTGGAGGCTCAATGTTCTCCCTGTTTCCAGGATAAGGACAGCCCTATGGGGAAGAGAACCTTGGCTGAAGGTCCGTGTAGTCATGAAGCTGGGTCAGCCTTGGTCTGGCTGTTGGGACTTATCCTCCTGTCTGAATTCTTCCCCAAAATCAAGTTCCCAAGGGACCATGGTTGCCTTCAGATAAGGAAATACTTGGTCCTGGAGATAAGTCAGTTTCTTAATTTTAAAAAAAAATTTTAGAGCAGGTTTAGGTTTACAGAACAGTTAAGCAGGAAGTACAGAGTGTTCCCATTTACCCCCTCACACTTCCGCCACCAAAATCTCCCCTATTATTAACATCTGGCATTAGTGTGGTACATTTGTTACAATTGAAGAACAAATATTGATATATTATCATTAACTAAAGTCCATAGTTTATAGCAGGGTTCACTCTTCGTGTTGTATAGTTCTATGGGCTTTACAAGAGCATCGTGTCATGTATCCATCATTTAAGTATCACACACAATAGGTTCACTACCCTAAAACTCTCCTGTGGTCCATGATTCATTTCCCCTCCCCAGCCCCTGGCAACCATTGATCTTTTTTACTGTCTTCACAGTTTTGCCTTTTCCAGAATGTTGTTATAGCTGGAATCATACAGTGTGTAGCCTTCTCAGATTGGCTTCTTTCACTTAGCAATGTGTATTTAAGGTTCTTCCATGTCTTTTCGTGGCTTGATTGCTTATTTCTTTTTATCACTGAATAATACTTCATCGTATGGCTCTACCATAGTTTATCTATTCAGCTATTGAAGGACATTGTATTCGTGTCTAAGGGCTGCTGTGGCAAAGTACCACAAACTGTGATTTCAAACAATAGAAATGTATTGTCTCGTGGTTCTGAAGGCTGGAAGCCTAAAATCAAGGTCTCGGGGGACTCTGCTCCCTCTGCAACCTGTAGGGGAATCCTTCTTCCCTGTTCTCAGCTTTTGGTGGTTTGCTGGCATCCCTTGGCTTGCCACTGCATCACTCCAATCTTCTGTCCTCACATGGCGTCCTCCCTGTGTGTCTGTCTTCACAAGGCCTTCTTCTTACAAGAACACCAGCCATATTGGATTAGGGGCCCATCCTATTCCAGTACGACCTCATCTTGACTTAACTAGTTACATCTGCAATGACCCTATTTCCAAATAAGGTCACATTCTAAGGTACTTGGGGGTTAGGAATTCAACCTGTTCTTTTGGGGGGGTGTGGGTGGACATAACTCAACCCACAGTAGACATCTTAGTTGCTTTCTAGTTTGGGCAATTATGAATAAACTGCTAAAAACATTTGTGTGCAGGTTTTGCATGGACATAAGCTTTCAACCCTTTTGCATAAATGCCTAGGTGCACAATTGCTGCATCGCATGGTAAGAGGATGTTTAGCTTTGTAAGAAACAGCCAAACTGTCTTCCAGGTGGCAGTACCAAGGGAGATTAAGTTCTTTTCATTTCATATTAGACTGGCCTCCACTGCTTAGCTCCTGCCCCAGGGTCTCTTGGACTTGTCAGTGCACACTCACCTACTCTGTGTGCTTTCTCGAGTGTGTCTATGTATGTGTGTGTACACACAAGTGTGTGCATCTATATGTCTTCTGCTCTAAACTATACCAGCAACTGATGATGGTATAATTCTCACCGGATAGCTACTTAGCCTATAGTGAGCATACTTCACTTGTAACTTGTCATTGGTCAGAGGCCAATTGCCACATTGACTACAGAACTGACGCCTTGATTTTCTGACCAGCGTGCTCATGCCTTCACAGCGTCTCAAAAGCAGTTTGTCACAGTGACTCTCTATGGTGCCCACCCGGAGCCCCCAGTGACCCTCACCTCTTTGGGCATCCAAGCCCTTTTCTGTTTTGGTTTCCCAGAAACCTTGCTAATGCCTTCTCTTTCCCCATGTGTCATTTGCAAGCTGGCCCTGGTCTTTCGGGCCTCCTTTCAGGCCTTCAGGACTCTGTTTTCCACGTGAGTCTCTACACTTTGAACCATACGTGTGCGTTCAACCTTCAGCCTCTCCTGGCTGGTCACCTCTACATCCTGCTTTCTTAGGCCTGTCACTCGCCCTCCCTGGCTGAGCCGGCAGCTCTGTCCTGGGGTCCCTCACAGCACATCGTTCTCATTGGGCTGTTGATACCCCATCTGTGTTGGTTCCCTCCAACCCCCTTTTCTCCTTTATTCCTCAGTCAGTCAGCAAACATCCATTGAGCTCTTAGTAAGTGCCAGCTACTCTGACGTGGGCCCTGGGATGGGGTGAAGGACCCACCCTTCCTTACCTCTCTTTGGCTACATTGCAGCTGTTTGGAGGTCCTGTCCTCACTCTCTTTCCTCGGGGCAATTGCTTGATGCACTCCCCTTATCATACCAGCCTAAAAGGCGAGGACGTCCACAAAGATGACCAAAGCTGGAACCAGTAGGTCTGTGAACTGTGTCCCTTTAGCTGGGACCAGTGTTTCCTACATCAGGAGTGAGGGAGTGGCTTGTCTCTTCCTCCTCTTCTGGGCCAATCAGCCACGGACCCTGTCTTTTCTGGAGGAGGAAGTGCCAGGGCCGATTTACCAGCTGTGGTGGGGAGTATGGAGCCTGTGGACATAATGCAGTATTAATAGTGCATTGGCATGATATAGATTTCTGTCACCTTCTATACTAACAAACATTGCTTAGCGCAAGGTAATGATGGGTGTTTATTCCCAGCCACTTAGCTCAGCGTAACGGACTTGCAGATGAAATATGGAGAATGGGCTCCTTTGTCTGGGAGGCCACCCGCTCCGGAACCAGGAGCAGAGACAGCAGTCGTAGCTGCTGCTACTGAAGAATATACCTTTCTAGGTTTTTCTCTAGCACAAGTCCTGATGGACTTGCCTGATGGAAGGAATGGTCTCTGGTTACAGGGCTGGGCTAGGAGCTCTTCCTCTGGGAGTGGAGCTGAAGTGGAGGCTGGTTTACAGGGTGTGGGGGGATTGCTGTTTGCTCCCCTCTGGTTGGTTTAGGAGGGAGGCCTGGCTAAATGTGACATGAAGAGATTAGGACCAATGTGGGCGTGGGCCGTTCTGATATATCTCTTCCTTTATTCTGCTGGTTGGATCTTGATGGTCCCCATTAAGGGAACTATAGGTTGAATCTTGGTGAAGGTAATAGTGATATTTTGCCTTAGCCCTTTTCACCGATTGGGTATCTCCAGGCTCTGTCTGCCAGACAGTCTTTCATAGAACTTTTTTTTTTTTTTCGGTACACGGGCCTCTCACTGTTGTGGCCTCTCCCATTGCAGAGCACAGGCTCCGAATGCACAGGCTCAGTGGCCATGACTCACGGGCCCAGCCGCTCCGCGGCATGTGGGATCCTCCTGGACCGGGGCACGAACCCGCGTCCACTGCATCAGCAGGCGGACTCTCAACCACTGCGCCACCAGGGAAGCCCCATAGAACATTTTAAACAAACAAAAATTAGGATTGCTCGCCTTGGATTTTTCTTCAATCCTATTTTCAGATCTGGTTAGAATAAGTAGCAGACCCCTGAGAAGGCTGTGCTGTTAGGTTTGGTGAGCCCAAGGAGGAAAGGAGAGCTCAGACACATTACCAGTTTCTTTTCTTTCCAGACAAAGCTAAATGATTCCAGAATGCGTTATCTTGAAAGCCAAGGCAGTGAGTCCTGGGCCCACATGCTTGAGCTTGTCCTAAGGGTTTCAGTCCCTGGAGAGTAACCTCTGTGGTTACTGACTCCCAAATCCCTTAGATCTAGGCATAATCTAAGCATAGCATATTGCCATTTCTTTTCTCTATCCCAGGATTAAAAAAAATCATGTGATTGCATTTCCCCCAAATTATCTGAAACGCTAGAAATTGCTGAGCATGTACTTTGGAGCTGTAACCAAACTAGTCCAAAGGGACAGACTCTGGTCCATCTCCCTGAGCCAAGACAACCTGCCTTCCTATTGAGTCTCATGACCTCATATGTTCTGTGCTTCACCGCCATAATCACATACTCAGAGTTAGTAGCTGCATGCAGTCATGCTAATTAAGTAATTAGGTATAATTATGCTCACTGTAAATACACGGTAATTGGCTTAAAAATAGTATTTAGGGGGTAAGCATGTGCTCCGTGGTGGAGAAGGTGGTGAGGAATGATAAGACCCTCAGCCAGCCTGTAGTCATGTCATTTTGTGGGGGAACATGAACGCAAGGGAAGGTGCACCCAACAGCTGAAAGTGAGTGAGATGTGGAGTGTGTCCTTCCCTTCCTGTCCAGAGCCCTGGGAGCTGAAGGACTCTTTGTCTTCTTGGCATGTTTTGGCCTCAGTCTTGTCTCCAAGGAGTGGGAGGATTAATTTCCCTCCAGAGATCCTCTCCAGCTCAAGATTTCCCAGACCTTTACTCTTTTTTCCTTCAACTGGATTCAAGCATCTAAATTGGATGGGAGTTTTTAAGGGTGATCATTCTGAACCAGCTGAGAAATCCACACAGCGATCAGATAGGAATCAAAAGTTGGGCTTTCTTGCTAGACTTAAGAAAGTTGCTTAGAAGTAAAGCCAAAATGGGCTTCTTGATGCCTCTCCCAAGCTTTGAACTTGGGATGCACAGACAGGAGTTGGGTCTCAGAGCAGATGTTGTCTATCTGGTTGCATGGAGGGTCATGGTCTGCCTCATTTTTGCAAGTCAGAAAGCTTAGGAGCTCCTTGGAAAACCACAGAGGCAGGAAGAGTCTCCCTTTTCTGCATTAGCCCTACCTGGAAGAGAATATGATGGGAGATGATGGACTCTGCCCACCTCACCCATCAGGTAAATCACTCACTTCTCACAGGGAGGGACCAAGCACACAGGTTGGGGGAAGAGCTGGGGGTTATTTCCTGTGTCTCTGAGGAGAAAGAAATTCCTGTTTTATGGGCAGAGGCTAAAAGACAGGAAAAAAGAACCCCCTCACCATCCTTAGAGACAGCAAGGGGTGCTATTGTTAGTAGCAGTCCCTATTAGTATTCTCTTTCCAGAAGCCCTTTCCAGGAGAAAATGGTCATCATCTCCATTTCCTCTGAATGAGCACATGAGTCATACTCCAGATGGGAGATGTGCCTAAGAGCTGGGAAGTTCTCCTTCTCATTGTGCTGTCTTCTTAATGGTCAGTAATTAAAAACCCAAGCTCTACTCACCTGTTAGCCAAGAAACCCTGGGTGCAACTGCCCTTCTGTCTTCTCCCCAACTGCCTTTAACACAGGATTTCCCAAATGGTGCTCTGGGAGTTTTTCAGAAAAAAAAGTTCCATGGTCAAATAAGTTTGGGAAAACCCGGATTGAATATGTTTTTTGTTTTACTGTGGGATTCTGAGAGCTTCTAATGGTAAAGGTCATTGCAGTTTTGTAGGAGAACACTTGGGTCTGCAGCATTTCCCAAATTTATTGGACCCCCGAACTTGATTTTTGAGGTACACTTATTAGCATCTCTCTGTGGACACAGATGTTCAGTGGATCGCATTCTGGGCTGTTCTGGGGGTTTGGGGTTCTGTTTTTGCCTCCCCAGCAGATGTGATAACTCATGTGACAGAGTGCCCAGATGGGCCTGAACCTGTTTGGCATGTGTTCTGTCCCATTTCTTCCCAAGCATCTGGGAGGGACAGGAAGTGGCTGAATTCCGTGGGAATGTCCCAAGTCGGGGTGGTGGCATTCTTCAGGATTTCTGGCAGAGCACTAAGTGCCCTTCATGCAAGTGGATCAGGGGTCTTTGTTGGTTATTCTCTGCCTAGAAGCTCTTGCAGATGCCTCTAACACTTCCTAAACCCCCAGATCCAGAGATGCTGGTCATGGCCAAATTTCACTGCATTCCTTGTTTCCAGGCAGATCTGCCACTTAGGATTGGAATCTCAGGGAGCTGTCTCTAAGGAGAAACGCACAATCCAAGATGCAAGCTGCTGCCCCCAAGCCACTGTTTCCAAACCATTGGGTGGAAGGTCAGAGCACCTCTTTATTTCAAGAAGGGGATCCCTTTTCATTAGAAAAGAAAGCAAGATGAGTATGGGTGGTCCTAGACCCTGGTCCCAGCCTACTGACTCAGCAGCCACATGACTGTGGGCAAGGCATCCACCATCTCTAAACTTGAGATAAGAAAATGTGACCACCTTAGCTGGTATTTTTTGAGATGACGTGGCATGAGAATTTGAAAGGGCTCTGTCACCTTGCCAAAGTGGCATATACATGACCATCCTTGCCTTGACAACGACATTCTTACAACGATAGTTACAATTCCTGCCTCAAATATGCTGTTGGAGGAAACCAGATTGATGGTGTCAAAAATAGAGGTTTGCAAAGCTTGAAGTTATTTCTGAAAAGATAAGAATATTTCCCTCCAATGATTTCTTTCCCCCAACTCTAAGAAATAGCAGTTTATCACCCAGATCCGCAGCCACAGAGATGCTCTTGGGAGTCAGGACTGTAATATGTTGGTTGTCAGGAAACGATCAATGCAGATGAGCAGAGTGCTCAGGCCAATTTCCTTTTGGGTTTATGAGACTGCAAAGCTGTGGGTGCAACTAGGGGATGGTGGAGAGATTCATGGTGAGATTCTTGTGTTGGTTTTATAGTCTTTGTTTATTCCCCCTTGTCAGGAAACATTATTTTGTTGAAACTGCAGTGCCCCTGCTCCCCCATATACCTGCCCAAGTGCATCACTTGAGTTACTTGTATGTCTGTGCCCATACGGTTAGGGCTTTAATGCCTGGCTGCTCAAGTGGCCTCCTTTTTCCCTTGTTCTTTTTTTTTTTTTTTTTTTGGCAGTATGCGGGCCTCTCACTGTTGTGGCCTCTCCCGTTGTGGAGCACAGGCTCCGGACGCGCAGGCTCAGAGGCCATGGCTCACGGGCCCAGCCGCTCCGCGGCATGTGGGATCCTCCCAGACCGGGGCATGAACCCGTGTCCCCTGCATCAGCAGGCGGACTCTCAACCACTGTGCCACCAGGGAAGCCCATTTTCCTTGTTCTTATACATAAGTGCACAGCCCCTTCATTCTTCCTCAGCAGACGTACACGTGGGACTTTTAGACACAAATGTACATGTTTATGGGTCTTGTTTATATTTGTGCACATAGCTCATGTTTTGGGCACTGATCGTATCAGTTCAGATCTTTTGGCTGAAAGTACTAGGCAGTCGTGACTCACTTGGGCTTAAACAAGAAGGCAATTGGTCATCACATAACTCAAGTAAATAGGTAGGGAAGGCTCCTGGTTAAGTACATTAGGACTCTAGTTCTGCTTTTCTGAGGTTCTCTTGCCTCTGCCTTTCTGTGTTTGGCTTTACCACCACGCTGGCTCCCCTCATGATTACGGAATGGTTGCAGGAGCTCCAGGCATCACAACCAAACACATGGCCCAGGGACAGCACAGAATTGTCTGTTCTTGTGGGTTGATTGAAATTGAGAAAACCTTTTCCCAAGTTCCCCAGCAGCCTTTCCCTCCTGTCTCATTGGCCAGAATTATGTCATCTGTTTATTCTTAAGCCAGTCACCCATAAAGAAAATGGAACTAAAACAAACACCTAGGCTCCTCCAGATACTCCCCTGGGCTTGGGGCTGCAGCTCACTTCCCCTGAGGCATAAGGCTGCCCGGAGGGGTGTGAATACCCTCCACAGAATCAGAGTCTGTTAGCAAGAAAGGAAGTGAGAAATGACACTGCCCACCACCCCAGTTCTTCTACGAGGGTCAACTCCTGCTCTGCTAGGAGTACGCAGAGGCCTCTTGGGGTAGAAGTGGCAGGAGGAAGATGAGAACATTGATCTCATGCAAATTTTACTTCTCCTCTATCTCTGCTGAGGGAAAGCAAGCTGGTAATTTGTGGTCGTTGTCAGTACTGTTCTGGTCTGGGAAATTGTCCTGCTAATTTTCAAGGCTATACTTAATATGCCCAAGCAAAGACAAATTTCTTCATGTGGTTTTAGCTGGATCCGGTTATCTTGGTTGAGCAAGCTGTGTGAACTCCTGGGAGCTGCTGTATGATCCTTTGGAAGCATCGTTTCTGGAGAGTAGGTCGGGGCAGGGGCTGGTGAAGAGAAAGAAAGGGGCAGAGTAGTGAAGAGAGGAGAAATCACATTTACTCAGTACCTCTCAATACCTACTCAGGGCCGGGGACTGAGCTTTAAGCAGGTGAAAATAATAATAAAATCGTACACAGCGGAATGCTTACTGTTGGCATTGAAAACTCTTTAAATATGATAAATTGTTTAATCCTTACAAAAACCATAGGTGCTATTACTTCCCCCATTTGGTAGATGGGGAAACCGAGGCACTGGGGAGATTAAGTCATTTCCTGTAGTCTCAGAGCTAGGCAATGACAGAACTGCGGTACAACGGAGCCCACCACCTCTCTTCCCCTCATCAGTCCTTCTGTCTATGTTAAATCCACTTGTCATGTAAGTGTTATGGTCCCCATTTCACAGATTGGGAAACTCAGACTCATGGAAGTTAAGGAACTTGTCCAAGGTCACTCGCTGGTCAGTGATGGAGTCAGGATTCAAACTCAGGGATTTAGGAACATGCCTCTTGCCCTGGCCCAGGCTGTGTCCTCTCACTATTAGCTGACCTCTACTTCACCTGCACCCCACCTTCCGGGAGACTGAGGATGAGCTTGGTGATTGTCAGACAGATGCTGGCTTGGATGGCCCATGGTGCCCACCATCGAGTCAGCAGAAGGGAGTCCCTTTCTAGCACTTTCGCGGCTCCCATGTAGGTAGCCCCCTCCTCACTCCTACCTCAGAAGGTCATCTAGAACTTCAGATGCCTGGAAGGCAGGCCTCCCAGAGTGGGGTCCAAAATCGATGGGCAGTGCAGGGGATGCAGCAGCTACACTGGGAGGAAGAGAATGAGAGTCCTTGGGGTCAAATTGGCTTCTTTCTTGGCCAAACTTCCTTTTCTCCTGTCCCTGGTGGCTGTGTAGCTTAATTTGTCACCCAGATTGTAGCCAGCCGGGCCTCTCACCAGGCACTGTGTTAGCTTCCGTCCCCAGACCTAGAATTGCTGGTGACACAGCAACTCTTCGCATTGGATTCTGCTAAGTCGGGTGGCCCTAATGCCACTGGTAATGAAGAAGTGTTGGGACTAACCTCCTAATGGCTCATTGATTGGTTGAATTATGCTCAGTGTAATTCTGAAAATAGATTTTAAATATGTGCTTGGGGATTTGTGGGGATTTGTTACTTAGGAGGGTTAACTCAGTTGTGGCTGGTTTGACAAAGATATCAACGCCAGTAACCTGGGTTGGGGCCATACTGTTTGTCTCGGGGAGACCCCCCAGGACCAGGACAGCTTGCCAGAGGGCAGAGCAGGCAGGTGTGGAAAGGTCCCCTTCCTTTCATACACAGCCCTTGGTAGGTCATCTGAGGAGGTCATCTGGTTGACCCAACCATTGCAAACCTCTCAATGTGCCCAAGGTGGGGAGAAGATGCACATATATTCTAGATTCTCCCTTTTACTTCCTCTGAAGCCAGGGAGCACAGAAGTTACCCTCTTTATAATCCAAGTTTTTGCATTTCCTAGAGCTGCCACTCAGGGGAAGAACCAAAGGGAAGCATTCTCAGAGGATCAGCTTTGCAGCCTCTTGGCATATTCCAGCATCGTCTGGTCTGCTTGGCATCTTTGATCCCAGGCCTAAAGCAGGGAGGTATATGAAGGGTTCCTGTTCTGGGCCTGGGCTTCTAATACCCATACATCTTTTTTGGTGAATGCCAGATTAATTTGGAAACATTAGAAAAGCTACATGGAAACTTTGTCAGTGAGAGCCAATGCCCCATCAAGAGGGAACAAGTTTGAAAAATGATGGTGCATCTATATAATGGAATATTATGTAGTCATTGAAAATAATAAAGTAGATCAATATGTATTGATGTTAAAAAAAAAAAAAGAAAAGCTAATGTAGGTCCCTCTGTGAGGAAGCAGCCAGCCACAGATGGGGCACAGAGACCTCCCAACACACCTAAAATCACCTGTCGTATGTATTTCTTTCTCTCTAGCCTATCAAGGACCTAAAATCCTTCCATTTTTGATGCACGGTGGGTCCGAAACAAAAGAATAATATCATAAATGAGCTTCCATGGGGCAAAATGGGAAGGTTCCGTAAGAACATATTTCTGAGGGGAAATTAGTCAACGGTCTTTTTTGCAGAGCTTTGATTCCACTGCTCCATTGTAACCTGTCTGAAAAAGCTATATTTCCTGATACCTTTCCCTGGGGTAATTTATACCCAGCCCACTGTGAGAAAAAAACATATCCTCAGGGAAGGGAGAAGTAAAAAACAAAACCTGGAAGAAAAGAAAAAAAAACGACATGCTACTCTAATAAAGAAATTACTGACGTTCTACATTATGAACTGGATTAATTTTTAATGACTGAGAAAGGAGTTGATTTATAATGCATCCTTCTGTGCTGCAGAGCCTGTCCCCAGCTAATAAATAAATGACAGGTCTCTTGTATTAAAAGTATCCGTCATTTCACATTGCTGGAACGCAAAGGGTGAGAGGCAGTGAGTGAGAGGCCCCTGGGAGCAGGCGTGCCCTGCTGGGCCCAGTTGGCCACAGCAGTTGGCCTAGTTCTGAAACTAGAGTTAAGCTCATTCCTTTCTCTTGGTCTCAGCAAAATGACCCAAATAGCTCCAGCTCTTGTGGTCCAGGAGAAAGTTCATAGGAAGAGGTGCTGGAACACTTAGGAATACTTAGCCATGCGAGTTCAGATTCCTGGTCCTTAAGCAAAACTCTATGTGGCTTCTCCCCACATGTGCTGACCATGTACCATGGGAGCTACGTGTTCAGTAGTTGGTCCTTTGTTGATAGTGATGTGACTCACAGCTCTTGTTCACCTCTCTTTGCTTCTTAATAAAATAAAATAAAATAAAATAAAATAAAATAAAATGACACCTAATATTTAACTCCAAAGTAGTATATGCTCACTGCAAATATTTTAGGAAAAATCTAGAAAAGTACAAAGAAGAAAATAGAAATTACCATCAATACCGTCCCCGGTGATGAATCTATGAACACGTTGGTGCGCTGCCTTCCAGTGGTTTTTTTCCCTTTTTTTTCCCTAGATTTATAACAAATCAGACAGACAGACATGCCTATGCCAATACATACACGTGTATTATGCAAAAATGAGATCACATTCTGCATACGGTCTTATAATCTGAATTTGTTGTTTAACAGTACATCATTGACATTTATTTCATCTCATTAAAAATAATGCAGCAATTTTTAGTGGCTACGTATGCGTGGCCAGGGCCCTTTTCACGTTGGTGCCCTTGTAGAGCTGGCAATCAGTCAATCAAAATGCACTGCTTCGTTCTCTATCACAATGCCAACTCCAGAGTAAACACAGTGCAGGAGAAAAATGAGGACGGAAGATGGTTTTTGCACAGAACTCATAATTATGGAGCAACTACTGTGCTGTAGAGGCACCGCCGTGAGGCTGAGAGAGAGGAACAGAGCGGCGTGTGATCCAGGCATAAGGCACGTATCGGGGATGCTGTCACAGAAACCTTACAAGGAAAGGGCCAGGTGTGCTCAGAGAGTGCCAGCTTGTTTAAATTAGGGGAGCAGAGGCTTGCCACGGAGGAGGGAGGGTTTGAGCTTCCTAGAAAGCTAAGGAGGATTTAGGTGGGCAGAGGTGGAAGGTCAGGCCCCTCCAGGCCACAGCAGCAGTAGCTGGATGCAGACAGGGGCCTTTGAAGGGACAGGGATGGAGGTCATGGGTGACTGGAGAAGGGTCCCTGGGTAGAGGAAGCATCCTGTTGACCTATTACATAGGACAGGTTTTTGTCCTGGCTATTGTAAATAGTGCTGCTATGAACACTGGGGTGCATGTGTTTTTTGGAATTACGGTTTTCTCTGGGTATATGCTCAGTAGTGGGATTGCTGGGTCATATGTTAGTTCTTACATAGGATAGGTTTTTGAAACAGCAATGATGCATTTATTCACAGAATTTGCACTTAAGTCATTCCAATCTTTGTTTCCCGCACTTGTCATTGTTATCAGTTTCTCAGAAGTAGGGAGTGGCTTGAGAAGTAAAGAAACTACTCATTTTATCATCAAAAAGGTCAAACAGAGTAGGTGATTCTCTCTGAATTTAGGGACAGTTTCAAGCAGACACAGAAAGCCCCCTGTCCCAGAAAGGAGAGAGATGAAACAGTCACTGCATATAGCTTTCAGCACAAGGAAGGTTATTTAGAAAATGACAGAGATTTAGCAATTGCTGACAGCAGGTTTGACTCCTTCTGATTTATTTATATTGTCTTCCTAGGCTTATAAAAATGGAAGTTTTTGCCCGGATTTTAAGACTAGCATTTCTGTCCTTCCACATACGAATTTATTTCTTGATTTGTTTTGTGCATTTCTAAACATACATAGACCAATACTTTTTGCTTAAAAAAAAAAAAAAAAGAAGGAAATTCTCTGGAGCTGGTGAGAAGAGGAATCAGAGTCCGTGTTTCTGTGAAGAGTCAGCTCCTGTGTTGCAGGATGTGCCAGGCAGAGTCCCAGAAGTATTCGTTCTTGAAGCACCTGGGAGAGTATGCATGTTTGCCATGTTGAAAAGTGGCAAAACCTGTGATCAAGTCATAGCTGGCCTTGGTTTTATAACTAGTCAATTGCAATATAATCCTCACTTACATTTTTACTTTCAAATTTTGGACCCCAAATCATTCTAGGAATAGGACTTGGCTGAAAGCAAAATTTTCCTTTCCTGTTCTTTCTCTTTCAACTTAACTTCCTGATAGAACATTGAATTTTTTTTTAATCTAAAAAAGACCGAAGAGATCCATTAAGACCAGCCTCTTCATTCTACAGATGAGGAAACTGAGGGCCAGAGTCATAATTCTGTGAAATAAAGCCACAGGATTTTTTGGAGGCAGGAGGGGGACTCTGTCCAATGGCTCTTCTCTCTTGATGTTTCTCACTTCTCCTGAGCCTATAAGTGGAAATGCAGTCTTTTCATTTCCCTCACAGAAGTTGATTTTGTCTGGGTCATTTAATAAAGAATGTCTGACAAAAGTGAACTGTCTGACTTAGGTGCAGTAATTGCTACAGAAATTGGTTTCAGTGACTTTGGGGAATTCTGCAGTTGAACTCAGAAGTCATCCTTATCAAGTATGGTTTGTTCCAACAATTCCACAGATTTAAAGCACCTCAAATATCACCATTTCTCTTTGGAGTGATTCTTTGTTATTTTAGTAAATTTTCAAGGGGCGCTGCCACACTGCCTCGTCGGATTCCTGGTGAAATACAGTGTCACTATCTTAATATTTTCTCTAGTTTCTTGAAGTCAGGCACTGCTAAGAGTGCTTGCACATGATCTGAAATGTCATTTGCACACAATAGATCTTTTTGAGAAGACTGTCTGAGTTCCTAATGGCATTAAAGAGGAAACCAACGTGCGGCTAGGCATCTATTTGATTCCCATGCAGCTTTCATGTTACTTAATGCATCCGTTCACAAAGGGAATTCGTTTCTACTCCTCAGCTTCTAAATGGCCTCACATGATTTGCAGTTGACAAACAGCACACTGGGATGCTTCTTTATTGTTTCTGTGGAAAGCTGGTTGTGTTAGCGTCACCGAGCGTATGGCTTTGTATCTTTAGGTATTCCATTGACAAACACTGGCTGATGGCCCACTGTGTGCAGAACCCATGCTAGGCAAGCACCATGTTTCCATTGCACATCTCCATTGCCTGGTTAAACTCTGACCCAAAGGAAGATGGTGTTCATGATTTTTAAGCATCCTATCACTCTAGAGTTGACAGTGGAATTTCAGAAGACCTTCATTCCTATAAGATAATGGTTCTCAAGGGTGGTCACCAGACCACCAGCATCAGCATCACCTGGAAACTTGTTAGACATGCAAATCCTCGAGATTTTTTTCCCCAGACCCACTGAATCAGAAACTCTAGGGGCAGAGCTCAGCGATTTGTGTTTAATAAGCCCTCCAAGTGATTCTGATACACACCCAAGTTTGAGAAGCACTAAGTAAGATATTTATGGCTGCCTTTTTTCCTTCCATCTAAAATATTTGGGGCTTCCCTGGTGGTCCAGTGGTTAAGACTCTGCGCTTCCACTGCAGGGGGCGAGGGTTCGATCCCTGGTTGGGAAAATAAGATCCGACATGCCATGCGGCACAGCCAAATAAATAAATAAATAAAATAAAATAAAATATTTGAAGAAGTTGAGATGGGTTTTAGTACAACTGTTGGCAGTATTTTAAAAATTTTTATTCATTGAGTAGACATTTATTGAGCATCTGCTAAGTTCTAGATACTATATTGGGTGCTGAGAACACAAATAAGCAAACAAATAGGTCGTTTTGCTGTGGTTGTTTTGATATGAATGTGTAAAAACACTTTTCTGGGTAATAGTAATATAAACAAAAGACCTTCATCCCTTACCTTCACACCATCTGTGACTTCTGTGCTGTCCTAGGCCCCTCCAAATGGGGGACTTTGTCAAAGCTGGGGGTCAGAGTGTCATGACAGTGAGAAATGGGGTAAGCAAGGTGTGGGGAAGGATCAGAGATGGGGTAAGGATGCCGGCTTTGCATGTTATTTGGAAATAATAAGAATGCAAGTATGAAGATTTTGTATTTTAAATGGTGTTAAAATGTTTCTTTTATATCAAATCCACCAAGTCCTAGCAGCCATGTCAAAATGGCTGCATTGGATTGTCCCAATCCACTCAGGCGTCCATTGTTTTGTGGGTTTGAGGACGACGTAGAGATGGCAAGATAGGAGTTAGACAGCTGAATGTTGAATTCCTCAAAGAACAGTGGGTGCCTCTCCCTCATGGTCCCCTAGGCCTTCCCACGTGTAGGCTTTGATGGACATTGGAGTTTGGGCCTGCTGCTCTGTCATCTCTCTAAGTCCCTATGGCAATAATGGGAGCACCTGCCTCATTAGGTCTTTCTGTGTATTAAATGATGGGACATATACAAACAGCTGCCTGCATTTAGAAAGCTATCACTAAATTCTAGCTATTAGGCTATTGGTACCATGATAACAGTCTGCCTTAGTTACACTAAAGAAGGAATTTGAAATGTCATTAGGACACTTCTGACCTACCAGATCATCCCAGGAGTATTTATTTGGTCATGCAGATTTGGTTTGACATCATTGGCAAATCACACTTTCTCCTTGGTAGAGAAACGTGTGATGGGAAATGTCTCCCTTTGTCCAAGCCAGTGTCACATTACAGTGACATTGTTCAGTGACCGGCTGATATACCCACAGCCAGGACCTGTGTATCTCCAGTGCTGGCTTCTCTGCCAAGTTAAGCCTGAACCATGACCCAGTCCCAGAACTTCACTTCCTTGCCAAGGTCAAGGAGATGATTTTGCCAGGAAATATCAGATTAGTGAGAATGTAATTATGATTTCCAAAAGTTCAGAGAATATACGAGTACAGTGAATGCCCCTTAAAGTATTGAATTTAGGTACATCTAACCTCTTCCTGTTAAATATGGAAATACATGCATTTTGTGAGTCCTTCATAGAATTAAGAGTAGAGCCACATTCTAATGAGTTTGCAGCTAAACTTTCTCAAATCCCTTTCTATTTTGATTTTTTAAAAGCCAGCCACGGACAGAGTTTTTTGTTGGTGAACACTTACTGATGAGTAGGAATTATAGGCAGCAAGAGTTGAGAGGCCCCGGACAGAAGGAGCAGCACATGAAAAATTATAGAGACATGTTCTGGGGAGAGTCAGTAGTTCTGGGTGAGTGGAGTGAAGGGTGTGTGTCAGAAGCCAAGAGGTAATGGCCTGGGTGCCGTGCTTGTTTATTTCAAACCATTTGAAGCTAATACTGGGGTACAGAAATATCCCCCAACAAGCTATGGATCAGAAAGGAACAAGAAGAACATTTGCAAAAAATAAAATGGATTTTTTTTTTCCTTTTCTTGGGTAGTATAAGGGTGACAGTGTGTGGCATGAACTCTGAATTAAACATTGGCAAACCAGGCCTAGGTAACTACTATTAACCCACAGTATGGTATCAGGTGAGTGATTCAGACACACTAAATTGTGTCTGTGAATGATACAACCAGACCTGTTAACCAACCCAAGTTATTTGGGGTAGTGTGGGAGGTCGGTGAGTGGATGTGTATAAACCCTAGCATTGCTGGGCATATATTTTGCTCTTTTTTTGCTCTTACATTTGCAAGTTCTGTTATTGGATCTTAGTGGACAAAAACAGAATGTATATCTTTTAAACTAAAACCCTCCTTATTCAATAAGTTTATTAAATTGTTTTTAGGAGTAAAATCTGTTAGCAATATATGCATATTTTCAACACATTCATCATTTAAAATAAAAAAGAATAGTTTTTTTTTAACATCTTTATTGGAGTTTAATTGCTTTACAGTGGTGTGGTAGTTTCTGCTGTATAACAGTGAATCAGCAAAAAGAATAGTTTAATTCTTCTCAACCTTTCCTTTTACTTCAGGAAGAAATATTAAAAAGCTTGGAGAAAGAACTACCAATTTGTTTTACATGAATTTTTCTCCTTTCCCCAGGATATTCATACCTTAAATCTTGATTGGGGATCAGCTTTGAGAGCAAAGTAACGCGGAAAGCATAGATAAAGCACAGCATAGAGAAAGCATAGATGAAGCACAGAGCCATGGACTTGGGGTCGTATTTTAGGGAGAGGAAAGGACGGGAGATGGAGACAGAGCGGAGCTTTTGGAAAGGGCTGCTGAATCCAAAGGTAGAAAGAGTTTGCAAAAGAAGGGTGGTGTCAGAGGCAGAAGCAGTAGACCGAGGTCAGGTCACCAGATCTGGGGAAGAGCTGGGTCCTGGAAACCTGGAGCAGAGGGATGAGGTGGGTCCCCCCATCACAAGGATCAAGGGGGGACTGGTTGGGGGAGACAAACCAGAGAGCAGTGACAGGATGGTGAGAAAAGGACAAGGTGACCACATAACCTTGCCCTCTAGATTTGAAGACGATTTGGGGCCAATTCCCATGCCTGATCGTTTGAAAGAGGATTTCTTCTTTCTATACCAGATGTTTTGGCTTGGATCAGTTTGGCCACCTGGAGGACAAAGGAGTCCACAATATCATTGGGAAGGAAAATCGTTCTATGGTGTGTTCTTTCCTGACTGGATCCGAGGAGGCTCTGAGAATAGGAGCAGAGGTGCCTCTTATAACATTAGTGATCACATGTCCTAGTAGAAAAATCTGGGCTTGAGTTCCAGCCTCAGCTCCAGTACCTACAAGCTGTGAATGCTTAAGTCATTTAACTTCTCATCTGCAAAATAGCGCCTTGCAGCTTAGAGGTGCAAACCAGCAGCCCCGGGGCCATGTGCCACCCACAGAGGTGTGTTGTTTGGCCTCTGCAGAGCCTGTGATTTTTTTCTCATTTGTTGCTAACAACTGAGACTTGGGAAAGTTCACATAACAATTCTGCGTTTATAGTTTCTCTTGAAACATGGAAGGATCTGGCAACAGGTGCTTGCATTCCTGCATGGCAATTATTAGCGAGAGCCTAGAGGCAGCAGCCTTTTCTAGACAGAGTGTGTCTGCCTTTTGCCAGAGTCCCTTCACTCCCTGTTGGCTTACACCTGACTCTTGCCCTTCATTTACATTGCTCACCTGCTTTTTGTGGTCATTTTAGTCTGTGATCCACCCCCCGCTTTTTAACGTAAATCATTTATTGCGGTATAAACCAAGTGGGCAAATCATAAATGTACAGCTGTGTGAGTGCTGGTTACACCCATGTAACTAGCACCCCAGAAGCTGTCTCATGCCTCTTTGTCTTTGTCAAGGGTAAGGCAATTGTCTTACCAATTGTCTGCCTTCTATCATACCATCCATTAGTTTCGCCTGATTTTCAACTTTATATGAATGGAATCACACACTATGTATTCTTGGGTGTAGTTTCTTTAACTCTCACTTTACTTGTACCATTTATCCACATTGTGGTATGTATTAATAGTTGGAATTAGTTTATTCTTACTGCCCTGTTGTATTCCATCATGTGAATATACCACAGTTCATTTATTCATCCTACTGTTGGCTGACATTTCAGTTCATTCTATTTTTTTTCTTTTTCTTTTTTTTGCTATCCAAAATAATGCTGAGTGTGGACATTAAAATGCTAAAGCATATTTTTTGGTGAATATATATATATATATATATATATATATATACACACACACACATACACATATCCACATATGCACGTTTCCATTGGAGGTGTACTTATGATTGAAATTACTGGCTCTGTGGTTATGTGCATGTTCAGTTATAATAAATTTTTAAAATAAGGATAAAGGAAACGTCTGCAGAGAGCTTGGCCCATAGTCATAGCTCCATAATTTGGAATGTTAGCTAATATTACCGTCATCATCATCAGAATTATCCTCATATTTTTAACGACACAGAGAATTAAACTCCTTGAATATGCCACTGGGCCTGAGGTTTCTCCCAGCCCTCTTAGCTATAAAGCCTCAAAAATTTATGGGCAATGACAACTTTTTTCCCAGTAGACTAACCCCTCTCCCTCAACTAGAGGGCCCTGTGAGGCAGACAGAAAAGAGCACCAGGAGTCTGTTCCCCTTTAGCTGAGTGTTGACAGCCCTCCACTTCGGTCCTACTTTATTTCTTTTCTGGGCCCAAGAAAGGGACTGGTCTGCAAAGTCGGGGATATCTGAGCTGTTGCTAATGGAAGGGGCATCTTCCAGCAGGGAGAGCAAAGGGAGACGGTGCTCATGGAGGTGGATCTCATTTATTCCATTTCCCGGTAGTGGTCAAGATAATATTTCAGTAATTGATATGACTTTATGAATAATGGAGCATGGATCAAGGGGATTGGAGCATCTGTTTAATATGAAGAATTGCTGGGGACAGAGCCCTGATTCCTCCTCAGCATCCCTCTACTACCACCAAGAACCCTGAGTGCCAGGAGACTGGGGTAAGGACCGGAAAACAGACTCACTTGCTGGAGGCAGAGAATTTAAAATGTGAAGTGCTTAAAAGTTACCGAGTTCCGTGGATACCAAATACATGTCCTCAGACATCTGCATTGGAGTCACCCAGGAGCTTTTAGAAAACATTGGGTCCTGGACCCCATCCCAAGATCCTGGTTGGTAGTCTGAGTGTGGGCTGGCTAGCTTCTTAGGGATTCAGATACTGATTCCATCTAATCTGTTGCTTTACAGATAAGAAACTGAAGCCTTGAGTGGTTAAGACACTTGTCCCAAGAGATTCTGTGACTTGGTGGCATTGGTATAATTAGAACCAGATGCCCTACCTTCCTTTTTCACTGAATTTCCTTCCTAACATTCTACACAAGGAACTTCCAGAATCACCGCTCTTCCTCTCGCAGGTTCTGAAAGTATATCCCCTCTCAGTTAGTCTCAGCATTCTGCCTTTGTTTTTTCTCCTGGAGAGGCCCAACCCAAACTAATTTTAACTTCTTTCTTTCAGGGGACACCTCCCTTCTGAATAGGAGCCTCTTTCTTTCTAGTGTATTTTGGTTCCCTTGATTCTCTGCTTCTCTAGAGAGAAGTGGTCGAGTCATCCTAGTAGATAATTCCTTGGCAAATCCTCTCCTCCCGTGAAACTGCAGAGCTACAGTTGTGAAAGAACATTTGCTTTCACAACCAAGGATGCCTGGAAGTGCAGCATCATGAGGCAGAAGGATCCTTAGGTGTCCCATTCATCTACCCCTTGGACAGATGAGGTCACTGAGGCATAGAGAGGTTGAGTGGCTTGCCCAAGAAATACAGCTGGTTTGTGTGCGGAAGAGAGGAAGAATAAGAACTCAGGTCTTCAGATTCCTCTGCCTAATCCTTGCCTTGATTCAAATGAGCACATCTTTAATGTGCTCATTAAGAATTTCACATATCTGGAAACAGGCTGAAGGCAGGAAAAAATCAGTTTCCTAAGTACAGGTCTTTGCTTGTTTCTCAGCAAAGAAAATCTTAGAAAATCTTAGTATTGAAGGAGATTTGAGAGATGTTTCTAAGCCTGGGTCTCCTTCACGTCCCTTGCAGGTGGTCATCCATCTCAAGTCCTTCTTCTAGTGACCCAAATCTCCTCTTTCCACCATGGTCCAGCCCACGTGCAGGAAGATCTAGTTGTGAGAAAGGCCCCCTTGTCTTGGCCTAAGAATCAGGCTCCTGGGAACACGCTACCTGGACATCATTCTTCTGCCTGGAGACACTCAGCAAGCAGTGCCATGTTGAGAGCAAGCCCTGGCTTTGACCTTGGGTTTTAGTCCTGCTCTGCCAACTACCAGTTGTGTGTCTCCAATAATCCCACTTCAGCTTTTTGAGCCTTGTCTGGAAAATGGGGGTCATAAAACCCCACGTCGGAAGAGTTACGATGACCATAACACCAGCTATCATGCACAGCACCCACATGGTATAAGGCACATTCTAGCACCAGGCAGGCCCTTGACTCCCCGTGGCTCCTCCCAGTGAGGTAGGGCTGGGGCCGTGTCTCCCTCTTTTCGTACCAAAGCTTCACACATCCTTCCATTGCTTCTCATGTGGCCCCATTTGCAGTGCTCCACGTGCTTTTTGGCAGTTTTCACATGTGTTTCTCAGCTAAGCAGACTCTCCCAAGATGATCTTTGGTCACTTTTCCATGCATGAGGAAGGGAGTGTGAAATTTACCCATGGCATAGCTTCCTGTCTCTAAGGCGGTGCTGTATTCTGGAATCCAGTTTGGGGACCGTCTGCATTGGGCTGTGCAGGTGTGAGTCTGTGTGTGTGCGTGTGTGCAGAAATCCAACTGTGTCTCTCTCCGAGAGTGTGCATGTGTCTGTGTTCGCACATATCTTCCCATAAATCTCTAATGTTATAGCCTTGGATGTCCCGGCCCATTTTTCACATCAAGGAGATGCTCCCTGTTTCTTCAAGTCCCAGAATCAGCCCATGTATGCCACAGGGCAGGGCTTTTCAGTTCATCCTTTTTTCCACCTGAAGCCACATGTGCTGTGTGCGTGTGGAGGGCTGTTGCCCCCCGATGGAGCTGTGTTTCTGCCGAGGCCGCTACTGGCCACCAGCAGTCCCTTTTCATGGGACCTGTGGATGGGCATAATGATCAGCTCTCCCTTCACTGTCCATGGGCTCCTGGAAGGGCAGAGCAACGTACCAGGCACTCCACAAGCAGAGCTGTCTCAGTCACTAATCTGAAAAGCACTTTACCATGAATGATACCTGAGCCATGTAAGATATTAATAGCTGCAGAGGTTTCGTCCCTGTGTCATTTAAATCCCTTTCCTGAGTTACACTCTTATGGAGGCAGTGGGAGAGAAGAAGAAAAAACGCCCAGAATAATTATAAGAGGTGTGAAAAAACATTTTTTTTGATGATTGAAGTATTCTTGTTTCATCACCCACCCTACTGCCTGCTGGATTTGGGAATAAGCATTTTTATTTTCTTGCTTAAAGTTGGGGCTATTCGGACAGCTCCAAGGAAATTACGTGTGTTCTGAAGATCACCGGTCCTATGAGAAGCTCTTGAAGAAAGGGTTCCTCTGGGAATAAGTTTGGGAAATGCTATACATCCTGTCTTCCCCCAAGCAAACCTCAGTGTCCCTCAGCATATTCAGGGATGAGAGGTCCTTCCCCGACACACCTGTTATGCTCTGGTCTGCCTTGGATTTACCATATGTATTTGAACAAAGATCCCTCCAAACGTATCACCCCATCTCTGATAGGTTGTTAATGATATTCAGGGGTAGAAAATCAAGAAAATCTTAGTTGCAGGAAAACCGGGTGCTGTGGAGATTGAGGTGTAGACTGTGCAGTTGTGGTGGGAGAGGTAAGTCCCGGGCTCGTGTCAGTAAGAGGGGGAAGTGGCTACTAGCATCTTTTTCTGCTCTGTCTGCATGTTAGGTTGTAGCATATACAGATGCCAGGTGTCCCAGGATTGGGGGAATACCAGAGGCCCCTTCAGAATGGAAATATTAACTAGAATTGAAGTAACCTATTCTATCCATGAAGTCTAAAGGTTTAGCAGATAGAAGGGGGGCTTCCCACCGATTGCAGGGGGAGATCCCATGCAGAAGGTAAAATCAGGTGACTTTGTAAAGGAATTCATGAAAACCAGTGTGACTTTAGGGTAGGTAAACTCTGAGCTTTAGGGACAGGCCCATTGCCAGACCCTTTGATGGACACTGATGGCTGTTTGGGGTGATTAACAAGGGAAACCTGTCCCCATGAGACTTTGGTCTTAACACAAGCCTCCCAGGTGATGACATTATTACCTCATGGGCCTGTCTGGGGCCATCACATATCTTGACTCACCTGGAGGTCAAGCACATAAGGTGCCTGGTTCCTCCTCAGGGACCTCAGAGAAACATCGTGGGCTCTACTTAGGCCTCCTCTCTGGTGTATCATTATGTGTCCAGAGGACATCAATCAGGGAAGACCAGTGTGAGTGTGCCCAAAGGGGTTGGATCCAGTGAGCAAGGAGCCTAGGGTCCATATAGGGAAAAGGATGCAATAGAAAATCTTTGGAGTTATAAAAATGTAGGTTTAAACCCCAGGTGTACTACCATATCTGCACAAATTATGCTCACTGGACCTCATTTTTTTCATCTGAAAGATGGTAATAATAAATGCCATTGGAAGGGTTAAATGACATGCCATTTCATGTATGGAATATGCCAGTGCTGTGATAAACGCCATCCATTCCTTCTGTGGGCCCAGATCAAGAGGAACTGAATACTGGTGACACCATCACCCACTTGAGTTGATCCTTCCCCTGGTTCTACAAATTCGGTATTGTTCATATTTACCCCTGTAGTTCAAGGCTGAGTCACATAGAGCTTTTAAGTTTGCTCTAAACACCTGCTAAATTCTTTTAAATGTTTTCTTGCCCTGTGGAGGGCAGTGGTACACACACTTTTCTTGATGGAAATGCTCCTTGAATTTGCACAAGAGTAGGACATTGTGTTCTTTTTCTAATAGCTGTTTTGATAATGCTCAGCAGTGTGTTGGTATTTTTGGCCAAAGTAGCACATATTGAGACCATATCCTCAAGGAATACTTTTGAATCTGTCCTATGTTTCTTTTCTAGGCTGCCTAATTTAGATTTTCCGTTGAGGAGAAGCCACTCCCCTTTTCTTGTCCACATGAAAGCTTATCTGCCCATTTTCTGGGCTACCTCCTTCCTGTTGTTCAAGGCGCATTCAAAAAGTCTCATGGCATCTTCCTACACTTTATGCCTTTTGTTTTAGCATTATAGTACCTGGAAGAGCTCAGGATCATTGAAAAATCCGAGGTACTCTGGTGTAATCCCTCTTGGAGATCAAGGGTACCAGAAGGTACATTGAGAATGGAGGGTACAGGTAAGGAGTGAAGGAGCTTATGATGGATAAAGTGTGGGCATCAGACCAGGTGGAGTATGGCACAGATGCTGAGAGACAAGATAAGGATAAGGTAGAGCCCACAGTCAAGTCAGGGGCACAGCAAATGGAAGTACCCCAAGAAAGCTAGGTAGGCTAGGGAGGATACTTGTTCTCCTGTCTCTTTTTTGTTATGTGGCCCTGACGCAAGAGATTCTGCTCTGTTTGAGGAAGGATTTCCAAGAGACTCTGACCAGTTTCCCATCCATGACAGCATATCTCCTCAATTACCATGGAGATTTCCATTTTAAAAATAGCCATGGGGTGGATAATCTTAGTGCAAAAAAAAAAAAAACAAAATCCAAATATATCATAGCAGTTGGTTCTCCACACCCTTATGCCTATTTACTCCTTTGAGGATTTTCATCAGGTTTAACTTTTCCTTATGGAGAAAGTGTTTATTCCTCCATATGTTATACTGGCTTAAGCAATGAGTGATTCCCTGGTTGAAAATGTGTTATGTGGTCCTCTTGCTTCCCAGAGGAGCAGAGTATTGTTGTAGTTAAGGTGTGTGGCTTCTGGAGAAATCTCACCTAGGTTCAAATCTCATCTCTGCCTCCTAGGGACCGTGTAACACTGGGAAAGTTACTTAAGCTCTCTCTGCACCTCGGTTGTCTCATCAGAAATTAGACCAATATGGTACCTGCGTCTTGGAGTTATGTGTTGTAAAGGAACTAAAGCCTGGCAGGTGCTCAGAACAGCATCTAGTACACAGTAAGTCCCCAGAACATGCCAGTCAAGATTTTTTCAAGGAAGCTCTGAAGCACACGGGCTTACAGTTTCCATGAGGTATATGAATGGTTTAGTCAATAGTTCTACAAGTTCATAGAGTTGCTTCAAAGCCCAGAGGTGGCTGCTTTGAGACCTTCCAACTTATCTCCATAGAGTTGTCAGTTAGATCCAGAGCATTCTGTTTGTGTTCCACATTAGTCTGCTTCAAAAGACAAGAGAGTGGCTAGCATTTGATTTTCTCAGTAAAGAATTAGTCAGATCATTCATTGACTTTATCTCCTTTGCTGCCTTCTCAACCCTAGCCCTATGGTTTGCTCTGGGATTATTGGGTGGAACTAAGGATTCACATGCTGTCATGATGCACTTGGTAGATTTAAAGTCTTCTCCCTGGCCTTGGAGGGTTTTTCAAAAGCCATTTGAGTGTTGAGGACTCATTTAATGTCTGGTTTGGGCTTGCTTACCAAGCTCTCTGGGCTTCCTTCCTCTTCTCTTTACTTGGGGAGTCTGCTTTTTTGTTTGTGTTTTTAAATATGCTCTAGTTATTGTGATAGGCTGAGATTTACCTGGTTAGTCATGCTTGTTTTTATTTTTTTGTTGCTGGTTTTTCAGAACCTGGGTATTTTGATTCATAAGAGTCTTGTTTTCTCTGGGCTTCCAGTAAGTTGTTGTTGCTGTTGTTTTTGCATAGCCTCTCAGGTTTTTCTTGGGTCTTACTTTTGTAAAACTGTTCCTCTCCATTTCAACATGAGGTTAACAATGAAATTGTACACCTATTTGTTGCTTTGCTTTGTTACTCCAGTATTTATATATATTTAAAAAAAAAATCTAAAGATTAAAGCAGAGATCCCGTAGATTCCCCAACTGGCAGTTCCTAGTTTGGTGGTAGATGGGTATTGGTTGGGTTAGGGCTCCCCCATCCTCCTGTAATTCCTAGCAACCTCATCCAGCAGGGATGAGTGTCAGCACACATAAACACTATCAAGAGATTCACCATTTCTTTGAGGGCAGTTAGGGCAGAGGCAGGTTGCTAGTGGAAAGGTCTTGAACAGGTCTTCCATTATCCATCCTTGACTGAACTTATGTCTGTCCTTTGAGATTTTATGGCAGTATAGTTTCATGTATGATCCTGAATTCTTAATAGCTTGAGGAGTGGAGAAAACTCAAAAAAATCCAGCTCTTAGATTTTTACTTTGAAAGGAGTGATATCCTTCATGTAGAGGAAATCCCTTTTACACTGCACCTGGCCAAAATTATCAACGTTCTCTGTAAATACTTTTCCTAATGGGGAGTTCACAACCTCCCATGGACCATTATTATATCAATGCATAAATAGTTATACTTTTTTTTTTTTTTGGCCGTGTTGTGCGGCTTGCAGGATGTTAGTTCCCTGACCAGGGTTTGAACCCAGGCCCTCAGCAGTGAAAGCACGGAGTGCTAACCACTGGACCACCATGGAATTCCCTATTTATGCTTTTTAACTTTATTTTTTTCAAATATTATTTTCATTTAACAACTGTTGCAGTTTTTGGATTGCAAGACTTAATATTGCTAAGATACTCCCCAAGTTGATCTACAGATTCAACACAATCTCTATATCAAAAATCAAGGATGCCCTTTTTTGGCAGAAATTGACATACTGATCCTAAAATGTGTATGGAAGTGCAAGGGACTCAGAATAGCTGAACAATCTTGAAAAGAGCAAAGTTGTAAGACCTAAACTCCTCAATTTCAAAACTTATTACAAAGCTACAGTAATTGAGACAGTGTGGTACTTGGCATAAAGACAGACATATAAATCGATAGAATAGACTTGAGAGTCCAGAAATCAACCCTTACATTTATGTTCAATTGGTTTTCAATAAAGTTGCCAAGATGATTCAATGGGAATATAATAGTCTTTTCAACAGTGGTGCTGAGACAAGTAGACATTCACATGCAAAAGAATGAAGTTGAACCCCCTACCACACACCATATACAAAAATTAACTCAAAATGGATCCAAGACCTAAATGTAAGGATTAAAACTATTAACCTCTTAGAACAAAAAATAGGTGCAAACCTCTGTAGCCTTGGATTAGTTAATGCTTTCTTAGATATGACACCAAAAGCATGAGCAACAAGGGAAAAAATATATGCTTTGAACTTCATCAAAATGGAAAACTCTTGTGCTCCAAAAGGGCACTGTTAAAAAGGTGAAAAGATAACCCACAGAATGGGAGAAAATATTTGCAAATCATATCTGCTAAGGGAGTTATTCCAGGATATATAAAGAACGTTTACAACTCAATAACAAGATAACTCAATTGAAAAATAAGCAAATGATTTGAATAGATATTTTTCCAAAGATGTACCGATAATAACATGAAAAGAGGCTCAACATCATTAGCCATTAGGGAAATGCAAAAGCATATTGAAATATCACTTCACACCCACTAGGATGGCTAGAATCAAAAAGTTGGACAACAGCAAGTGTTGGTAAGGATGTGGAGAAATTGGAGCCTTCATATGTTGCTGGTGGAGGGTAAAATGGTGCAGGCACTTTGGAAAACAGGCATTTCGTCAAAACATTAAACATAGAGTTACCATGTGACCCACCAACTCCACTTCTAGTGATACACTCAAGAGAATTAAAACATATGTCTTTGAAAAAACTTGTACGTTAAAGTTCATAGCAGGATTATTCATAATAGCTAAAAAGTGGAAACAATGCAAATGTCCATCAACTGAAAAGTGGATTTTTAAAAATATGGTATATCTGTACAATGGAATATTATTGAACCATAAAAAGGAATGAAGAACTGATATGTCGGACTACATGGATGAACCTTGAAAACATTATGCTACATGAAAGAAGCCAGACATGAAAATCATGTTTTATGCTTCCATTTATATGATTTATCCGGAATAGGCAGATCCCTAGTAACAGAAAGTAGTTTAGTGGTTGATGGGGGCTGAGGTGAGAGAAGTGTGGGGAGTGACTACTAATGGGTGTGGATTTTTTTTCTGGGTTTTTTTTTGTGTGTGTGGGAGGATAATGAAAATGTTCGGGAATCACATAGGGTGATAGTTGTACAATTTTTTGAAATATACTAAAACCCACTGAATTATACAATTTTAAAAAGTGAATTTTATTGTATGTATATTAGATCTCAAAAAAAATTCTGAAAAGAACCCCAAACTTACATGGACGCTGCCCAGTTTGAACAGATGTGTACACCCGACCTTGCATGGGGCCCTGTTGATGAATTGCAGAGATTCTCAGAGGAGGGACCGGGGCTGGCTCAGTGGTGTTGAAGGTTTGGCCACTCAACGCAGTGACTAGTTACCAACTGGTGTGGATATACTTTACATTTGAACAATGAACATACTGGTACATATCCACCGATTGTTAGTCCTTAGCTGTGCCTGAATCCTGTGACTTCCACTCAGGGCTCCTCTGTTATCCCACTGGGAGCAACAGAAAGCCTATATCCACATGCCTTGAATAGGACCATCGTAACACCAAGAAGTCTGAGCTCTGATACTTAGAATCCCCAAGTCTGTGGATCAGGAGCTGATAAAAATCAGCATTTCAATCAATATTTTTGAGTAGGGTCTCACAGAGAAGAGTGTCTAGTTCTACTGAATCATATTATAATACAATATAAAAGCCTCTCTCTCTCCTTCTTTCTCTTTTTGTCTCTCTAAGGGTCATTTGCATTCTCCAGTAAGCCTCTGTTGTCTGTCCCAATGCCATCTTCCTCATCTGAGTTCAGACTTCCATGAGCCAATCCAAGGTGTCAGAGATACAATCTTGGAGGTGAACTCGCCCAGTTCAGCTACTCATCAATCCCATACCCACAGCAGCTTTTTATGATGTGGCCACTGTATCCCTTCCAGAGAAATATCTATATAGCTCAACACATGGGAAATGAAATTTACATGGGAGAAGGGAAAACGTCTACATGTTATTTATTCAGTGATATTCTGTCTCATTGCAAAAAGTTTTAGAGGTGGTTTGCAAAAATATACGCAGGCAGTGCGACAAGATGAATGAAAGGAATGATAATATCTGGAAATAGGGGGAATAAGTATAAGGAAATAAAATAAAACTAGTGGCAAGATTAGACTGTTAAGTGCCTGATGATGGAAGAAGCTTGCAGATTTGGCTCCAGGCATCCTAATGGCCAAAGCACAGAGGTAAATATTTTAGGTTACAGGCTGCTGTTCAGAGGAAGAATAACTTTTGCAAATGTTGTGGTCTAACAGAAGCTTCTCCCATAGCACCACATAAAGAGCAGCGTGTGGGGTGCAGAATTACACTCACCAGCAACCTGAAAATAGATCCAATGGTGCACCCCTTAGGAATGTTGGTTAAAATATCCCCTTGATGCAAGTCAGTGGCTTCATGCCCAAACCCACTTCACAAAGTGGGTGGGTGGAGGAGAGATGCTTTTAGAAGCACCCATGGAGCCTGGTCTTACCGTGGGGAGACCCAGCATTGCCTGGAAAAGGGGAGCCTTTGGGGAACTCCGTTGCTGAGGATTGATGGAATTTCCTTCTCCATCCCAGTACATCACACTGGGGCCTTGCAGGTCAGCTTTCACAGCCAGCAGCACACATCCCATCCCACCCCCACCTCCCACTAAGACTTTTCTTCTCAGGCTTATTGGAACTTGATCATGTGAGGCCAGAAATCATTGAAATCCAGAACAAATCTCATTTGACATTTTTATCTTGACTCTTCTGGGGGCCTTAATTAGCATGATTGCAGCACGACAGATTGCTCCCATGGAATCTGTCTTACTCTTGGTTGGCATAATGGCTATTGAAGTTTCTCTAGTTTGTGTTTCTGGTCATCTAGGAAAGACTCTGATTAAAAGTGATTAAACCCCTTAATATGGTATAATAAGGGGTGGTTGGCAATGAGTTTATGGATTAAAAAAATGCATCAGAACGTGAACTCATATAATTGTACTAAGCTCACTCCTAAGACTCCAATATGGGTTGTTTGCCAGCCTGGCTCCCTGGCCATGGCACACACCACCACTGCGTAGCCATCCGCTCCCAGCGTGGCCACCACCCCACAGCTCATGCAGCCAAGGCGTCCTTGACCCCCTTGCCGACAGCCAGGGCACACACATCGCAGCAGGCAGCCATGTTGTTCTCAGTCCTATTAATGGTCCATGGCTTTGGGGAGCATCAAAATATATTATGGCTGAAGACAGAATTTTAGTTGGCATTAAGGATACTGATTTATCCAGTTCTTGAAGTACAGCGGGTGGTGAGGTCCTCTACTGGTATAGAACACATTGTAACAGTGGTTTCCATCATGGATGACTCTGCCCCCCACCCCAGGGGACATTTGAGAATGTCTGGAGACATTTTTGGTTGTCCCAAAGGGATGGAGGGTGCTACTGGCATCTAGTGAGGAGAGGGATGCTAAACATCCTACAATACACAGGACAGCTGCCCACAATCTAGAATTATTTGGCCCCAAATGTCAGTAAGGTAGAGACTAAGAAATCCTGTACTCTTTCAAGGCAGACTCCGACAGACTCTTATTTGAAGTTCATAATGGCCTGGTGAGGGAGAAGGTATAAAAGTTTTATTTCTATTTTATAGATTGAAAAACTGAAGCTTAGAGAGGTCATGAGCCTTCCCTGTCTCTCAGGATCGGCCCTCTGCTTGATTGTCCAGTTCTCATTCTGCCACCACTGGTACAAATTGCATGGGATGACATGGACTTTGGGGTCCACAAGTGTTCAGAAGAGGTGCAGGTTTTATCTAAGTGCTTATGGCACATCTCTGGAGAAACCATGACCCCAGGTGTCTTACGAAGGAAAAGTACCCCAATTTCATATCTTTCCCCTAGGTCTCAAAGCACACATCTCGATCAAAAGTACTAGATGTTAAGATAATGGTAAGACTTGATCACATTTGATACTTGGGGAGGAGTAAGGTCTTTACAGTGGGTGAAAACATGGTGATTCGTACAGTCTGATTCCAGTTCACGTTCAAATGTTTTGGGAGCCCTGGTGGTTACATGAAGTGTGACATGACCTGTTGTGACAATAGGGAAAGGTGGCGTTTTTGGAATTAAGAACACATGACCTGCTAAAATGCAGTCATATAAAAACCTCATGCACCCCTCAACTCTCTGTGTCTGTCTGGGTGTATATTTGCAGATGGAATACCTTCCAGAGCCTGTTGATTTAGTGGAATAATAAAGCTGAGAAGGGTCGCCCAGGATGATAAGAATATAACTGTCCTCACACTCATTGCCTGGGAGTTTTGAAGGATTTGTAGGACTAAGAGATTCTATAACTGAGTTCAAACCCAATGTCTCATCATTTCACTGCCTTGTCTCTCTTCCTAGGGCATCTATGGCTTCATCATTGCACATTGCTTATGGGTCACATTTGGAATTAGAATCTAATTCATTCTGCTTGTGGCCAGGCACCGCCCTGTGCATTTCACATACATATTTGTAACCCCCCGGGCCTCCAAGGGAAGTAAAATTATCCTTATTATACAGTGGAAAGCCTGAGCTCAGGGGGTGACATCACTTGTGTGTGTACCCACACCTGGTTGCTGGCAGAACAAGAGGTGAAACTTAGGATTTGCTTATTCCCTTTACCACGCTGCCATGTTGAACAATCAGGGCAATTACACCTTTCTCTTTGCTCCTCAAGCAAGAAAGATAGTCTCATCCTCATTAGAAGAGGAAACAGGGCCCCTAAGGTGTTGAATTAATTGACTATGGTGAGAGTCCAGAGCCTAAAAATCATATCTCCTGACTCCTAAGCCAGCTGGTGTGCTTGGGGGATGATAGGAACAGGGAGATCCCCAAAGAATTCATCAATGCACAAAGTTTCTGCAATAAATTGACCTAACTTAGTCTCAGTTCTTCCACTGATCTTGTCATATCTAAAGCAACTCTACTCTGACTGGAGTAGACGACAGAGCTTTGAGCTGAGAATTACCCTGCGTGCTGTAGTGCATTGCTTGAGGAGCATCGCTTAAGGACAGGTGTCTTTCTTCCGGTCTGATGAAATAAAGTCAAGAGTGTAAGTTTCCTAATTCCGATTCCAAGTGTTGCTACACTTCCTTTAAGGGCTGCAGGATGCTCTTCTGGGCTTGTTCTGAAAACATCACCTGCTCTCCCATACCTACTCCTTTTCAGGTGCTCTGCAGTGTTGCCAATGGTCCTGTCATCAGTCACGCTGGAGAGCCCTGGGGCTGCCTAGACCCCACCTCCTCTCCCACCTCCCACATTTAATGAGATGTGAAATGCCTGATTTGCATAAGATACCTTTGCATTTCTCTGGCATCCATCTCCTTGATTCTCCTTTCATGATCCCAGCCCTAATTGACCACTGTCACCCTTTAACCCAGGGGTCTGCACGCTATAACATGCGGGCCTGGTCTAGCCCACCACCTGCTTTTTTGGGCAGCTCAGGAACTAAGAATCATTTTATTTTCAAATGGTAGGAAAATATCAAAAGAACTATCATCTTTTGTAACACGTGAAAATGATATGAAATTCAAATTTCAGTGTCCATAAATAAAGTTTATGGGAACACAGCCACGCTCATTCATTACCTACTGTCCGTGGCAGCTTTTACGTGATGCTGGCAGAGTTGCGTAGTTGCAACAGAGACCGTATGGCCTGGAAAGCCAGAAATACTTACTATCTGGCCCTTGACAGAAAAAGCTTGCAGGCCCCTGCCCTACCTCTCCACTCATCCCCTCTGTCACATTTATCCGAACTCATCCATTGCTCAAGCTCCTGAGTTCCTTCAACATCTGCCCCAAGCTAATCTCCATTTATTTCCCAATAGGACCTCCTTGCACTCCTCAGACGTATCTTATACCTCCCCACTAAGACCATCACTCAAGTAGTTCTTTCTGCCGGAAATAACTTTTCCTTCCCATCTTCTCAGCAATCTTCTCTCTCTCATAGATGTAGAGAACAAACTTATGGTTACCAAGGGGGGAAGGAGGGGTGGGATGAATTGGGAGATTGGGATTGACATATATACACTACTATGTATAAAATAGATAACCAAGGAGAACCTACTGTATAGCACAGGGAACTCTACTCAATGCTCTGTGGTGACCTAAATGGCAAGGATATCTAAAAAATGGTGGTTATATGTATACCTATAACTGATTCACTTTGCTGCACAGCAGAAACTAACACAACTTTGTAAAGCAAATATACTCCAATAAAAATTAATTTAAAAAAAAAAGAAAAAAAAAGAAATCTTCTCTCTCCTTCCAGCCTCACAGCAAATGCAATCTGCTCTGAGGAGGTCGTCTCCCACTCTAGTTAATTCCTCGGAAGGCCCTAATGCTCTTCCGGTCCTGCTTTTAAGGCATGAGGTCGTTTCTGTTATACCTGGCTGTTTCAGCCAAGGTCCCTAAGGGCGGAGGTGCCCCACAGCTGTCACCTAGAGTTGCTAAGTGCGGGCTGAGTGTGTCTGCCTGAGCAGGGGCTCCCTGTCCCTGGGACTGCTTTTCCAGGTGTGTAACTCCTGTAAATTTATAAGACTTTTGTTCTCCCAAGCCTATGTGACATTGTTTTGAAAGTGGGAAACAGGATTCAACATTTAGAAATTGATTTTTAACATTAAGTAGAAAGATCATGGTCATTCACTGATACGTCATTGAATCTAAATCTCATATCCATGTATCCACCTATACCATATCTATTGATCCCTCATCAGTCTTTGTTTATCTATCTGTCTGTGTTCAGCTATCTGTCCATCAATTTCTAAATTCTTTCCACAGTGCAGCCCAAGTACCGTCCCTTGATTGGAGGTGTCACAATTTTATAAGGTTACCCACAAGAAGTGCCCAACACTGCTTTCCTAATGTCCCCTGCTGAGCTGGTTCCCCATTTCTCCCTTATTCCTGCTGTGTTCCAGCCAAATTATACTGTGCTTCTCTGGAAAAAAAAAAACAACCCTGTTTTTAGTTTCCTAGGGCTGCTCTAACAAAGTACGACAAACTTGCCATATTAGAACAATAGAAATTTATTGTCTCACATTTCTGGAGGCCAGAAATCCAAGAGCAAGTTGTCGGCAGGGCCATGCTCCCTCTGAAAGCACTAAGAAAATATCTGTTGTGTGTGTATCTCCTAGATTCTGGTATTTTGCTAGCAATCTTGGGCATTCCTTGTAGATGCATCACCTGAGTCTCTGCCTTCGGGTTCATGTGGCATTCTTAGTGTGTGTGTGTGTGGTGTGTGTGTGTGTGTGTGTGTGTGTGTGTGTGTGTGTATCTGTGTGTCCAAATTTCCCGTTATAAGGACAGTCATATTAGATTAGAGCCTACCCTAGTAACCTCATCTTTTTTTTTTTATTGAAGTACAATTGATTGACAGTGTTAATGATTTCATCTTAACTTGATCATCTGCAAAGATAACGTTTCCAAATAAGGTCACATTCTGAAGTAGCGGAGTTATCTTTTGCAGGGGCACAAATCAACCCATAACAATCCCCCACTTGCTATACTTCACCCATGCTTCTCCCACCATTTGCAATGCCCCCCACGCATTTCTGCCTAGTGACCATCTTTCCCACCCCCTCTCCTCCTCTCGCATGGGATTGCTCCCCCACTGAACTCCCACAGCTCTGGGTGGGTACCTTTCTCTCAACACTTGCTAGAGTAGATCCCACATTATAATAATTTATTTTAGGATCCTAGTTGACTGTACACTTCTTTTTCTTTCTTTGCTCGTGGAAAATTGCTACTCAGATATTTGCAAAAATTATTGCTAGGTAAGCTTAGAAAGGTCTAACCTTCACGTACATGGCACTGGATTTTAAGTTTCTCTAGGGTAGTCACTGGGTTTTACTCATCTTGGTATTCCCCTTCCCACCTCTGAACATAGTGCCCGTGAGCACAGGAGGCCCCTCAATACGTGTTGGCAATTTGGAGATTTGGAGCTCAATGAAAGCAGGTATTTGAATCTGCATTTGCCGGTGTCTGTCATTGCAAATGATGCTTTCTGACCTGTATAGCATCTATCTACTACCCTTAATGTGGTTCCTAGCTAGACCATGACACCGCCACTGCCCAAAATGAATGAGTCTTTTTGTGTGTGTGTCTCTGTGTGTATGATGCTTCCCTCTAGTTAAAGAGAGCAAACCCCAAGAAAGGTTAAGAACCATTGCTCTATAGAGACACATGGTGGGACCCTTCTTGTCTGTCTTCTTTTCATCTTTCCCTTCACCATTATTTTCAATACCTTCATCATTATCACTAATCATAGGAATTCCAAGTCAGAAAAGCAACTCATAGGTTTATATTCTTTAATTGTTAGGGCTATAAATTTAGAATGTGCCAGCTACTTGATCCTATTAGCCATACCCTACTCTAAGATAATCTGCTTAAAATTTATACCACTCAGGGATTTGGACTTTATTGATTACATTTCCTGCTAGATTCAGGCCTTTGCCTTTTGCTCATTGGAGCCTAAACAAAATGGCTATGACCCTGAGGAAAGTCAGGCACCCTGGGATAGCAGATAGACTTGAGGACTTGGGTTCTGGGAGAGCCACATGATCAAGAAGGAGGCATTGATGTTAAGATAATTTTTTTTCTCTTTCCTTACCTAACAGAGTTATTGTAAGGTTAACATAACCATTTAAAGTTTTGGAAGAAGAAATGCTTTGTAAATGCCAAGATACTATAGTAGAACGTCAAAATAATGTGGCATATTGTTATACAGATTCACACACACACACACGAGTCATACCACACAGTTCTAAAGAATAAGTTTTCTATTCTCTAAAATGCTAGTCCATCAGGTGAGAAATAGAGGGAGCTGTTGGAAGTGCTTCCTGATTTGGTTTCAGTATAGCAGAGGGGTTAATATAGCACAATTCAATATAGCACAAGAGCTGGAATGAGAAAGCCTAGATTCAAGATGGCGCTGCATCTTATTCACAGGGCAACTTGGCATGAGTTACTGAACATCTTCACTCCTTTTTTTCTTCATCCACAAACTAGGGACCATAACAGTTCTCCCCTCATAGGGATGCTGTGAATGTTAGATGAGGAAGTCCATGCACAATACTTCACTCATTGTCTGGGCATGTGTAAATGCTTATAAATACTAGTCGTTAGGTTTTTTTAAAAAATGATCTTACTGAGAAATGAAAAAAATATATCCATGAATAGTTTCACTGTTGTATATTATATTTAAAACAGTTCCAGATAACAGGAGAAGAAATATCACACAGAAAGTCGCAATTAACTGGCAAATGACTTATACAGACAGTGAGATTTGAGCTGGTTATTGAAGAATTCATGGGAATTGGATGGGGAAAATAAGTTAGAAGATAAACACTCAGGACAGCACAATACCATGGAAGTGAGGACGGAAACTAAAAACTGTAAGATATGGTCAACTTAGAGTTTATCTAACCAGAGATTGTGAATAGGGGAGGGGTGGGCAACAAGGGCAGAATATCTGGCTGAAAACAGGGTGTGGCAAGACCAGGATGGCAGCCTAAGCCATCTGGGGTTCATAGAAAGGCACTTTCAATCTGTGTTGGCCCTTGAACACGGTGGTGGATTGGTGAACATGATGTTTTAGTGACATAATTTGACAATGGTGTGTCAGAAACCTTAACCTAGGGACTGGAATCAGAGGAATATATTACAAAGCCCCAAAACAGTGGCCTTAAAATTGAAATGGGGGTTGAGGAAGCCTAAACCAGTACTTGTTAATCATCTGTTTCATGTGCCAGACTTTGACCTGATGCTTTTTTTTTTTTTTTAAATCACAACAGCACCTGCGAGATAGATAATGGTATTTCCAATTTACAGAAAGGGAAATCAAGGCTCTGAGAATTTAGGTAATTTACTTAAGGTTTTAAAGTCACACATACCTGGTAGGTAGTAGAACAGGAATTTGATAGCCAGTCAATCTGTCTCCAGATCTTTCTGCCATGCTTTGCTGAAGTAGGGAATCTAGTAGAAGCATGTGTACATGAGATACTGTAAAACAAATATTGAAACCTGATGTTTGATTAGATATGGGAAATTAGAAAGACACTGGCAAGAAATCAGGATGGTTCCAATAGTTTGTGCCTAGGTGATTATAAGCATGGTAGAGATTTTAAAGAATTGGCCTATCAGGAAGGGAAATTGTTTGGGATGGGGATTATAGAAATGTTGGGTTTGTGGTTATGATGCACAATAATGGAAATGCCAAGTAGCCAGTTGGCATCGTGAGAATGGAATTTAGAAGAAAGTTTTTGGCTGGAGTTAAAGGGTTAGACGTCACACCCCGGATGTGGACATTAATGATGGATCGTACAAGGAGAGAGAGAGAGAGAGAGAGAGAGAGAGAGAAGATGGCTAGAACAGCATTCCTACACTTTAATCACCTGAGGATTCTGTTAAAATACAGGTTTTGATTCACTAGGTTTGGAGTAAGAGCTTGAGAGTCCTCATTTCTAGCAAGCTATCAGTTGCTGGTCCAAGAAACACTCTGAGTAACCAAGGGTGAAAAGACTGATCCTTGAGAAACCACCATAGGTACAGGTGGAGGAAAAGAAGCCAACAGAAAGAACAGGAGTGGAAAGGTAGAAAGATGACACAGTATTATAAGTGTCATGGGGGATGTGGGATGGTTGAGATACCACACTCTGTGGAATGACCAAGGTGAAGAGGAATGGAGAAAATCTAGTTATGGAGTAACCATTGGTGACCTTCAAGAGGTCAGTTTCTGTGGAGGGAATAGAACTTGGTTTATGGGAAGTTAAGCATTAACGATCTGTGAGATAGTGGAGTTACAGTTGGAATTGGGTCATGCAAAATGTTGGTACCCAAAGGAACTAAGGAAATGGGATGATAGTAGACGGTATGTAAAGTGGAGGACATTGCTCCATCATTTACTAGGTGAGAGACTAGGAATGTGGGCACACATGGATTTGGTACATGAGCACATACCAAAAGATAGAGATGACCATATGTAGATTTCTGCAGAAAGGGGAATAGAACAGGATTTATGGAAGATGCTGGAGAGATAGGAAATAATTGAGGAAAGAAGTTGGAGATAGGATTGAAGGCACCAGTTAAAGAAAAAAGAAAATACATTTTTCTCTCATACAGAAATAAAGAAAAGTAATCAGGCTGTGGTCAAGATGGTGCAGTGGGTTCATGCTTTAGTGCACCTCGTCTGCTCCAAACACATCGCAGTGACAGAAAAATATGAGAACACATAGCTGGGCCTAAGACCCAGCTATGTGGGCCTAAGAGCAAGATAAGTAACCTGATGAGTCAGAAATAGTACAGAAACAAAAGGTTGATGAGCAGAGGTACATTCATTCTCAGGCTGGGCTCCAAGTCTGGAGGCAAAAAGTAAGGACAGAAATTTAGCTCTCAAGGGTCCTGCACAACTATATGTGGTCCAGATTGTCAAGGGATCAGGGCTAGCGTCACTGCTTGAAGCCATGGGTTGGGGACAGGCTTCCACACTGATGAAAAGAGTCTGAAAAAATAGTGTTGCCAATCCCTATCTGAGAGTACAGCTAATAGGAATCTCTGAACCTAAGGAGGTAGGGGAGAGAGGTAAAGATGTAACCATGAGATGATGAACTGACTTAAGCCACTCACCTAGTTGAAGACGGTTCTGCTATATCCCATTGCAAATCAGTATGGAAGGGAGAAACTATTCAACATGAGGAATAATAAAGTTATATTATTACCTCATACCAGTCACAAAGTAAGTTATAAATTCTGGTTGAAATTTAGAAGTAGAACTTTTTGTTTTCAGCAGCTTTTTATTTTAAAATGTTATCACCCTTTAGGAGCCCCAGGCCATCATTATAGGATGGGTTTGGAATTGAAGTTCTAAGAGCCTTGGTGGAGGCAGCAATAACAACAACACCACCAAAAGCATTAGACAATGATGACTGAGCACAAAAGGAAAAGAGGGAAAAAAAACCTTCCTACTCAAAATGAACTACAATCCAACATTATGAACCATGTAGAAAAAAAAAAACAGTTAACAATAAAGATGTTTGTTATCCTGACTTTTACTCAACGATGATCTGGATATTCTACCCAATGCAATAAGACAAGAAAAGAAATATAAGAATTGTGGAAAGACATACGACCATCTTTTTGTGAATGATATGATCATCCTACATAGAATATCAAAAGGTATTTGTAAAGCTAGAACAAGTTAGAGAGCTCAGCAACGTTACTAATACAAGATCAGTAAACACAAATTAATATATTCCCTAAACACAGTTAGAAAATTTTAACTGAAAACAAATCACACTTACAATAGCAAAAATGAAATAAAACAAAAAAAGGCAAAAAAATATAAATTCTACAAAGGATATGCAATATCTTCTAGAAAATACAAGACACTATTAAGAGTATAAAAGAAGAATGAGAAAATGGAGCATATATCTTATTCATAAATTGGAAGAACCAATATAATGAAGATGTTGATTATCCCCCAAGTTTATAAATTAAATACACTCCCAATAAAAATCCCAGCAGGGTTTTTGAAGACACTTGCTTGATAAGCTTATTCTATAATTTATATGAGAAAATGAAAGACAAAGAATAGCCAAGGTATTTTTTTAAAAGAAGGTTGAGGAGATTTGCTCTCATAGACAAAGACAAAAAGACTTATTATAAAGTTCTAGTAATTAAGATGGGGAGACAAATAGGCCAAAGTATAATAATATGTTTTTAGCACTCAGAAAACATACATGTGTATGTATGTAGATATATAGATAAACAAACAAACAGAAAGATGTGTGGCTATGTGTGTATTTTTGATGTGTCATTGCAAATCAGTATGAAAGGGAGAATTTATTCAATAAAACCACATGAGGAAAAATAATCTCATACCAGCCACACAATAAATTATAAATTGTGGGTGAAATTTAAAAGTAGAACTTTTTGCTTTAGATAAGGTTTTTGTTTTAAAATACTTTTAGATATACAGAAACATTGCAACAAGAATGCAGAGAATTCTCTTATACTTCTCACTCAGTTTTCTCTATTGTAATCATCCTAAATCACCATGACACCTTTGTCACAACTAAGAAGCCAGCTTTGGCACGTTATTGTTAACTAAACTCAATACTTCTTTCTGATTTCACCAGTTTTTCCTCAAATGTCCGTTTTCTGTTTCAGAATACCACATTACATTTAGTAATCATGGTTCTTTAACCTCATCTGATCTGTGACAGTTTCTCAGGCTTTCCTTGTCCTTGATTACCTTGACAGTTTTGAGGTCAGATTTTATGCAGAATGCCTCCCAATTTAGTCTTGTTGGCTGGGGTCATGAGTTTTGGGGAGGAAGACCACAGAGATGTGTGCTGCCCTCATCACATTATATCATGCTTATCACATGGCATCACTGAATATGCTAGCCCTGATCGCCTGGCTGAGACCAGGATTCTCCACTGTAAAGTTATGTTTTCCCCTTGCCATACTCTTTGGAAGTAAGCTGATAAACACAGCACACAAGGTGGGGAGTTAAGCTCCATTTCCTTGAGTGAGGAGACGCTACATAAATTTTTGGAATTCTTCTCTAAGAGAGATTGTTAAATATAGTACTTTTAGAGGAAAAGAGTATATCCTTTGACATTGAGGGAGGAGAATCTTAAGATACATATTATAAATAACATAAAGGGAAAGATTAATGCATTTGTCTACATTAATTTTTAAAAATCTTTAATTTTACCATATACAAAGGTAAAAGATAAACCATAGACTGAAAGAACATAATTCCAACGCATACAGCCAACAAAGAATTTACATGCAGAATAAATAACAAATTCCCACAAATAAAAAAGACCAACTTATATACAGTGTATGTATGTATGTATAGATATATATAGTATGTGTATGTATTATATATTACATATTATTATATAATATTATTATATAGGTAATATATATCCACACATACACACATAATATATATAATGCACACACACATATAACACACACACAACACAATGAAGAAAGTATAGGAAGAGACACTTCACAGAACAGGAAACTCCAATTGAGACGATGTGAACCTCAGCAGTAATCAGGGAAATGCACCTTAAAGCTACAAGAAGATAACATCTATCACACATCAGATAATATCATATGTGGAGATACAGGGTAAGACGTTCATCCATTTAGTGATCGTAGAAATATGAGTTGGTCCCATCAGTTTGGGGAAACGTTTAGCAATACAGTGAAGGATTTCTACACACTAAATTATAAGGATATCCTCTAAAGCCATTCTTCTGAAATATTTTTTTGTGCATAGAAATCACCTGAAGAACTTGTTAAAATGAAGATGTTGATTCACTGAGGTCTAAGAGTCTCCATTTCTACCAAACTCCTAGCTGATGCTGATGCTGGTCTACATGCCCATAGTTTGAGTAACAAGCCTCTAGAGGTCAGCAAACAGTGGCCTGTGGGCCAAGGCCCAGATCTGGTTCCTGTCTGTTTTTATCATTGAAGTTTTATCGGAACACATTTGTTTGTTTCTGTGTTGTCTATGGCTGCTTTCAGACTACAATGACAGAATTTAGTAGCAGCAACAGAGACCGTATGATTTGTATAAAGCCTAAAATAGTATTTATTATCTGGGCCTTTACAGGAAAAGTTTGCCAACTGCTGCTCTAGAGAAACTCTCCCACATGCACGTAAAGAGACTTGTGTAATAATATTTATTGCAACTTTTTTTGGAGTAATGACAGAATGGAAATAAGTGTCAGTTAGTAGAACAGACAAATAATTTGTAGTATAGCCACATGATAGACTACATCAGTTACAAGTTACAGAACTACAAGTCTTAATGTGGATAAATCTAGAAAAAACATCCCTTGTTTTAAAATTTAAACTTAGCCAATTTTCTTACAGATATATACCTCTGCAGGCAAATTATTAAAAGATGCCTGGAAATGACCCTCATCTATTTCAGGGCAGTGATTACCTCTGGTGAGGGATTAGGTTAGGGACAGAATCATGGATGCATTCATATGGGCTCACAACCATAGGTGTCATGTATTATTTCTCTCAAAAATTTGGAAAGAAGATATCAAAATGTAATAAATTGTTAATACTGGGTGGTAGGTACACAGTTTTGATAATCTCTACGCGTTCTTATTTCAGATATTTCAAACATTGGAAAAGAATCAAAAGAATCAAAAAGGGGAAAATATGCTGAATATAAAGACAAGTATTTTGAAGTGCAGGGAGGGAGTGAACATAGAGAAAAGTTATTCATACCTGAGGCGCTCTCTCCTCTCAATTAAGCAAGAGATATTCTGGTATTACAAATTGTCCCTTATATAGTTAATTTTGAGAATGGTAAACAGGTTTTACCAGGTGACTAATTTTACTCCATGGCTTGTGAAGTATTTTGATTCTAAGAGGTCACTTCATCCAGGTCCTGGAGTAGAAGGAATTTCCCTTTCTCTGGAACTAATATTTCACTCCTTTGATCCAAGCTCAGCTTATTGTTGGGACAATAGTGATGCCAAGAGCGAAGCCCCCAAGCACATTCCTCCTCCTTTTGAGTGCGAGCCTTGCAGTATTCCTCAGGGAAGAGTCAGGAGAACCTTCAAGATTCCTTCAGGGAAGAGCCTTTGGCTTTTGTCTGAGAATCTCGGTGTTCCATGCCCTTTTATTTCGCTTAGGTGTGGATGCCCTCCCACTGTGACTTCTCCTGGCATGATTCCCCGAGCTAACTCACATTTGGGTTACATTCAGCAGCAGCCTCCTCCCTGAGAGCATCTGCGCACAGCTGGAAGCCAGCTTTGCACATGGGCCAGGGCAGTCTCATCATTGATTTTCCCAGCAGTATTGAGTCAACTTTACAGGAAAAGGTGCTGCGTACTGAAGCTGGGGATCTCAGTTCAGCACTCTTAGCCATAAAATATACAAGAGGGACGTTTCAGTTCCAAGTACGTTTGCATATCCTATAGAAGCCTTTGTAGCATGTTTGTTGTTGTAAGGATATGGGAATACTTTGAGTCAAATCATACCCCATGAAATTTAACAGCTGTATTGAAAAGTCCTGCTAGCTGGCACTTGGTAACCTTTGGTCAAGTGCCTTCCATGTGTCAAGGAAAGCGGAAGTGCAGCCAGCTGATGATACAATACCCAAAATACCATCTTCTCACCCAACAGTAGCATTATAAGTGGTCTCTAGCATGCTTTCTTCTTGGGAACCTGATTTCTGAACACAATGCCCTCTTACCCATACAGTTCAATTCCTGAACTATCTCCTCTTTCTGAGATAGGTTTATCCCTCTGATGGACGTTTCCAGCCACTGTGTATCATTTTTAACCATAACCAGAGGGAGCATAAGTTAGGTCATTATAGGGATAATCAGTGAGGCTTGTTGAGAGGGCATTCCCTGGTCTTTAATGCACAGCCCATAACCTAGTGCTGGCTTTATGTTTATTGTAAAGTTTTCAACTCAAATGCTAAGACAAACCATGCAGGGATTGTAAATAAGTGAAGGGACCAGGTGGAGGATAATAGGGAGTGGTGTGGCATATGGCGAATTAGAGAACACATGCCCTGTCTAAATGGAGTGGCCACCACTTTGCTCTAGCTGATTATCATTGTGCAGAAATGCTGGCCCAACATTGACAGAACTCTTGGATTTTTAAGGGAAGCTAGAAATAGGGATATTTTAAATGTGAAATCTTCCAACTTTTAGATGTTGGCAACTAATTCAAAAATTTTTTAAAAATCACGCTAAAATGAGACACAACCCAGAGCCACAGATGGCCCATTGGTTAGGTTTGCAACCTCAGAATAACAGAGGAAATGATCTGAGAGCTTTAAGTTAGATCATTTGTGGCCAGCAAGTCTAAGCATTTGGGTCTCACCCACGTGGCTCAGTGCCACAATCTTTTTACTGAATCTGATGGCAGGAAAGAACTTAGATTGAGAGCAACAATAACCACATCAGGAGGCAAAGGTACAGAACCACGTAACAATAGTCATAACCCGGGATCACTGGGGCTCTTTGATGACCTTCTTCCCATGACCTTAGAGAGGTCACCACACAGGCAGCAAACGAAGCAAGCGACATTTATGAGGGACATTTTCCTTACCATAATGTACCTTTTCCTGTCACTTCTTGCTCACATAGTGACCCAAGGGGAGAGTGCTGGGGAGAGAGCAATTCTGGGCTCCGTACTTGGCCTCCCAGGAGGATTCTCAGATTCTACACTCTTGCTCTAGGTGTGACTATGTTCTGAACAATTGCTCTTCTCTACAAATTCATGATTATCTCTCTTTCATCAGGTTTACTTTTCATCCTTCTTAAGCTGAACTCCCAGAAGTAACATCAAAATGAAGGGGTCAATGTCTAGATAGAGTTTGGGGTTCTTTACTTGGTAGGTCCTAATACACACCAAGTGGTAGGTGTGGCTGGCTAACACTTGCAGAAAATGAGGCAGCGTGGGAAAGGGTTGAGCTGGGCATCTACTGGAGGAGGGCAGTGGCGGGGCATGGGGGGCACTTGGCTCCCTGGTAGGGAAGCTGTTAGTGAGGAAGGAACACTCTAGCCCTCCAGCCAGGCCTTGCAGAAGGAGCCGGAGGTAAAGCCCTGCTTCCCCTGGAGAATGTCCCCATCACTGTGGCCTTGACCCCCATTTCTGCCTCCTTTTCCATACATTGATTTTCAACAAATGGAAGCCATATTGCAAAGCAGTTAATTATAAGGAGTTTAAGGTTATGAAAAACTTGGTTCAATGTTCAATATCAGACTCTGCCACAAAGTGTACTTGGTTGTTTTTTTTTTAGTATATATTACTGAGCCTTAGTTTTCCCACATGTAAAATAGAGTTAATAATATCAACTTTTAAAAGATATTGGAGGGATTTCCCTGGTGGTCCAGTGGTTAGGACTCTGCGCTTCCACTGCCAGGGCCTGGGTTCAATCCCTGATCGGGGAACTAAGATCCCGCAAGCTGCGTGGTGCAGCCAATAAAATAAAATGAAATAAAATGGAGACAATTAACTGTAAGCAATGCCTGGCACCATCACTAACTTATATAGGTCTTTGGATTCCAGGGTGATCAGTGATGCATTGGATGGTAGGGCTGTTATAGCTGGGCATTGCTTGAGTCTCCCTTCTTTAGCCCATGCCTGCCCACAGCACGCTTCAAGACATTTCACATCTTCTCACCCCTTGGGGAATGGTATAGAGGGTGTGGCTAGAATGCCCCCTGACCGGGGTGGGTACAATGCAGGCTCCCCACCCTGACATCTATCCTGTGGACCCCTCCTGCTCTCACTCTCTCTGGACAAGGATCTCAATTGCTCTGTGCCTCTGATTCCCCATGATTAAGCCACCCATGACCTCAGTGCCAGGACTCCTGTGTATATCAACCTCCTCTTTCTCACAGCCAATGCTATGTAAATGCTAAGCGTTTCTGTGATGTAGCAACTTTAAGAGGATGAATGAATACATTTGATGAGGGAATGTTGGGAAATAATCCAATAGGGCTCCATTTGGTATTGGGCCTTTTATCAAGGCCGTAACCCAAACCCACTTTATGGGGTTAGGGAATAAAATTACCATGTCAGATAACAAAAAGGAAGAAGCAGGGACAGAAAGGCAGGCCTTGAGAATCCAAAGTCAAATGAGTGTTTAGACAAAAGATGCAAGGGAAGTTCTCACTGGTGAGTGCTGGAAAGCTGGTAGCGCTAGACTTCCAAGGCCAGAGCAAGAGAGTGGGGCTGGGATGAAACCCCAGAGAGGGTGAGATGATTAGGATTTACAAGATTGTCAGAAAAACAGAAAGGTGTGAAGGTCTAGGCCATCCTTTGTGTTGCATGGCCATAGAAGGCAGCCCTTCTCTTGATGCAGTGAATATTAAAGAACTTGCCCTTGAAGATTTAACCGGCTTTTGGCCCAATGGGATTGGCTCCGAAAGCTTTCATCCAATTCTCTGGGTGCCTAGCACCCCCTAGCCTCTTCCTTCACAGCTTCCCTCCCTTCCCAAAACGATCCCAGAGTCTCTGGCTTGCTTCTTAGGAAACATACACCTAGACAGTCCCTGAAGACCAGGCTCTGTTCTGAATTACAGAGGGCCTACGAGTAGCTTTGTGCTGGATGACTCTGGGGACAGCTGTTGACAGATGGAGGAAAAGGTTAGACGTGAGGGTCCATGGGCCACTGGGGGGCGAGGCTTTCTTCAGAAGTATATTTGCTCCTCTTTGGCCTTTCCTCCAGCCATCTCTCCCTTTCGCAGTCCATGTCCATGGTGGTCCCTATCCCCCCTGCCCTCCCCCGAGCGTATGCCTTTTCCTTCCTGCTCCGGGGTTGTTCTGAGTGAAAGGGGGAAGAATGGAGGATTTTGGAGCGGTGCCTCTTATGCTATAAGGCTTCAGCATTTAGAATCTTGGAAAGGCTCCACCTGGGAAAGAGTTCCAGAGAAAACAAACTTCAGACCCAGGCTCGTATGGGAAAAGGCTCATGTTCACGGAGGTGGCTTCAGGGACCTTGTTAGAGGCTTGGCCCCTGCCTTTAATGGATCCGACGTGGAGCCTTCCAGGGCCCACGATGCTGCATGGCCTTCAAGGGAGATTTCACTCACAAGCTATGATACCTCTTTCATAGGACTTAGAGTTGTCAGGTCTCTAGGGAACCACCAGCTTTTGTCGTTCTGTTTATGCCCTAACTGAGGCAAGAACGATTTCAAGGGGCCAAACACCCCATCTCCTCTCCTCTTCATTCCCCCTTGTCATGTTGTTCCCTCTTGGAGAGTAGCTGAATTTCTTTTCTAGGAGAGAAGGGGCCAAAAATGTATTTTCAAGACCTGTGGGATCATCAGCTCAGTTCATAGGAATCATCCTTCCAGCCCCAGAAATGGCATTGACAAAAGCAGTGATCGGCACAAGTTCAGGATTCCCCCAGGCCAAGAAGAGGGATGGGGGGGGTAAGCATGGTAGGGAAAGGTTAGACAGAGTTTATGGTGATACCCTCATGCAGTTCCTTAATGCCACTGTGTGATACTCAGGGGACCATGTATCTAGATTTTATGCCTAAAATAAAGCAGGTGCCCCTACAGGTAAAGCAGTGTGAGTACAGGAGCTGGGAACACCTGGATTTCTGTTTCTGGCCTTGTGCACTTAAGAAAAGTACTTCCCCATGTCTTTACACATGGGGCTCAATACTGACCATTAATTCCCCCATGTCTGCCTCTTCTGCCAGGGGTCTTTTCAAACATAGACAATCATGGGATACTAAACTTGAAGGACAATAGAGATCATCTAGTCCCATCAACTCACTATATATATGAGGAACCTGAGGTCCAGAGTGGGGAAGTGTCTTACCCAAGGTCACATGGTGAGTTACCTCCTTTGACGTCTTTGTATGCAGTACAGACCCCCTGTCCCCCTCACCAATTTTAATTCTTAAGATCTTAAGACCTCATGAGTTTCTGTAGGTCCCAGAGGACTCAGGGATGACTAGATGCCTAGTATGGGATTGGTACTAAAATCCCTTAGGTGAGGGAAATATTCCAGGCCAGGATACTTCACAGGGCCTAGGTGAGGCATCTGGGAGTAGTGAGAGAGGGACCATTGCCTGGAGAGAAACAATGGAGTCACAGACCCTCTAGGCCAATGGCCTGCCTTCCCTCTGCCTCAGACCCAAGAGAGCCCTTGTCCTGGGTTAGCATAGTGATGCTAGCACAGAAACATCTCATGTTGAAACCAAGTCTCCCTCTAAACATGACCTCATCAGTGAGGAACTTTCCTCCATCTCCACAATCTAACCCCACTCCCTGCAGAAGGAGGGCACCCAACATCCAAGATGACTCAACTCTGTTTTGATCGTAATATGCCCTCAGAATGAGGAGGGGAAAGTCTCAGTGCTACCAACTCGATCTCTCCCCATCATAGCCTCAACGTCTAGCTGCCATTACGCTCTTCACATACCTGCACACAGCTTTCCTAAAAAGGTTGGCTTACTCCTATCTTGTCTGCACACGCACGTAAACACCCACGCACTCGTTACAGACATTATTTTATAGACATTATTTTAATCCGGGGTTGACTGAAAAACCTCCTTCTGGAGATTTGATCAGGAACACCCACGTCTCTGGACATCCTAATTCCGTCCATGGCAGGGTGGGGCCAGAGAGGAGCTGAGCTAGCATGGAAGTCCTCCTTGCTTGAGGCTGCCCATGGCTTGATGGCCACCAATGCTACTCCTCCAGGGTATTCCATCCGCTATGAGACTTGGAATTATGGGAAGGCTGAGAGATCAGCCATCATTGCACTGACTGGGTGAAGTGAGAGGAAAAAGTGAAGGAGAAGGAGTTTATAGTCTTGGAAGTACAGTGCCCCCAACCTGGTGCAATCAAAGGTGGTTCACATTATCCCAGCTCCTAGGGTTAGAAATGGCCCTCAGGTATCCCTTAAGAATGTAAGGTCTGGAGAGCATTTTCCTCCCACCCCTTTGCCCCCCAGGGACCCTAGCGATTATGCCCTGTTCCCACCTCCCTCTCAAGCTCATCATCAGGGCCTCCTCCTACTTAGATGAGGCTGCCCCTCCCCTCCTCTTCCAGGACAATCCAAGGCCAAGCCCCCAAACGTTTTGCTCACGTCCCTTCCTCGGTTCAGTGGAGGCTGCAGCAAAGGTGGAGTGTTTCCAGTTTCTCTGACCATGCTTGGTTTTAAGTTAACCCCCTCCTGCTATCCTTCCCTTTTGCTGAGAATTCATTTGGCTGTTCCCAATATATCTGTATCTGTGTCCCGTATCTCTAGTTCTTCCCCCTACCTTTCAAGCTCCCTCTCTGTTTCCCCTTCTAGTTTTGATCTTCTTTGGGGGTTTTGGTTTTTACTTTATTTTGCTTTTTTCTGTTTTTCTGTTTTTTTGTTTTTGTTTTTTATAGGTTTCAGAGAAATTATGTTGAATCCAATAAGCCTTCCCGGACATTCCAAGCCTCTTAACCATGGCATCTATGTTGAGGATGTCAATGTTTATTTCAGCAAAGGACGTCATGGCTTTTAAAAACTCCTTTTAAGCCTCCCTGTTTTGATGTCACCTTGGTAGGCTGGGCCCTCTGAGAGGTTGGAAGCTCTAGGCATTGTTCTGTTTGGATCCGGGGATGCTAAGTAGAAACTACACGAGCCGCCGGTGCCCCTGCATCCTTTATCACCACCAAGACGGGTGTTTGCCCCCATCCACCACTGGCAGGGTTGCCCTTTCCCTCCAATCATCACTGTGCTCCTTTTTTTTCTGGCCTCCAAGGCAGCTCCTGCCATCATCTTAAGAGCCAATAAAGAGAATTAAAAACCTGTGCACCAGGAACCATCTCTTAAATACACTAGCCATTCTCTTGCTTTCCACAAACAACCCAACCACCACGAGAAAGCCTGATGAAGTCCAGCCGTGCTCCGGCCTCACTTTCCCCGCTTGGAAGCGTGGGGTCTCCCTGGCTCTCCCTAGGATACCAGGCCATCCTCTTAGTGACCTCGTCGCCCTGCAGCCTCCCGTGGGGAAGAACATCTAAGCAGAGGTGGAGACGGCGCGGTGAGAGGAGAGGGAGCCAGGCCCGAGTATTGGCACCAGATTAGGTCTCAGAGGAAAGAATGGAAACCAATCATTTTCTATATATATATATATATATATATATATATATATATATATATATATATATATATTTTTTTTTTTTTTTTTTTTTTTTGGTGGAGAAAACCATACCTTTTTTTTGGACACACTTTCCCCCTACTTCCTCTTCTCTCTGGAACGGCTCACAGTGAGTGGTATTAGAAAACTCCTTGGAGAAGAGGATTTCTCCAGGGCTCCTTCTTGGCCTCTAGATCTGCAGTTCCGACAAGCTTTGGCTGCAGGAGGTCTTGCCTGTGAATTGGGCATCCTGCTAGGACCACAAGGGACCAAGGGAATCAGGGACCAAGGCCCTTCCTGCTGTTCCATGATCCCGGGATTGGCTCTCTTCCCCCACTTTTACTTATTCTTGACTCTGAGAACTTTTGGCACCCAATGGAATCACCATTTCAAGGCCAAGATGAACTGAAGGGGAAGAGAAGTAAAAATTGGCCTCCTCCAGCCCCTCTCATGGCTCCAATGGAAGTGTCATCCTGTTCTCTGGTCAATATATGTGTTTACTTTGCTTGCTTTGACTCATGCCTTACTCCATGGCCACCCTCTCCCAAAGAGGGAGGTTTGTTTCCCCCATTTTCAATTTGATCCACTGGGGAGAGGGAAAGGGATGCTTTTCCCCCTGCTTCAATAGGAAAGGTACAGTTGTAGGGCCTGAACCTCTCCCAGATTTGCTGCCATGTTGGACTTCGGGCTTGGCCTAGTTTCCACCACCCCCCCACCCATGGTGCCTCCGTTGTAGGGGGTCAGCACAGGCTGCCCCCTTGAGGGTGGAGCATGGAAGAGGGGGCCAACCATGGGGAGATCGTAGGACAAAATGGTGGTGGTTTTAACCCACTAAGTTTTGGAGTGATGATGCACAGTAATACATAACAGATTCTCTGCCTTGGGAAATTTCCCTGGGGGTTAGGATTCCCACTTAGGGTTTTAGGTCCTGAGTCCCGTGGATGGTGGTTCTTCACGTCGGGTTCCCAGCCTGATTCTGCAGACACCTCCATGGGCTTTAAAAATGCACAGCTTTCCAAGTTCTTGCCCAGTATCTGGGGTGGCCTCCCGGGCGCCTGAATGTTCAGAGTATCACACGGGGATTCAGCTTCTCTCCAGGGCCTAGAAGTGTGTTTATTTAGCCCCTTCCAGCTCCCCGCCATCCTGCTCCCCATTGCTTCATGTCTGGCTATTCCCCATTGTGTCCTGCCAACCCTTTGGGCCAGGGCCCCCTCCTGAGTGTGGCTTTAAGGAGTAAGCTTGAGGATGATGTTTTTTAATTATTGTAAATCATTACCTCATTTCCAGCCTCCCAGGCTCCATCCATCCCAGCATCTTTTATTCTGCCATTTTCTTCACCTTGTGCTATGACCATGGGGCGTTGTGTTTCCGCAGAGACATATAGGAGTGTTCAGTGTATAGTTTCTTAATAAACACTTTATTTTCTAATGAAATGACTGGATCAGACCTCTTATTTGGCAGTTTTGCAAAGAATATTAAAGATACATAGACATTTCAGGCTACCCCGGTTTTTAATTCCCCCCAATTTTACTATTACTCTTTTAAAGAAGTTTCTTAGCCAAGTCCTGTTTGCAAAGGATTTTACAATCTGTTCCATTGGTTGCTTTCACTGAGACCCCTCCAGATACAGGCTGAGTCCATACAGTGAAGGGTTTCCTCATCTTACTGAGAAAGAATTAGAGGCACAGAGAGTTGAATGGTTCACTCAGGGTCACACAAGCACAAGAGACAGAAGCCAGGTTCAAACCTGACTCTTTCAGATACAACTCAGGTTACTGAGACCCTTGTCTCCTCGGTGGCTGGGGACTCGTCTATTGTCCGGACAGCCAAGGCTTATGGAGATCCTTTCTTCAGAGCTGATGTGTAAGGGGGTCTGGGAGTGGGGTTGAGGGATCCTTTATCTTTGGTGCACCAGTAAGCCAGTGTAATTTTTCCCTTGGTTGCAGTGGCTTTACATCTCCCTTATGGATCTTGGGGAAGTGACTTTGCCCAGAGGAAGATGGGGTTCTGGGCTTGTAGGCCAACATGCCAATCATCCAGAGACCACTCCCTGCCCCCCCACAGACACATACACACTAAGGTAGGCCAAACTCTCATGTCAGGTCTCATGTGGGCTACCAGAAAAGGAGAGGCAGAAGAGTCCTGGGGTCCTACTGAGGCTAAAATGCTTAGATGAGCTGGCTGTATCTGTCTGCCCTTGGTTCCTGGGCCCTGACCCAGCTAGAAGGGTCAAAATGCCTTCTGTAACTTACGATATCTTCCTTTTAGGAGGAAGGGACTTTGTATGTAGGAGATTTGGAACAAGAGAGGAGGTCAGGGGCTGGGAGCATTTTGACCCTTCCCTTGGTCTCAGTAGGCTTTTTGGGGGCTTCTTACTTAGGAAGTAAAGATGAGGCATGCGGAAATAAGGTGGGTGAGCTCAAGGTGGAAGTCCAACAGGGATTGATTCGGCTAGGTTGGTGCTTTTTCTACTTACTCTTACTCAATCTCTTATTTAAGTCTAGCTTGGTTTGAGCCCTCACCTCACCTCATCCCCAATGGAAGCTCCTTTTCTATAGAGTGGCCTGGGTAGGGGGTTGCCCAGCTCCACATTCTCCTGTTCTCAAGGGTTCCAGGATTGGACCAGGGATGCCCCAAGCGTTGAGACTGTCTTTGGGACCTTCAGGCTGCATGGATTCTAGGGAGAATTTCATTATTAATAAGTAGAGATATTTAAGTTTTGTTTTATCAGGATGCGTAGAGCCTGCCAATGCTTGGGAGAAAAGATGATGAATAGAAACGGCCCCTGGGAAGATGGGAAAGAAAAGCGCCCATCCTCAGGAGGAAGGCTCAGCCACATGGAGGGAGAGCTGTCCTGGTGCAGCAGGAGGAAGAGGAAAAGATGAGGGTTTAGAGGTTTGGGGCGGGCAAGAGAGTGAGAGAGTTCTTGTCTGGTGGCTTCTATTTTGCCTATCAAGTGTAAGGCAAGGCCTTGTGCTGCAAGTGAGAACATCTAAGAGCGTTGAGAAGGTCTAAAGCAGCAGAAGAGACCACGGCAGATGGCAGGGAAGCATGAAAAAGTTGCCGGGAGGAATGAGGACTGGCTGAGCCTGGGGAGCTGTGTTGAGTGTCTAGGACTCTGTTCCCTATGCTTTCCTGCTGGGCTTTGAAGTCCCATGGCATCTACCCCAACGTTAGAGACTCTGGGGCTGTCAGAGCTGGCACAGGGGAGGTGTGGAGAGAGGAACTCAGCCCACCAAGGATGCTGGGTTGGACTGGCTTCAGGCAGGGAGGCTCAGGGGACCAACAAGACCTGTAGCTCTGTGTTTGGAATCTCACCCACAGGATTTCACAGTGGCTTTCTCGGACTTGAGCTTACGTTTTGGTCCTAGGGGATTTCATGGCAAAGCTTCAGTCCATGAAACCAGTGTGCTTGCCATGTGCTGTCTGGATCTTCATTCTGGAAGGAGTGATTGAGGGGCCCTGGTTCTGAACCCTGTTCCCTGAAGCTCAGAGGGTGGGGAGCTCACTGTACCCTTAAGAAGCTGTAGGACAGTGGTCAACTCAGTTGTAGGGCCTTCCAGGGACATGCTCTGGAGAGGACCTGAGTCTTTCACTAGGGTTGTGTGGCCAGATCCCGGAACTGGTTGCCAAGCTCCAAAGAATGGGCTTTCCTGGGGAGCATTAGTAACGATCATTATGTCGAACTTATGAAGCACCTATTCAGAGCCAGGCACATTTGACCCATGAGGACGCTGAAGCTCAGAAAGGGTTAGTAATCACTAGGCCAGGTTTTCACAGCTGTGAGTGGCAGAGCCAGGACTGACACGGGGTCTCTTTGACCTCCTGGTGCTCGTGGCTGTTCAGCTGCCCCATAGAGCAGCCGCATCTTCTGCTCCTGGAAAGCTGCAGTCCTGGGATCTCCACAGTCATAGCCTCCCCGTGGCTCTCTAGATGAAGTCCTTCAGGGGTCTTTGGGGCTAGATGCTATCCCTAACTTCCTCCTGGAAACACCCGAACACAGTGATTTTGAAAAGAACGTCTGCCACGCTCCTTCTTCACGCATTCTAGCATTTAGTGACCCTTGATGCCTGAAAATGTAGTTGTTCTTACATCTAAGATGAATCATCTGGTTTTCAGTTGGTGAGATCCCCAAACAGATAAGGGTGGCATCTTTGCTGTCAAGAACGACTTGTTGGCTGAGACACATCTGATCCTCAAGTCGGTAGGTGAGGCTGCCCAGGTCTGGGCAAGCGGGAGCGGCTTCAGGCAGGAAGGTAGTGGAAGGAAGATCCTTGCCTGCCTTGTGCACCCCCATCTGAACTTTGTTCACCCTTCCTCAAAGACCTCCTGATGTGTGGAAGCTCAGCCATGTGCTTCTCACCCAGGGAAAGAGCAGATGCCAAGCATCTTCAATTTGGACGCCAAGAAGCTGGGCTCTGGGCTACCCTGTCGCTCCCTTCTGACGTGGGAATTCTTTTGTGTAGCCAAGCTCCCAGGCACCACGTGCTCCCCTCCCCAGCCGCAGGTGTGACCTCAGCCTAGCACTGGGCCGTGACGCTTCCCCTGGCTCTGCCCAGCTCCTGCAGGTCAAGGCCAGGCCTGAGCAGAGGCTCAAGCGTCTCAGATACAGGAGCTAGACGCCAGGGAGGGTTTGATGCTGTGGAGACAGCACGGGGAGCCAGCAGATCAATGCAGGGTGACTTCATTGTGTGTAGCTTCCTGGACTGCGCCACGTGCGGATTAGGCAGAGGGCCTTTGTTCCTTCAGTGTTTACCGACTCGGAGCTCCGGCTAGACTCACAGGTGGCCTCCAGAGTGACTCTGAAATGGAGAGCAAGATGAGGGTAGCAGTGAGGGACAGACGGGGAGGCGTGAAGGTGAAGGGATGCTGGCTGCTCTGAGGCTCCTTTGGGAAGGACAGAGGGAAAACTCTTCAGTGTGACAGCGGAGGAGGCGACGGGGCAGTGAGGAGGGTGGGAGCTTCAGGGGAACCTGGTCTGCATCCAAATTGTCCAGGAGGCCTGAAGCTCTACTCCCCTGCACCCCTAGCTTTGCCCCACCCCTGACATCCCCACTGTGCTGCTGGGGAGCGGCCGAAGCGGCCAGTGGCCTCAGTTGCCTTGGATAGCTCTGGTTCTGCATTTTGCCTTTAGAAATCCCGTACCACCCCCACCCCCACACACCGCCCTACTCACCTCTCAAGAAAATCTCAGCCAAGATCTAATCATATATCCCAGAGCTAAATAAGCCTCCTTCCACTCTCCTTGAACCCAAAGTGAGTTGAAGATCTCTTGCTGGCAAGGGATCAGGTTTCTCGGCTGCTTTTGCACATGGTTTGGAAATTTAATCAGGATTCCGAGGGTAGGATTTTAATCCCAATTCCTCCTTCGATAAAGTGACCCCAGTTTGCCCCTGGGACTTAAGCTCTGCTTGCTCGGGGAGGAGATTGGGTGGGTGATGAGGCCTAAGAGCTCGCTGCCTTTTCGTCTCTTTCCATCAGGACCCTGTCCCCTCCTGGGTGTGTACCTGAGAGCAGTAGCTCTTCCTTCCCCACCCCCTTTGCCTTCCAGCTGGAGGTGGATGCATTGCTCAGATATTCTGCAGGTTTGGGGGTGGGGCATTGTGAGAACTGGGGAGAGTGAGGGAGATATTGGGGTTATCCTTTGACTACAGCCTGTTCGGCTCCCGTGCAAGAAAGAAACCAGAAAGGCAGGAGGATCTCTGAGAAGCACCGATCCTAGAGGGACACAGAGGATGCTGATGACTCAGATTCTGTGCCAAAGGCAAGGCCAGGTCCATGCAGGTCCAGTTTGGGAAGGAATGTGGAACTACTTGGGTAGAGGAGAAAGGCAGGATTTCCAAGTTCCCAGGGAAGATCCGAGCTGTAGAGAAACCCTGGTGAGAGCTTTGTTGAGACTTTCAAGCCTGGAAAACAGGGGATGCATGAGCTTCCTACTCAGACCAGAGGCAGCCCTGGGCATCTCAGGATCACGTGTCTTCCCACGACCCTCTGCAAATAGGAGCCGCTTAAGGCCGCTCTGATGTCCATGAACCTGACTTTGATTTGGCTGACAGTGGTGGGGGGGGGCATGTGGCATAAGGCAGGAAGAATGGAGCTTGGCTTTTCTGAGAGGGAAAGAGCAATTCTCCCTTCACATCCTGTCTAAGAGCAATGGCAGGCGCTGTCTCAGAGTTTGGAAGGTGGATCAGAGTGGCCTACATGGCTATGGAGAAGGTTTGAAGACCGAGGGTCGAGGCTGCTCAAAGGTATGAGTTCCAGGGTTGTGTCCGACTTGTGGCTCCATCCAAGTTTGAGGAACAGAGTGTCATGTCAGTTCGGAAAAACCCCACCAAGCCTGACTTGGGTGAGTAATGGCGGAGGCCTTGGTGGCTGACAGTGACACCCAGCTTGTCTGTGGAGCTCTCTTTCCTCCTCCCCGTTTCTACCTCCCATGTGCTGTTACCATGGCAGCAAAATGAAGCCTGGTTCGGCCTTTGGGGACCTCAGTGGAGCAACCGGCCTATTTCCCTTCAAAAGACAAGGGACAAGGCTTCCCTCTCTTGTCCCTACGTTTATTCTGCAGTGAGAAGGGCAAGGACCTAACCCCTGTAAAGTGACTTCACTGCTGTCAACTATGGCCTGGTGATGCTCTGAAATGCCACCTACTTTTTTACTCTGAAGCACACACCAGCTTTGGTCTGTTTTGGTCCTCGTGATAATGTTTTAAAATTGCAATGCAATGTCCATTACATTGCAACGTTTGCAACAGCCTTTGGCCAAAGTCATGTGATCCTGACTCCCAGATGGACTTCTCAGGGGAAGAGAAGGTGTGGGGCTGGGGGGAAGGGGTCCTGGGTGCTCTTGGAGGAATGACATCTGTCTACAGTCTGTGCCACCGTTCTTAGTAGCTAGACAGGCCTAGGGAGATATTTACTACACACAGCCAGGTTCTCGAGGGTGTTGGGAGCAGGGAGACACAGAACATCCTTGAATTTGGAGCTGAGAGGGTTTAGATTCCATAACACAGGAGACCCCTGGACATACAGACGCTGTCTCACTGCCAACCCTTCTCAGCACTGGCCAGACAAACTGTCTCCAAGATCTGCCCTCCTGCTGCCACAGTCAAGAAGGACAAGTCCTAAAGTCTGTGTCCCATGGGCCAACCAATGGAGACAGCTCTCCCAGGGCCCTCCTACAAGCAATCTTAGGGAGAAGGAAAATTCCGGAATGCAGGCTAGATGCTAAGTCCAGCCCACGTATTATGTATACACCAACGTGTCAGCCTTCTCTTACTGTTAATTCTGAGAAAAAGACTCACATGACAGAGAACCTGAGAGGAAATCTCAAAGCAATTTTTGTCATGAGCGTTAGGTCTCTGAAAACTCACGCTGGCTGAGAGGGCACAGCCAGGATCTCTCTTGTCGCTCCCATCTTAGAGCCACAGCTCTGGACCAAAGCCTTCTGCTTCAGAGGGAGCCAGATGCAGAGCGACCAGTGAGAACTTGACTCTGGTGGGGAGGGTGGGTAGGAGAGGCACCATGAATAAAGAATATATTCTGAGAATGTCCTTCCTGCGAGAACTGAAATTCTGAGTTCATGTGTGAATGACTCATGGAATCGTTCAATCTTTATGGCTGTCAACTTGACATTTCCCGGTATTATAACAGGCAATTGCTGCGTAGTACCTTTGATACCAAATGGACAATCTGGTCATTAAAAAGACCAGAATGACACCACTGCGCATTTCTAGGATGGTATCTTTGGCCATCTTAGTAATTTTGTGGGTCAGCCACTTGACCAACTACTGCCCTACATGGATTGATCAGTTTTCTGGGAAAGCTTCAGTTTCTACAATGGGGTCCTGTCTTCATTTGAATGCCCAACTTGTTATTAAATAAATCATGCTGTAAGGATCAAGTGCTCTCCTTTTCCTTGGCTGTGGAAATGTTTCCCTCTAGTTTCATAAGATGCTAAGAGCCCATCAAATAACGTTGGAGAGCATTGTATGGTATAGCCAACCTCTCGTAGGTTTACCATGCATGTTAGGATACTAAAGGCTCTGAGAAGTCCTCCTTTAAATAACCCTTTTTATCCTACCTCTTTCCCAATCTAATTGAACATAAAACACTCTTCACTCTAAATAGACTCATGCATACACTCTAGGTAACACTGGGTCAGGGTGTGGGCAGAAGCTTTTTGAAGAAGAACCAAGCAAGATGGGTTAGTCAACCACTGACCTCTTACATCAAGATGAACCACCACACACAAAAAAAAATAGAGAAAAATAAAGGTGAACCACAATATCCCGACACCTTTGCCCAGCTTTAGGCTCGGTCCCCCAGTTTGGCCCTCGGCTTTGTATGGAGGAAGAAATGATTCTGGCAGCTGGTGGGTAGGTGCTCTTGTGAAGTGCAGGAACCCTTCACTGCGATGCCTCGGAAGAAAATGGTAAGTCGTTTCACGTAAGAGCTTAAGACTTCAGCCCTAAACCTGGTCACCCTCCCAGGCGGATGGAGGTGACATCATCTAGCAGTAGTGCACGGCAGTGAAGAGCTGGCATCAGTCTCAGCACTACCGCCAGCAAAATGACTTGGGTAAGTTACCTTTCCTTGTTCCATATTTGTCTCTGAGCTTGCTGTCCCTCAGATAAAAGATCCTACCCAGACAGGTGTCCCAAATACCATGTCCCTACGAGTCACTGTTGTCTCCTAGTGGGGGACATCTTTTGGTTCTGGGGTCTGTCTCTCTGTGCTGAGTGTCTTAGTGTATCACGTGGGAAGGGTGACCTCTGGCCCCTCCTGGAGTGCTGGGGAGGGAGGAAGAGGGAGAGGATGGCTGCCCTTCTGGGTGAGGGTTGGTGGATTTCTCCCGAAGAGGAATGAAGCAGATGCTTGGAGGTTAATAGACCCTCGCTGTCACAGTCGGACAGGGCCAAGCGGGAGTTCTTGGCAAGATTTTCCAACTTTGATCTCAAGAAGGCAGCTCTGCCTAACAAATAGTCTGAAATGTCAAAGAATAAATGTTAAAGCTTGAGGGGTCGTTCTCCTGGGAGTTGCCTGGGCTGGCTAGGGAGGGAGAGGAGGAGGGAGAGAAGGACACAGCAGAATCCTTCACATAAAGATTCCGACTTGGTTTTGTGATATTTAAGAAAAAAGAAAACTCTGAATTATTTATAGTGCAGAAGATGGAAGCTGGATGTAGAAAAGTGGCTGGGCTTGAGATGGTAGTTCACGATCCAACTGCCCCAGCTTTGAAATGGTAAAACTTTTCTTGTTGGTGACACGCTCTTGACCTCTCCTTATCTGTTATTATGATTACTATTATTGTTCTTTTAATTAAGAAAATGTATGGCTTTTGCTTCTGTGAGTCGGGGAGAGGCAGTTTCTAGAAATGACCCCATCAGCTTCCAGCTTGTGCCTCTTCAAACAAGGATCTGGGGACCCCCGCTCCAGTATGGGTAGGTAGCATCTTGGGTAGCAGTTGGTGGCCTGGCCATCAGTTGGCCGTGTTGATCTGGGAAGGTGGATTTCATGTGTCAGTTATTCCATCTAAAAAATGGAGCCAATTGTCATATGCCTCTTCTAGGTATACTGGGCATATGAATGACGCCATGTGGTCAAAACACCTAGGCACTTGGGTGAGGGTGGCAAGAAAATAGCATCTCTGTTACATGAAGGGGGAAAAGGAATTAAAGAAATTTAAAAAGGGAAAATCAGATGTGATGGAAGGATTGGTGTTAAACCTAGAGGGAATGGGGTCTTTCATCTGTTTATTTTCCTCAGTGATGTTGTTTAGATATTAATAAAAATACTTCTGTTTGATAATGCATCCTGATTCTATAGCATGGGTAACTGAAAGCCACTGATAATCTCAAAATTTCAGTCAAATTTAAAATTGCAAGTGTAATTGACACTCTCAGGGATGCCAACAAATAGAGCCAATCTTTGGACAGGTTGCGGGTGTTTGAGCTGAGGCTGGTCCAGGTGCAAATCAGATCATCGGTAAACCTCCAGACAAGCAATGTTGTGTTTAAGATGTATTGCTTTTACTGAAAATATTAATACTTTTGCTTTTTTTCTAGACTTGTTTTTTTTCCACTTTGAAGAACCTAGAGAACATTTTGCAGTTAAAATGTCACAGTGACACTCCTGTTATAAAACTCTGAAAGTGTACTTATTTTTATATTCGGTAACTTACTCTACCTCACAGAAAGGTCTTCCAAATATTTTTTTCCCCACTCCCTACTTTCAATGCTGTAGAAGTATGACTAGCATTCTTGCTCTAGGACAGTGGTTCTCAAACTTTCTGGGCTTGGAACCCCTTTACACTCAAAAATTAGAAAGACCTTGAAGAGTTTTTGTTTATGTAGGTTATATTCATCTACAATTACTGTAATTTAAATTAAAACTGAGAAACATTGGAAAACACAAGTGCGCACACACACACATTTTATTTAGCCGTCAGAGCAATGATGCCATCACATGTCAGGAAGTCACTGGAAAAACTCCTAGTATACCTGTGAGAGAATGAGAGTGAACAAAAGGACAGACCATCTTAGTATTCCTAGGAAAATAGTTTTGACACGTGGATCTCCCGAGAAGGTCTCAGGGCCACAAGGGCTATTTGGACCACATTTTGAGACCTGCCACTCTAGGGAAAACTGAGGCATGAGCAGATTCGGAAATCAAGTCTAGGTCCTCTTGGTACCAGTGAATGGTACCAGTTTATGCACTTTGCTCCAAATGTCAGACTCCATCAGAACTTCATTTCTTAATGCAAACCTCACCACTGCCCCTAAAGTGCCAACCCAAACCCAACTGGATATAACCATGTATGCTCGGTTGCTAGGAATGTGGGAACCGTACAAGAAAGAATTCATCTATTATAAAGAAAACTGGGAGGTTGGGTGCATGCTTGCTCTGGAGAAGGAACGTGGGCTTGATGCAGCAGTAAATATTATTGGCCGATTGAAGAGACTCAGCATGAACAGGATTTGCAAAATCCCAATGTTGAGGACAGGGAGAATGAATGTCAGGGGGATGAAGAGCTTTTGCAATCAGCACCTTGCAGGTCAGAAGTCTCATCATGTGCATCATAGCCCTCATTGTGCATCACATTTGGATTTGTCTAAGGAACATGTAGGGCTTAGCAGTGTTCTACCAGGTCCCTTAGGAGTGTCTATTTAAGTTTAGAGACCCTGGTCCCTCCCTCATTCACCTAACCTGGGCAGCTTTGGTGGAGAAAGATTGGACCATGAAATGCATAAGGTCTTAAGGAGCCTCGTCGGGTCAACTCGATACATGCGTCAGACAGAGGGAGTCGTCCCGTCCTTGGGGTCCTGGGCGCACGACACCGTGTTTATGCTTCCTAGCGTTTTTACCTGTATAACCCAGATTTATCATTTATATCTGGGGGATCAAGAAAGGCTCTCAGCTTGTTCTGAGGAGTCCTTTGTCCCCAGTCTTTCACAATCCTCACCAGGAAAATAAGGTCTTTCAAGAATGCTTGATTAATGACTTCGGAATTTTTGAACATGCGAGATGTGAGCTTCTAATTATTCTATTGTCCCAGGTCCTACAAATGTAAGGGACAGGCCTGGTACAGACAAATGAGTAATTATGAAGCAATATGATGAAATTGTGAATGAGGTAAACATAGAGGAAGGACACTTAGTTCTTAAATGTAGTTCTGGAAAATACTGAATCATGACATCTGTTTGCAGCTGTATAAATAGAAATGGCAGTTCAGGGAACCCACAATCAGGATGATCAGTTCAGACTTTCAATGTTCCATCATTTAGAGAGATGTCTGCCTCTTTGAGTCTGGGAAGCCTGATCCCATTGCCACATAGATAAATACTATGGTCCATTGGCAGCCTCGGGCTGTTCAAGTCAGGCGTTCTTTGTGCTGGACCATCTCCACCCTGAGGTGGTGCTCATATAGTGTCATGCCCTTGTCAGGTTGCCATGGAGACTGATCTTGAGGTCTCCAAAATTGATTTGTATTTATTGGGGATCTACTGTTTTCCGGATGCTGTGACCAGCATTAAACAGAGAGAGAGAGAGAGAGAGAGAGAGAGAGAGATAGGATGCACTCTCCCCTCCCCTACGTGGGGACTATTGGGAGGGTATCTTTCCGCAACAGAGAGGTAAAGACCTTGGAGAAATTGCATGGGTATGATGGTGTTTTTCTTCTAATAGCATTGTGGTTTGTTTCTGATTACAAAAGTAATTTATATTCACAGTAGACAATTTGTTGAAATACAGAAAAGCACACAAACACATAAATTATCCACAGTCCCATCACCCAGAGACAACACCGCTAACATTTTAGCTTTCTGCCTTTCAAATCTTTTTTATGTTCTTATTTAATTATTAAACAGAATCAAATCATTCTATGTGCACGTGCACACACACACCCATTGCTTTGCTACTTCCTTTTTTATAAGATTGTTTCATGTGCCATTTAACTAACTTTTTGCAATTATTAAAAGACTTTTTATAGATAATCTATTCACATGGTTCAAACACATATACACACACAAACACACACACACACACACACACACACACAAAAAAAAAAAAAACTTGTGCGTGAATGTTCAGAGCAGCATTTTTTCAAGATAGCCAAAAAGTAGAAACAACCCAAATGTGTATCAACTGATGATAAACAAAATATGGGATACACAAACAATGGAATACTACTCAACAGTAAAAAGGAATGGAGTACTGGTATATGCTACATGAATGAACATCAAAAACAATATACTAAGTAGTGAAAGAAGCAGGACACGAAAGATCCTGTTTTGCACGATGCAACTTCTATGAAATGTCCCGAAGAGGCAAATCTATGTAGACAAGAAGTAGATTAGTGGTTGCCTAGGTTTGGGGTTGGGAATGGGGATTACCTGTAAATGGACCCAAGAGATCTTATTGGGGTGATGAAAATGTACTAAAACTGGATTATGGTGATGGTTGTTCCACTGGTAGATTTACTAAAAATCATTGAATTGTACATTAAAATGGGTGAGATTTATGGTAGGTAAATAATACCTCAATAAAGTTTTTTTATTTATATGTAAATATATATGTAAAATAAAGTTTATATGTATGATATATATAATAAATATATGTAATATGTTGATGTAAAATAAAGATTTTATATACAAACTTTATTGAGGTATTGTTTACCTCAGTTATTATATACATGTTACATATATACATGAATTCTTCCTACACCTGTCCCTCATCTGCAGGTTCATTGTACCACCACCACCATCACCACACAGGTAACCACTGTTACTGTGTGTCCTTATGAATTATATCTAAACAAATTATATCTAAACAAATATTAATATACACTCTTGTTTCCCCTCCATTTTGCACATGTAAAACTATATCACACATATTATCCTGTGCTTTATAGTATTCCCCCTGCAAGCTTTTTGGAACTCTGAGAGAAATTGCTCATTGTTTTTTTTTTTAGAGATACATGCTATTCCATTGCCTTGGTGTATCCAAATTCATTTAATTTCTTTATAATATTTTGCTCTTACAAATAACTTCAATGGATTGATCAAAAATGTAATGAACCTAAATAAATGTGGTTGAACCTAAATACAACATTAATACAGGGCCAAATAATCCCCACAGGCTATTTGGTATACCTATTTTGTACCTATAACCCATATGAGGTTATACCAATGTGTACCCTCAGTAATAATATATGAGAATGAGGTTCTCCACAGCCTCAATGAACACAGAGTTGCAGCATGATTTTTAATGTCTGGATAAGGTTCCACTGTGTGGATATACCATCTTTATTTTACTGTTTGGAAACTTGGCTTATTTTGTTTTATTTTTCTATTCTTATGAATAACAGCAGGCATTTCCACACTTTTGGTAGCTAAGCTGAATGAGGGGGATGGCTGAGCGGCAGCGCCCACCAGAGGCGCTGTGTGTCCCTGCATCCATGCCTTGTGGCCCACTGCAGACACCCCTGGGTATTTAGGGACTCCCCAAGAATCCCCAAGTAGCCAGTGGGCTCTCCTTAAGACAGCCGTCCTCTTGTAACAGAGAGCTAACTTAGGGAAGCCATCTCCTTCTAGAACACGATGTCTTCAGAGCCCAGGATACAAAGTTGGTGAGTGTAGGGGTCCTTACCTTTGCCCAGGTGACTTCAAAGCGCTGCCAGTATTCCCATAATGTTGTTCTCCAAAGGGCTATTCTGGCCAGAGTCTTGCCACATTTTAGGTTTGGGGATTCTGAGCTGCACAGTTGAAATGTTAATGGGATTCTGAGTGAAGCCTCTAATCTCATATGTCATTCAGATGGCTGACCAAGCGTGGCAGCTTGACTTTCTCAAGGTCAGGGTGAGGGCTGGGAGGCAGTCCCCATGTACCCTGACCTCCTGCCCTGGCCTTTAAGCAGGTGGCCACCTGGGAACATACTGAGTGGGGCACAGCAGTAGAGGTTGAAGCTGGCTGCAAGAAAGGCCACAGACAATTCAGAGCGAGACATTTCCAGCCAAAAAAGAGGGGCCCAAACTGGAGAGAAGTCAACCAGCTGGAGCGGATTCAAGGAAATAGCAACAGGAAAGATGAAGAGGTGGAGAGACTGATCATGAGATTATCTAAATCTGCAGCTCTGGAGGCCAAGCGACAGCCATGTTTTCTCTGTGGTAGCTCTCAGTGGTGACAGCAAAGAGCATGCTGGGATTCCAGTGAGTTCCCTTCTCTTTTCCTAAAAGGGCCCTTAGTGTCCTTCTGAGGTGGGCGTGGGACAGAGGCTGACCAAGAGGAGAAACTGACCCTCCCCTCTTCTGAGTTCCTGGGCTCTTATCTGCTGGAGAGGAGGTCCTGGGGAAAGGAGAGGTACATGGACAGCACAGCAGATGGTCCAGAAAGAACCCAAACATATGGGGGCACAGACAAGCATAAGGGGCTGATATTAAGGATTGAGATCGGGTGGTAACAGGGAAGGGAAAGGAAAACTGGGCCTGGGAGGAGCACTGAAATGGAGACCAGTGAGTGCAATTAGGTTTGTGTCACTACCTACAGCCCGGGCAAGCTGTTCGTGGGTCATCTGTTAGAGGCGGCTGCCAAGATGCCATGTGTATTCCAGGATCCCTGGGTGCTAGCCCTTCGTATCTGCCAGGCTGAGGGAGGGACCATGGATGCCAGCCCTGGAAGCCCACTCAGGCATGTGTGGCCCACCATATGAGGCTCTCTGGCATTCTTCTGGAAGCCAGGCTAGCTGGGAATCAAGGAAGTACAGCATGGGAAGGACCTCTGAGAGACCGTCTTTCTCCCTCCCTGCAATGGGATTGCAAAGAAGCAGTTGTAGGTGATTGGAGCAGCCACTGATGCCCAGGCCATAGGGGGCCTGGTGCCCTCACTGACATACTAGTGTCCATTTCTTGCTTATTTCGTCCAGTCATGCCCTCGGCAGGACCTACCCCAGCCCAGGAAGCGGAGAGCACTGTGCGCACCCAGGAATCCGCCCTGCCACTGCAGCCACCTCAGGTCTGGCTTGCTTCCTGCCTGCCTAACTCCCCCCTCCCCTTCCCCAAGCCCTGCTGCAGCTGGTGCGCTGATCTGCAGAACTGCTAATGCCACCGTGCTCAGCACTGTGTGTGCTTGATAAATAGCTGTTCATTTTCAAAAGTTGTTAACTAAGGCATTAACTAAATGCTCCTTTCCTTTGAAAGATCTCCCAGGAAGGAGTATTTCCAGTTTCCCTGGAAGTTCACCCATATGACTCACTGAGGATTTTTCTGCCTCAGTGACACACATTCTCTTGATGATATTCCAGGATTGAATGGGTATCTAAACTTAATTCAAAGCACAGGGCTATGCATCAGGGTTGCAAAGAGAATTCAGCTCTGGTCACTGAAATGGTCATGCACAGTGAAGTAATACACAATATTATGATAAGTCTCTGTGTGTTCTCTGCTTCCTGGAATTCCAGAATCCTCATCATATCTATGTCTGAATAGATAAGTGAGTGCCCCTAGTCATGGGCAAGATAGCTGTTGATGAGAGAGCTTAGGTGAGCTTTGGTCAGACCCTGAAGGACTTGGGATTCATCTGTGTTGAATGAGGACTAAGAAAAAGCTGTTGGATTTGGGTATCAGGAGATCACCATGACTTTGTGACAGGTCAGGGAGTGAAATGGTAAAAGGAAGAGTTTAAAGGCTTGAGAAACAAATAGGGAGCTGAAGCTTGGTAGCCTGCACGAGCAGGTAAACTCCCTATCAATGAATCTGGTGATGAAGTGGGGCATGGGAGAAATTTCCAGGGCAAGTAGGGTCAAGGAATGCTTTTAATTAGGAATGGGGAAACCTTATTCTGTAGGTGAGAAGTCAGTGGGAAGGAGAGATTTATGATATCGAGCAGAGGTAAATACTAGATGGGACAATATCTGAAAAGTAGATGGATAAAACTGAAGATGAAAGCTTGGGTGGAGAGGTTATCCTTGGAAAAAAAAGAACTATCAATTCATCTAAGACGAGGGAAAAATAAAAGTGAGATAAGTAGAATTGAAGAGAGGGAATTGAGGGAATTTCTTTTTGTTTCATTAGCAAAGTATTGAACAAAGTCACTGAGAATGAGCCAGTTTACACTGGGAAAGTTTTTTCTATGGTTCCCCTGGAAGGAGGTCCTGGGCCAGTCTTGTTTGGGAAGGAGACCCAGATCGTGATGAACTTACATTCATAAAGGACGCAAAATACCGCCTATTTCCGCTACTGTGAGTGTCGGCTGAACTCAATTTCTATGCACATTTGATTGTGGGTGCTTCGTAGCGAAACTTGGTGGCTGCCTAGTAGGGTGCGATCTGGGAAATGCAGTAGGCAAACCCCTTCATCCTCAGTCTCCCACCCTGCTGAGGATTCAGCTTGGCAGGCTGTGGCAGGATATGCTGGCCCATACAAGGATGCCCACCCTGTGTCCCAGAGACGGAGTGAGGTTCCATGCCTGGCCTCCTAGCCATTACCCTTGGAGACATTCACAGAACCCACCTAATTGCAATGCGGTTCAGGGCTTCCCAGTTGATGAAATGGCTCTTTATTTTGTCTGTGTCAGTGGTTTAATGAGTTAATGTTGTGATCAAGCCCTCACTTGGGTGCAGGGACTCAGGTTAAGGAGAAGATGGGATTTCAGGGGAGACGGAAAACCTGAGGTTCTGGTTTTCAGTAACTTTGACATTCTTGTGTTTACTGGTGGAATCTATGCTCAGATGACTGCGGCCTTAAGCTTTATATTAACTCAGAGCTGTGATTGCCCTCCTGCTGGGAACTGCCCTGGCTTAATAATTAGCACGTCCACCTTGGCTTCCGAATTTGGTTCTGCTGAAGCCACAGCCACCATGGATGGTGCTCGATCTCCAGTTTTCAATGGAGGTTTTCAGAGTCACAGGAGCCTATGGAATAATGATAATCAAACCCACCCGTGCGGTCACTCATCTATCCCTTGAGTTGCTGGGGCACAGTTCTGATGGGGACACAAAGATCCTTATCTCATGGAGCTGGCATTCCACTGGGGAGGCCAGTGGATAAACAGACAAATAAGTCAGGAACACAACTCTCCGATGGCAGCAGTGCCATGCATGAAAGTTTAAACAGTGTCTTGTGATAGAAGTGTCCCTTCTATCCAGTGTCCCTTTCAGTTGAATGGTCGGAAAGTGGGCATTTGGGGACAGGTAGTCAGGAGTCTGTCAGGGCTGCTATCAGGGCTGTGAGGTGGCACTGAGCTTGGAATGTGTGAGAAGGAAGGAAGCAGGGTGCAGGAGGGGTCGGTGGTGCGGTCAGAGAGCAGGATTACATCCCATAAGCAACGATAAAATGAGTTTGGCTTTCATCCTAAACTCAGATTTGAAGTAGGGAAGAGGTAGTAAATTTCGTTCTTTACTTTTTATTAAAGATGACCCTGGCTGGCCAACCGTGTTCCAGAAGGGGTGGAGGCATGGGAGTGAGGGGTGGGAAAAAGAATGGAAGCTCAGTTGGGAGACCATTGCCCAGGTGAGGATGGAGGATGGTGGCAGCGGGGTGAGAAGAAGTGGGGATGCAGACACATTTGAGAAATGTTTGGAGGTTGGAGTCAATAGGATATATGGATGGGTCTGGTGGACTATGGAAAAGAACCATCGAGTAAAACGGGTGGATTGGGGGTCTGTGCCACTGAGTGAATGGGAATGTCATTTCCCATGCTGGGGAAAATTGAGGCCCTGGGGAGGGGCAGGGGCAGGGTAAAAAGAGAGAGTTCTCTTCTGGCTGTGCAACATGTGAAAGACCACTAGACACTCAAGCTGAGATGTCAGGTAGGGATTGGGATAATGAGGATGATTTCACAAGCCAGATGACAGCTGAACATCCTTCACTTGAAACTGTGGGAGCCCCATCCCACATATACATTCCAGCCCATCCTCCAAGGATGCCCAGGGATGGGGTAGGCTGAGGGTGTCTTGTTCTTCTCATAAAGACTTCCAAGTTCCTGCTTTCACTGGATGGGTGAGTTTACAGACCTGCCTCAGCATCTACATGGACCACAGCTCTCCTGAATCTTTATCCTTGATATGTGAAACGTGCCTTTTGTTCAGTGTTTTATTCTCAGAACATCACAGAGAGTGGCTTTTGCTATAGTTTTGATGTTACAGGGGAAGGTTATGTGGAAGCAACACAAATTACCAAATATGAAATCTTAGACATTTCTGTTCCTGAATGGCCCTCCAGCCACCAAGCCACTTCCATGATGCTAGGCCCCCCTTTTTTCTCTTTCAAGTTCTCCTGGCTCATCTCCTCTCCAGGCACCACATTTCAACGTTCAGTGCAGTTTAGTTCTTTCCTTACTCAGCGCTGAGCCTGCTTTTGCATTTACACAGACTAATTAATGTGCTCTGCTAAATAATGGGCCAGCTACTTCGGGTCCAACTTCCAGTATCAGGGAGAACTAGAAGGAGGCTAAAATGTTTTTGTCTTCTTTCACAGTCTCTGAGAGGCCAAGGAAGCAGTAAGATTTATTTCTCACTTCTATGAAGCATGTCCCCCCCTTCTTAAAGGAGAGAGTGACTACAGTCGGATGAGACGTAAACATTGACTTCCTCTGTGTTAACCTAGTAGCAACCCAGCCATGACCATTTACCAAGAGCTCCTTTTGTTCCAGGGGTTCTGCTGGATGCTTTCTATCGGTGAGCTCATTTAATCTGACAATACCATACTATGGGTCCTCTTATGAGCCCATTTCACAGATGAGAAAGTTGAGGCTCAAAATGACAACACAGCTAGTGGCAGTGAAGCCTGGGTTTGGGTCAAACCCAACATCTTTTTTTATTATTGAAGTATAGTTGATTTACAGTATTGTGTTAGTTTCAGGTGTACAGCAAAGTGATTCAGTTATACATATATATATTCTTTTCTTAAAATTCTTTTCCATTATAGTTTATTACAAGATATTGAATATAGTTCCCTGTGCCCTGTGCTATACAGTAAATCCTTGTGTTTATCTATTTTATATATTATAGTGTGCATCTGTTAATCCCATACTCCCACTCTAGCCCCCCACACCCAACCTCTTAATGACACTACACAAGGAGGGTGCTGCCAGTGTAAATGCTTTCTCTGTGGGACTGTGCTCATCATATGATGAAGATCTTGATGAACAGGACGAGGACAATGGTGATAGTGAAGATAATTAACATTTAATGATGCTTGCCTAATTTAGGTACTTTTCTAAGTAGTTTGCACACGCTAACACATTTATACTCAGAACAGTTCTATGAGGTGGGCACTATTATTATATCCAAATCTTGTATAGATAAAGAAACTGAAGACCAGAGAAGCTAAGTAAGTTTCCCAAGAGCACAGAGCAAAATGACTGGTGTAGTCTGAATTTGATCCCAGGCGGTCTGGTCTATTCGTCATGTTGACCATGGTTGGCTGGAGCCAAGTAGGTAGGATAAGGAGGCAATAAAACCCTCCTATCTGCCCCAGTGGTGGGAGATTTTTAGGCACAGCCAGAGGATTGAGGCGCGGTGATCGGAGCAAGGCTGACTTTCCTGGGTAGCTCTCCTTTAAACGACCTCCTCTACCTCCACTAAAAAACAGAGCGGCACAGTCTGTGAGCACTTACTGGAGTAACTTGTAGCATGCTATTCAGGCATTGTTTTTGCTATTCTCGGAGGATGACAGAAATGGAGCATTTTCTTGCTGATTGCTGGGGAAGGTCACTTTTACATATACTTTCCCATCTATACGGGAAGCAATGTAGGCTCAGAGGGAAGAGATAGTTTCCCTGCACAGTCTTCCCTGATCCCTCAAGACCCAGTTAGATGTACCTTCCAGGTGGCGCAGGAGGCTTCTCCTTACCCCGCCCCTCTGTGGGGCTTATCACAGCGTGTTGAACTTGCCCGTGACTCGTCTGTCTTGGGTCTAGACTAGTGGGCTCCTGTAGACCCAGGACAGTCTTTTGTTCTCCACTGTGTCCCCAGCACATAGGGAGACACACTGTAACTTTAAAGCACATTTGTTAACTACATCACAGATTGAATGACTGCGTGGCCCCAGGAGAGTCCAGGTGGGTAATCCAGTTTCCATCTCTGTCAAAATGACGTTTTTTTTTGTTGAAATGGCTTCTTTTCTGTGCAGGACCACCACTACCATGCAGGGGGCTGGGGTGGGTCAATGGCTGTACTTGCCAGGTAGGTTTGGAGCAAGGGTTACTTACAGGCTCTGTGGCGGGTGGACATTTTCTAGCTCTTTCCATGCTCTTCTTAGCCAGGACCCAGACACAGAGTCACTCACTGGCCAGCGTCCCATTCAGCCACTCCTACAGCTCCATAAGCCGAGGTAGAGGCTACTCCAAGTAACTTCCACCTACTGTGAGCTTATCATGTGTCGCCTGCCGCCCTCCAGCTTCCCTGTGCCTTGCCGTGTCCCCAGGTCTCCTGACCCTCCTGACAGCAGATAACAAAAAGCCTCCATCAGCCAAGCAAAGTGCCCTTTTGGAAGGCATCTGGCCTGGAGCTATTGGAGTTGTCTATAGCTGAAAGTGGCAGGCAGAGGCTTCTGAGGACAAATTCCTATTTCAGGGTAGGTGGGTAGGCGGAGTAGGCATGTACTTAGAGAAGAGAGGACCTTTGAATCTATCCCTCTCTCTGTGTCCACGAGTGTCAGGGTGAGTGAGTGTGTGTGAGACAGCCCAAACTGAGCAATCTGGGCTTAGAGAGTAGAAATGAAAATGTCTTAGCAGTCTTAGGACTCAGTAGATGCCTGGTACTGTGCTAAGAGGTTTACAGACTGATATTATCTCATTTACTTATATCTAAGGTGGATCACTCTAATCAGAAGAGATATCATCTCAGAGAGGTTAAGATGCCCAGTGTCACACAGCTAGTCAGTAGCAGAGCTGGGTATGTCTAATGCCAACACTGGGGCCTTTGACCACCAAGGCATAAAAAGTGCTTCTCCACCCCCTGCCCTTTCCACTCCCACAAGACCAAAAACCTGCACCATCTCACGGTTCATTCTCCCGACCACACTCCTGGGAAATCTATGGCCCCCAAAATTGCAACATGAGCAGCGAAAAGATTTATATATATAAAAAATCAGACCCCTGTAGATCATTGTAGCTGTCAGGGAACTTATGAATGCACTTACAGTTGATTTTATTTATTAATCTGTTTATTTTGAACATCCATGAAACTAAAACGGAACAGACAGCACATCAGGTGAAGAGCATGACATAGCTTTTCACACATGTTAAATTCACTGGGCACTGTACAGCGAATTCTATTTATTAAACTCTGGTCTGCTACAAACTTTTTTGGGGGTTTCCTCATTTCAGTGAGACATTTATCAAGCGGTTTTGATCTTTTGCAGATAACATTTTTTTTTTCCATGACTGGTCTTCCATCCAAATATTTAATTCCTTCCTGATTTTATAACTTGGATTTCCTAAATCATTCTGCCTAAATCATGACCTGGAGTAACTGGAGATCCACATATGTTTGATCCAAAATCTCACAGATATGGAAAAGTTATAGAGGATGACATCCATGTGTAGTTGACAAAAGACACATTTGCAGGAGAGGGCCATAGCTGCCTGGCCTTTCAGCTTCTGTACTTTTTGTGCTGAAAATGAGAAAATGGGTAAGTTCCCAGAGAAGAGACTTACAGGGAAAGGGTAAAAGAGTTGGTGCGGGAAACATCTGATCTCAAATAATTCCTCTGCCTGCAGTCAGTGGGGCCAGGATGGGCTGTGCAAAGGGAGCCCTGCTCAAAGGCTGGCCTCTCAGAGAACTGGCAGGAGGGAACAGCAGCCCACGCCTGTGGACCCTCCTTGCACTTTGTGCCATGGAGGTTCAGGAGCCCTTCACTCCTGCCTGGGGAGCCTGCAGTGGGGATCTATTTCAGAGAAAAAGAAAGCATACACGTGCGCGTGCACACACACACACACACACACACACACACAAACATGCACACTGAAAAGGTCAGACAGGAGCAGAGCAGCTGCGCAGAGGAGTAAAAAGCAGGCCAGCAATGAAGGCTAATAACCCACAAGGAGAAGGGGCAGGTGGGCAAGAGGTTAAGAACAGCTTGTTCTCAGAGAACGAGAAAGCAGTGGTAAGGGTCAGGAGAGGGAGGTCGCAGTGCTCTCCGGTGGAGGCAGCCACAGTAGACAGAGGGTATATAAATGCTGCGACATTAAATGAAAATCTCCTATGAAAAATGAGAGGGGAGGGATCCCCCATCTTTTTTTTTTTTTTTTTTTTTTTTTTTTTTTTTTTTTTTTTTTTTTGCGGTACGCGGGCCTCTCACTGTTGTGGCCTCTCCCATTGCGGAGCACGGGCTCCGGACGCGCAGGCTCAGCGGCCATGGCGCACGGGCTTAGTTGCTCCACGGCATGTGGGATCCTCCCGGACAGGGGCACGAACCCACGCCCCTCACATCGGTAGGCAGACTCTCAACCACTGTGCCACCAGGGAAGCACCCCCCCATCTTGATGGGAAGGGAGAGTTGGGGTCCACCTGCAGGAGATGGGAACATGGCGTCTTGTGGAGCTCTTGAGTGTGTCTTATGTGGATTCCCGAGGCTGATGCTTTTGGGGGCCACCCCAGGGCGTCCAGACCTAACGATGACAGCTGCCCTCTTGTCAGCAACACCGGTCTGGGGTGTGTGATATTCAATGAGGTCTCTTCTCTCCAGATTTTCCACTGACATTAGTCCCAACAGTTACTTAGCCCCCAAATTCTGGGATCTTCCAAAGGACTGGTAAGAAAAAAATAATACTGACATCGTTCAAAGCCCAAACTTCTATCTGGCTCCATTTCCTTGGGCACTAGGAGAGCTAGAAAGAATGAGCTTCTGATCCAAGGCACCATACGAGGGTTTGCTAATGCCTTTGGCCAGTGCCCGAGAGGCAGAAATCTTGGAACTTGGTGAACTTGATTAGACCTAGTCTGAGCTGCCAAGTGTGGCACCCGGATTTCCACCAGTTCAAACTTTATCTTTTCTGTTTGTTTGTTTTTGGTTGCAGAATTATAGAGTAGGGGGAGGTTCAGGAGAGGGGCCAGGAAACCACCGGCCAGTGCTTTTAACATCTGGTGAGGGGGGAACTCTTGGAAGTCAGCTCAGAGGACGTGGTGGGAAAACACCTGGCAGAGCGAGCGGGCTTCCACAAGGGAGGCTGGGATTCGGGATCGCAGAGGCTGTGCGGAACGAATCTGCCGGCTGCACTGAGCTCAAGCTGCCCACACCCAGGGCCTGCGTGGCCGGGACCCACAGGTTCCAGCCTCTGACCTTGAACCCTATCAGATACAGGGCTGAAGAGAGTGCGGACTAGAGCGGGAGGCTTAGAGAGGGAGGGGGCCCGTGACTGGAGGACGCCTTAGCTCTGGGAGGGGGAGCTGGAAATAGGAGAATCCCCCTTAGAAGGGGCTCAATCACGAACCCCTTAGGCCCCCCGACGGCTTCCGCAGTCTGTGGAGGTGGGCTTCAGGGGCCTCCAACAGAGTCTGGAAGAACGGGGTGCAAACCCTGAGCCCAGGTGAAGGGAGGCCTGACTGGGTATAATGGTGTGGGCAGCGATGAGCCTGCAGCAAAGAGCACTTTGTGCAGATGGGGCTGAAAAGGAAGCATGTCTGAGCCCAGCTGAGTTGGGCCATGTTATCACAGTTCTCAACTATCAGAACTAAGATTAAAGATTACCCTGAGGGCACTGACACTATAGGCTAATGTGTATTGAGCACCGACTCTGTGCCCCTGCCCTGTTCTAAGCATTTAACACTTCATATCTCATTTAAAGATACCACACCTCCATGCAATAGGCACTTTTTTCTTTTTTACTCTCCATTTTACAGGTGAGGCAATCGAGGCTCAGAGAGATTAAGTCATCAGGGAGCATCACTGGAGGGTTGAGGAAGGGGTGGGTGAAAGGAAGGAACGGGTCTGTTCCTTTATGAACTGTTACAGCCATGAGTTCATTCAACGTACTGCAAACACATCACTGTACACGCACATAATTTCATAGACTCCTCATGACAATTCAATGAGATGGACACTTTTTTTTTGAAAAGAAGAAATAAAACTTTATTTGAAAATAACGTTAGCATGTTTGTAGAATGTTCTAAGGAATTTCCAAAAAAAAAAGGAACTAGAACTAAGTGAATTTAGTAAGATTGCATGATACAAGATCAGAAAACCAAAGTTAGCTGTATTTCTGTATACTGGCAAATAACAAGCCAGAAATAAAATTTTAGAAATTTCGTACACAATAGCACAAAATACTCAGAAATAAATTTAACACAAGCTTTGTAAGACTTCTACACTGAAAAAGATACAACATTGTGAGATGGACACTTTCTTAATTTCACTCAGGAAAACATCGAGGCTTGAGACTGGTTTAGTAAATTGTCAAATGCTCCTTCCTAAGATGTGTCATTGAATGTGAATCTGTACCCAGTCCTGTCTCACTCCAGAGCCAAGCTCTTCTTCACTCCCCTTCCTCTAATACTGGTGTCTTTTCTTCCTTTTGTATTTGTTTTGTATATTTGGATATATTGTTGCTTCTGACTACACAGGTCTCCTAATGCCCATCTTCCAATGCCCATCCTCTTCCTGTCTGAAGGGGTTCAGTTTTCTGTTGGATCCAAGGTCACTGGTAATTGTCCAGGCCAGTGGCATGTTCCGTGAATGGGTGATTGTGGTTCTGTGGTCCACCTTCCTCTGTTTCACCCTGGGGTTCTCATAGGTGTTTCTGCTTCCTGACCTCAAGACTTCCTGTGTGAAGATGCAGGGCTCCATGGTGCCCTGCAGTCTATGTCTTGGCCCAGAGCTCCAGAGCTGGAAGGAGCAACCTTGAATATTGGGAAACCATGTCTGCTGTGGGAAACCATGACATCACCAGATGCACTTGGGGGAGAGAGTTATATGCCAGGGGTGGGAGGCTGAGGCAGCATCCCTGCACTGATGCTGGAGGAGAAGGACCTCTGGGGAGACTGAGATGCAGAAGAACCCCTTGTATGGGGATTTTGAGTGGGAGTTTGACATTATCAAGTTGGAAAGGGAACACCAGAAGAAAGGGGGAGGAAGTGGGAAGCTGGGCAAGTTGTTGGAGGGACAGATTCCCAGTCGGAGCCTGAGCTTCATCTTTCAGCACCTAACTTCTCAATTCCAGATGCTCTCCTTGGGGAGTTCTTTTGCTTTTTCCTCTTGGCTCGGGCGGTCCACACTTAACGAGAGCCAGAGGGGTACTCTCACCATGGGAAGAGCTGACACGGCATGGAGACGAAGGAAGTGGGTAGGAAAGGATGGGCTTGGTTAGGGAGGCTGATGTCAGGGCCCCCGCGATGTCAGTAAATGTCTGAGCTCCTGTGATTGAGCTCCGAGGGGTAGCACCTGGGGGCAGAAGCACATCTGAATTTTAGCCTCACTCACTGAACTTCTTGTGTCAGGAAACGTGAGCTGGAAATCACCCCAGAACAGAGAGTCCTCTGCTGATCCTCTCTCTTCACTGCTTCCAGAAACAGCGGGGTGTCTTGTTTATTTATTCATCTTGGTGGGAACACGGTGTCTTGCAGCCCTAGACCGCTACCTCTAGCCTAAGGGTGCACATGTGCCCTGGAGCAGAGACCTGGCGTTTGCGGAACTTTGGCAGACGCAGACCTGCAGGGTCACTTTGCTCAGAAGTCTGCAGTGCCAGAGACTGAGAGGTAGGATGCGAGTCTCAGAACTGTCTTGGTTCCATGTGATCCTGGTTCCTGGGGCCAGTCTCGGAGCCAGGACATAAATAAGTTTGCTCTTTGGAACTTTCTTGTTCCTTTCCCCTTCTCACTCATCTTTCTTTTCTTTTTACTACTTCCTCAGCTTCCCTTCTTCCTCTCTCTTAGTAGTGTTTTTCTTGCTAAAGTCTCTAGCAGCGCCGTGGAGGTGTTTTTTGATTCATTCATTCATTCATTCAATATTTAGTGAGTACCTACTGTGTATTGGGCCCTGTGCTGGATCCAATCTACAAAGTCAATAACACAGGGTATCGCCCTTTTGATTTTAATATCTGCTAGCACCCTCCAGAGCCCCTTTGCAAAGCCATCAAACTGAAAATAACGTGGGGTGTGGAATTCAGTGAGAAGAACCTCGGGATGGGATATGGGCTGGACTGCAGAAACATCAGGGTCTTAGACAAACAATCCACCGTGGGGCAGCAACAGCAACAGACAACGCTGGTGTTCCTTCAACCTGGAATCCTTTTCCATTGTCCTTGTTACCTCCATTTGGTTAGTAACTGGGGACTAATTTAAAAATCTATACCTCCAAGAGAAATCCTGCAGAGTTCTTCTGTTGGCTCTCTAGCCTTGGAAATGTCTTCTCTTGGAAAATCCTTGACGTGGACCCAGGAGGTCCTCTTGTTTTCCTAGTCCATAAATCAACCAGGGATTGCTTTTCAAGAGCAGTTATTGGGACAGTACAGCCATGCTCTGTTCTGTCCAGGTGGAGAACTGGCTGGGTTGACTGCAGACCACAACAAAGGGTCAGTAGCTGGCTGGGAGGGCACATTTACCTGTCATGCTCTTATATGGTACAAAAGGGGAAGTTAGTTACACTTGTCCTGCCACGCATAAGCATGATGCAAGACGCAGCCAGTTGGGCCAGGAGGAGGGGCTAGGGTAGGTCTGTGATGGCAGGCGGATATTCCCACCACTAGCAAAGGCAGGGGTCCTGCCCTCTCGGCAGTCACTTTCCCCCTCCAAGATTCAGAGCTGGCCTTCTATCTGCCTCCTGCCGCTTCAAAAACCCACAGTTGGAGCTCCGGGAATGTTATTCTTTTTCATTTAAAGACATTCCATTTCATGTGTAATTAAATGTGTGGTATTGCATTAATGTTTTCTTCTGAGCATTTTTGGCAGCCTGAGACCCTGGGTCTGGCTGGTGCAAGGAAAACACACATTTCTCAGAGATCGTTCCTTCCTCTCCCTGTTCTCTCTTCCACCCTTTCCTGCCAAGAATCTGCCTCCTCCTTTGCACACGGTTGCTCTCAGGACTCACCTTGTAATGCGCGAGCCTCCAAGGCTGGGGAGACCCTCTGTTCTTCTACGGGGCATTGGAGTCTCGGATTTCTGCCTCTGGCACCACCCTCATCTCCAGAAGGCATCCTCACTGCTCACCTGGACCTCAGGTGGTGACGACCAAGGGTGGCAGAAGTGGGTTCCATTGGAAGAAAATCTCTGTTCTTTTTTTTTCTGTTCATCTTTATTGGAGTATAATTGCTTTACAATGGTGTGTTAGTTTCTGCTGTACAACAAAGTGAATCAGCTCTATGTATGCATATATCTCCATATCCCCTCCTTCTTGAGCCTCCCTCCCACCCTCCCTACCCCACCCCTCTAGGTCGTCACAAAGCACCGAGATGATCTCCCTGTGCTATGCGGCTGCTTCCCACTAGCTATCCATTTTACACTTGGTAGTGTATATATGTCAGTGCTACTCTTTCACTCCATCCCAGCTTCCCCTCCCCTCCCCCCTCCCCCGGGTCCTCAAGTCCATTCTCTATGTCTGCATCTTTATTCCTGCCCTGCCACTAGGTTTGTCAGTACCGTTTTTTTTTAGATTACGTATATGTGCGTTAGCATATGGTATTTATTTTTCTCTTTCCGACTTACTTCACTCTGTATGACAGACTCTAGGTCCATCCACCTCATTACAAATAACTCAATTTTGTTCCTTTTTATGGCTGAGTATATAGATGTGAAATCAGTGCCTCTGTCTGGGGTACGAGTTACAGAGGTGAGGGGGCTGTGACAGAAGGATGGGCTCAGTGGCAGCCATCTGCTTATCCCAGAGTTTAGAGTCTGGTGGGCCACTTCTAACAGCTGGGTGATCTTGGGCAATTGCTTCATCACCTTGAACTTCAACTTCCTCATCTGTAGCACTTGGGTAGCAATGTGCTGCGTTTAAGAGAGTTGTGAAGAGGAGGTGTTACTTAGCGCGGTGCCGGGCACAGGGTAAGTGCTCAGTCAATGACAGTTATTTTTACTATTAATAAGGGCACAAAGGGATAACAATGAGCTAAAAGAGACAAGTGCAGGGTGAGATAGAGTTGATGGGGGAAAGATCTGAGGGGTCTTAGCAAGGAGCCTAGGAACCAGTTAGGAGCTGGGTATTACAATGGGCCAGGGAAGAAGGTAAGCCAGGGTGGTTAGGAAAACCCATTAAGGCTCAGCTAAGAGAACTCATGGCCAGCCCTTGGGAGTGCTGGGAAGCCTGCTTCTGCAACCCCTAGGCGACAGCCTTCAGGGAAGGACAATCTCAGTGCTGCATGAATATTTGGCCTCCTAGGACAATAATTAGCCAAAGTACCGAGGTGGCCAATGAATTTCTCTTAAGGAATTTTGAGTGTGACTGAGGGAGCATGCTGGCTTTGGGGGACTGACTTTACTGTTGACATACAGCAGAGTCAGGATCACCATTATTTATAACTGCCAAGCCTGGGAAATCTGTTTTTTCTCTGTTGATCAATAGCAATCTTTAGTAGGTGGCTGTCTCTGCCTTTGATGTCTTTATTCCATTGTCTGACAAACCTCCTCCCGCAAACTATTTTGGACCTGAAGGAGGAGGAGGTTGGACATCGCGGTGGCAGGCTCAGATAGGCTGCCAGTGACCTCCTGAGTCACTGCTGGCCCCCCACCCCCACCATGCAACCTCATGTCATTTTATTTCAGGAGAATATCACCACCCTTCTCCAAGTTTCTTTCCAGGCCACTATTTTGTTCACAGGTAGATTGAGCATTTAGTTAAAAGCAAAATCTTGCAGAAAGGAAGGAGACATACTGTTGTTAAATGTCCATTATGTTTCAGATATTTTCTATTGTCTTTTACCTAAAATTTTTATATCAGTCCCCTTAACAACTCTGCCAAGTAGATATTGAAGGTTTCCATTCTACACATAAGGAACCAGAGCCTGAGGGAGGGTAAGGCACAGTTAGTGGCAGGGTCAGGATGAAAATACCTGTCTCTTTTCCCAAGGTCTCACTCTTTCAGCAACATAATGTTTTTCCCTGGGTTTTATGCTTCTTCTTCATCCCTGGTCTGCAGGGATGAATAAGTAGTATATGGCTGCCATACCCCCATTTTCCTAGAACACAGAGGTGAAGCTGACAGTGGTCACCCGTGTCTTGGGCCACATCTATGACCAGTGGGTCTCTGCAGGTCACACTAAGTATTGCAGAAAACCTCTACCTGCCAGGATGAGGCAGCCCAGGTGAGCAGATTAAGGACAAGGGTGTAAACACAGCCTGCGTGCCGACTTCTCAGGGCCCCAAGGTCTTTTGAACATAGGTAGCTTGTGACCTCCTTGGATTAGTGATTCTGCCCTAAGTCAAGCTTGCTCCGGGCCTAGAAGACCTCCCCAAAGTGAATCCCACACAGATGGAATGAGTATCTTGGTCCTCAATATAGAGAAAAATTTGTGTTGCAGTAACCATTTCATAGAAATCCTCAGTCTGTGCTTGTCTGATGAATCGATTAGCTGTCCTATGGGAACAGGAGGCTGTACAGGTGGCTTCCTCTGGGGGAATCCAGTGGTGGCTGTCCCGAAAAAAGGAGTTAGGGAAGAGCCAGGCCAGAAGAGGTCAGGAACCCTTTCCATTTCCCAAGAACGCTCCTTACTGTATACCAGCCCCTTGCTCTCTCCAGCAGCCCCCTCAGTGCAGGAGGCTGGGAGGTCTTCCCACGGCCTGTGCTGTGTATCCACCTCTCTCCTCCCCTGCCCATGTCCCGACGTCTGAGCCTTGTGACCCAGACTCTGCTGAGCTGGCCAGCCAGGCAGGAAAAGGAGATTGATGCCCCTGCCTCCTAGGAAAATCCATCAATTTGTGGCCTGTGGGTCAGATGGCTTCACCAGAGGCAGCTCTGAGCAGTACTGTGTGAGCTAAAAATCAACACACAAAAAAGGCCCCAATAGACATAGGGACGTCAGAAATGAAAATGGCTCATTCCTGCCACTCCCCAGGGGCCTGAACAGTCAGTGCCCTTTCCTCCCACACTCTTTCCCCACCCACACCCTCCTCCCCAGGGCCTCCTGGGTGGGTGGGTGGGGGCTCTTACCCTTTCCCTTGGCAAGATGTTGCATCACGGTCCAGGGATGGACAGGGTTAGAGAAGTCAGGCAGGAGTAGGGGAAGGGGGAAGACAGAGGGTTGAGCTTCTGTGGACCGATGGTCTTGGCGGCCACAAAGTGGGGGAGGACAGAGGAAAGGCAGCCCCGGGTAACAGAAAGCACACAGGCTCAGGAGTCAGAAAAAAAAGAGAGAGTCCTTTGGCCACATTTTAGTTCCGCAAACTTTGGAAAGTTACCCGCGCCCCCCCTCCCGCCTCCATTTTCTCATCTGCGAAAGGGGTACAATCACACATACCTCCCAGGGTTATCGTGAGAATGGAATGTTGAACAAATAGTAGGATTGGGCACAAATTAATGCCCTTTACCTGTGTCTTCCTATTTAGGTTCAGGGAAAGAAGCTGCTCGAATGGTATTTTGGAGTCTAGAGTCTTGTTGGTACACGGGGTTCTCCACATGGAAGTGATTTGCTTTATGCATTTAGCCCTAATCCAGCCTCTCTGTGCCGAAGCCGAAGCTCCCAGGTTACCTTGTGGAGTTCTTATCCCTATGGCTGGGAGGAAGTTCTCTCCTGGGGGAGGATTTATGGTGGGATGGAGTCTGTTTTTATTGTCCCTTCCTTCTGCTGCCCCTTCTCAGATCTCACCACCCCATCCATGGGCTTAGCTCAGGTATTGGTCTCAAAATACTTCTCCCTGCAGACAAATTGAGTGAGCCCCAGCGATTTCATTCTGAGCCACTGGGCATTTCCATGTCTCTGAAAGAGATCCATTTGCAGATTGAGGGCAGACACTGGTCCGTGGCTGGCTCTGCTTCGTGCTTTCAGAGAGCAGACAAGTTTCCAGCATCATGGTCACCTGCCCCCTGCCACATTCAAGACCCACAGCTGTCAAAGCTCTGACCTCCTGAAGCTGGGGTTTGGCAGCTGCCCCCAGGCTCTTAACTCCTGGCATGTGGAGGGAGGGTCAAGAAAAGGCTCCCTCTATGCGGCTGCCACGTGACTTTTCTGAACTTTTTTTTTATATATCATTATTGGAGTATAATTGCTTTACAATAGTGTGTTAGTTTCTGCTTTATAACAAAGTGAATCAGTTATACATATACATATGTTCCCATATCTCTTCCCTCTTGCATCTCCTTCCCTCCCACCCTCCCTATCCCACCCCTCCAGGCGGTCACAAAGCACCGAGCTGTTCTCCCTGTGCTATGCGGCTGCTTCCCACTAGCTATCTACCTTACATTCCGTAGTGTATATATGTCCATGCCTCTCTCTCGCTTTGTCACAGCTTACCCTTCCCCCTCCCCATATTCTCAAGTCCATTCTCTAGTAGGTCTGTGTCTTGATTCCTGTCTTACCCCTAGGTTCTTCATGACATTTTTTTCCCTTAAATTCCATATATATGTGTTAGCATAGGGTATTTGTCTTTCTCTTTCTGACTTATTTCACTCTGTATGACACACTCTAGGTCTATCCACCTCATTACAAATAGCTCAATTTCGTTTCTTTTTATGGCTGAGTAATATTGCATTGTATATATGTGCCACATCTTCTTTATCCATTCATCCGATGATGGACACTTAGGTTGTTTCCATCTCCGGGCTATTGTAAATAGAGCTGCAATGAACATTTTGGTACATGACTCTTTTTGAATTATGGTTTTCTCAGGGTATATGCCCAGTAGTGGGATTGCTGGGTCATATGGTAGTTCTATTTGTAGTTTTTTAAGGAACCTCCATACTGTTCTCCATAGTGGTTGTACCAATTCACATTCCCACCAGCAGTGCAAGGGTGTTCCCTTTTCTCCACACCCTCTCCAGCATTTACTGTTTCTAGATTTTTTGATGATGGCCATTCTGACTGGTGTGAGATGATATCTCATTGTAGTTTTGATTTGCATTTCTCTGATGATTAATGATGTTGAGCATTCTTTCATGTGTTTGTTGGCAGTCTGTATATCTTCTTTGGAGAAATGTCTATTTAGGTCTTCTGCCCATTTTTGGATTGGGTTGTTTGTTTTTTTGTTATTGAGCTGCATGAGCTGCTTGTAAATTTTGGAGATTAATCCTTTGTCAGTTGCTTCATTTGCAAATATCTTCTCCCATTCTGAGGGTTGTCTTTTGGTCTTGTTTATGGTTTCCTTTGCTGTGCAAAAGCTTTGAAGTTTCATTAGGTCCCATTTGTTTTTATTTCCATTTCTCTAGGAGCTGGGTCAAAAAGGATCTTGCTGTGATTTATGTCATAGAGTGTTCTTCCTATGTTTTCCTCTAAGAGTTTGATAGTTTCTGGCCTTACATTTAGGTCTTTAATCCGTTTTGAGCTTATTTTTGTGTATGGTGTTAGGGAGTGATCTAATCTCATACTTTTACATGTACCTGTCCAGTTTTCCCAGTACCACTTATTGAAGAGGCTATCCTTTCTCCACTGTACATTCCTGCCTCCTTTATCAAAGATAGGGTGACCATATGTGCGTGGGTTTATCTCTGGACTTTCTATCCTGTTCCATTGATCTATCTTTCTGTTTTTGTGCCAGTACCATACTGTCTTGATTACTGTAGTTTTGTAGTATAGTCTGAAGTCAGGGAGCCTAATTCCTCCAGCTCCGTTTTTTGTTCTCAACATTGCTTTGGCTATTCGGGGTCTTTTGTGTTTCCATACAAATTGTGAAATTTTTTGTTCTAGTTCTGTGAAAAATGCCAGTGTAGTTTGAAAGGGATTGCATTGAATCTGTAGATTGCTTTGGGTAGTAGAGTCATTTTCAGTGTTGACTCTTCCAATCCAAGAACATGGTATATCTCTCCATCTATTTTGTATCATCTTTAATTTCTTTCATCCATGTCTTATACTTTTCTGCATACAGGTCTTTTGTCTCCTTAGGTAGGTTTATTCCTAGATATTTTATTCTTTTTGTTGCAATAGTAAATGGGAGTGTTTTCTTGATTTCACTTTCAGATTTTTCATCATTAGTGTATAGGAATGCCAGAGATTTCTGTGCATTAATTTTGTATCCTGCAACTTTACCAAATTCATTGATTAGCTCTAGTAGTTTTCTGATAGCATCTTTAGGATTCTCTATGTATAGTATCATGTCACCTGCAAACAGTGACAGCTTTACTTCTTCTTTTCCGATTTGGATTCCTTTTATTTCCTTTTCTTCTCTGATTGCTGTGGCTAAAACTTCCAAAACTATGTTGAATAAGAGTGGTGAGAGTGGGCAACCTTGTCTTGTTCCTTATCTTAGTGGAAATGCTTTCAGTTTTTCACCATTGAGGACGATGTTGGCTGTGGGTTTGTCATATATGGCCTTTATTGTGTTGAGGAAAGTTCACTCTATGCCTACTTTCTGCAGGGTTTTTATCATAAATGGGTGTTGAATTTTGTTGAAAGCTTTCTCTGCATCTATTGAGATGATCATATGGTTTTTCTCCTTCAATTTTTTAATATGGTTTATCATGTTGATTGATTTCAATATATTAAAGAATCCTTGCATTCCTGGAATAAACCCCACTTGATCATGGTGTATGATCCTTTTAATGTGCTGTTGGATTCTGTTCGCTAGTATTTTGTTGAGAATTTTTGCATCTATGTTCATCAGTGATATTGGCCTGTAGTTTTCTTTCTTTGTGACATCCTTGTCTGGTTTTGGTATCAGGGTGATGGTGGCCTCGTAGAATGAGTTTCGGAGTGTTCCTCCCTCTGCTATATTTTGGAAGAGTTTGAGAAGGATAGGTATTAGCTCTTCTCTAAATGTTTGATAGAATTCGCCTGTGAAGCCATCTGGTCCTGGGCTTTTGTTTGTTGGAAGATTTTTAATCACAGTTTCAATTTCAGTGCTTGTGATTGGTCTGTTCATATTTTCTATTTCTTCCTGATTCAGTCTTGGCAGGTTGTGCATTTCTAAGAATTTGTCCATTTCTTCCAGGTTGTCCATTTGATTGGCATAGAGTTGCTTGTAGTAATCTCTCATGATCTTTTGTATTTCTGCAGTGTCAGTTGTTACTTCTCCTTTTTCATTTCTAATTCTATTGATTTGAGTCTTCTCCCTTTTTTTCTTGATGAGTCTGGCTAGTGGTTTATCAATTTTGTTTATCTTCTCAAAGAACCACCTTTTAGTTTTATTGATCTTTGCTATCGTTTCCTTCATTTCTTTTTCATTTATTTCTGATCTGATTTTTATGACTTCTTTCCTTCTGCTAACTTTGGGGTTTTTTGGTTCTTTCTCTAATTGCTTTAAGTGCAAGGTTAGGTTCTTTATTCGAGATGTTTCCTGTTTCTTAAGGTAGGATTGTATTGCTATAAACTTCCCTCTTAGAACTGCTTTTGCTGCATCCCATAGATTTTGCGTCGTCATGTCTCCATTGTCATTTGTTTCTAGGTATTTTTTTATTTCCTCTTTGATTTCTTCAGTGATCACTTCATTATTAAGTAGTGTATTGTTTAGCCTCCATGTGTTTGTATTTTTTACAGATCTTTTCCTGTAATTGATATCTAGTCTCATAGCATTGTGGTTGGAAAAGATACTTGATACAATTTCAATTTTCTTAAATTTACCAAGGCTTGATTTGTGACCCAAGATATGATCTATCCTGGATAATGTTCCCTGAGCACTTGAGAAAACTGTGTATTCTGTTGTTTTTGGATGGAATGTCCTATAAATATCAATTAAGTCCATCTTCTTTAATGTATCATTTAAAGTTTGTGTTTCCTTATTTATTTTCATTTTGGATGATCTGTCCATTGGTGAAAGTGGGGTGTTAAAGTCCCCTACTATGAATGTGTTACTGTCGATTTCCCGTTTTATGGCTGTTAGTATTTGCCTTATATATTGAGGTGCTCCTATGTTGGGTGTGTAAATATTTACAATTGTTATATCTTCTTCTTGGATCGATCACTTGATCATTATGTAGTATCCTTCTTTGTCTCTTCTAATATTCTTTATTTTAAAGTCTATTTTGTGTGATATGAGAATTGCTACTCCAGCTTTATTTTGGTTTCCATTTGCATGAAATATCTTTTTCCATCCCCTTACTTTCATTCTGTATGTGTCTCTAGGTCTGAAGTGGGTCTCTTGTAGACAGCAAAAATATGGGTCTTGTTTTTGTATCCATTCAGCTAATCTGTGTCTTTTGGTGGGAGCATTTAGTCTATTTACATTTAAGGTAATTATCAATATCTATGTTCCTATTCCCATTTTCTTAATTGTTTTGGGTTCGTTATTGTAGGTCTTTTCCTTCTCTTGTGTTTCTTACCTAGAGAAGTTCCTTTAGCAGTTGTTGTAAAGATGGTTTGGTGTTGCTGAACTCTCTCAGCTTTTGCTTGTCTGTAAAGGTTTTAATTTCTCCATCAAATCTGAATGAGATCCTTGCTGGGTAGAGTAATCTTGGTTGCAGGTTTTTCTCCTTCATCACTTTAAATATGTCCTGCCACTCCCTTCTGGCTTGCAGAGTTTCTGCTGAAAGATCAGCTGTTAACCTTATGGGGATTCCCTTTTGTGTCATTTGTTGCTTTTCCCTTGCTGCTTTTAATATGTTTTCTTTGTATTTAATTTTTGACAGTTTGATTAATATGTGTCTTGGCATATTTCTCCTTGGATTTATCCTGTATGGGACTCTCTGTGCTTCCTGGACTTGATTAACTATTTCCTTTCCCATATTAGGGAAGTTTTCAACTATAATCTCTTCAAATATTTTCTCAGTCCCTTTCTTTTTCTCTTCTTCTTCTGGAACTCCTATAATTCGAACGTTGGTGCGTTTAATGTTGTCCCAGAGGTCTCTGAGACTGTCCTCAGTTCTTTTCATTCTTTTTTCTTTATCCTGCTCTGCAGTAGTTATTTCCACTATTTTATCTTCCAGGTCACTTATCCGTTCTTCTGCCTCAGTTATTCTGCTATTGATCCCATCTAGAGTATTTTTAATTTCATTTATTGTGGTGTTCATCATTGTTTGTTTCATCTTTAGTTCTTCTAGGTCCTTGTTAAATGTTTCTTGCATTTTGTCTATTCTATTTCCAAGATTTTGGATCATCTTTACTATCATTATTCTGAATTCTTTTTCAGGTAGACTGCCTATTTCCTCTTCATTTGTTAGGTCTGGTGGGTTTTTATCTTGCTCCTTCAACTGCTGTGTGTTTTTCTGTCTTCTCATTTTGCTTATCTTACTGTGTTTGGGGTCTCCTTTTTGCAGGCTGCAGGTTCGTAGTTCCCGTTGTTTTTGGTGTCTGTGCCCAGTGGCTAAGGTTGGTTCAGTGGGTTGTGTAGGCTTCCTGGTGGAAGGGGACTAGTGCCTGTGTTCTGGTGGATGAGGCTGGATCTTGTCTTTCTGGTGGGCAGGTCCACATCTGGTGGTGTGTTTTATGGTGTCTGTGGACTTATTATGATTTTAGGCAGCCTCTCAGCTAATGGGTGGGGTTGTGTTCCTGTCTTGCTAGTTGTTTGGCATAGGGTGTCCAGCACTGTAGCTTGCTGGTCGTTGAGTGAAGCTGGGTGCTGGTGTTGAGATAGAGATCTCTGGGAGATTTTCGCTGTTTGATATGTGGAGCTGGGAGGTCTCTTGTGGAGCAGTGTCCTGAAGTTGGCTCTCCCACCTCAGAGGCACAGCACTGACTCCTGGCTGCAGCACCAAGAGCCTTTCATCCACACGGCTCAGAATAAAAGGGAGAAAAAGTAGAAAGAAAGAATTAGTAGAAGTAGAAAGAAAGAATTAGTAGAAGAAGAAAGAAAGGAGGGAGAGAGGGAGGGAGGAAGGAAGGAAGCAGGGAAGGAAGGAAAAAAGAAAGAAAGAAGATAAAGTAAAATAAAATAAGATAAAATATAATAAAGTTATTAAAATAAAAAAATAATTATTAAGAAAAAAATTTAAAACAACAACAACAAGGACAGATAGAACCCTAGGACAAATTGTGGAAGCAAAGCTATACAGACAAAATCTCACACAGAAGCATACACATACACACTCATAAAAAGAGGAAAAGGGGAAAAAATCATAAATCTTGCTCTAAAAGTCCACCTCCTCAATTTGGGATGATTCGTTGTCTATTCATGTATACCACAGATGCAGGGTACATCAAGTTGATTGTGGAGATTTAATCCGCTGCTTCTGAGGCTGCTAGGAGAGATTTCCCTTTCTCGTCTTTGTTCTCACAGCTCCCGGGGCTCATCTTTGGATTTGGCCCCGCCTCTGCGTGTAGGTCGCCGGAGGGCGTCTGTTCTTCTCTCAGACAGGACGGGGTTAAAGGAGCAGCTGCTTCAGGGGCTCTGGCTCACTCAGGCCGTTGGGGGGGGGGGGGAGGGAGGGAGGGGCACGGAGTGCGGGTCGGGCCTGCGGCGGCAGAGGCCGCCGTGACGGCGGCGTGACGGCGTGACGTTGCAGCAGCCTGAGGCGCGCGGTGCGTTCCCCTGGGGGAGTTGTCCCTGGATCCCGGGACCCTGGCAGTGGCGGGCTGCACAGGCTCCCCGGAAGTGGGGTGTGGATAGTGACCTGTGCTCGCACACAGGCTTCTTGGTGGCGGCAACAGCAGCCTTAGCGTCTCATGCCCGTCTCTGGGGTCCGCGCTTTTACCCGCGGCTCGCGCCCGTCTCTGGAGCTCCTTTAAGCGGCCCTCTTAATCCCCTCTCCTCGCGCACCAGGAAACAAAGAGGGAAGAAAAAGTCTCTTGCCTCTTCGGCAGCTCCAGACCTTTTCTCGGACTCCCTCCAGGTTAGCCGTGGCGCACTAACCCCTTCAGGCTGTGTTCACGCTGCCAGTCCTCTTCCTGCGCTCCAACCGAAGTCCAAGGCTCAACTCCCAGCCCCGCCCGCCCCGGCGGGTGAGCAGACAAGCCTCTCGGGCTGGTGAGTGCTGGTTGGCCCTGATCGTCTGTGCAGGAATCTCCCCACTTTGCCCTCAGCACCCCTGTTGCTGTGCTCTCCTCCGTGGCTCCGAAGCTTTCCCCCTGCCACCGCAGTCTCCGCCCGCGAAGGGGCTTCTAGTGTGTGGAAAGCTTTCCTCCTTCACAGCTCCCTCCCACTGGTGCAGGTCCCGTCCCTATTCTTTTGTCTCTGTTTATTCTTTTTTCTTTTGCCCTACCCAGGTACGTGGGGACTTTCTTGCCGTTTGGGAGGTCTGAGGTCTTCTGCCAGCGTTTAGTAGGTGTTCTGTAGGAGTTGTTCCACATGTAAATGTATTTCTGGTGTATCTGTGGGGAGGAAAGTGATCTCCGCATCTTACTCTTCCGCCATCTTCCCGGAAGCTCTACTTTTCTTAACTTTTCAAGGCTTGTGATTCTTGCTGCTGAGGGAGGGAGAGGAGATGGAGGGTTCTGAGACGTGACACAGGAACAGCAGCTGGAAAATGGAGCCCCACTCTCCTTAGAGGTCCTCCCTGCTCATTCTGGACTGACGGTGGCTGAGAGTCAGAAGCTCTGGCGGGGGAGCTGGTGACGTCACCCAGTCCGGAGTTGGATTTAGGGACCCAGGAACATATATAGCTCTGTAGCTCTGCCTTTGTAGAGGTGCGTCCAGAGTGTAAGAAATCAAGAGAGGTGTGATCTCCATCGTGAGGATGAGGGGTTGAGGCTCTGAGAGGGGGCTTGACTCTGCCTAGGCCACACGGGTAAGTCCGGGATTGCAGGCCTGCTCCTGGTCTTTGAGTGGTGATGCATGTCTCACGTACCTGTGGCTGTGGCGCTTGTTGAGGCCAAGCTGTTAAAGTGAACATTAAAGCAGAAGCTAACACACCATTGTAAAGCAATTATACTCCAATAAAGATGTAAAAAAAAAAAAGAAAGGGGCAGGAAGAGGAGAGGATCTTCAAGATGGCGGAGGAGTAAGACGGAAAAAAAAAAAAAGTGAACATTGGTCATCGGCTGACTAATTCCTCACCCCACTCATGTCAACCTGTTCCAGTGGTTCTTAAAGAGGGGTGCCGGACCAGCAGTATCAACATCACCTGGGAACTTGTTAGAAAAGGCAAATTTGCAGGCCTCAACCTGGACCTCCTGAACAGAAAGCTCTGGGAGAAGGCCCCAGTGAACAGTTTTCATAAGCCCTCTAGGTCATTTTGATTTTTGTCCTATTGCAATGTCCTGGGAGGCTGGGGTTGGGGAGGGGTCAGGGGCCAAAGGGCCCTCAAGTGGCCTGGCTAGTCTGGTCTATCCTGATGCTCTGGATTCAAGCATCTCAACACAGTTGGCGATTCCTGACTTGGCCCTCATTTTCCCCTCTTGTAAAATAATATCAGTAATGGTGAAAACACACACCATTTCAGAGGACTTGAAGGTTTACCAACTTTTACATAGAATAGCCCTTGTAGCAGGTAAGTAGAACTTATATTATCCTCCCACACCCATTTTACAGATAAGGAAACTGAGACTCCAGATGTTTTGTGAGGTGGGCCAGCCCATAGTGGGGGAGGATCCAGGTCCTGAGCCAAGTGCCCTTGACTTTCCATCCCTGACTGATCCCTGCGGGCTCAGAGGCGTGGGCATGACCCTATAAATCTGCCATCCCATCTCCATTCTGAGGCTGCGTCAGAATGCTCATCTCACAGGAGCCCATCAGTAGTCACCTGGGAATGACTGTGCAGTAATGAGCAGATGGCCTCCCTGGAGAGGTCCTGACATCCCATTTTCTCTCGGTGTGACACCCTTAGCCTCCCCTTCAAGGCCAACAAATACCATTCCTCAGAGGGCTAGGACAGAGCAGCAGAGGGTGTGAAGAGGGAACCGATTTCTAATTCCCTTGTAAAGATGGAGGCAAAGCCCTGCAGTAAGTGGCAGCCCCCTGGCAGCCCTGTGGCCTGGGAGCCTGCAGGTCTGTCTTGCTGGGAAGAGAGAATAATGGTCTGTAAATGCTTGCACCCACAGATGCTGGCCAGCAGGTCATCTGGGACATGGCAGGGCTACCAATAATTCTGATAGAAAAGAATAAGATTTGTGTAGTCTATTATGAGAAGAATCCCCTGGCCAACCAAAACACTAACTACGGCCCTGCAGTCACACCCCTCTGTCCCTGTAATGTGTTCTCTTGTTTTTGGGGACAGTCTGCCATGGTCCTCTGTCCTCAACTATTATTTTTTTTGACAAGGTTGAGAAAACCCTCTTTCCTGGCTCTGCAATGCTCTTCATAATGTGAATACAGGTATTTAATGGGCTTCTGCCTGTTGGACGATTAATGGAAAGGTCGGTGAGTAATCTCCGGCTCACTCCCCACCTCAGCAGCCCACTTCTTGTACAATTCCTTCGAAGCATTCTTTCCAAATAGGTGGGAGGGCTGAGGTCACATCTTTGCTTTATCCTGGCAGGCAGACTTTAATTAGGTTGCTAAATTACCCAAGGCCGCGGTAGCCCTTCTCTTTGCACAGAGCCTGGTTCTGGGGAGGTCTCTGGACTTGATTTTGTGATTTCGTTGTTTTTTCTCTCTCACAGGAGAGGGACTTGTCAAGTAGAGGCTTCCCCCAGATAACTGTAACTCCCACTTAGTGATCTCTATCACGAACCGGACACTGTGCTAAGAGCACTGTAGTCATTATGTTATAACAAGAGCCAGTGTGGTGTGTCCGTGTGTGTGTGCATGTGTGTGTGTGTGTGTGTGTGCATGTGTGTTGGGGGGGAGGGCACTGGGCCAAACTCTCATGTGAATTATCTCATTTAATCTTCCCAAGAATTCAGAGAGTAAGGTATTGGTGTTAATTCCATTTTACAGATGAGGAAACTGAGGCTCTGGGGTGAAATAACTTCCCGAAGCTCAAAAACTAGCAGGGAGAGGAAACCAGGGTTCAAACTCGATTCTTGACTACTCAGTGCAGTCCACGGACCCACAGCCCACAGACATCCTCTGAGAGTTTATTAGCGATGCAGATTCTCAGAGCCACTTGAATCAGGACCTGCACGATGCCCAGGGGATTCCCATGCACAGTAACTGTTGAGACTGCTGTATACTCTCTCCAGCAACTATAGCTGATTATGCCGGAATCCTGGGTGTTAACGATTACTCACTCTGGTTTAGAGAGGTTCGGGGCTAGTCGGGGACAGAGCTGAGATTTCATTCTGGGTGGAGCCCTCAAACCACCATGCAATGCCTGTTTTCACGCCCAAGGTAAGGTGCTAGAGCTTGCCTGTCCCTACCGTGGACTCAAAAGCAGAACTCCCTGCTCTAGACCCCTGTGCTCCCCTGTCCCCCTGAGCCTCCAAGGAGGACAAGTGCCTGGGACTGACTTGGCTGCTCTCCTCTGTCCCCTCCTGCAGACGTGCAGCACATTAAAAGGAGAGACATCGTGTTGAAGCGAGAACTGGGCGAGGGAGCCTTTGGAAAGGTCTTCCTGGCCGAGTGCTACAACCTCAGCCCCACCAAGGACAAGATGCTCGTGGCCGTGAAGGTAATTCTCAGAGGCGTGTGGGCCCCAGGAAGGAAGAGGAGTGGCTGGGGTCAGGTGGGAGGGAAAGAGAGACTCACTCCATTCTGGAAGATGGTATCAACTAATGTTATCAGATGCAATCAAGATGGTATAAACTAACGTAATCAGATGCCCTTGCTCCAAGGTCAATGAAGTTTCCTTAGGACCCAAATCAGCTTCCTTTGGCTTCGGAGGTCAAGAGCTGTAGCGCATAAGGGGGCTGTGCCCATGGTGCAGCCGGAGGGACAAGTTATGCTTTTGATGGGCCCTGGTTTTATTCTGGAGGCCCTGGGCTCACCGCTGTCCCCAGCTGGCCCTCCTCCCACCTCAGCAACTTTGCAGGATGTGCTGCCCGTGCCCAGAAAGTCATTTGACCATTTCTCGGGAGTACAATTGCATGAGGGGCGGATAGCTCACAGAGGCCCTGGGAGCCACTGCTCAAGTCAGCAGACGTCACTGGGCATAGGAGATGGGCTGGGGGGTCAGGTACTGAGCACAGGGAGGGACAGTGAGTGAGGCTGGAGGACATTCTTAGGTACCCCGTGGGATCCAGGTTCAGCGCCCAAGGGGCAGCATGCCTGAGGGCTCCTGCCTTCTTAGATGGGTCGTTAACCACGGGGCTTTGGTATTGCTGAGCCAGCCCTGCAGATTTGCAGTTGGAGCCGAATTGCTTGGGGCAGGAGAGAAGGAACTTTGCTACTACCAGTTACCTTCCTCCAGCAGGAAGCAGCTTCCCTCAGTCACTGTTAGACACGTCTTTGAACACGACTGGCACAGACAAGAGTCAAGTAGCCTCGCTGAGGCACCCACAGGTCTGGGGTGTGGAGTGGCCCCTGTGGGAGTGGGTGCAGCAGGCAGGCCTCTGAGGCCAGCGTGAATTCTGTGTGATGTTCTGGGCTGAGAGCAGGAGATACCTCCTTCCCCACGAGGACTCTCACCTGGGCCTCGAAAGGTCCATCCTTAGCACTGAGGGCTCATGACCGAGCCACCTCTTCATGGCAGTTGCATATTTCTGAGACTTTGGGGTCTCTGTATTCACAGTTTGTTGTGTCTGCAGAGGGTAAGTGCCCTCCATGGATGCAGGCAGTGCTGTGCAGGCTACAGGCATAGGGTAGGAATCAGAGAGCTGGGTGGGTGCCTGGCCATCACTGATTAGCTCTGTGACCCTGTGCAAGATGCTTAACCTCTTTGAGCCTCAGTTTCCTTCTCTGTATAATAGGAGATATAATATCTCCTCTTTAAAATTTTGGTGATTAAATTACATAACATATGAAAAATTTTTAGTGTACTGCTTGGGACACAGTAAATGCTTAGTAAAGACTCATTGCTATTTGTTTTTATCAACATCATTATTCTTGATGTTGATATTATCCAATGTGCTTAGACACACGACATATGACCTGCTGAGCTTGCATTGACCGTCTAGAACAGGGGTTGCCAAACTCCTGCTATACTAGGCCAGATAGTAAAAATTTTAGGTTTTGAGGACCATACACTCTTCCTTACAGCTACTCAACTCTACCCATGTAGTGGGAAAGCAGCCTAAACCATACATAAATGAATGGGGGGGGTGGCTGTCTTCCAATACTTTTTCTTTTTTTTTCAGAAGTGGGCATTGTCTGTTGACCTCTGCTCTAGAAAATAAATAAGGAACTAGCATACTGCCCTATAAAAGGCTAATGCTTATTATTGCTGGATATGCTGTGAGTAAACTTGCTCAGTGTGTCTCCATAGACATGGGATGGTCAGATTAGTGAGGGTGTCTTTAAACAGTTTGGACCAGGGATGTGGAAAGCTTTCTAATTTTGTCCCTAAACTTAGAATCTACCCTGCCCTAAAAATTTTAATTTATAGGATGACACTAATCGACTGGGTGTTCCAGCATCCATCTGGGGACTGGTGGATGAACTTAATATTTTTGTGCTTTGAGCAGGAAATGAAATGATGGCCTAAACCCTGGGAAACGTTTCCCGATGAGTGGTCTGGTATTAAGGGGCAGTACCCAGATTGGGTAATGCAGAAAATGTGTTTCTGTTGTCACCCTTTTTAAAGGGTTTCCTTTCCTCCTTTTTGGTCTGGGAAGCTTGAGAAGATGAATGTTCTGGGATTTTACACCATTTGCCTCCCAATGGATCCGCCCAGCGACCAACCCCTGGAGGAGATGCTTGTCTTCTCTGGAGAACAGCCAAGAAATGGTGTTTCCTGCTTCTCATCCTCTTTAGATTGTATTCCTATTTGCAGGCTTCCTCCTCCTGAGTTTGTTCTCAAGTTGATGCAGGGTAATTATGGACTTCCAGAGAACACATCCAAGTATAACCCCAAATTAAGTTTTCCCACAGTTGTGGTTTTTAAAGCAAGATTTTTTTGCCCAGCAGTTGCTATGGTGGAAACAAAGAGCCGAAATCCCAGCCTCTGTTCTGAAGACACTTGCAGTCTGTTGGGGAGACAAGAGAATACCCATGAAACAAACGCAGAGCAGGACAAGACAGAGTGTAATTTGTATATATGTGTAGTGTTAAGAGTGACATTAAAAGCATGTAATTCATGATATTTTTAAATAGGTAGTGCAACTTTTAAATAGTTATTTGACAAACAATAGACTTGCTCAAGAGTCTCCTCTGACAGACAAATAGCCGATAAGACTATGAGAAATGTGTCCAGCCTAATTAATCATCAGAAATACGTAAATTGAACCATAATGAGATACCACTGTATACCAAGCAGAATGGCTAAATAACAATGACAAAACCAAGTGCTGACAAGGATATGGAGTGATTGCCACTTTCATACTCTGGTGGAAATATAAAGTGGTCTAATTGTTTTGAAAAACAGCTTGGTATTTTAGAACATTGGCATCTGTGTGACCTAGCACTTGCACTCTAGGTCTAGACCTGACAGCTATGTATCTATCTGTCTGTCTATCTATCTATCTATCTATCTATCTATCTCTATCTTTCCACAAAGAGATGTGTTTAAGAATGTTCATAAGCATTCTTTATAACAGCCAAAAGCTACAAACAACCCCAGTGTCCATCAGTAGCAGCTTGGATAAATAAATGTGGTATATTCATTCAGTGAGAAACTTTGCAACAAGGAAAATGAATGAACTACAGCTGCATGCAACAATTTGGAAAAATCTCAAAAACACAGTGCTGAATGAAAAAAGACAGATATAGAAATACACATATATTATATATATATATATAGCACTATATGTATGATTCCATTTATTTAAAATTCAAAAAATAAGTACAACTAAGCTCTAGTGTTTATGGATGTGTGTATCTCTGCACATGTACTAAAATGGGTTTTAGTATATTAGTAAAATCTGAAGCTGAGCGTCTGTTGAAATATCTCCGCCCCAATAAAAGAAAAGGAAAATGGAAAGCAGCAAAACCCCTAGACTGGAAATGATGATGTGAAGTGACTCTGAAGGAGATGGCAGCTGTTGAGAAATTTGAATGTTCTTGCCATCTAGACTGTTTCTCCCCCAACCGACGAAACAGCCCCACTGAAACCCAGGGTTGGGAGTGGACATGAGACCTGATGTACATAAAGGAGAGACTAAAAAGGGCAATGTCTTCAGACTTTGGGGGAAAAAGGAGATGAGAAGGGAAAATTCCAGATCTCCTCTTTGCTCTATGGATACCACTGGAAGGGCCTGGACACAACCTCCCTGGCTTCAGAGACTCCTTGGCAAGCCCTGTCTTCCTGCACCAACAGTTGGCAGCTGTGAGGAACACCCATTCCATCCCATGCCACTGGCTGGTGACCCATTTTGAAGTTTCCCGTCTCCGAAGAGGTTGAGCATGGACTCTGCTGAGAGGTGCATGAGAGTCTCTGGGCTGATTTTCCTTCTCAAGATTTTTTTCCTGGCATCTCTGTCCCAATTGCATCAATCCCTGGGGACCTGGGCCACTTGCAGTTCTGGACCCCAGTTGCCACAATAGACCCCTTGCCAATTACATAGGAACTTCAGGTTTAACCCAAGAGCTGGAAAGCCCATCATAAAAGTAGAGAGATAATGGGTAGGAGAAGGGGTGTGGAAAGACCAAAAGAGACAGCAGTTGCTTTGTGCCCCATCTTCCAAATGAGGAACTCCTATCTGCTCTGCAGAGTAGATGCCAGCCCTGGGAATGATGGCTGCGACTGCTCGAGAGCTGAGAATGGAAATATCCAACGGCTGCCATTGGCATCCGGACTGTGCGAGAGACTGATTTACAGAGATGGAGGGAGGCCATCTGGCTGGCCCCAAATTTGATCTACTTTTCCCTCTCGTAAATCCAGTGTTCACATAAATCTCTGTATTCTCATCCCACCCATGCTGGGTTCCTTTTTTTTTTTTTTTTTTTCCTTTTTATTCTTCATGAAAATAAGTAAATCACTGACAGTCATCCTATACCCATGCCCCAGTCCATGAAGCTCAGGAGCTGGGTCACCGAGAGAGGCTCCCTCTCACCATGAGTCTCTGCCTCTGCCTTCTTCCACCCGTAGAAAGAAGGCTTTGCAGACATCTTTGTTCTGGTTGCATGTGGACACACGGCAGCCTGTGCCTTTATTATCGGGTAGATTTTCTGAGAAGGCAGCCAGAGATGAAGTGGAAAGCACATGAGATCAGAGCTGGTAAATCAGTAATGGACCAGGGGCCCTCCCACTTCCCTGCTGGCCTTGGCCTGCCCTCTAGGCCTGGTATCCTTGCTGGGCCCAGCCATTCTGCTGACTGCCCACACGCCTCACCTTTCCTGACCCTCTCCTCTGCCCTTTCACATCTTTTAACTTCCGTGCCCACCATTCCCCTGAGGACCTGACCAGTGACTAATTCATCTGATAAATTAACGCAAGCAGGTATGCTGGACAGGAATGTATCCTGGGCTCCACACTCAAGCTATTACTTCTTACATGATCTTTGACAAATCATTTCCCTGTTCTGGACCTCAGATTTCTCACCTGTAAGATGGGAAAACTGTATTAGACAGCTTCCAACATTTTGGTCAAGAGTAGAATCATTTAATCCAACACTTTTTTGGTGAAACCTCCAAATTTTGAAAAGAATGCAAGGTGGTGCTTGTTGAAGTTGGAGTGGGCCTTGATCGCTGGCTGAGACACCATGGCTCTAGAGGCATTGCCATTGAACTTGGTGGTACCAAGAAGCCCAGCGCCAAGAGATTACTGTGGTATAATTAAATTCTAGCTTCTATCATTCAAGTTGTGTGAATGTGTCCTGATCCCCAGAGGAAACTGAGGGCTGAGCCACCAGAAATGAGCAGGTGGAAACACGATATCTAGGGCCCTTTTAAAGCTATGAGTCCACCATCTCTAATGTATGCTAATGACTGACGGAGGTTTGATGGGCCCCTTAGATATGCTTTTTGCACATTCACATTCCTGCAGCGCTGTAAGCCCAAAGCAGCCCCGTGGATTTCAGCTAGTGGGGATTGCAGTGGCAAGAGGAAGATCTCTGGTTCGGGAGGCTTCTCAAGAGTAGCATAATTTACAGGGGAGCCTAGTCTGCCTAAATAACCAGAAAAGGCCAGATGCTTGGCAGAGGGAATGCAAACCAATCGCGTCTAGATTTCCACTACCCTGAACATGATGTGTAAACCTCACACCCATTCCTTCATTGCCTCGTGTCTTGTCTTTTGAGGTTACTAAACTCTGTCATTTGAAGCAAGTGGATGTTTGGCTCCACTTGCCTTCTGACCTCATGAGGTGGATGGGGAAGGCTGAAGACATATGTGAGCTCAACTGTGCAGGCTGCTCCTCCTGTAGAAGTGACCCTGCCCTTCACAGTTCATCATTCAGCATGGCTGCGTTGGTCATTGCTGGGCTGTATTCAAGGTCCTGTTCAAGGACCCTTGGAGGTGGTCTGGTCTCACCCTCCCCTTCTGGTCTACAAAGTCCACATTCACTGACACCCCTTTGAACCATTGCTCTTCCATTTATCTTCCTGGGTCCCAGGGCAAGTGGCTTGGTCTGGTGCTTCTCCCTCACACCGGGTCTCCCACTCCCACAGGGGCCAAGTTGTGACATTTCTGTGGCCACCAGATGCCCACCCTCCCATCCTACCCTGGGACTTTGTGATACCTTAGCAGGTCCTGGTCCTGGATGGGTCCTAAGCCTTCTGCCCATTAACTGCTATTCCCACAGCTGTAGTCACAGTTACACCCCAGTACTTCCTTCAGCCCCCTAAGGGAGGACACAGGTGCCTTCTAGAAGCCAAAGTGTTCATGTTTCTCTGCAAATATACACTTTTTCATAATCTAAAATCAAGAAATAGAAAGAGCAAGGAAACTTAATTACATTGTCAGCCTGATTTCAGATGGGCTGTGAGCATAGGCTAATTTACAAAGATAAAGCATTTGGGGCAGTGGTTCCCCCACTGTTTATTTTAGCTGTGAGACCATTTCTTTGGGGAAATCTTGGGGGCGTGGGCCTTTGTCAGGCCTTCTACCTCCCAGCTCCCTCCCTCCGCCATTCACACTGATCTCTGAGGAAGCCTAGGGCTCTGAGATGAACAAAGTTTGAAATAACTGGCTGGCAGATGGGATGGGACGTGGGTGTCAAAAAGTTGGTTTCTGTTTCTACAAGGTTCAAAATGCTGAAGGAAGCAGGAGTCAGGTCTGGCTATTGTGATTTAGCCTCGTGATCTTTAAAGGCCGATTAGGATCGTACTTGTTGGGAATCAGCGTTGTCTTTATTATGGGCACCAGCTTTCTTCCCAGGAGGGGAACAGACAAACCCCTGCCCTCTAGCTGCTAAAAACCAGTATCCCGGGCTTCCCTGGTGGCGCAGTGGTTGAGAGTCCACCTGCTGATGCAGGGGACACGGGTTCGTGCCCCGGTCCGGGAAGATCCCACATGTTGCGGAGCGGCTGGGTCCGTGAGCCATGGCCGCTGAGCCTGCGCGTCCGGAGCCTGTGCTCCGCAACGGGAGAGGCCACAACAGTGAGAGGCCCGCGTACTGCAAAACAAACAAACAAACAAAAAAACAAAAAAATAAAATAAAAAAATAAAAACCAGTATCCCATGTTGTTTCCAGGCCCTGAAGGATCCCACCCTGGCAGCCAGGAAGGATTTCCAGAGGGAAGCTGAACTGCTCACCAACCTGCAGCACGAGCACATTGTCAAATTCTATGGGGTGTGTGGCGATGGGGACCCCCTCATCATGGTCTTTGAATACATGAAGCACGGAGATCTGAACAAGTTCCTCAGGTAAGCGAGGATGGCCATCCCTGCCCCTAACCCCCACCGAACCCCTGGGGTTCTCTCTGGAGCCAGAAGTCCTATCGCTCCTCTGAACACTTCAGTCTGGAGATTAGAAATGAAAACAACCTTTCATTCTTCTACATTACCTCCTGAGCAGTTGGATATAGGCCTTTGCCCCTGATTTCTAGGGGGGGATGTTGAGGATGCTATGAAAAGGAACCTGTACTCTTCTTCCTGATTCTAAGGTAGACTAAGAAGAAGGGCAGGGTGTGAAATGGGTCCAAGGAGGGAGATCAGAGGACCTGCCAGCCTGTAACTTCCAACTTTAAGATTCTAGGGCCAGCCCTTCCCCTGATGCCGTGAATAGCTTTCCGACTTTGTGCCTTATGCTCTCACTAGCAAAGTGAGGCTAGCACCTTCCACACCTCCTGAAAACCTTTTGGTCAAGAGACTTTTTGATGATGAATAAAAAGGTACAAGGTTACAAACTCACTGGGAGACAGAGATGGTTGAATTCAAGGGCAGATTTTCCCCCAGATAAATTTAGAACTGGGCTATCCAGTATAGTAACCATATATGGCTATTTAAATTTAAATTTACAATAACTAAATTTAAATAAGATTTAAAAAGTCCTCTGTCTCACTAGCCACACTTCAATTACTCGATAGCCACATGTGGCTAGTGGCTACCATATTGGACAGTGCAGTATAGAACATTTCCATTAATAGAAAGTCCTGTTGGCTAGCACTGTTCTAGAAGGATTGGATTTTTTGTAAGAAGGGTTTCCACAAGCCTGGAGCAGGATCATCTGGATTTTGAGGGGCTCCTGATGGAACTTTTAAGAGACTGAGACCCCAAGCAGATGTTCTGGATGGAGTTACAGTGGGGTTTGGGGAGATGTGAAATCTACGTTCTCCAAAGAAGATAGCATCTCACTGACAGAGCAGAGTTAGCACTTCTCTGCCTCTCATACCTGTTACCTCCAAGTAGTGCCCAGATGTGGAAGAAGCAGGCATGTGTGAGCGTCTGTGGAATCCAGGGTCCCAGGAAGCACATTGAACACTCGGGCCCTGGACGCTTTTAGGGTGTGGTTCCACTGCTGAGAATGAGATTTCCAGAGCTCAGATGTGGGTTATGGCAAACTCTAGCGCACTCTCCAAACCTTGATGAGCATCTCCTTGAAGTGGGACATTCAACTGAGTGCTGTGGTGTTTTGAGGAGGGAATGGAAAGGGTTGGTAGCAGGTTTCCAAAATTGGCCCTAGAGGAATTGGAAGGTATCTGTAGGCTTTTCTAAACTTCCTGAACTTGGTTTCACAGTGAAATTTACTCCTTTCCTGAAGAATTGAGTCCTTAACATAAGACAGACTTGGGTTCATATTCTGAATATGTCTTAGTGATGTAACCTGGAGCAAGTTATTAACCCCTAATTCTCTCTCCTAGAAAATGAGACTATTCATAACTGCTTCACATGTTTGTTGTTATGAGTATTCAATGACTATATTTGTATAAGGCCTGGACAAGTTTCCCATGTAGCTAGGTGTTCAGTCAATCGTAGCTACGATTAAAAGTATTACAATTATTATTTTATCAGAACTGTGAACCATGGTAGTTTCTAATACAGGCAGCATCCTTTCTCAGGACTTGGGATCTTCTTCCTGTGCTTCCATTTCCGTGAGGTCAGAGGGACATGGTCCATTTTCCATCAAGCCCTCCCCATAGATTCAGTGGTGCCTTCAGCCCCAAGTACCACCAGCAAGGCTAAAGAGAGGTCCCGAGTGCCACTCCGTACCACTGTCATGCCCGCTCTAAGGGACAGGAAGAAAAAGAAAAAGAGAGAAGAAGGCCCTTCCTGCTCTTGCATCTCCCAGTGGGTGTGTTTTAGGGGCAGGCTGCAGTGCACTCTCCTGGTAAGTGGGAGTGTGGCTTGCCTGCTGATCCCTCTTCCTTGTGAGCTGATGTAGTAGTTCTCCTTTGGAGGCATGAGGTAGGCAGAGCCCACAGGAGATAATAAAATGAACGTGTTATATTTAACAGTACCTTTCAGTGGTAACCGGAGAAGCAGTAAAACAGGCTGAGGTCTCATTGTACACCAGGGCTCCTTGGCTCACAACTACATAAATAAGGGCCCTGGGTGTGGTTAGAGTTGACTGGGCTCTTTAGAGAAAAGAGTGAACACTAAAAGTGACTGATATGACAGGGCAAGTTGCTAGGATAACAAATCTGGCCCATGATTTGGGATGGAGCAGGTGCTGTGGCTCCCCAGGTCTCTGCCTCAGGGTCACAGGGTCTCTTCATCCCATCTTGCCATTAACAGAAGTTATCCAATCCTATACAGTGTGGTGGAGAGGTCAGGAGGTAGACTGAAGAGCGTTGCTACCCGAAATGTGGACTGTATCAGCCCTGGAAGCATCAGCCCTGGGAAATGCAAATGAATGAGCTCTGCCTAGCCAATCAGAATCGTAGGGGCCCAGGAATTGTATTTAACAAGCCCTCTGGAAGCTTAAAGTTTAAAACTCTCTTCCAGAGCCACATGTCACCCATGTGGCCACTGTGGGACCTCTGTGACTTTGACCAAGTGATCTGATCATTTCGTGCCTCAGTTTCCTTATCTTCAAAATTGGGGTGGGAAGATTGAGTGAATTAATATATAATATTTAAGATACTTAGAGCAGAGTGTGGAACATAGTAAGGGCTGTGTAAGAGTTAATTGTTCTATTAATTTTTCTGTAGTAGACATCAAGAACCTGGGAAGCCCCTGGATAACCATACCATATTCAAGAGTAGGTTCATTCCCTGATTCGTTAAAGCATGTCTGCTGTCATCTTAGTTGGGAATCTGGTTGTAGAGTTTGACCATATCCATACTCACAGAGTATAATTTTGGGTAGATAGAAATAGTCCATAAGTAGACTGAGAAGAGATATCATTCATTTCTGTGGTGCATTCCAGAGAACAGGAACTCAAGAAGACATTTCCCCTTGATCTCCTTAATTCTCTCTGCCCCCTCTCTTCTCCCACTAACCCCACAGGGCCCATGGGCCAGATGCAATGATCCTTGTGGACGGGCAGCCACGCCAGGCAAAAGGAGAGCTGGGGCTCTCTCAAATGCTCCACATTGCCAGTCAGATTGCCTCTGGCATGGTGTACCTGGCCTCCCAGCATTTCGTGCACCGGGACCTGGCCACCAGGAACTGCCTGGTTGGAGCTAACCTGCTGGTGAAGATCGGAGACTTTGGCATGTCCAGAGATGTCTACAGCACTGATTACTACAGGGTAAGGTGGCTTCTCCAGATGCAGCAATCCGTGGCAGAGCTAGTGCCTTCTCACATGTCTTTGTCATTGTCCATTAACCCTGTTACTCCGGAGCACACATATACACATCTGTGCCCAGATATACATCTGATGCTTATCCTTTGGCCACTCCTGCATCTCAACATACCTGTTAATTATTCTCTGGATAGCTCACTCCTCCCTTCCACCTGGATAGGGATACTTGACTGTATCCTTACATTGCAATGACATAATGCACTGTGTTCTTACTTCCATCAATACTCATTCTTCATGCAAACAGATACATACACACACACACACATATATATATATATCCCCAAATGCTCACGTGGACAAGCTCAGCTTGGTGCTACATTTTAACATCTTTCAACTGAGTTCCGTATCCAGCCTCACCCACGACACATTTTATTCTTTAACATCATTTGGTGAGCTTATAGGCTTGTTTTCAAAGGTAGATCTTGATAAGAAGTCAGAACCCAACATAAAGAAGCAAAAATGGTTAACGTATTGCTGAGCAGAATTATCGAAATGGCATAGGAAAGATGAGGGAAGGAAGCAGGTTCTCATTGCCAACTTTGGAGAGAGGTACAGGTGGGCCTTAGGAAAAGATTTTTGATTGTGAGAGGAGATAGCACGTTCAATTTTACCTCTATAAAAGTATCTACTTTATATTAATAGGTGTCTTATTTTGCTCCCCTTTGTATTTGGGAATCATCTTCCCATGGATCAGTGAGTGGTTCTGACAATGTTATTATTGCCAGGGAAAGGACGGGTGGGCATGAGTGGCATTTATTCCCAAAAGGAGAAATATGGGTGCAACCTGTATACAGAGATAGGATAACTTCTGCAAGTTGATTGGGAGGCAGATGCCTCAAATATATGGAAGATTTACTTTGGGGTCTTTGAATGGGTAAGGAGTTTGGATGATATATAAGGAGAGGGTGGGGCAATGTTTTGGAGGTTGAGAGGCATGGCAGCCATTTCCCTCATCTTCTTTGTACAGAATGAATGATCATATTGTGAATCAAAGGACCTAGATATATGTCTTTTTGGCCTGAGCACGGTGGGTCAGGAGGCTGTGGGTTTGGGGTTGGCATCTGTAAATCAATTCTGTCTGGATGCTCTTGATGGCTTTGCCTAAACAACATTGCCCAGACGTTATAAGGGATCACTCAAGACACTTTATTTTAGCCATAACCTGGAGAAAAATGGAATATTTGAGAAATTCCTTTTGTGGCTAAAAATGGACGAGTTCATGGTACAGCCAAAAGATGGCAGATGGTAGACCATCATGAGAATATGAAGCAAAGTAGACGAAAACAGGAGTGAAGGTAGAAAGTCTGCAGAAAACTGGGCAGTTTCTCTAGCTACCTGCCCAGTCCAACATCCCTAGATATGGAAAAAGGAGCATGATGTAGCAGTAGGCACAGACTGGTGGGCAGGGCAGACCTGCCAGGAAATATCAAAGTGGAGTCTTTCTTTTGCATCTAGACCAATTTTTTTTCCAGTCATTTCCAAGAGAGGCATCGGTGTGGTCACTAAGGGCCCATGGGTCATAGATTTCTTAAGTCTAGCTGGAACTGGCACCGTTTAATTGCTTCTGCACTCTGCATGATGGGGTTTGCTGGCCTGTCTGGCTGAGCTCAGATTTATGTTGGTGTTGATAAAAGCAAGGGATGAATCATTGTTTTTCTGTGTGAGGCAGATGTTTGATTATACCAGTCTGGTCTCCACTGGCTTTACCAGGGTGTTGGGAAACAATATCTGACCAGAATGTGTGCAAACTCAACTTTAAGCTTGCTTCAAGGAGTGCAATTGATATTTCTTGATTTTGATTTAAAAGAGAGAAGAAAAAAAAAATTACATCTCCAAATGATCCTGCTGTGCCCTGACTTGAACAGTTGTGAACTGTTGCTCTTTATACCTGGGAGAGCTACAAGGAGTAAATCCATCTTGTTTCTGTGGGCTCCAGGGCAGATTGGAATTCAAGGATGGGAGAGTGAGGTGGGAAAATGTTCACATACCAGGTATCCACAGTTCCCTTTTCATGAGTTCTAAGCCAGGTATAAGCAGAGGCCAGCTGGCCTGAAAATGTGTGTCTTTGGTCCCAAGGAAGTATAAAATAAAAAAAAGGATAGCTGGGGCTTCCCTGGCAGTCCAGTGGTTAAGACTCTGCCTTCCAATGCAGGAAGCGTGGGTTCGATCCCTGGTCGGGGAACTAAGATCCCACATGCCATGGGGTGCAGCCAAAAACTTAAAAACAAAACCAAAAACGGACAGCTGTTGCAGTAAAAACACAATGCACCATCAGAGAACTGCATATCCACTCATGATGGGTAGATATTATACTCTACATATTCAAAGAGCAGCTTGTGTCGTATCTTCATGTTCAGTACAGGTGCCCACAAGGTCGTCATGTGTACACAGTCCCACCCCCTCCCTCACCTTCTGTAAAACAAAAGGCAGAAGTAGACTTGCCTGAGGTCATATCAGTAATAAACTGTGAAGTCTTATTATCCGTATTGGAAGACATCAAGGTGACAAGGGAGTTCTGTATTTGGGCCCAATGTTACCTATGTTCACATCCTAACACTGCCATTAACAGCCATGGGACCTCAATGTGCTTTCCTGAAACCTCTATTTAATTTCCCCGTTTTTCAAATGAGGACAAACATGGTCTCTCAATCAGGTTATTTTTGATGTTAAGCAAGTTGATCTGTGTAAAGAGCCTGGAATACACTACTTACTGGATAAACTGTTGTTTATTTTCCTTAGTCCCCTTCACACCCAAGGCAGGAGAACCTCAGGGATAATCTTATTTCCACATGTAGTTCTCAGGTCAGAGAGAAGGACCTCCTGACCATTGGAAAATAAACTGGGATCATGTAGCTGCCCCAAAGGAGCAGAGCCTTTATGTTGACCACCTCTGGAAAATTTCCTTCCCAAGGTTTCAACTTAAATAGAAATACTGGGTCATCAGTACTTGCCTGTTCTTCTGGTCTGTGTTTATGTGGTCTTGCTCATGAATCTTAGAGCTAAGTCCATGTTCAGGTGATTTATGAAAGATTTTTTTTGTTTGGTACACCGGCTGAGACTCTGGGAGAATACAGTGGTTTATTAGATAGCAAGAACGCTGAAGGATTCTCTCTGCAAGCTGACACCCGGGACAGGTTTGCACCTCTCGGCTACCATACGTTACTGAAATCTGTTGGGCCTAGGAGTTTGCTGATTTCTGGTACCTAACACAGCTAAATGCAGATAATTCAGGCGTGTGTGTGTGTGTGTGTGTGTGTGTGCGCGCGCGCGCGCGTGTGTGTGTGTGCGCGCGCGCGCACATGCGCTCATCTGCCCAGTGTAGATTCCAGGGTGTGTATAGGAGGGCAGAGGGGGAGGTGGAGATAAACTCCTCCTTTTATTCTTTCCTTTTTAATTTTTTAAAACAAAGAGCTGCCATCTGGCTCATGCACAGGTGGTATGAAAATGATGTACAAAGGTGAACTGCTTAATTTCCTGTTACATATTTACAGAGAGAAAACAAACATCTCTGCACCAGAGTGAGTGCCAGAGAGATTTGTTCTCGCTTCCTAAGACTATGCCCCATGACAGATCCCTTTTCCTTGTATGGGTCACTGACTCATACACTTCTGAGACTGCCTTTAACCTGGCTTTGACAAGGGTGGGGTTTTGGTACCATTATATCTTTCTCAGAATATCAGACAACACTAAGAGTTTAGGGCTCAAATCTGGAATTAAAGAAAGTCCTGAAGAAGACGAGGTTGGAATTCCAGAATAGAAATGTTTTCAGATGTTTTGATTTGGAGGGGAGGTGGTATGCTGATACAGGAAGAATGGGGGTGTAAGAGATTGGTGCTCTGATCCTACTGATGCAGAGGGCCAGGGGTGCACCTTCCTGTTCACTCTGCTGTCCTCTGTGCCTGGCACAGGACCTAGAACTTGGCAAACACCCAATAAACATATGAACAAATGCATGAAAGAATGAATGAAGTCAGAATGGGAATTCAGAGTTAGGCAGGAAGTGGATTAGGCCAGACCAAGAGGAGCCTGAATAGGCATCACCTTTGTGGAAGGGCTTCCATGCCCTGCAGGGCCAAGCATCGGGATCCCTTCAATAGGCTCCCCAGTTAAGATCTAGGGCAGATCTTATGTGTTCCAGCTACACCTAATAGTGACAGAGGTGACAACCAGAATGGTAGCAGCAGAGAATCAGTGGATGAATAACTCTGCTCTTGAATCCCGCCTGATTCTCCTGTGTCCTGGGGCTCCCTGCTTGATCATGTAAGCCCTCACACCAAAACCAGCTGAGGGAGGCATGCTCATTTTACACATGCTGATTGTGGAGCTTTGCACTTTCTCACCAGCCTCTTAGTGCTCTACTGGGAAAGGAAGAGGGTCTTCTGAAATCTTCCAGGTCAGCTATTATTGGCCTCCGTTTTATAGTTAAGCCTTGGAGAGGGTTGGTGATGTGTTCAAGACCTTGAGATTCTCCAGCAGCAAGTCAGTGTTAGAGCCTTTATACAGCCTTAGGATGAGTGATCCACTTTGTACATTTGCTAAACTTGTCCATGCTGGTTTATTTCCCCTTGTGCCAAATACCCTAGCCATTGAGAAGGTCCATGTGCTGGGGACAGGATTCAATACAATTCCCTGACTATGTGCAAGGATGAAGAGAATGTGATCTGTATTCCCAAGGAAATGAAATTTTCATAGGGAATATAAAACAGGATGAAAATTTGTAATTCCACCATAACACAATAGGGTTACCAATTTCAAAAGCCCATGTAATTAGAGGGATAATTTGGGTCTTGAGGCAGTCAGTGGGTTGAATTTTAGGAGGAATAAAAATAGTTTTGAAATAGGCAAACCAGGAGAGTGATCTGGAACAGTGTGTCACTCAACCAGCCAAACCTGAAGGTACATGAAGGATGCATGGAAGGATGTTTGTAAAGGAAGGATGGGACCACTATGGCAGCTCTTGAAAGGCCAGCTAGCTGTTCTGACGTGGGTAACTGAAGGACAGTCATGGGAAGTTTGTCATCTGTTTTAGTGTAAATGAGGCTCTGTGAGGACCAGTCATCAGGCAGTGGCATGAAGGAGAGACGGCTGGGACCCGAGGCCACTAAAGCCATGGCAATGGTCCAGGGAAGAGACAATAAGGCTGTTTGCTGTGGGGTTAGCAGTGGAGTGTGGAAGAGAAGCCATCGGAATTAGTGGGGCTGGGAAAGGTGAACTCAAGGCTAGGGCCTGAGAACTCAAAGCCTCTATCCGTTTTGTACTGTAAGCTTGAAAAAGAATGACAGTGAAACGGAGGGTCGGGATGGATTTTATACAAATGCATATTTTAGGCCACCTAGTCCATTCTGCATCCCTAGAGTGTTAAAAACAGATGAACAAATGCCAAATCATTCAATTTTAAAGAAACATGAAGCTGGAAGGAGCCTTAAATGTCATCTATTTCACCCCTGTGGCCCCAGGCAGAACAGCTTCAGAATCATTCCCGAGAGATGGTTTGCTTGCTCTATTCCGGTGCATCTCCTGGGATTCCACTGGCTCCCCCTTATTCTTTCCAGCTGTGGCAAAGGGAAGCTATCATTAGTGAGAGATTTATCTATATTTTTCTTTCTAATTCGTAACACCCTTTAGAAGTGGGAAGTTCTCAGTTATGTCTAGCCAGAATTTTACCTGCTGCAAAATAAGTCTATATTTTCCTATATCCTTAGAGGAGATAAACACAGTTTATATTATAAAACAGACATTATAACACTCAGGAAAACGTGAAGATGCTCAGTGAGACCAAAATAGGTAATTGGTTGTGTTTTATTTGCTGGAGGGGAATCAATGGGATATAAATATCTCCCTTCCTTGACATGCCAAAAACATAATATCCTCTTTCTGAGAGCAGTTTCCAGGGGTCTCCTAAATTTGGTTTCACTTCCCTGTAATATTGAAATCTAGTTGTTTCCTTTTGTCAGTGACAGTGGTGCAGGCATGAGATAGATGCTATCATAGTCAGCCTGATCTCCATGGGGACAGATATTGCGGAAAAATAAGGACAGGCAGAATCCTCATCAGAAAGTTTCAAGAACATGAGGCATGTTTATACTGGAACCCAACCTCAAGAAAGGAGAGGAGAAGGCTGCAGGGTGTTAATTCACTTTATCCTTCTCTGCTCCTGTGGACGGTGGGGATAGCAGCCTCTTTATAACTTGACAGTGGCGAGTATTATAACAGACCCAGTTTGGGGTCCTCAAGTATAAAGGGTTGTTTTTTTTTTTAATGACAAACTGAATATATAACATATAAAAATACATAAATTTCCATACAAATATCTTCTCTACCAGCTGTAATTAAGATATTTGTATGTGGGCTTCCCTGGTGGCGCAGTAGTTGAGAGTCCGCCTGCCAATGCAGGGGACACGGGTTCGTGCCCCGGTCAGGGAAGATCCCACATGCCGCAGAGCGGCTGGGCCCATGAGCCATGGCTGCTGAGCCTGCGCGTCCGGAGCCTGTGCTCCTTCCGCAACGGGAGAGGCCATGGCAGTGAGAGGCCCGCGTACCACAACACACACACACACACACACACACACACACACACACACACACACACACACACACACACACACACACAAGAAAAAGATATTTGCATGTAAAGAGAACAGTATGTTCCCTTGACTTCCTCCTAGTAGGGGACTGTATTTCTCTCCTAATCCTTAAAGCCCAGGACTTTGTGATCTGAGTCTAAACAGGAGGAGAGGGAGGAGGACTGGGTCAACATAGTGTTTGATATTCAGAATTTTAAACAGAGTTTTTACTCCCGGTTGTTTATTTTTTAAGTTTAGCCAATCCCACAGGACAAAGCTGAGGTGGGGATGGGAAGAACCCAGGAGAAAATGGGTAAAGTACCCACTAATTCTGGAGTCCAGCAGAGAGATATTCCTTTGAATCCTGAGCTTCTGCTTATGAGCTATGTGACCTCAGGAAATTTTCTTAAATTCTCTAAGCCTTAGATCCTCATCTGAGAAAAAAAAAAATGAGAACAATTTCTTCTTTTGTGTGGGTTAAATAAGATAATGTATGCAAATTGCCTGGTACCTATTAGGCACTCAATAGATGGTAGTTATTATTCTATGTAAATGAATAAGGTAGAAATTATATACAGATCTTCCTCGACTTACGATAGGGTTACTTCCTGATAAACCCATTGTAACTTGAAAATATCCTAAGTCAAAGAGGCATTTAATACACCTAAGCTACTGACCATCAGGGCCTAGCCTCACCTACCCTAAACGTGCTCAGAACACTTATATTAGCCTACACTTGGACAAAATCATCGAACACCAAGTGTATTTTATAATAAAGTATTGAATGTTTCATGTAATTTATTGACTACTGTACTGAAAGTGAAAAATAGAAGGGTCGTATTGGTATAGAATAGTTGTAAGTGTGTGGGTTGTGATCTCATGGCTGACCGGCAGCTGAGGCTCATTGCTGCTGCCCAACATCACGTCAGAGTATCCTGCTGCATTATCGCTAGCCCAGGAAAAGATCAAAATTCAAAATTCGATGTACTATTTCTACCTAACACGTATCACTTTCACGCTAAGCTGAAGTTGAACTATCATAAGTTGGGGACCATCTGTATAAGAAATTTTAAATAATTTAAAGTTACTTACAAGCCAAGGTATTTCCTATTATGGTCTTTGGTGCTAGATCGTAACATTGAAGGGGAGAAGCGCCTACTTAAGAGAACTCAGGGAGATAAAAACAAAGCCACTCACCCTTCCGGGACTGATGTAGACTACTGGAGTTGGTCTGTTGGAAGCCCAGGAGGAAAAAGAAAGCACTTCTAGTTGGTCAGAGGAAGAATTTTCCCATTTTGGACCTGGTAGCTCCAAGAAGAAGCTAACTTTTGATAACCATAACCATGAATTCTGTGGTAGACAAAGGCCTTCAGAACTAGGGCTGATTCTCCAGGCCAGGCCTCCTAAGTGTGTGATGCCCCTTGTTACCCTAGAGGAAGATGTTAGGGTCATGTGCCCTAGAGCCTTGGGGATAGAGACAAGGCTGGTTAAAGCCCAGTCCTCCCTCCTTTTTGTCTCTTATTATATGCAACTCGATGGCCACTGCTCATTCCTGTGCATAACATGAGATAATGGATATTCAAGAGCTTTGTGAACTGTTGGCTTGGGTGCTGCTGATTTTATCACCACTGCCACCACCACCATTACCACCATCACCAGCAGTATAGTCTGCTTAGTAGATGATCATGTGCACTCTGGAAAAAAGTTCATCATCATCCCAAACTTGATTGGCAGTGGTTGTCAGTAGGCCATCTCTTCCACTCTGCCAATCACCATGACAACCTCTCTTCCACTGAGTCATGCTCTCCAGCCTCTGTAGCCAGGATGGAACTTTGAGTTGTGGCCCAGTTTGTTCTTGAAGTTGATCATTTTCTTACTCAATGGGTCAATCCCCAACTTCCTGATCTTTGTATTTATTTAGTTAGTCATGTCCTTGAGTCATTTGGGTACATGCATGTCCTGTAGCCCTCTACGGCATAAATTCCCTTAAAGGCAAAGGAACCCACTCCATTTTTATCACAGTGATGTTTCACACAAAAAGTGCTTAATAAAAGTGCTTAATTAAAAAATATATTACCCTATGCCAAGTGTTTGTGATGGGTAAGGAATAACGGCCATTATTCCTTAACGGTCCTATAATGGTCCCCACTTGCCAGGTACCAATAGTCAGTATGTGGGGATTCTGGGTAGGTATATCTGTAAAATGCAGTGGTGTCACCTAAGAAAAAGCCAACAGGATCTGACTCCCTACCAAAGGCCCAAACATCTGCTTATCAGTGAAAAGGCCTGAGAGAATGTCTCACAATAATTAAAACACCCATGAGACTGCAGTTAGCACCAGGAGGACAATTTATTAATGTGCACAGGGGACCAGATTATTGAAAGGCTGTGTGATCAAAGCATTCACTCCCAGTAAGCCAGCCTGTGTGGGGAGCCAGACCACATTGAGAAGGTTACATGAGGAAGAAGTCAGAGCAAGGGAGTCAGATGAATCAAATGGTCAGTGTCATCTAGCTAAGAAATTCTGATATATCCCTATTGATCTGATAGCAAGGACTTCTTGGCTTCCTAGTCTTCTGCTTAAATCCTCCTCTCTCCCCTGACTGAAGCCACCCAATTGGACTGTCCTCCTACATCCATTAACCTCTTTTGTTCCTAAGCCAGTTGTGAGAGCCCTTGATAAATGCCATGAAATTTGGGTAAGCGATCTACACTGGCAAACTCATGAAATCCTGGCTAGAAATCAACTTGGAGGTCATCTTGTTGAACCCACTTATTTGAGAGATGGAGACACTGAACTCCAGAGAAAGAGCAGGTGTTTCTCAAGCTCATGCATCTATTTGGTGGTAGAGTTAAAATAAGAACGTTGGTCTCCCATCTCACAGGTCCAATGCTTCTCTTTGGTCATCATCAAAGGACTTTGAGGTCAACCAGGCTATTGTTATTATTCCTACTTACAGACCAGTAAACCGAGGCTCAGAGAGATTAGTTGGTGTTCCTCAGATTGCACAAAAAAGTTGGGCAGGGCAGAGATGGTTTCCGTATTCTGATTCCTAAGTAAGGTTTTCTAAAGAATGTGAGGCCATTTGTGAATAGACATTTTAAATGGTCTAACAGTATAGTACTGTCTCCATAAAGTTAGGTAGAGTTTAAAGTTAGAAGTGGCAGAGTAATTTAAGGAACTATTATGCTTATGCCAGGAACTGTGTCAAATATGTATTTTTGTAATGCTATGAAATATTAGGCCAGATTCACCCTCTCCATATCAACAGATTCACACATCTGCATTCTTTCTCACTTCCCTCACACCTCACCATCTGTCACCTGCCCTGTTTCTAGCCCACCTCTTGCTGTGACTGTTTGTCTCACTCTATCTTGAAGTCTTTCTTTCTGTCTTCTATGATCTCTTTTACTTTAAAGAAAACTCTTCAGTTGACCTTTCTGCCACCTCCAACTTTCATTTGTCTCCTCAACTGCTCTAATGGGCTGTGTTCATCTTCTGTCTTAATTTTTAAGCTTCTGATCTTACCCCTTCCTTGACTCTGCATCTTGGGGTTCACTAATTATTTCACCACGGCCAAATTCAGATTTCTTTCCTCTAAAGAGTCTAATCCTTTTTTGAACTAACTGTTGAATGACATTATCAATAACTGCCCCATTCTTTCTCCCGCCCCTCCGCTCCCCCACTGCTTAACATCCTTGTTCAATGCCTTAATGATGCTCTATGATCTACTCCCCTTTATAGCCATTCTTTACCTCTTCCACTGGTTTCTCTCCTTCCCATTGGAAGTTCTAGTGCCACCATTTTAGACATCTACTTTGGAAAGCTCACACACTCACATGGTTATAACCCTTTCTTGCTTTTGTGCAGAAGCTGTTTGAATTTACATTTTTAGCTTCTACCTCTTCTCTCTTTGATTGCTTAACCAGTAAGTCTCCCCTGGACAGTTCATTGGTGATTGAAACTTGTCTCATTGGAGATACTACTCACCGTGGTGACCTCCTACTTCTCAAATAGCCACTCCTCAGCAGTCTGTTGGCATGAACAAAAACTCTTTTGGGAGGTTCCCGGAATAGGAGTCATTTTTGAACTTGTCTGTCCCCCATTTGTACCTAATTCTTCACCAAATCCTGTTATATCTTTCTTCATAGCACCTCAGCATCACTTGTTCTTTGAATGTTGGCAGGAACGATCCTAATTCACACCCTGATCAGACCAACACTTGGATCAGTGTGTGCACCTTCAGTCTCAGAGCCCTCCATCCCATACTTCTCAAACTTTTCATCATTCTGCCTGCTTGTTTAAAGGCTTGGGGAAATATAATTTCTCAAAAATATACATTCCTTACCCTGCACTCTGCCAGTCTCCTTCCTGTCCCATCCCACAAGAAGCCCCCTGACACCTAGCCAGCCTGTCCCTCATTCCACAATGGCACTTGCTCATTCCCATTGTTTCATAAGGACTTCTGCATCAGTTTGCTAGGGCTGCCATAACAAAGTACCACAAAAGTCTGAGATCAAGATGTTGGCAGAGTTGGTTTCTTCTGAGGCCTCTCTCCCTGACTTGTAGACGGCCGTCTTCTCCCTGTGTCGTCACATCATCTTCCCTCTGTACATGTCTGGGTCCAAATGTCCTAGTCTTCTAGGCACCCAAGTCATATTGGATTAGGGCGCACCCAGATGACCTCTTTTAACCTTAAATACCTCTTTAAAGGCCCTTTCTATACATCTAGTCACATTCTGGGGTACTGGGGATTAATACATAAGAATTTGGTGGGAGGACAGAATACAGCCCATAACATCTTCTCTTCCCAACTTCCCATGTGCTCTTTTTCTCATATCCCCCTTTGTTTTTTCTCTCTGTCTGTTCTTCACCGTCATCAAAACCCAGTGATGCCCATTTCATTGTCCTTACGGGATGGTCTCCTTGGCATCGCCCTATTGGTTTACACACACAGATGTATTGCTTCATGAATGTGCTTCTTCTTTTTTTTTTGCGGTACGCGGGCCTCTCACTGTTGTGGTCTCTCCCGTTGCGGAACACAGGCTCCGGACGTGCAGGCTCAGCGGCCATGGCTCACGGGCCCAGCCGCTCCGCGGCATGTGGGATCTTCTCAGACCGGGGCACGAACCCACGTCCCTTGCATCGGCAGGCGGACTCTCAACCACTGCGCCACCAGGGAAGCCCTGAATGTGCTTCTTCTTTTTTTTCTTTTTGATTCATTCCTGTGCTTCTCTGCCTCTGGTTTGACTGAGAGCAGGGACTGTGTCTCTTGTCTTCTGTCCACAGCTCTTGATTTGGGAGGTGCTTGAAAAATGCTATTGCTAAGGTACTGTAAGTTCCTTCTCTGAGGCAGCCTGACACACCCCCCCTCCTCTGACTTCTCAAGAGGCTTTTTGAGGGAAAACGGTTTTTCCCAAGTGGTAACAGGGAAAATAAATGGTGATTCTGTTGACAGCAAGGAGGAAGAGGGCTGAGGCTCTATACAGATGACGTCCTGTTAGCTCACCTCCTTTCTAAATTGGAAAGGCAGGAAAGGGCATCTGGGAGAGAAACCCCTAAAAGTAGTGATAAATTCAGTGATTTTTCGCTGAAGACAAATATTTCCTCAGAAGCTTTGGAGAAGGTGCTATTTCTTGACCTAAAGGGATGAAAATTCTAGGTAAAAATCTACCTCTTTTCAGAGAGTCAGTTGGCTGGAAGGCTCATCTGGTCAGGAGTAGAACCCTTGGAGGGAAACCAGTTGGATCTTGGTGGCTCACAAAGGAAGAAGCTGGTTGTCGTGTACTAGGAGTGGTGTGATGGTGTGTCTGCCTAGCCATGGACTCCTGAGTGAGGGCAGTTGGGATGAGTTGATGCAGTCAGCCTTTCTCTCTAGTAACATGGGAGAGGTGTTTGGAAGCTGTGGCCAAGAGAGACAGGCCATTCAGTTAAGGATATACCCACCTCCCTTCTCCTTGCTTTCGTCCTTCCATGCTTCCTTCCTATGCCTTCATCCCTTTCTTCTCTCTTCCCCTGCCCCCCTCTCTCCCCCATTCACTGTCAGGAAGGGCTATGCCAGAAGGGCCCGCTCAGCGTGTCATGGCAGCGGCAGAGGCTAGAAGCATCGGCAGCTTCCACAGTGAGTCTGGATTTCGTTTCTGGGGTCAGGGGGCTGGGCAGTCCACACACAAACTGACAGCTTGCAGACTTTGGAGAGGAACTTCCATGGGCTGGGGCTGCTCCCCACATCTCCTCCCCTGCCTCCCATCATGGGGACATCGTTTAACATTCATGGAAGTTTCCTGCCAAAGGCTTTGATGTGCTTCGGATGTCTCATGGGCAAGAAGCATGGTGGTGGTGGTGGTGGTGGAGGGGCCGGGGCCATGTTCTGCTAAAATGAGGTGCACATCTGGGAGAGCCGCCGGAGTTCAGATGGCTGCCAGGGATTCTGTCCGGGCCTGCGCGTGTGGTAGAGGCTGGAGGCTCTGCATGGACTGTGGTTTGGCTGCTTTCTTGCGTTTCAGGAAGGGTGCCTTGAGTTTTGAATACACATTGGATGCCTACACTCCCTAAGAGACTCCCTTTAAGGAACTAAGAGTACCACATAGACTTCAGGGTCTGAAAAACTGGAGGTCTCCCCGTTGACTTCAGGTGAAGCTTAGTCTAAGAAATTTGATGTTCAGGATAGCTATTACAGAGCTCCATGCCTGAGTCATATCCCTGAGTATTGAGGGGAAGGTTTTCCCCCTCCCCATTGTAATTTCTACAGTAGTTTCTGGAGTGGAGATGGACATACTGCAGCGTTAGTCAAAGTTCCATCTGTCTTGCCTTGATCATCAGACAGAAGTGGATCGCTTCCTTCCACTTTTTGCCTAGAGGCTGTTTCCTTCTGTTTGGGGAATGGTCCACTTGGGAAAATAGAAACACAAAATTTACCTACCCAACCTTAAAATCTCACACAGACTAGGAAATACGAGTCCTTCTTGCCATCTCGAGATGCTTTCCCACAGGCCAGATGCTGTTTCCAGACACTAACTGGGTGTGTTGTAGTTCATTTTTAAGAGAGAAGCCTCTGGTTTCTATTACATGACATTATCCTGACGTCAGTCTTCTGGGCAGGTGAACGGGGTTGCTTTTACAATTCCATTCATTTCTCTCATGATTTGGTTAAGGAGGTAAATTAAGCATAGCTTCCCAAGTTCTCTCAGGATCCCATTTTTATAGGTATCTCTTCTTGGCACTGTTACCAATAAAGGCATTAATGTTTAGGATTTTTCAATGCTAACAGCTGTGTAGAGCTTGAGTTTATCAGAACATGTTTGCCAGTCTTGTGAGAATTTTGAAAGCAGGACCATTATAAGAGATTAATCACTCTCATGCTTTTAAAACATCATATGCATTTCATTCACATCAAGGTAAAACTCTTGGTTTCAGGAGTTGATGGGCTTAATTAAAGTATCAAATTGGTCAAATTTATGAATTAAGTTCAACAAATATTTATTATTAATCAACTATGTGTATTTGACTGGCTAAACTTGGATGTCTCAGAGAATGAAAAGAGAAGCTACTAATAATTAAATAGATACCACAGGCATAAACTGGGACCTTCCCTGAGAAACTGGGACATACAGTCACTCTCTTCATGTACTGTGAACTGTTCTAGGTGCTAAGGATACAACTGTGAATAAAACAGACAAAAATCTCTGACCTTAATAAGGAAGATAGAAAATAAAGATAAAGTAAAATATATTTCATGTTAGAGAATAACAGGTCCTTAGAAGAAAAATAAAGCAGAGGAGAGAAAAAGAAATTCTTGGTGATGGTAAGGGTGGTGGTGGGGTGGTGGTGGTGGTGGTGGTGGTGTGTGTGTGTGTGTGTGCACATGTGTGTTTGCAGTTTTAGACGGGGAGGTCAAAGCAGTTGAGTCTCCTGAAGACTGCAATGTATTTTAGTTTATTTAATTTAGCCAAGGAAGGCTTTAATGGCTTGGCTTAAATTTTTCTGAAACAAGTCAAATCTGGAAATTCTGAATCCAAAGCAAAAGAAACCTCAAAAACTTCAGAATGACCCCCCAAAATTGAGGAAACAGAATCAGGGGTGGCCATGGCATTGGAAGCATACCTTGTCTGTTTGATAGGTTTCATCTCCAACTAACCTCACTGAGAGGGTGTCAGAAAGTGAATGAGGCTGTGGCTTTATCCACTTGGGAAGCATCTTTGTAGAAAATCCCTCAATCTTTGACTTGCCCTGGCCATTCAGGATAGTTCGAGGCTTTTCTTCTTCCATCTGGTGTCCTTGGGGGCAGTAGGGGATGACAACTCACATTTATTGTGCACCTACACCTGTCAGGCACTTTGCTAGGGGCTCTGAGGATGTTTATTTAATTTACACTGTTCTCACGAAGAATTTATCAAAGTCTTACTTTATGGATTAGAACACCGACATTTAAACATGGAACTAGACAATTGTGCAGCCAGGATCTAAACCCAGGTGAAAGTATATCTGAAACCCTGCTTCTATCAGTTAGTCTCAGCATCCATCCATAGATACCAGTTGGCAGGAAGTAGTAGAAAGAAAAGAGAAGTAGGACTCGCTGGATTACCACAAGGTCCTGCGAACTGGCTGACGCGCATGGCTGGATGAGGAGTAGATGTATTGGGGTGATTGTACATGTCTTTGCTGACTGTGCATGACGTACAGCAACTTTTGCTGCTTCTCCTTATGTTGTTGTCCTTGGGAATGGGGATAGGCATGGACCATTCGGGGGGCATGAGAGCTCGTCTTCCCATTGGGGCATCCATCCTAGGCAGAGGTGGAGCTTGACTTCAGTGTGTCCTGGGTTCCTGGGTTTCGTGCACGTTGGAAGGAGGGCGGTGCATGGGTCTCTGTATAGATAATAGGGTTGGGGAGAATGCATGCAGACGTCTGAGACCAGACAAAGGTTTTTCAACAGGGGATTGAGTGAAGAGTTGAGTTTGAAGAGAATCCTAAGTTTCCTGCCTGCCTTTGTGAATGGAACCCACAGACTGACTTCATCCAGTCTTGGGACTGCTATTAACAAGAAGCAGGAAGTCTCTGGACCACATCTTCTTATGGTTATACTTAACGTTGATATCACTCTGTGACCTTGTGTCTATTTGTAATGTACATTTACATACTTCTCAGAAAAAAAATTAAGTAGAATCTTATTTTATGCATAAGGTGGGCTCTTGATAAAGTGGTGTGGTAAGCAAACCACCGTTTATGTGCACCAGAGAGAGCTGCTGTAGCAAAGTGAAGAATTATTTTGGGATCTCCAATAACCCTCTCCCGTTTTCCTTTTACTCTAAAGGAGGATCTTTCCACCTGCAATGCAGTTATTTCCTTGGACTTCTGTAACGTATTTATCCAGAGGTCTCAATCCACGTCAAGGCAATGTCTCTTAGTTTCACAATATGTGTCATATGGATAGAGAGAAGTTATTACTCTGTCATTTACTCAGGATTTTCTTTACCATCACAATGTCAGAATCACTTAAGAATATACTCCAGGCACTTGAATGTCCCTTACTGTGGTATTCCAGCTATTGGATGATGGCTGCCCCGTCAAATCCTGGTTCTTTTCTGCTTATAGCCTGTTATCTAGTTTCCCTCCATCACTTTGAAACTCACGAGCTAAGGAGAAAATCATCATTCATCTTCCTCCACAGGATACTCTTCCCTGACTTGTCTCCGAGTCCCCTCCCTGGCAGGGACTCGGAGACAAGTTTTCTTCTAAAATATGAACCCGTTTTCTTCTAAATATGAACCCGTTTCATATTTTCTTCTAAAATATGAACCCGTTTCAACATCAGTTGACTTCTCTCTTCTGCATCCGTGTGCTCTGTGGTGTACCAATTTGGAACAGGAGTAAAGGTTAGAAATGTCTGCTTATCTTTTAAGCTGACAAGGATATTCCTTCTTTCACTGATTACATACTGCCCACCCTGCCAGTCACACATTAAATGTCTTAATTCTAGAAAGGACTTAGTTGCAAGACTTAGTTGCAAGTTGAAAGACAATGCTGGGGTCTTTGACCCAAGTCTGTGAGGGTACATGGTCATAAGTGAGTCCCAGTATGGGAACTCACTTGGAGATCCAAGGCACACCCTTTACACCAGCATGCTGGGAACCCAAGGATGTATCTCCTCACCCCAATGAACCCAGTTTTTCTAATTAACCTGAAAACACATACCTGTCTCTTTGCACACCCAAGGCACAAAAGGAGAACTCAAGATGAGCTTTTTTCACCCCCTCTCTACAGGTTAGTGTTTTTCAGCCATCACGGACGGAGGTTGTAGGGTGAATCAAGTTGTGGTGAAGTTGTCTATGAGCTAGAGAGTATTCTAAAACACACTAGGACTTTGACGGAGTCAAAAACCAACATAGTTGAACAGCGTTGAAATTGTGGGATATGATTTTTCACCTTTTTGTTGCTATTCCAAGTCTTGCAACGTAAGAGAGTGAAGACTGGCCTTTTGGGAGGGAGCCTAATACATTGTCCTGTGGGAGGTGCCTCTTAATTATGTGGCGTCTCATGTCCTTAAGTTCAGGGAAATTGGTTGTGTGTTCCCAGGGTCAATCCTTTGGGTTCTCACCTGGAGATTTATCCAGAGATAGGAGCTCTGCCCATTCAATGGTAATTAATCTTTGAACTCCTGGTTCTCTTGGCATTGCTCTCTGATGATCTGAAAATAGATGTCTCAGATCAGAGCAAACCCCCAGAAGAGCATGCTGAGAGTTGCCTGGTATGGGGCAGGGCCCAGGGCTTCACGTGAAAGGGCTCTGGGGAGCCAGAGGGAAGATGACAGAGAAAAGAAGGGAACCGTCTGGTTGTGCCATAATGCCGCTCATTAGCAAAGGTGCCCTAGCATTTTTGATGGGATTCTATACTCCTTGTTCTGGATCTTATCTTCAAAGTTGGTCAAGTCCATTTGCTTCCACAATTCTTTGGGGACAGATGACTTATGAGAACTCCATATGTCTGGAAGGATTGTGACAAGACCTCCTGTCTGGAGATGCTGGTGGAAATAACATAAGTTCCGCTATCTCTTTTGCCTGGGTCTGCTGGGCTGGTCCCTACCTCTCTTGAGCATTAGCTAGTTCCTCTGATTTCTGCCACCTCCTCCCATGCTGGCATTTGTGGCTAACCCTAATGGAAACTAGATGTCTGATGCGACCTGCAGCCAATCGCACTGGTTTCCATACAAGGAAAGCTTTCAGTTCAGGTGCTGGTCTCAGAGCCACATGTGTGTGATGCTTGGTGGCTGGTGAGACCCTGGCACGTGGGTACAAGCACGCAGAGCAGGAAAGAAGAAAAGTGCACTCAGAGGGTGAGAGAAGGTATATTGCAATTCCATCCTAGCTGGGCAAGCTGGTTTCTATCTGGGCCTCTGGCATCTCTCTGAGTCTTTCTTCTTAGGTTCATTTCTAGAAATCGACATTTTATTCCTAGAAATAAAGATGAACTTGAGAGTTGAATTTTCGACTGTTAGATCAAGATTCTTTTGGCTACAAGTGACAAAAAACTTAATCTATCTTAAGCAAAAAGGCAGTGTATTGTCCCAGTAATCACCAAATCCAGGTTTAGAACTTATTTCTGCAGTGGCTTAATTCTAAGACCCAAATAAGTCACCAGGCTTGACATGTGTTGCTAGCTCTCTCCCTCCTTCCTTCTCCTCTCTACTCAACCTGCCCATCATCCCTCCATCTCTCTGTGCCTTCCTCTTTCTCTGCCCGAAACGATGATCTTAGAGAAAGAGACATTAATGGGAAATAGATTTCCAAACAATCAAGGCTAATGAATTTTGAAAATTATGATGATACATGCTGCAGGAGCTGAACAGATTATCTGGGACCTAGTTGATCACTAACAAAGACTTGTATTCATCAGGGAGTCCTTGCCATGGGGAGCCCAGCTGAAATAATCAGGCTCACTTCTACAGGAGTCAGGCCAGGCGTCACGCAGAGAAAATCTGCAAAGCAAAGACCAAGGAAGCAAAGCCCGTGACTGACTGCTTTTTCCAGTCCGTCTACGAGGAGGAACATATGATGTTTTCCAGTGTCATTTTTATGAGCATTCTCTGGGCCGATGTTGGCTTCCATCTTCCTTCATTGAATCTGCAGATTTAGATATTTCTGAATGAAAATCCTCTTTAGCTTTTATGGGTGTTTTTACAGAAATCAAATTCTGGGATTTCTATCATACTTCCCCAAATCTGCCACCTCCAGCCCATCAATTTATAGGCTTGAAAACTTTTTTTTACAGGTGAGTCTCCCTTCAACTTGAAAATGCATAAGACCTCTGACTTGGGGGTGCAAAAGAACATTGGTTTTGGAATCAGAATAATTTAGGTGTGAGGCTTGGATCTTTCACTCTTCAGCCTTTTGAACTCATATCAGTTGCTTAACCTCTTCCTCCCTTTCCTTCCCTTCCTTCCTTCATGCAATGCTTTTGATAATAATAATTTCCAGAGCCAAGGCATATTGAGAGGAGTGGATGAAGCAGTGCATTTCGTCTTATTTATCACAGATCCTGGCCCAGTATAAACACTCAGTAAGTTTTTGTTCTGTATCCCTGTTCACTGGGACAAGCCTTCCACCTCTGCCCCAACCTTGAAATAATGAAAGAATCTCTTTCTACCTCTGTTGCAGTGGAGACCAGAGGTTTAAATAAATTAAGATGAGGGCACTATGCTTGAGGATTGCCTACCCCAGACTTAGTCTCGCTCTACCTCCTGGGGACTCACTAAGTGACCCTGAGTAAGATGTTTCATCCCAGTTTCATTAGAGACAAGAAGCCCACTTGCCCTTACCCTCCTTCTACGCTTTTGGAAACATGAATGTGTACAATAGAGTAGGAATGCCTTTGAAAAAAACCATCCAACTGTGATTACTGGCTTAGCATTTAAGACTTTCTCCTGGGTTCATCCTCGGAGCAGTCTTCCCCCTCCTTTTGACCTTGAGGGAGAAGCCAAGAGGTAGGGCCTGTTTATAAAGGGAGAAGGGGCAGCCCACAGCTGCAGGCCTCAGATGATAGCTTGGGATGCCAGATGCTGTGTGGAGGGAAAGCTCCTCCAGCCCTTTCATCTGAGATTACCCTTGGCTCACACCCTTCACTGCAAAAAGGCACCCTGGGATCCAGTTGTAGAGTAGTGGGCTGTGTGGAACTAGTGGGTCTCAGAACTCTAACCTTCTCCCAGGGCTGGGAGGGGCATCCAGAGGTCATCTAGTCTTTGCTTCATCGAATCACTGTGTTTTGGAACTAGATGACCTAAAAGTCAACTAGCCCAATTCTCTTCGCTCACCCTACCAATTTTATAAATGAGGACCCAGGGGCCCAGGGATGAGCCAGGTGGTGTGATGTAAACCTAAGGCAGGGCCCTGGAGCTCCCAAGTTCTGGCCCATTGCTCTTCTTGTCTTTCTTGGAACACACACACACACACACACACACACACACACACTGGAAAGCCAGGCTGCTGAGGCTGCTGTTGTTGGGAAGGACCTTGAGATGAGCTTTTGTTCAGTGCTCCTGGTATATTGATGGAGATAAGAAAATTTTGCTTTGGGCAATCTCATGCCGATTTCACATGGAGAAGAAGCGTAGCAATCCTCTGGTCCAATTCTTTCCTTATTGCAGATGTGAACATTAAGACCAAAAGGAAGCACAGGGTGCCAAAGCCGCAGGGCGACACCCTGGTGGAACTAGGGTAAGAACTCAGTTGACCTGAGTCTCAATCCAGTGTTCTTTCCACTGGGTTCCATGGCTTCCCTTGGTGTCAGATCTTCCTTCCTGCTGCCTTCCTCCCGAGATGCTGGAGGCCACCCATCACTGGAAGCGGGGTGTCTAGGTTAACTAATAATCTTTCCTGGAATTTCGTAGGGGAAGGGCTAACTAAGAACCTGTGATGCATAAAAATAGTAGTGGTATTAACAAGTTGATTAATCACTTGGCAGTTCGAAGAGTGATTCAGCTGCTATCACCTAACCGCAGGCTTCCCTGAGAACTTAATCCTGTTAGTTTTTTCTAAGTTGAATCCCCACCTTTACATGAGGATGGAGAATGTTATCCACTGGTTCATGTTTGTGGTCCTGCCAGAGATCCAGCCAGTGATCTGTGAGCTCTGTCCTGTCAGGCACCAAGTGTCCTGCCTTTAGAATTAAAGGGGCTCGTTTCATGACTCCGAGAAGAATCCCTCTTTCTGTTGGGTGAAGAGGAGCATTCAATTCTCCAGAAAGGTTTGAGTGTGAAAAGTTGTGTATTGTTCACCTTCTTGCCCTAGTTGGAGCTGCTCCAGCAACTAGTCTGTGGAGGGATTGCAAGTTTAACTCCAGCTCAGGGAAGCTAGATAAGGCAGCCTCTAGCCTAAGGAGGAGGTGCATGTTTTTTATGTCAGGTCCCATGATGCTCTTCCAAATTCCCTTTGCCTGGGACGTAGCCATTGATGGTAGGCTTCTGCTGTGATATGTATTGTTTACTGAAGTAATTAAAATATGCAAAGTGTTCCCTGTCCCCCATTTTGTGCTTCTTCCCCAGCCACTTCTGGCATTTTTTGTTGGCAGTTAATAAAACAAAAAGGTGGGCCCAAAGGCCCAAGTCTCCCTCAGGTTAGAATGATTAATTTGGAGAGGTTTAGAAGTAGCAGCTTTTACCTCTAGCTACAGCCGTGCCTTTCTGGCTGATGTGTTCTACCTGCACTAAGCACTGTAACTGAGGGATGGCAAATGCTTCATTAAGAGCACAGGGCAAGTGGAGGGAGGCGGGAGAAAGGAGGCAAGGGTTTGTTTGCTTCTTATGGCAGCACAAAACCAAAAAAGACTTCTCTTTCTGGGAAGCCCAACACTGAACGAGCCATACCCAAGGACACCTGAGATTTAGTTCCTAATCCGGCCTCAATCTTTACCATCACCAAATACCCCCGTCTACCTGCACCCACAGAAGCTCAAAACCTATCCCCCTATGTTATCTAAATCCTCGATGTGGAGAACGCTTCTTGGAAATATGTGCTAAGATAGCAATGCTACTAGCACACCCATAGTGCTAATGGGGACCGTTGTATTGACACTTGCCACGTGCTGGATACTGTGCCAAATGCTTTACATGGATTATTTTATTTAATCCTCATGGTCATTTTAGGAAGTAAATACCAGTTGATGTTTAACATATGGAGAAACCGAGGCTCAGAGAGGTTAAATGATTTCTGGAGGTGACATGGCTATGAATTTGCGGCCTTGTGTCTAACGCTATATCATGATGTTATACTGCCTTTGCTGTGCGATCTGCTTAAGGGTGGGCCACCTTCTGTTCCCATTCTGGGGACCAGTTTCTGCACCCAGCAGCTTTTTTAATGGGAGATTTTATGCTTTTTCAACAGCATTGAGTAGAGCGTGCAGGGTGCAAAGATTGTTAGAGGCTTTAGGTCTTACCTTCCACTGACCCAGAAACAGCTACCTGCCTTTTCCAACCTCTGGCCCAGAGAGATGAGAGATGTGTGAGCCACATGCATCATGACCCGAGGGTTCTCACAGTGAGGGAAATGGGAAGACCGCAGCTGGCCAAACCTCTTTTAGAGACAGTTCAGAAGCAGCCCCTCATGATGGCAGGTGTCAGACCAGCACAGAAATCCCTGTCATTGTAGGAGATAATACTATACATCAGTACTTTCAACGGTAGTCTCGTGCTACTGGCTAGGCTTTATAAACATTCTCTAGTCCTCACACATTCTGTCTGAGATAAAGATCAATAGCACCGAACAGAGGCTGTTTTAAGCTGTCTGTTTCTGGGACAGCTGATTTGGGACCCTCGCAATGGAAGGGCAAGAAGGTGTTCCCACAACGCAGGCACTGGGTCTGCATAACAGACATTATAAATGACGGGTCAAGTGTGCCAGGCTGTTGGAATCTTGAAATTAGAGGGGAAAAAAGCCTTCAGTTAAGAAGGCCACATAGTCTAGCGTCTCATTCAAAGCTTAAGAGGTGGGGACTCAGCCTGAGCTTATCTACAGATAAGACCTCATTGGCTTTCAAGGGAGGCTATTCCAGTGATTATTAGAAAAGCTCTTTCTCTCATGGAGCCATTGGTGCACATCTGCTGTCTGGTCACCCCTGCTCCTGGATGGAAAGCCCAGGCTTATAAGATGATATCATAAAACTAGAATCGTGATTAAAAATTCAATGCTGTCGTCTTAAGGCTGGTGGGATATTCATTCAATAGGAAGTCTTATTGCTATTGTTATTAATGTCTCTGAGAAGGTGGCTGGAGGAGACAATTATAATTCGGTTTGCTTTTGGAGGAAAAAGATCCCATCTTAGTCTTTGCTTTTTAAAATTCAAATTATCTTGTTCTTCCTTTTTTCCCCTGAGGCCTCTCTCATAGGCTGTGCAGCCACTAACTGGCCCGGTCTTGTCTTCCCTGAGATTCACATTAGGTGCACTTCCTAAGTGTCTAAACCCTGCTTTGGTAAATAGCCAAATATTCCAAGGATCCGGGTCTGGTGGCCACACTGATCCTGGAAGCTTCTTTTAGCCGTTCCCAGTGTTTGTAGGTCGAATTGTCTTGAACCCACAAAACCCCTAATGAGAGAGATTTGGAGTGTGGCAGTGGATTGACTTTTAGCTTGGCCTCTATCCACCATGGACTTGCTGACATTCCATTCTTGAGCTGGTTTCCTTATCCATAAATCAAGAATGGTGTCTCTTTGTTGTAAGGGTCACTGAGCAGAATGTCCAAGTCCCTGGAAAAATTGAGAGGTGCTATTCATTCATTAAACATAGACATTGAGAAAGTCGCATCTTTCAAGAAAGATTTTGATCGAAAGTCACATGCATGAGCATGTGTATTGAAAACCCACCATGTCTCTGTTCCATTTAATATCTCATTTAGTGTCTGTACATGTTCTGTGTAGCTGCATTATTGTCCCCATTTTATACCCTAGAAAGCTGAGTCTTCAGAGGTCAAATACATCCCCTAGGGTTGCTTAGCTAGTAAAGGGTATTGGCCAAGTTATAAATTATCCTTTTTGCTCTGTTGGATCTTCTGTTTCTTCATCCTACACACACATTTTCAATAGCAGTTGTTGTATTTTTCAGATTTGGGGAGGCATCTAAATATTTAGCAAAGCCATTCTTGCTGAAAGGGATTATCTTATTTTTGCTAAATAAATCTGAATCTAAACCAAAACCTATCAGTGCCTGAGCTGTACAGGGTAAATTAAAAATCTAGATTGATCACAAAGAGGCTTTATCCTCCTGCCTTCCTTTACCTATTGATGTTTAGCAAGTACTTGGGGTCTGAATGGATCAGTCTGGATCCAGTGTGATCCATGGATCTGAGCTGAGCTGATATCTCCAGCTTTGTTCAGCAAGTTGGGCCCTTTTAACAACATCCCTCAAGTTTGCTTCCATGAGAAGATATGAGTGCAGCCAGGAGGCTCCACGGCTGGGCATTTGGAAAAGAAAACCAGAGCCAAGTCATTTTTCAGCCCACATCTTTGAACTTGCAATGTAGGCTCTATAAAAATATACATTGTTTGGGGCAGTAAAGGACAATGAGCTCTCAGAATGAGTGCCAGCATTTAGACAGGATTTAGAAAGAGGAAAACAAAAGGGGAAGTTATAAAAGGTATGTGTCCTGGGGCTTCCATCTGAGAACTTGCTCCCGGCAGATGCAGCTGTAGGTAAAGAGAGTTGGGCAGAATCACAATGGGCCTCTTTATCCTCTAGGCTCACACTGCTGAACAACTTGGCTCTTAAAACTCCTTGTATTTTTGGAAAACTCCAGTGGTTTTTCCTAATCCTGGAGCTAGAGGCTCAGCCTGAAACATCCATTCCACCAAAGTTCTCTTAAACGGACATTTCTTGCTTAAGCCATCATAAAGCCCTGCTTTGAGGGAGCAGTGGTATAATAGTGTCTTTGTGAGTTTCCTCTGCACTTTCCCTCCAAAGAGTTCCAAGCACCCATTAGACCTGGGGCCGTGATCTTCAGTTTGTGTCTATAAGAAGTTACATAATAATTTGCCCTACTTGATTGGGAAGAGGAAGAGAGACAAAAAGAAGCCAAAACAATTTTGCCTTATTAAGTCAGAAGTCTGATGTCACTATAGAAAATCTCAGTCTTTGTGTAAAGGTTTCATCCGTGAAATCTCTGCAACTGGTATGAAGCCACAGACAGACACATATTTATGAATGCACACACACATAGATTGTAGATCTAAACCAAACAAATACTCAAGCTAATATATCCCGAAGGCACACACCATTACAACAGGAGGAAACTCAGCGTTCTGCCAGGTGACCCAAAGTCCGTACACATCAGTGAGGAAAGGAGACTATAGATCCAAAATTTAAACTTCATAAGATTCAATCTGTGTGTTTTTGATTTGTACACCTTTCTGTATGTATGCCCTTCTCCACTAAAAGGTTCACACTGAGAACAAGACTCTTTGGAACTTCAGTTCCATTTCATTTAACTTTCCTTAGTGACCTTGGACAAGTCACTGCCTCTCTTCCAGCCAAGGTTTCCATGCCCTTAGGGGGGTTAGGTAATTTCCAAGGCCCTTCCCAGCCCTGTGTGTTCATGAGCTATAGCTTTAGTGTTGAATCTCTCCTTTCAGACCTTGGATTCTAAAGAACTTGGATTTGAGGGGCTGGACAGTGTGCAGTTGCAGCACAGACTGGTCCCCTAAAGGTGCACTAGGAATCCAGATGGCATCTGGAAGGAAAGAGTATAGGTTCAGACACCAAAGAAGCATGCCTAGTGAATGATCAAATTTTAGAGCTGGGCAGGGAGGTGAAAAGCTGGTTGAAAATACAGTATCCTCAACTCAGAAGACCACACTGGAGAAAGTGAGGGGAGAAGGAAAGAGGAGGAGGAGAGAGAAGTTAGAACTGAGAGAGTTCCCTGAGGGCAGGCTGCCATTTCAAAGGCTCCGAGGGCCTCCCATATATGTGGGGATGGAGCTATTAGGAGAGCCCAGCAGTTGGAGTGGGGCGGGCAGTGAGAAGGGTTAATTCCAGGAAGGAGGGCTCTGCCATTCTGGCGAGTTTTGAGGCCGTCAGCAAAGCTAACTAACTGGTTTAGAGTGAAATCATTTATTTTTGCTATCTTGGAGACAGGATGCAAGGACTTTGATACATATATATATATATATATATACACACACACACACACACACACACACACACACACACACACACACACAATGGACTATTACTCAGCCATGAAAAAGAATGAAATAATGCCATTTGCAGCAACATAGATGCACCTGGAGATTATCATATTAAGTGAAGTAAGTCAGAGAAAGACAAATATCATATGATATCACGTCTATGTGGAATCTGAAAAAAATGATACAAATGGACTTATTTACAAAACAGAAACAGACTCACAGACACACAAAACAAACTTATGGTTACCGAAGGGATTAGCAGGGGGCGGGTAGATAAATTAGGAGTTTGGGATTAATATGTACACGCTACAATATACAAAATAGGTAAACAAGGACCGGAAATTATAGCACAGGAAATTATATTCAATATCTTGTAATAATCTATAATGGAAAAGAATCTGAAAAACTACAGGTATGTGTGTATATATGTGTGTGTGTGTGTGTGTGTGTGTGTGTGTGTGTGTGTGTGTGTATAACTGAATCATTTTGCTATACACCTGAAACTAACACAACATTGTAAATTAACTATACTCCAATTTTTAAAAATGGTTAAAATGAAAAAAAAAAGCAAAAAAAACCTTTGGGCCTTTCCTCCTACATTTAGGTCATTTATTTCAAGAGGTGTCAGAGGGAGATTTCACCAACTTCATATGTTCGGGGCATGAGTGACAGACCTGTTTGTATCCATGACTGTACTCACATGCATGTGATTGACATGCACATATGTTCATCTAAGCAGTCTCCTTCCCGATGTATGGATGTATGTGTCTGTATTGGATGTAGCTAATACTGATATGCAGCCCTTGAAAACCCCAGACCCTCGGGAATAAGAGTGGCAGTGATTTTAAAGACTGTGTTTAGTGGCTGGGACTCCTACCTGGGCATGTTCAAGGTGACTGCCCCCCGCCTGGCTGACGAGCTGCTCAGAGGAGCAGAGCTGGGTGTAAGATGCAAAGCTACTGGGGCATTTGGGAAACCAGGAGACTTTCCAGGGGATGAAGAAAGCATGTATGCTAAGCCTTTTATTTTCCTTAATGGATATGGAGACTCTTCTATGTGCTGAGACATGCAATTAAGAGAGATTAAAATTGAATAAGTAAAAAATAATGGCACCATATATGACAATCTTTATGATAATCTCCTGATTAGGGTATTTTGCCATTAATGTACATTGCAAAGTTTCTATAACTCTTCAGAAAGCACCTGCCATTCTCATCTGCTTTAACAGATTTTGACATGGCCCATATAGATTAGTGATGACAGAGGAAGCTTGAATCCTTCCATTGGTATCAATAATGCCCTGTATTTGCTCACCTTTGCTGGGTCCTTATTTCTTTATCTGGAATATATGGGTCACTTTGTCTCCTTTATACCTTGTCAGAACTATGTGAAGATAGACATTTTGAACTTCTGGGAGAGAAGCGGGCTTCCATATGTCCTTTGAAGAAGCTGCCTCCTTTTCTGTGTAATTAGATGCAGAGACCTGAGAGCTTTCTCGAGCTCAGCTGAGTTTCTCTTTAACCCACAGCAGTGGGTTCCCTCTGACTGCAGGGAAGTTGACATCATTCTATGGAAATAAGCAAGACAATTTCCTTGTTCAGGAAAGGCAGGCTTCGAAGAGAAGGGATGGCTGTGGGGAGGGTGGAGGTGTGCCTCCTACCAGGAACACTCTGCCCCAGGGCATCCTGCCCCCAGAAGGAAAAGGAACCTGGCAGCCTCTGCAGCCATCCTGCTTTTCCACCCTTCAATCCCACTTACTCCTGATCCTCAGGGCAAGGCTGGGAGTGAGGGCTGAAGGCTTGAATGAAAGAAAGGAGGCTGGAGGATTTCAGGCAAGCACCTGAGGCTGGAGGTGAGGCTGTAGTTGTTGCTTTCCTCTTTTCACATCCTCTCCCAGGATATAGCTGCAGGCCTGAGGATGGGTGACATACAGCCTTGGGGAAAGATAAACTTTACACCCTAGATGCCCAGGCTCTATACCTGTCATCTTCAAACTTTAATACCCCTAAAATAATTTTGAAAAACCATGTATGTCCCTTTGCATGTTTTAAGTTGCCATCTAAAACTGTCACCATACTTTTAAGTATGTCATTTCCACAGCATTGTAAATATTGACATTAGAAAGATACATCGCTCCTTTAATGCTAATGAACTTTAAATACCAGAGCAATTTGACCTATCATCTATAAAACACATGAACAAGTACTTAAACACTCAGGTTTACATGGTTCCTTTTTCTTCTTGAATTTATATTTTCATTCCAGTTTCCCTACCAAATTTTATCCTTATGGATTCTCGTTTTATGCATGAAAGGCTTTTATTGGCCATTCTATCATAATTTAGTGTGACAGAAATATGTACAAAGATTTAAATATAATTTTTAATGCCCAATGATCATAAGTTTCTAGATGTTAAGAGATTTGGATTGAGTTATCATTACAATTATTAGTAATACACAGAAATAGGCAGTAGATCAAAATAATGTATATCTATCACAACTTTTGATGAATGTGAAAGATAAGGTGTACAATATTTTTGGAAATACCTCTTATATTTTTCTATTAGTTTGTATTCATTGATGAATATTATTTATTGCTAAGGTAAGGAATTAGATTAAGGTTCAGGATCAATTCTATTACTGTTTTTTTCATTTTTATAAATATAAGAAATGAGAAACGTTATTCACAATAAACCGGATGGGAAAGGAAAGAATTTTGTTACTGTAATGTGACAATTCTTTGAACTCATATCTCATTTTTTGCCTAAAATCACATGTTGGTCTCTTATCAAAATTTCTTTTTAATCTTCTCTCAGCTGATAATTCTTTGAAGTCTGTCCCCCTTCAGTGGTTTGAAAAGAATTGGAAACCACCAGACTTGCAAAAGAATTTATTTCCCAGTTACTAGAGACATTCATTTTCAACACCCATACCAATATTTCACAGAGTTTATTCATTTGTCTTCTGTAGGTTTTCTATCCTAAGATTTAGAATGAGTAAGAGATTTGTCTTTCCTTTTGAGAGTGGCAGGCATGTGTGTGTGTGTGTGTGTGTGTGTGTGTGCATGCACAATTGGGCAGGGAAATTGCTGGACCACAGCGAGTTCTCAGTGTTAGAAAAAATCCATAGGAGACTTGAGGATCTGCATAATCCTTCAAAACTATCCTTGCCTGGGTACCCATTGGAAAGACTTCATGTATCTCCAAAGTTATGTTATTGAAAACATTTCAGTGGGCACTGCAGTCTATCTCTGCCTGTTACACTCCATGGAAATTTTAGGCAATTACCCTTTAGCGGGAGTGAGAACCACTTGAGCTATACAATAACAAAAGAATGGAAACAACCCAGTCCTATCAATAGTGGATTGATTGGATAAACTGTGGTGTTATCATGCACATGGAGTGCTATCTAGCTATAAAAGGAATGAGAGAACCCCAGTGGGGGAAAAGAAGTAAAGTATGTAACAGGTATGGTATCCTACTTTCATTTATGAAAGTGAGGAAAATGAATATAATCCATATTTGCTTATGTTACAAACAATAAAAGAATAAACTAAAAACAAACATAAAATGGTTGCCTCTGGAGGGAGGAGATCAGGGTGAGGAGAGTGAACAGAGATGGAACTAGACTTAGATTTCATGTACCTTGATTTTTTGGTTTGACTTTAAAACCGTGCAACGGTTTTTGCATCTTTGTAAAACATTATGTCGAATGGGAAAGAAAAAGCAAAGCCATTCTTAAAAATCAAAAGGAAAATGAAATGGATTAACCTGTGTATTAGGTTGGTGACTTCGTCACTCAGAGAGGAATTACTTCACGTGACTTTAAAACATAGCAATGTTTTAGGTATGTCCCTAGTAGGTGTGTCTTAAAGATGAAAAGAACTGCAAAGACTGTAGACAGCTTTCAGCAATCATGTTGTTAGTAAAGATACTTGAACTGAATTTGAAATATATATATTAGGATAAAGCAAATAAGTAATACTACTAATGTAAGAATCAAGATTTTCAGCATAAGAAAAAAAATATGGATATAAAACCAAAGTCAAGTAAAAGCTCTGTAATCCTAAATTTGAGTTGGAAAAAGCAGTATAAACTCATGAAGTATTTTCTTTCGAAAGAAAAGTTTTTCCTAGTTATTTCCATTATAAGGACCCAGAAATACTGACCAACCCAACAGCAGTGAGCATTCCTGGCTTCCATAGTGTGGTCTCTAAATTCCATTGTCCACCAAAAGGATCCAGGGTTCCTTGAAAAAATGACAGAGTCTAGGGCCAGGGCAGCAAATGGACAAGATGAGCCTAGGATATTTTTTCTTGTCCAAAAGCAAGGATGCTATCAAAGACCACTGGGGTTTGGTGAGAGGTGCCAACTTGAAGAGGCTGCTACTGGCCAAAGATTGAACAGTTGAACATCAAAAAGAGCAATTATAATTGATGGAAACACTTCAAATGTATTCACACACACACACACACACACACACACACACACACACACAAGCGCACACACAAAGAATTGATGATGCTTCTCAAAACCAAACTAAAACAAAACAGTGTAACCAAATAGTGAAGGAAAGTTTCTAGTATAAACTGTTATCAGTGTAACCAAATAGTTAGTGAAGGAAAGTTTTTATTCATAGAAGATTTCCAGCTAATCTATGCAGAGGGAATGCTAGAATTAGAATGTCACCCTTTTAAAGCCACTAATGAAATAATGGATCTGGGCAATGATCATCAATGGCTGCTGACATTTTTAGGTAAAAGGGAACTTTTTTTTTTTTTTCTGGTACGCAGGCCTCTCACTGTTGTGGCCTCTCCCGTTGCGGAGCACAGGCTCCGGACGCGCAGGCTCAGCGGCCATGGCTCACGGGCCCAGCCGCTCCGCAGCATGTGGGATCGTCCCAGACCGGGGCACGAACCCGTGTCCCCTGCACCGGCAGGTGGACTCTCAACCACTGCGCCACCAGGGAAGCCCTAAAAGGGAACTTTATAAAGGAAGATCAGGCTGACAGTACCCGAATCCACAATAACAGAGGTGGTGGAAGGTATTACTCAAGGTAGTGTAATCCGAAGCTCTCCAAGAAGTTATTTTATTTTTAGACTCATTTCTTGGAATTTTCGTCTTATTCCTATATATTTCCTATTTTAAAGCTCAGCTTTCAGATCCTTAATGTATCTCATTGAGAGCTTGGATCATTAGCAAGAATTTCTCAGGCAGTGCCTAGGCAAATCACCTTATCTTCATCTGTGAAATGGGGCTACTAGGGAATTCTACCACATAGGACAAGAGAGAGGATTAAATGTGGGGTGTGTGTAAACATCCAGTGGCTGATATTTAGTGTGCATTAATTAGGACTATTTTTATTAAGATTATTATTTCAGCCCATTGCTTGCCTGGCTAGGTTTCGCTATGGGGATATTTGTCAGTATTTTTTTTTACCAAGGAAGGATTTGACCACTACCTTTCCCAGACTGTATCTCTCCAATGTGGGAGAAGGACACAAGAATGCAGGTAGCTCTGAAGGAAAATCAGTGTAGTCTAGGTGGATCTATGGGAAATATGGACAATCTAGGAAATCAGGTTTGCTCTGCTGCTCACTACACATAGGGCACAGTCATTGCACTTTACGTGTATTATTTTTTGTATTTAGTGATGCTCAGTTGGTTTTTATATACATCATCTCACTTTAGATACGGCTGTTGCTTGACTCCTATGTTGAAGATGAGGAAACTGAAATTCAAAGAGGTTAAGAGCTTGTCACAAGTCACATCAGGGCTTCCCTGGTGGCGCCGTGGTTGAGAGTCCGCCTGCCAATGCAGGGGACACGGGTTCATGCCCCAGTCTGGAAAGATCCCACATGCCGCGGAGCGGCTGGGTCCGTGAGCCATGGCCGCTGAGCCTGCGCGTCCGGAGCCTGTGCTCCGCAACGGGAGAGGCCACAACAGTGAGAGGCCCATGTAGCGCAAAAAAAAATAAGTCACATCAGAATACAAGCTTCTGACTTCCAACTTATTACTTTTCATTGTTATATCACAGTTCACTTGAAATGTTTTAGTCCACTTCTGGAGGAATGTCATATAAACTTCACCTACATTGGTGGTGCTGCCCAGAGAAAATCTTGATAAAGTTCTTCTTAGTGGTACCTCTGTGGCCAATTAATACCCTTCTGATAATTTTCTGCCCAGACGCTTAAGCTCATCAAAGTTTACACCAGCACATTCAAATTTCTCTTATGGTAAACTTGGAAATTTCAATTTGGAATGGCTCTTTCAGATTGTGTATAAAATCATCAAATGAGGCAAACAACCAGCATCAATTTGGAGGAATCTGTTATTTACCATTTTTCATCAAGAAAAATGTTCCCATATTCCTAACCTCTTTTTCTTTTTATTCAAGAAACCAGGTACAATAAACCATTCCACTAGATTCTATTAAAAACCCAATTTTTCTTCAAAAGTAATATTTTGATTTAGAATGTAAATAAATTAGGTCCACTGGTTTTCCTTTAGTCATATGTTTATTTTTTTCTTTTATTGTTTAAAATTTTCAGATGTGGCACACGATTATGATAAAATTACAAACAGCATAGAAATACATACTATGGTAAAAAAAATGGAAGTTTCTCTTTGGTCGGTTCTCACTCTCCTTTCTAGAGAAAACCACTGGTTTAATGGCTATATTTCTGGACCTTTTCTATGCATTTACAGAGTTATATAATACATTATTGCCTTTTAATATATTTCCTTATGCATACACTTTTTTTTTTTTTTTTTTTTTTGCGGTACTCGGGCCTCTCACTGTTGTGGCCTCTCCCGTTGCGGAGCACAGGCTCCGGACGCGCAGGCTCAGCGGCCATGGCTCACGGGCCCAGCCGCTCCGCGGCATGTGGGATCGTCCCGGACCGGGGCACGAACCCGCGTCCCCTGCATCGGCAGGCGGACTCTCAACCACTGCGCCACCAGGGAAGCCCTATGCATACACATTTTTACATAAATGAGAATGCTAATATATATTTTTAATGTTTTGCATTTTCATTTACTATATCCTAGACGTATTGACATATCACTCTACATAACTCTACTGTATTCCTTTTAACTGCTGCATATACATTTAATGATGAACAAATTGCTGCCCTTAAAAACAATGAAATAAAATATCTTCAACGAAGTATTTTTGCTTACATGAGCAAGTATTTTTCCAAGACTTCTAGAAGTAAAATTACTGGATTAAAAGACACTTAACATCTTTAGTGTGGACAGATTCTGCCAGGCTGCCCTCAAAAAAGGCTACCCCAGTCTTAGCAAGGAATAACTCTTCCTCAGGACCTCTCATGCACTGGATAATACCAGTCTCTTCATTTTCCCCACATAATATTAAAAAAATGTGTCTTTTATTGTTTTGACATTTCTTCATGTGTTTGTGGCCATTTGTAGCTGTTTTGTGAATCATCTACTCTTACCCTCGATTCATTTCTCTGTTGGATTTCTTGTTTTTAACTAATTTAAGGAAGCACTTTATAATATATGGATTTTAATTCCTTGTTACATATATTGCAAATATTTTCTCTGTCATTTGTCTTTTAACTATGCTTATTTTGTATTTTGCCATGAAAAAGTATTGAATTTTATACCAGTGGTATCTCTGAATTCTGTCCTTTATGGCTCCTTGAACATGTGTCTTATTTAGGAAGGCCTTCCTCTCCTGAGGTTATCCAAATACTTTTCTAAGTTTTCTTCTAATATGATTATTGTTTTGTTTTTTATGTTTAGCTCTTTAATCCATCTGGAAATGATTTTTGTATATGGTGTGAGGTAGGTATCTAAGTGTACTTTTTAAATGAATAGTTCATTGTCCCAACACTGATTACTAACCTATCATTTCATATATTAAATTCCAGTATTGATACATGGGTCTGCTTCTGGACTCTATTTTGTTCCATTGATCAGTGAAATTGTCTATTGCTATACCAGTAACACAGTGTGTTCATTCCTGTAGTTTGATAATATGTTATGCTATCTGATACAGCTAATATCCCTTGTTGTTCTATCTCAAGTATATCTTAGTTTTTTTAATCAAATATTTACTCCTCTCGATGAATTTTGGTATCATATTGTCAGTTTCCATATATCATTCCATTGAGGGTTTTATTTAGATTGTGTTGAATTTTTAGATTAATTTTGGGGAAGAATGAGAGGTTCATGATATTGAGTCTTCCTATCCAAGGAAAAGACAATCTTTCCATGTATTCAGATCTTCTTTTATGTTTTTCAGTACTTTTCTTTACATAGACCTTGTATATTTTCTGCTAAAGCTATACCTAGGAATCTTAAACATTTTGTTGTTGTTGCTAATGTACAAGCATGTTTATTGAATTTTGAAGTCATTTTACTAGTGCATGAGAATAGTCTGATTTTTGTATATTCATTTCATGTCTGGGTAGCTTACTAAACCATATAATGGTTCTAATTGCTTTTTAGCTAATTGTCTTGAACTGTCATATCATATGCGAACAATGGTGTTTTGACTCCTCCTTTTCAGTATTTTTACCTTGTTTTTATTCCTGCTTTATTGTAGTGGCTAGGGCCACCTGAAAAGTATTAAATAAAATCAGTAATAGAAGATACCTTCTAATATGATATTTAGTATATTAAATACAGGAAGTTACCGTTTATTACTAATGAATTAGGGCTTTTAATCAGGAAAGGGTGTTGGTAATTTTGGGCATCTTTTGAAAGAATGGCTTTTCTTCTTTTATTTTTACCTTATGTTTACTTTGTTTCTTGGAATTTCAGAGTTCCTGTGAGGATAATATGTGATTGGTTTTCATAAACACCTTTTAGATAACTGAAATTAATATGCAGCTTTTTCAGGAGGCTGAAATGTACACGCATCACTCATATATATCAATTAAAACTCATTATTTTTATTTTTTAAATGTATCTTTATTTTTGTTGTCTTCTTGATCTATCATTTTGCAAAATAAGTGTTTTAATTTTCCATTGTAATGGTAGCTTTGTTAGTTTTCCTTTATTTATAACCTGTTTTACTTTTTATACATTTTTGTTGCTATCTTAATGGAGCAAAAGAGTTCATAATTTTCATAATGGCGAATTTTACCATCTTCAAATATAATATAGACCACTTTGTATCCATTTAGTTCTTGGCTTTCTAAAATTTTTTCATATATGCATTCAATTTTGATATGTTCTATATTGAATATATGACATATATTCAATATACTATATATGAATTATATTTTCAATGTATATTATACATATTGAATATTATCTATTCAATATATATTATATATTCAATTATATATTGTCATTTATGTATAGTGAATATTATACACATTGTATATTCAATTTTTTTAATGTTTGTTATATTTTTGTATTCTTTCAAAAGTTTCAGTATTTTCAAAATTCTTTCAAAATTTTCAGTATTTTCTGTTATTTCCTTTTAAATATGTCTTTTCTAGATAACATGCATACTGATTTTTTAACATAAATGTTTCTCTTATTTAAGAGGTGTCATATATAACCCATTAATTCTTATTGTTTATAGTGATATTATTTAAACTTCTTTTTCATTTTGTGCTATTCACTATTATCCCTCTCCCCTTTTGTACTCTTTTTGGTATTGGTTAGAGATTTTTAGTTCTATTTTCCTGAAACTGGTTTGGAAGCTATATGTACTATTTCTATTCTTTTAGAAGCTACTTTAAAATTTTAGCAAGCACATTTAAATTTAAACTGTTATAATCAACAACTGATGACTTTCTATAAGCTCCCTTGCCCTTTCTTCTAAAAGACAGAGCCCTTATCAGGCTTTTGATTATTTCCCTACCTACTCGTCTGTGCACTTATTGTTGAAATTATCTGGAAGTTTCATTCCAGAATATTGTTAATAATAGCAGTGATAGTACTATTTGTATTATTACTATTATTATTTACTTTATGCCTCTATTTTACAGAAATCATTTATTAGTAATTATATTACATTTTACTACCATATTAGTGACCATTATTTAGATTTAAATTGTGTTTTTGTGGCTTATTTGCTTTGCACTCTTTGTTATATTCCAAGTCATCGTATATTTTAGATTCTTTTTCCGTTTTTCTGGAGTACATTCTCAATTTTTTCTTCTTTGTTTTTCTCAAAGGCTATGTGTGGTACACTTTCTGAGTCTGCTTGTCTGAAAGAAACATCTTCATTTGTCTTTACATTTGATACAGAGCTACCTTGATTATAAAATCCCAGGTTGAAAACAACTTCTGCAAATTCATATTATCATTTATCTTCTAAAATACTTCAAGTGGATAAGGCAAACATGATCTCTTTTTTTTTTTTTAGAAACAAGGTTGCCCATCGCCAACAAGTCATTCTTTCTTAAGTGTTTATGATTATAATTCCTCCAACTGGCCCATCATAAAAATGAGAACTTTGATTAATACCAATAGTTCGTCAGGACATTTATACAGAGCTTTTTCTATCAGTCAAAAGCAGTTTTCCAACAAGTTTCATGTATTAGCCAGAAGTTCCCATTTCTGATGCTCTATCTATGAATGATACAGTTAGTTCCTGTGTTCTAAAACATGCTGTGAATTTTCTTCCACTTATGCTAATAATATCTCTAACCTCCTGGGCAGTGAGGATTTCCCTAACGTTTTTTCTCAGGAAAGTGTACCCTGAATGTCAGTAACTTCCTCTTGCCCTTGGCTGTCAGATCTGTAAACCCACAGGTGGCTGATGTCCTCCTCGGGCTATTTAAAAAAAAACACTTTCCTTACTGGTCTTTGAGATCTTGATAAGAACGGTTGTGAATTCTCTTCTGGTCCACCTGATTTCTCATTAGCATGTGGTCTTTCATACTTTTGAACTTCCCTATCCCCTTCACTCAGAACACTGAGTTCTAAGTAGCAGTGAGAAATTCAAGATTGTCAGATAAAGCTAAAGTCATAGTAATACAGATTAGATGCACATGGACCATGCTGTGCTTTAACCTCCTTGGCCAAGGAGTCTAACCTAATGTCTGCAAATACTCTGATACTTGGTAGCCTTGCTCAGTGATTCTGTGACTTCCCTCTGGACTCCCTCTCAAGGTTAGATTAGATTGTAGTACCAGATTCTGAAATCTTCTCTCCCACTTCAAATCATCTTGTAATCTTTCTTTATATTCCATGCCAAGGAACATACCTTCCCTTAGGTGTTATCTCTAATTGCTACTCTAGCTGCCTGCAGTATCGTAGGCTTATCTCCACTGGCCCCCCACGCCCCGTCACAAAAGTTGCATCACGTTTGGTTATCTTAGAATAAGATGCATCAAGAGGGCATCTGCCTATGAAGAGTGCAGACTGATGTGACTGATTCTGGCAATCTGGTCACTGTGTGTGCTTCTGTCTCGACCCCTTTTAGGTGGGAGGACACACCATGCTCCCCATTCGTTGGATGCCCCCTGAAAGCATCATGTACCGGAAGTTCACTACGGAAAGCGATGTGTGGAGCTTTGGGGTGATTCTCTGGGAGATCTTCACCTATGGAAAACAGCCATGGTTCCAGCTCTCAAACACAGAGGTACAGAAAGGGGACAGATGGGAAGCTTGACTTGAAGGAAGGCTGATAAGAGACATCTCAGGCCAGCACTTAGAGTGTGTAAAACATTAGGTGGGGTTTGGAGCCAGCAGAGCAAATGCTGGCAGAAGCAGAAGGAGAGACCTTCTTGGTAGAAAAAAAATTATAGCTGTAGGAAATGTGCTGTGATTGTCAAGAGAGCATGAAATTAGATGTTGAAATTGAGATGCAAGTCACGGTTCTGTTTGCTCTGCTACACTTAAAAATCACAAATGTTTCACTAAGAAAGTGAAAACAAAAAACAACTATGAGTTTTTCAATTGTGCCATCTTGTGGAAACACCTACTATGCCCAAGTCATCTGGGTCCCCAAAGGCTTTAGGTAGACCAGGCCCAGAGATGTGCAGGAACGTGAACTGGCAAAGCAAATTTCATGTTACTGACAGAGCTGTGTGTGGACTTCCAGGAATAAGATGAATCATAACAGTAAATGTAATAATATACACATTATGTATTTTATACTTTTGATTTACAATATTAATAAAAAATGCTAGTCATCAAATTTAATAATAGCTAACATTTAGTGCCAGGCATTTTCCTAAGCACATTAGCCTAAATTAACTCAGTACTTTTCACACAAACACTTGTTGAAATTCAGGACAAAGGAAGGGGCGCTGCTTGGGGTTCTGGAATGGACTGGCCAGAGGTGAAAGCATCAGCCTGGAGAAGGCTTGGGCCGTGGTCCAAAGCAAGATGCTTCTCAGTGCCATTGTGTCCTCCCAGGGAACTCAGTCCAGTCTGTAGGCAGTAAAGGGCTTGGTCTCCCAACCCAGCAGACCTATAAAAGATTGCAGTTTATGGTCTTCTGTTTTCCGGGAAAACATGAACATGAGGACCTTTTAATATTAGAATCCTATCTGAATATTCCAGAAAGTGTCTCTCTTCTTGGAAGCTATGTTCATTTTTGCTTTCCTATACCCTGACCGTTTAATTAAGTAAATGTCAAAGACTGAAAAGAAGGCATTTCATTACATTTGTAACGTCTCATCATTTGCAAACTGAATGGGTCCTGACCACATTTCCCAAAATAGGACAAAATATTTTGACGACCTTTAAAAAAAATGTAAGTGGGTATATTAGAACTCATTTGTTATGATGCTTTAAAAAATTATTGTTTTCCTGGGTAGGGGGTAGTGGTAAACATACACACACATACAAACGCATGCATGCATATATACACATGCTCGTGTACATGTGTTGGCACATTTGCATGCACTCAGGCACACAAGGTACCCTGATCACAGCCCCTATGTAGTTTGGTTGCCCTAGTAAAGAGGGGAATCTGGGCTGAGGGTTCTATTGGTCTCAGCAGATGATCTGTCCTGGTTACCTAAACTGGCTTAGAGTAGCTAACGGGGCTCTTGTGGTCGTCTCTGACACTGCTTGGTAAGGCACTGGCCTTGAAGATGGGCTTCCTACCCCCAGCCACCGCTTCCACTCTACCAACACCAGCAGTGAAGTCCTGACAGTCACTGATAATGAGTTGCTCTATTGAAATTGACAAGCTGGAGAGCCCCACATTGGAGGAGACACCACCCTTCAGTGCTTTTAATCTTAGCACTAGGCAGTGGCTACTGCAGTTTGAACTGGACCCCTTTTCATGGAGGTGAAGGTAATGGAAGGTGGAGACAGGGTTCAAATAAAAACGGGACAGGAACAGCTGGAGACCTTTCAGGCTGGCAAAGAACAGAGCCTAGTGGGCCTTTGCAGACTCTGGGGTGACCAGGACCAGGAAAGTCCTAACACAGTGATTGTTTGACAAGCCATCTCGGAGTCAGAGTGACATGAGCCCACACTCTAGACAAGGCGCTGTTGGGGGCAGCCTAGGGAGATAAAAACTATATACAGATTAATGGGGGCAAAGAGAGGGAAATAACATTTTTCACATACTCTACTAGAGAAAATTCTGTGTGATTTTTATCATCACGGTCTGTCTTCAAAATGAGGAAACTGTGGTTTGGGGTACATAAGTTGCCCAAGGTTACAGCGGGAGAGTTAGGCAGAAGTTAAAATAACCTGAGAACTGTAAGATAGAATCTTGAAAATTCACAATGTCAGCAAAGAAATCTTTTGGGGGAATTGGAATTGAACTGCAACTTACAGGCGTGGTCCTGAGGGGCCAGCTGGGGATGGTCCAGGGGTATGTTATTTGCTTTCTTCCTACTCCTCCCTATGGCCTCCCGTTTGGTACAGTGGCTCATACAATCCCTTTCCCTGGCCTCATTTGGTCCTTACAGCAGTCTTAGGAGGTGGTCAAGGGAGACATTTGATCCGCATCTTACAGGTGAGGATGCTGAGATCCTATGAGGTTAATTGACTTTCTCCGGACACCCAGCTGGGCAGTGGTGAATCAGGCGGTTAGTCCTAGTGTTAAGGACTTTTCAAGAAACAGAATACATGGTTTAGTGCAAAGAGCAAGGGAGGATGAGCCTCACTGAGGAAGGGACCTGTGTAATGGCTTAGAGGTAAGCATCACATGTGCACCGAGGCTGTGCCTGGGAGGGGAGCTTGACAGGAAGTGGGAGCCATGGAGGGGCAGAGCTCCTTCAAGGGGGTTTCAAAATCATGCAGGCTCCTAAGAGGGGGTGGGACAGACAGGTCAGTTGCCAATCCCCACTGCCAAGTGGGAAATGAATGCAGCTCAGTCATCTAGATAAGATTCAGGACTAGAGAGGAAGAGAGAAGTGAAAGGAAGAGTGTCTGTGGGAGTTGGAGGCCTGGCCTAAGAGATGGAGAATAGACGGCAGCCGTGGGCTGGACCAGCTAGTGCTGGATCATGGCCCTTGGAACCCATGCACAGGACAGGTGAGCAACTCTGGTCTCCAGCCCAGCCTCAGGAGGGTACCCCGCCTCTGCACTGAAGCTCATCAGTGATGTCATTGCCTTCTGCTGCGCCTGAGCCACAGGGCCAAGGCTGAGCTTTGGTGATAACTTCCCTGTTCTCCTCCCTTTTTCAGGTCATTGAGTGCATCACCCAAGGTCGTGTTTTGGAGAGGCCCCGAGTCTGCCCCAAAGAGGTGTACGATGTCATGCTGGGGTGCTGGCAGAGGGAACCACAGCAGAGGCTGAACATCAAGGAGATCTACAAAATCCTCCATGCTCTGGGGAAAGCCACCCCCATCTACTTGGACATCCTTGGCTAGTGGTGGCCAGTGGTCGTGAATTCATATTCTGTTGCCTCTTCTCTCCCGGCCTCACACCCCTTCTTTTCCACTGCACAGACTCTTTTCTTCCATCCTTGACTGAAGCAAACATCTTCATATAAACTCAAGTGCCTGCTACACATACAACACTGAAAAAAAAAGAAAGAATAAAAACCCTGTAAGGCAGTTTGGCATATATATATATATATATATATATATAATATATATATATTTATATATCTAACTATCTATCTATCTATATCTACAAAGAGATAACCTCTTCTCTAATGCACAGAGAAGCTGCTGATACACAAACCATAAGACTGTAACAACAACTCAGAAAATCTTAAGTATTATGAATGCAATTGAAACTTCCCTTAGACGCAGGCTGTGGCCCGTGCTTCTTCAGCTCCGACTTCTGGGAGCAGAAGACTTTGACGATGCACAGAGACAATCTTCACGTTGGGACTGGAGGAGCTGGGGTGGAGTGCCAGTCACTGCTGCACAGGTGATCATCTGCACAGGTGTGTTAGCTCCAAGCTCTGCATATGTGCATGGGCAGACCTCATCGACAGGCTCAGCAAGGAAAGAACACCGAACCAGGGGCCTCTGGGACGCCTCACACATCCCCTGACCATCTGCTCCACGCCTTCCTCCTTTCCTCCCCCTCAAGACAATTTTCTAATTTGTCTTTTCTAGAAAGTATAGTTCTGATGCTTTGGGGAGTCAGCAATGGCGCCTACAGGTAAACACTGAACAAAACAACAACGACAGCAAAACACAAAACAATGGCGACAGTGGACTACATCCATCTTGTTGTAAACTATGCTCAAGTTCCTTCCTGAATTTGAAAGAGTTGTGTCATCTCTCCTCTGGACTTCAAGAACTGGACTTTCTGGATTTAAAGAACCACAGAATTAAAAGCTGAAATCTGAACCCTGCAACGCACTGCCTCCTGTCTTTCCATCATTGGAAAGTCTCCTTGGCCGCACCTCCGACATTCAGGCTATTGGGGAGTTAAGGGGGGTGTCAGACATCCCCCGTGTTGTCTGCACGTGTGGGCACAGCAGGGTTCCAATGGCAGGAGACTTCATTCTTTGCAGGTCTTATAAGGTCTGCCCCTCTGGGTCGTCTATTTCTCAACCCGCCTTCTCTAGATTCTAGCTCGCACTTCCTGGGCCTCTAGGAAGTCCCAGGTAAACCCCACTGCCAAGAAAGGGGCCCAGGTCTGGCGAGAGGCTGGGGCAGTGCTTGCTTCAGGGAGCCAGGCAGTGGAGTGGGCAGGAGCCGGGGGGCGGGGCGGGGAGAATCTGTTGGGCACCTACATCCAGCCCCTTGTCATTCTCCTCACGTTTCCAGCCCCTGGAAGGATTGATGCATCTGCCTTTGAGTGCTGTGAAAATGCAGGGGCTGAGAAATCACTTCTGTGGACTGGGTGCAGGGGGAGGGGCCGAGGCTGCCTGGGGAAGCATCCAACGCCTGGCCGCTGCCGCAGGCTTGGCATCTTAATGAGGACGGAGCCCTGACCAGGGAGAGAGAAGGAAGCATTTGGGCTGGGGCCAGCTCCCTCTGCCCCGACACCAGGGGAATCACTGCCTTCCCAGCTGCCGCTGTCAAAGACTGCGACAGGGGTGCACCTCCGGGCCCCCCTGACCCGTGACAACAAAATGCCCGTGGAAACCCACAGCCTAGCCCCACAGAGCCCTCCAGCTGGGGAGAAGAGGATGTGCTTCTCCCAGGCCACCGGTCCCTCCGCCTCACCCAAGCACAGAGCTACCGAAGGGACTGGCTTTGCCCAACTGGAGCCTCTGGGTCCCCCGACCTGCACCCCTCTTGGCCAGCTTAAGGGACCATCAGCCGCCTGGATGTTCTGGTCAGCTGCAGTGCAGGCATCCTGTGTGGGGTTTGGGACTGAATTTTGTGTTGGTGGTTTTGCTTCTTTTTTTAGACCCACAGATATTTTTTATTCCGAGCTGTGCTCGGACTGTAGGCCACGGTGGCGGGGGCTGGGGGGAGGTGGGGGGGGTGGGGGGGGTTGGAGGCATGCTTCAGGGATGGCTGAGGCTGCTGAGTGGGGCCGGGAGGGGAGGGAGGGGAGTTGGAGTTGGGTGTGTCTTTTCTCTCTGTGCTGTGTTCCCAGCCCCGAGGACTTTGGAGGAGAGCTCTTGGGATGCACCCCCTCAAAAGAATCCTGTGCTATCCTATGGCAGTCTCCCCCCTTGTCTTTCCACCTGGTGGGCCTTGGTCTCTTCCGGGGCTGTTAATGCTGGGTTGAACTCTGCAGTCTGGTTTGGCCCTAGCGAACTAAGGGAAAGTTGTTCAAGGAGGGAGCGATCTGGGGCAGCTGCAGGGAGGTGTCTCTTAGTGAGAGATGAGGCTCCAAGGCTCCTGTTGCTGCCACGTCCTCCCCCATACAGACACTGTGTAGCTTCCATCTTCTTGGCTGTGTGTTCCTAGAACCTCAGAGTCCCTGATAGTCTGGAAGAAAGGGAGGGTGGGGAGGGATTGATGGGCAATTGGGAATGCAGAATGTAGTAGGGTTTTAGCTCAGGGCGCTGCGTCCTCATGGCCTAATGGAAGTACGCAATTCCTTTGCGGACAAGGAGACTGGTGTTGTCAGATTGCCCTTGTCTGAGTCTCTTCAGCCTCTGTGTAGGCCTTGGGGTCACACCCTCTTCACGTCCATCGTAAGCAGCTGTCTCCTGTAAGACTCCAAGATGAAGGGTACGGGGTTGGAGGAACAGAGGGGGTGGGCCTGCTTTCTCACTGCCCTTGCTGTGCTCTCTGTGTAGAGAGTCTGCATGTTGACTTACTAACCTCAGCAGGTGGAAGAAATAAAAAGTCTTTTTGGAGAGTGAAGGAGACAGAGAATGGGGCTGTGGAAATGGAAAGGGTACTCAGGGCTCTGGGGTGAGCAGAGGAGGTGGATTCTTCTGTAGAGGGAGGACCGAGAAGACTCCCCCATGTCTCCGTTTCTCCATCTGCAGAATAAGAGGTGTGTTTGCTAATCTCTGGCCCCTTCTACATTCTGGAATTCTTAGACTCCAACAGCACCGACTCTCTGTGTCCCTTTTCTCAGGACCACTCTGGAATGCCAGGGCAGCCCTCTGCAGGCCTTGCATGGGTGGGGGCAGTTGCCTCAGAGGGCTCATTGGCCTGAGCACAGGTGGGTTCCAATAAGACTGTCCTCTCCTCCTTTGCAGTCACAACGATGCAGGAGCTGAAGTGCCCGAGGTTACTTTACACCTACAAGGAGCATCTGGTCTCCTTCACCCTCCTAGACTTCCTACACAGGCAAAAGGCCCTGGTGAAGTGTTATTTACTTATTTATTTTTAAGGAGCCTGAGGTAGTTAAATGGGTGTTGAAATGACATCCCATTAGCCAGTATGGCCACTCCAGTCTACTTCAATCTCATCGCCCCCTACCAAACTCCACGGTTTAGAAGTCCATGTCTGAGCGACCGGGAAGGGGTGTAGCATTATGCAAGCTCCTTTGTAGCTGTGATAGATGCTCCAGGTTCCCCAGGCTGGTCTCCCTGCCATGCCATCCTCACCTGGTCCCCTCCAGGACTGGGTGTGAGTGACCTGCTGTTGGATGCCCACCTTGGAGTAGGGTGCCATGGCCAAGGGTCCTTCCAGTTCTTTACTTTGGATGTGAACCGGATGCTGCCCTCTAATTATATCCCTGACCTCTGGGTGGATCTTGATTTAGTTAACAGACAAAATCTTGATGCTTCCTCCGCTCAGAAGACTGTGCACAAATCATCCCTGGAGAGAGGCTTCCCGCTGGAGGCAAAGGATCCTTGGTCCCTCGGGGTTCAGCTTGAACATGACTCTTTTTCTCTGGTGATGCTTACTTTGCAGACTACACCAGTGCATGTATTTTTGGTGCTAAATACTACAGAAATCAACACCAATGGGAGAGCAGACTGCAGGTTTCTGGGGTTGCACGAGACTCAACTCAGAAGCAAAAGGGGTCAGTCATGCCTGGAGAGTGCAGGATACATGGGAAGTTAGGTGGCAACATGGAGTGGTGGAAAGACCATCGAAATTCCTGGCTTTGCTCTAGTTACTCAGGTGGCATTGGCCAAGTCAGCTAACTTTTCAGATTATCAGATTTCTCATCTGAGACATTTAGAAGGTGGAAATAGATATCTTTAAGGTCTCTTTCAGTTAAAAAAGATTATGTTCTGGCCTCACTTTTTGTTTTTTTAAACTTACTTGTTAGAAATAAGAGAAAATAAAAGGTCGTTAACGATGGGGATGAGGGACAGTTATCAATGGTAAGAAATTGATTATAGAAGGCAACAAGAAAGGCTCAGTGACTGTTAGATTTAAGGGCTGTTGGTGGAGGGAGGCCAGGCAGACAAGCCCAGGACCCGATTTTCATGCTCTTCAGGGAGGCTGCCATCCGGCCCCTTGACTGACTGTCAGCGGCCTGTCCTCCTCAACTGGCCATCCTACTCCATTCAACACCAACATACCCAAAGTTGACAGAAACTATTCCAAGATGTGGAGACGGGCCTGCCTACTTCCCAGACAGGCCACTGGCAATCTGCACTCTGGGTCAACATCCAAGAGATTTTTACCTTCACCTGCTATTGTGAGGAGCTAGGATGTTGGAAAGAGGGCAGCATTTTAAGGTACAGACCATTCACTAAAGTTCTTCTCCATTCAGGAGTGATGAGCGGCTTCTTTGCCGCACGTTTCCAAACCCAACAGCAGCAGTATTATTTTGACTCGAGGTACGGTTATTCCAATGGACAGTCTTGAGATCTGGGGTCTTTCTTGTGCTTTGCTCAGAGTCTGGAGCAGAGAAACATCTATAGACGTTTGTCCCATGCGCCCGTGTGTGTTGGCAGTCTAGACAGCTGCCCTCTAATGTCCCTGGGATGCCTATTGTCAACTTTGGGTGAGAGCCAGCCTGCTAGAATACTCCATGCCATTTGCCTGAGAGCCAAAAATGCTGCTGTAGCTACTATGTTTTTGGTTACTGGAGCACCATTATCTTCTTTGACACCATTTCTTTCTTTCTTTTTTTTTTTGGCCAACACTTACTAGGTTTCAAAGGAAGATTCCAAGTTTTTGTATCATCATTAATATATCAATATAGGCTTCGGAACATGTTTTGGGATGCATAACATCACCGGGAATGTCATCATAAGGAGAGTATAGGCCTATATACATTGTATGCTTATATCTATATATTTAATTGGGATGGCTTCATGGAAGTTCCCCTTGGAGTCAGCAAATTGATTCCATCATTCTTCATCTCTTTGACCCTTACATTTCTCAGGGATGAGAAATCCAGAGATGGACTGGCCTAAGACATTCAGAAAGGTCCTGATGGGAAATCTGGCATCTTGTAAAGTTTCATCATTTGGTGCTCCCTGAATTAAATTATGCTGACGACAACATTCTGAGCATCTGAAAATCACTCTTCCTGGTTGATAGATCACACAAGAGCTAACCGTTTCTACCACATCACATCCCATTTTCGGGGTTGCTATTGAAATCACCAGCACTGCAGGTGAAACCAGCGCCTAGGAGGGACGGGACAGAGAGAATGTGAGATGACGATCATTGTTTACTCTTTCTGAAAGGCATTGCTGACTGTGGGAGATGTGGTGAATATCTGAAGGCCTGCATTGGGTACTAGGACTTTTGCTGTGAACATAAGCTGTTTCACCCTAAGGTTCTGTGTCTTGGCTTTTGACAGTCTCTGTTTTCCTAGTGCATTCCTCCTAATCATAGTTCTGTTGACTGTCTAAACACATTCTGTACTTTGCAACAAGAGATCCTCTGGCCCAAGTCTTGGTATGCCAACATAGACACTTTTCTGTTTCACGAGGAGATCCAAGGGGATTGGGGGCCTCTCTCAAAGTACTTGGAATTCTTGGGCAAAATAAGAAAATCAGATTCCCCTTCATCTTTAACTGACCAAGTTCCAAATTTATAACAAGACCTGGTCTGATATTTGCAGTATGGATGGTGTCTTAAGCCAGTGAGCTGGGCTATTTCCCATCCTACAGAGGCAGGACAGTGAGCTCTATTTTTTCCGAATCACCAAGGTAAACGATGCTTTGTGTGCAGTGCCATGGCCCAAGCTTGTAGCTTGCAAGAGATACTTATGGCCAACAAATCTAGAAGTTTCTAATAGAAGATGTGTCAAGATAGTGTAGTTGGGGAAAGGCCTGTTGGATTCTCCTTCTGAGAAACGCCTTGTCACTCAAGTCTTGTTTTTCAGTTTAACATCTCACGAGAGAAGTTGGTTTCTTCTCAGTTTATACTGTGACAAATTTATGTATCCTTCCTGAACGTCCGAAGGTAGACTGAGAGCCTGGACAGCCACTAACCATGGTCTACTCTGACATTCTTATGGATGCAACATCTCTAAAGCCCAGTGAGAAATATGAGTGCCTAAGCTAAGTCTGGTAGCTTTTCCTTCTTCTAAGAAGAGTACATGGGGGCTTCCCTGGTGGCACAGTGGTTGAGAGTCTGCCTGCCAATGCAGGGGACACGGGTTCGTGCCCCGGTCCGGGAAGATCTCACATGCCGTGGAGCAGCTGGGCCCGTGAGCCATGGCCGCTGAGCCTGCGCGTCCAGAGCCTGTACTCCGCAACAGGAGAGGCCACAACAGTAAGAGGCCTGCATACTGCAAAAAAAAAAAAAAAAAAAGAGTACATAGGAGTCATAAAAACAAATTTTGTAATATGTTAACAGGTAGGACATACTCAAATGAATAGCTTCCTGACATCTTTTGTTTTCTCTTGGAGAAGAGTTTATGTTCCATCTCCATTTAACAGCTTCCCGACATTACTTGATGCCTCTGAGCTCACGTTCGGAGTGAATAAATAAACCTGGTCCAGATGATTTGATGACTGCTTTCCACAGTAGAGAAGTAAATCTCAGTAAAGAAGCTTGTCTTTCATTTCTGTCCTTTTTTTCCTTTTTCTTTCGACTCCTATCCTCCTGCTTCCATAGGACTGACAATCCAGTTTCTTAAACTTCATGAAGGTCTTGATACGAGGTGAATCCCGGGACCACAAACAGTTGGACTTCAAACGGAGAAAATTGGCACTGAATGATTCGGCACACAAAGCAGGAAACTTTCATTTCCTGCAGGCAGGATGGAAATGACTGTTATATTAAGACTTCTGAAGGAGCCCTGCCCTGGAGTAATTTCAGTGCTGTCAGACAACGTTGACATCTAGATTAACCTTTGTGCAGTGAAGTTTACTGCAGAGCTCATTGAGATGCATGCGGTGGATCTCTGCAAATCGCATCTGGAATCCCATCAGCCACACCCCCTGCCTTCACTCCGCACCCACTCTTCTCTGCATCTGGGCTCTGACCCCAGGAGAAGGAGTTTTGACCTCTCTCTGACCACGGTGCTGAACCAGGCTTTGTGCTCAGAGTGACGTGTTTGTCATCGTATTGGTTTTCCCCTGAGGGGACTACAAATCAAGGCACGAAAGCCACTCTACTGATGACAAACAGCTTTGCCGTGTACCTTTATGCTGCACAAAGTGAAATGGTTTATAAAGAGTTAGTGTGCCCCGTGTCCGTGAGCCCTGCTCTGGGCTCTCCGGTCCTGCAGCATTTCCAGGTTCAGATGTAACAGGTCCTGACTGCAGCCCGGTGGTCAGGTGGGGACAGTGGGTTCTGATGGACAAAGGGCTTGCCCTATGTCTGAGTAGAAGTTTCCTATGGTCCTAACAAAAGAGACAGCCCAGCTCCTTTTTCCCCTGGTTGTTACAAAGAATGCAGCTGTCCCCTAAGCTCCAGCTTGCCAGCTCTCTCCTTATGGGGTGGTGGGCTCCAGAATGACCCAGACCCCTTCTAATTCACGCTATGGAACCACACAGGGGTGCAGCGACTGGCAGAAACCTCAAAGCTGAAATCACAACTTCTCTACAAACTGGGGCCATTCATCACATCAAAAAGTCTTGAGAAAAGTCCTTTAGCTTAGATGCATCCACCACAAATTTCCCTGGGGTTTTACTGATGTCTGTTTCTCCCTGAAATTGTTTTTCCTACTTTGCCTCTTGTCTTTAATATGAGTAACAAGAATCTCCTTGTATTCTCTTAGATATTACTTCAGGAGAAATGAAAGTTGCCAGTCAAGGACATTGTGTTTATTGACTGGAAAAATGGATTTCTGGGCCAAGTGATGTCACAACCATAAAGAGGCAAACCTGATAACTTTATTTAAAAGCAGTTATCAGTGTTGTATTTTGTGCTGGGTGCTCAAGCTCACATAGGACAAACTACATTCATCTTTCTATTTTATTACTTAGATTATACTTGTTTGCATGCACACACATACACACACAAATGCCTCTACACTCCCCGAAGGTCCCAAAAGGTCCAACAAGCAGTGTGCCCCATTTGTGTTTCTCCCACCCATCTCCACGCGTATGGATGTGCAGACTAGTGTGCACCAAGCTGTGGTTTCTAGAGCTTACTATGGCTCACCTTTTCTGATCAGCACACAGTCTTTGACTTTCTAACTTTTTGCACTTTTTGATCATTTATGAAATTAGGGCCTTTTCAAGGGCAACTAAATCCTGAGTTTTCAGAGCCTTCATATTTAAAGGCTGGACTTGTTTTCTCAGAAACACAAAACCAAACTGAACCTTGATGCAGATTTTACTTACTTAATTTTTCGGGGTGGGGGAGAAGCACTGATTTGGGACCTGTAGTACATATTAAGTATAAATAAAAATGTAAGTTGGTTCAAGCAGATTACTGAACCTATCTTGGGGCTGAAACAATGAGATATCAAACACAAACATTCAAATAGAATGGGAACATGAAGGGGAAGGGTTAGACTTTCCTTGGGAAAGTTCAACGTCCCAGAGGACAAGAACAGAGCACCGGGCAGGAAGTCAGCTGGCTTCACTGGGTGTCGCTTGAGTGACTGTGCCCAAGTCACTTCAGTTCTCTGGGCCAATGTGCAAGAGTCCTTAGTCTACAGTGGGCAGCTGGCAGCAACTTGCAGACCTGGGGCCTTCCTTGTTGGCAGTGATGGGGCAGATCAATCTATGTCTCATCTGTTGTTCAGATCAGTTCTGAGTGAAGGATAGCTTCTCCAGGTCTCACCTAGAACAAGTTTGCGAACGTCCCCACCCTGAAGTCGGCCCCACTTTCATCTTGTGTTCAGTTCATCTCTTGCAGCTCTTCTTTGAAAGCTCTTGAAACTCTGAACGCTTACCATCCATCCACCATCCCTTACACGCCCCCTCTAGATTTTTGTCATTGGCATTTTCCTCTTTGAATCGCCATCGAGCACGGAGGGCCAGAAACGCCTTTACAAAAATCAAAGTGGAAAGAAGATGTTCTACCCATTTGGCCCGGTCACTGAAAAGGCAATGATGGTAGATTTTGTTTTCAGGCCTGGAATCCTGAACGTTTTGTAGCAAAATGGCATCTCCTGCTGTGTTTAACTCCGTATTATCCATTGTTGCTTTCATGAGTTTCTGTAGATTTAAATGTAATTTTTTTTTAAGTAGGACTCTATGAAGCTTTCTTGATAAATTGGCTAGAGAAACCAATCTTGAAGGAAAGCAACCAAAGCGTTAATGATCCTGAAGCAGTATCACGTGTATTATGGGGCCAGCATTTTGTATACGGGGAAATAAACTTAAGATGGAAAAAAAAATAACCGCTGGAGTGAAGACCAAATGCCAAATCACATTTCCAGTAGCCTTGAGCACTAACAAATAGGTGTGATTGAGATTCCCACGAGAAACACATCTGATTGGAAATGAAACCCCTGACAATACATCCTGAGGCCAGATAGCCAAGGTTACAACAGTGATGTCATTTACAGCCACTTAAAAAAATCCCAGCTGTTTGTGACACCAACCACTATTTGCAATGGTGACTAGTTGGTATGTTGAATCTTTCAAATGTGATTTCCTGTAGATCTCCAAGAAATGATCAGGTGTGATGCAACTGACTAAATGCTGTGCATGCTTCCTTTTTTTTTTTTTTAATTTCTTACTCCAGAGAGAAATCAGAATAACACTGAGTAACTGAAATCCTAAGAAATTCACAAATCTTTTGCTCAAGTTCAGACTATCTCAGCTTCCCTTTTCTCTTTTTACCTGGGGCTCAATTTTTGTTTTTCTTAGATAGAAAAACAACACTTTTGCTCTGAAACTCTGTCCCAGTGATTTTCCCCCTGCAGCTGTCCAGCAGACAGAAAGCATTCTAGCTTTCTTTGAAATGAGAGTCCAAACTGGGTTATGACTAGGATTTTAAATTATGATGTGAGATTGGAGAAGTCAAGCTGGTTCAGGGTGATGTTCCATAATTCATTCTGATAATCCCAAGGAGATGACCACCCTCACAGCACTGTTGAAGGCCTTCCTTGAACAAGCCATTTCCCTATGTAACTTCTTAGGGACAAGACTTGATTATTTAAGGATTTCAGAGGTATCATATGAGAAATAACTCACCGGATATGGAAAATTTGATTTAATATATTAACAGGAGCAACAAGAACTTGTTTTAATGCTTTTTTTCTTCCCTCTCTCTGAGAATTTAGCCTTTCTTGAGGCCATTGGGCTATTTCCTTTCCAAGGCTGGAAAAGACTGATTATAGTTCATGTCTGCAGCAAAGTCTCCCCCAAGCCCATTGCAGTTGGAAGCAGCCCAAAACAATGCATGTTAATCTTTTGTTACCCTACGGAATCAAGGACTTTTCTTGGTCATGTATGTGGGCCAAGGCAGGTGAGTTCAAGGGTATGTCAAAATAAAATGAAAAGAAAGCAAGTTGGGACAAGAAATTCTCTGTTTGAATTTGAGAGAAAACAGTAGCCCTGCTCTCTCTGGCAAAGATTCGTGTACTGTTAAGGGAAGAATCACATTCGTTTCTCAAGTAGGTTTTACTTTCTGAGATTTCCTGTGTGTGTGTGTGTGTGTGTGTGTGTGTGTGTGTGTGTGTGTGTGTGTGTGTGTGTGTTGGCTGGGAGGGGAGCTGGGAACATTAGGAAGTAGTTGTTTACAAGTTTAGATTTTCTCTTGAGCATAGTAAAAATTCTCTTCAGTTTCTCAGAATGTGACAATGAAATTAGGGGTGGAGACGAATTCAGAGGCCCATGTCTCAGTATATGGTAAATTTTTACCCAAATACTTCTTTCAGAAACATTTAGTCCTAGTAAACCTAATCAATCCTATGTCTGCAAAGGTATCAGGAAAAGGAATCAGTCAGTAAGCAGTTTCTGTAGACCTCAATGCTGCATCCACTTATAGGCTTCTTTTCTAAGAGTTTGGGGTCCTTGACTCATATGAGAGAATATACCAATAGGTCCTGAATGGGGAGGCGGTTTGGATGAGCTACCCCACTGGTATTATGACAATGCATTAACTCTGTCCTACAGGAAAACTAGGGTCACTTTAGGGCTGCTTTCATTTGGAATGGCATAAGAAAAGAGGCTTTTAAAACACGTTTTGAGTACTGTCACCCAAAGTCAGCCTCTGTTGAAAGAGTTTTCAGTTTGATAGGCAGAATTTCTCACTTCTCCCATCTGTCAGTGATTTTGGGGTATCTGTTTTCAGCACCAGGGACAGCAAACACCTCCCTCAATTGAACCAATGACTGCTAGCCTGATTGAACTGCCAGTCAAGAAAGGGTGGGGTTTTTCTTTTACTTTCATCCTTTGGGACCTCAAGCTGGAAGACTTTATTCTTAAGTTCAGGTGCCTACACCTTTTATTAATTTCCAAGCCTGTTTGTGTCACGTTCTCAATCTGCTAACAAATAATGGGTGTTGGACTAACGTGCCCAGGTCTTTTGGCTCAAAGCAGTGGAAAGAAAGACACTTAGACATCAGTGGAGGACACACTTTGGCACAGGGACCCACTGCAATAAGTCTTCGCAAGGCACCATGGACTTGTGAACTCCCAAATGGAGGATAGCTTATTGGCAATCACTTTGAAAAAAAAATTTCTGCACATTTCCCACAAAGTACAAGTCTATGTTTTACTCCATGTGCATTTGGAGGCAGTATTTCACAGGAGTTGAGCAGGAGCTATGAGCTCTGGGGACAGAAAAGGGCCCAGTGATGCTGTTGTTAGCATTTTGAAGACTCAGAGTGGGGCACAGCTTTGAATGCCAGCAGTCACCCTTCAATCCTGAATGCTGTTCAGCAGCTAACTTAGCCTTAAACAATCATAGTAAAAATGCAAATGGCTCCTTAAGGCCTCGGTCAGGCTAGACTGAAGGGTTGCACTGAGAAAATGCACAGCAGAAGCACATTTTGTCTCTTTGCTTTGTGATGGGACAGTTGTCATACAGCACAATCATACATAGATGTCATTTTAGAGACAACATTGCTTTCTCTTAACTAACTGGCAGCATTTGCCTCACTCATGTCAGGATGGACACTGTACTGGGAAGGCAAGAGAGTCACTGAGGATTTCACCTTAAATGCTGTCTTCTATTTCACAGATGTTAGATAAATTCCACTTCACTTGCCTCTGAACCATCCAGTCCAAGGCTTTGAACACTCCACCATACTCTCTCCTCCACTTTCTCCCCCTCTCTTCAGTGTTGCTTAGCATGATTCATAACACTTAGTAGTGTAAAACTATAAAGGATTTTTTCTAAGGTTAAGTGAGGTGGTAGAACCAGAGCCAGATCTCAGAGGAGCGAGTTCAATGGAGCTGTGAGTTGGAACTTTGGAATGGGTCTGAGGAAAAAAATCCATCCTTTCCCTGCATTCCTTGTCTTCTTGAAGGCATCCCATTCCAGTGCTCACACTTGCCCTGCAAAAAGGCCATGGCAAGAGTTTCTCTTGATTATTTATGTGAGGATGGTGGGAGAGCAGGGTCAAAAATTCTCTACTGGAGTACTTTAGAATAGAGGAGCTTTGTTTTATATTGAAATCAAAGAGCAACCCTAGTTTAGAAAGAATATGCACATGAATGACCAACCGCTGTAATAGAGTTTAATAAAACAAATTCTTTTCCCTTAAAACAGAGAGGAAGGAGTTGTAGATTGACTGGTAGGAAACAAATGATCCATTGGTCAGGGAGGAAGGTGGTCTGAGATGGAGATACAGAAGTAGTCAGCTTTACAAATGGAGGTATGCCCAGGGCAGCCTCAGGAGAGAACAGGCCAGAGAAAAAACTCCTATAGAGGTTCTCAGTACTTTTTCTGCAAAATTCCTAAAATTTCCAAGGGCACTTCTAGCCCTCTGCCTCCTTAGAGGCGAGCTCAGTGCTACTTCTGGGTTCTTAAGGCAAATGCCCTACAAACACCAAAGTCTTGTATTTTCCACTCTCAGCCGACACTGGCTGTCCAGAGTGGGATTTGCTCCCCTTCCCTATGTGAAAGGGACTTGTTTTCAGTAGAAGTGTCCTTTAAATATCCAGCTAAAGCTGGAGGTAATTTTTTGCATGAATGGCTTTTTACAGCTAGGTCTAAAGCAGAACAAAACTTGTATGAAACTAAGTGCTACTTTACATATCTTATTTCAAGGGAAATGAAGGATTTATTGCCTGTAAATGATGTACACTGATTTGTTTCCTACTGGACATTACATGTCCCTTTATCTTTAGGCTGAGGTTGGGCAGCAAACTTTCAATATCTGGAAAATCAGCTGGTACCTACTTCAGTGCACTAGTTGAAGGAATTTTGCAAATGAAGTTTAGGTGCTCTTGTAACTGATTTCCACCCCCTCCCTAAGCTTTCTGTATTAAATATATGTAAAGTGATTATATCTTGTCTGATTCCGTGGGTTTGTGTGTGTTTCCCAATGTTTGTGTAAAGATAGTAGCCATCTGAAGGGTTCGATGGATTACGGCAACTGCTGAGCAATGCTGTCTATGGCGTGTGGACGTATGATCCATCTAGGCACTTGTTCTGAGGCCAAGTTAATCTTACAGAGTTTAGAAAAGAAACTATGTAGCGTGGCTTGGGAAAAGTTTAATGAAGGATATAATATTGCCAACTCACCATTCATTGGTGGAGACCTTGGCAGCAGCCGAGTTGAGGTGTGCTCAACTGGATTTTACATCATTTATTTTAATCTCAATTGATTGTTCCTCAGGTCTATTTTATGACTTAAAAATATTCCTCCACAATGCTTGTTTCTTTTTTTTCCCAGGCCACTGGAAATTGCTGATCATTCTTGCTTCTCATCATTTGGATCCCAAAGTCGTTGACTTAAAATGGGTGGCTGAGGTTTTAGTGAAACTGGGTTTTACTCATAGTGCCCCTTCCTTGAGGTACTATTTCTTCCATTCTTTTCCTTTCTAACAAATACATCCATTGGCCATGCTAAGTTTATTTGCATCCTGGCAAGTCTTGGAGAGTCAGTTTAGTTAAAGTGATGATTGTATTTTATTTGCCTTTGGAGAAGAGGCTTATCATCTAAGTAAAGTTCTTATGTAAAGGTGTGTTTTATGCAAAAAAAAAAAAATCCACAAAAACAGATTCTAAATTTGGTAAGATAGTCCCAGAGTAGGGGGATGTATTCTCAGTTAATATTAAGGGATGTGTTGAAAAGGCAAGTGCCCTCCCTTTCTGTATTCCCCAGCCCACCCTTCCTTCCTCCCTAACCTCAAAAGAAAACAGAAAATTATTTTTTTAAATTGTATTAATAATTTATGTTTAATACAAAAGGATGATTTAATGGTATCACCAAAGGTCATTCTCCCATTGTGCATGTCCTTCACTCTTGGCCCTGTACCCATCACCCCGTTCTTCACCCTCACACTTCCATCCCAAGGCAACGTGTCTTCATTGGAATCTATCAGTGTTGGAGTTCAATGTGGGGACGGAGGTTTAACACCATGACACTAATGGAAACCAACCATTCTTCACTTTCAAATGGTTAATTACTCCAAGAAGGCAAACTCTTTTCTTGGTTTTTGCTTAAAAACATTTTATACATATATATGTATATATGTGTGTGTATGTATGGACATATGTATGTATATGCACATGTACATGTATATATGTATATATCCATCTCCAATATAAATATAGCATATGTGAGAGTTGTAAATACTCCTTGGTCATACTTCTGTCTTCCTCATGCTATCATATCTTCTGTGTTATGTTAACAACTCCATTTATTGACTGATGAAATCGTGTGTAGACCTGTATCCTCCTGACATAGTTTATGTAGGGTATCTTCTCAAATAAAGTATAAAACATCAATGTCTTTGTTTTATTTGTATTCATTATTCAGTAGGAAAGTGTGTTGAATTTAAAGGTAGGTTGAAGTTTGGGAAAGTCCAAATGTGTGCAAAGATTGTGGGATTCAATATCGTCTTGAGAGCTGGGACCCTGTTTTGCTGAAGGTCAAATAGCTTGCACAATGCTTAAGGTAGACCCTAAGTTGGATATTGGGTTGAGATGAATGTTTCAAGAAGGACGTACATATATTTATAATTTGAGGCAGGGCACAAGGAAAGGATTGACGACCTCCAGCTCTATGTCATGATGTCCTGTCATTCCACATATGTTGTTACTCAACTTCTTAGTTACAATAATTTTAGTTCCTAAGATGGGATAAAATATATTCCCTCGGATTTTTTTTTACCCCAAAGATTTTATGATCCTTTGGCATAATTACATTAAATCTCGTTTCTAGTCTCTCTTTCTCTCTCCTTCCCCTCCCTCCCTCTCTCTCTCTCTCTACTTCCCAATTTCCCTTCCTTTCCTTTTTTCTTCGTTACAATATATAATGTGTTTCCTTTAATGAGGAAGACTTATTTCCATTAATTTATTTCAAAAACATCAGTGGATTGTCGGGGAGAGACAAGGAGGCACAGGCTGTAATGTCACTCATGAGGGTTCACAGAAGTGTAGGAAGCTTTAAGGCAGGGTTCCCCGCCTCGTCCCTATTGACATTTTGGACCACAGAATTCTTGGTTGTGGGGTTTGTCATGTGCATTTTCTGATGTTTACCAGCATTTTCATTAGAGCATTAGTACTCCTCCTCTGTCCCCCTCCCAGGTATGTCTACCAGAAATGTCTCCAAACATAGCCAAATGTCCCCTGGGGACGGGGAGGGTGCGAAATTGCCCTGGTTGAGAACCATTGGTATAAGGGTTTAGACATTACCATGCAATGTCACACAGTATTAAAAGAGGAATTTCATTCAGGAAAATCAAGAGCTCCAGGTCGTGCGTGCCCCAGCCCTTTCTAGACCAGTGGCTTGTCTGTACCACGTGGTTAACTTGTCTCCTTCCTCTAAGCACATCTCCCTTCAAAGCCTGTAGCTAAGGATCAAGTTACACCATGTTTGGGTTTCAGACAGCAATGGAAATATCTTCCTCATCTCCATATATCAAACACATTGTTATCACTAGAATACCTGTTCACACCACCTTAAAAAAAGTGTAATTCGTAAAGCTCTGAGTGGGAAGAAACCCAAATAGGCTTTTTGAAGGTTCTATCCCAGTGAAGGAAGTTAGCATACCTAAAGGGCAAAAGACTTTTGTTCTTCAATTGTCCCTTGTAATAAATTACATTTTTCACCGGCCCTTGCTTCCTGGCCACATAAAACTATAAGTTCATGGGAATTCCCTGGCGGTCCAGTGGCTGAGACTCCAGCACTTCCACTACAGGGGGCATGGGTTCAATTTCTGGTCGGGGAACTAAGATCCAGCATGCCACGCAGAACAGCCAAAAATAAAATGTATATATATATATATATATATAAACTAAAATGCCATTAGAGTTAAAAAAAAAATTACAAGTTCATAATTAGGCCCCTTGCAGGCATGGGACAAAAGTCCTCAGTGTATAAACTCTTTTTGATGAGTAGGTGGAACATGCATTAAGTCTTTCCAGACAAGGGCTAATGTTCTCTGTGCAGTGATATGTATGTAGTACGTACTTAATAGACATTTGTTGCGTTGAACTGGATTTCTCATTCTCCAAGGCCCAGATCATTTGTACTGAATTCAAAGTGCTACCACTGTGCCTCATGAGCCTCACATGTGAAAATTCTCAGGATCCAGAATTCTGAACCACCTGACAACATGGAAGTTATGAGTAAATCTCTCTCTTCCCCAGCATGTGGCTGCCTTTACATTAGTGTCTTCCTGGGCTGCCTGAAGGCAAAAGTAATGTTTCTCAAAGTAGGAGTTTTAAATGCTCTCTGAAGTCCGGGCCTGGTGGCTCGGCCTATTTATTGCCTAGTCCAGTGATGGCAAATCATGGAAATGCAGTGAGAGACAGCGGGTCCCACGCCACATACATGAAACCCCCACCCTCACCCTTCTGCTGGGGACTACTCCTTCCTACTCCACACAAAGTCCAGGGAGGCCCTGGGGTCTTGCACCTGCACTTCAGAGCGTCCTCACATCCTTCTGACCCATTATATGGCATTTATTTTGAAAGACAGTTCAAGGACTGTATAAGGTTACAGACTTCTAGGTCTGGAAGGTCCTTGATTAATAATCTCATTCAACTACTTGCCCAAAGCCAGGGTTCTCAGGTAAACAAAAACTGAGACAAACTATTGATAGCATCTTCCAATGCCTGAAGGCATGGTCGATACTATTATCTTATAAAGACAACACGCCCCTAAAATACCGTCACCCCAGTGGTGACACAAAGAAGCAGTGGTCTAACAGGGAAACTTCAGAAATAGCAGCTGGCCATCCCTGAACCTGAACCTGGAGACTGCCTATCATGGCATCGATCACAGACATGCCAGGAAGGTACTCATTAGAAACAAGGTAGATTTATCAGACCTGATGTCCTAGGTGAGGGGGTAATTTTTTGGCATAGGTCATGAGCATACATATGAGGGAGCTCCCAGGAATTCTACTTGAACTTCTCAGAACCCATTCCTCTAATGTTTCAGGGCATGGAGGGGCACCTTGCCCTGAGCCATGCACTATTCCTTGTTCCTGTTGGGATGCTCAATATTACTTAGCTATTAACTAGGGAGATGTTCTATTTTAGCCTCTCTTTTCCCCCCATTTCCAAGGTTTGCAATGTTCTCAACTATTCAAATCATCAGTGTAGGGCTCAGCAGAGGGTCTAATTACTGCCCTGCTTGCCACTTGCTGATGAGCTGCAAGGGCCAGGGAATGGCTTTAAAGCAGTTAAGTAGAGAAGAGCAGCTTCTTTGGAAAATTCTCTGGGAGTTTGGGTCTTATAAGGGAAATCTGGATGGTATAATGTGGGAGAGTCACTGGATAAGGCCATCTTCTGACTACAGATCATGGCCAGATACCCATGCCTTAGAGGAAAGCACAGTACTTGTATTACATCAGCCAATCTCTATGAGTGTCTTAATCATAGTCCTTTCTCCTCAGACTTTTGAAAACATTCTTAAGTAGTAGCTCAAGTAGTCTTAGCAGACAAATACTCAACTATAAGGGAGAGAGGCCGTGGAAGAGAAAAGGTGCCAAGACATGGTCATGGACATTCATATTTAAGCCATATGTCACTATTTGCCCAGCAAGCTGTCTGCAAGAGCCCTGAATGAGTTAATTCTTTTAACTAGGACATATGTTAATATTTCTATTGTATAGATGTGCTAATCAAGCCTCAGAGGTTTAGATAACTTGTCCAAGGCTGTCCAGTTACTTGAGGCAGAGGTAGGGTTTGAAACCAGCAGTTGGGTTTAGTACACATCGTCTTAATCACCATCCTATCCTTCCTATCACATGGATTGAAGCTGCTGTCCAAGACCACAATGGAGGGTTGTAATCAAAGAGCAAACAAATAAACAAAAACAATGGGGAAAAAGCATTTTAGAATATATCACTTTCAGGATAGTCTTTCATTCATTTATTGATGTAATAAATTTAGGAGCAGTCTTCTATTAGAGGTACTATAATGTGCCAAAGCCTGAAGATGTAAAGGAGATTTAAGACTCTCTCCCCAGACCACACCCCTCTTTATCCCACACTCTGGATTCCACAGTGAATAGAAGAACATCTGGGTTACTAATATCAAGGCTATAAGAAGATTCAGAGAGCACAACAGAGGACAGGATTTCAGTTATGACTTGGATGATGACTAACAGAAGAGTTTTTGATAAAGAGACTTCCCCAGCTTCTCTTAGTATACAGCCAACTTCTCACTCCTTTTGCCCTTGTGCTGTGGCTGGAGAGGTCTAGGACTTTGAGATCTACCAAACCAGAATTCCGTGGATGCCTTGACCTTCTCCTGGATATTACTCCAGGTGGAAAGCCAGAACTCTTCTCCCAAGCCCTTACGCAAACATTGACCTAGAAAGCAGGGTAATGTCTCAATCATAGTCTGACACCCTTCGGTCACTGTTCCAGGGACACACTGCCTCTGCTCATTTCCATCTCTATGAGCCACAACAAGCCACTGCCTCCTGCTACTTAATGGAAAACCCCACTGGTAGAGTTAAGCGCAATAAATCACATAAACGTGATTTATGGAGTTAATTTATTGCCTCTGATGCCGGCCCCAGCTGCCAGGAGTTTGACTGACAATTTCTGTTTATCTATTTCTCACTATATAATACCTGAATTCACATTATAAATTCTTCTGATCGGAATTTCATGACATCTGCTCTGGTATTTATTGATGGTATACTCATCAGGGACTCTGTCCTTTGGGGGGATGAGGTAGGCTCTGAGCCCCTCGTTCTGTCTGTCGGGGTGAGGCTAGGACCCTGACACCCTAAAGTGAGAGGACATTATTTTTACCTCTTGTGCCTTGCGACAGATACCTGTGTATATGTTAGAGATATGGTCACCTATGACAGAAGTCTCTTGTGATTCAAAACAAGTGGAAATAAATGACAGAGAGTAACTCAGAGTCAAAGTGGTGTTTGACCACCTGAAAGTAATCTGGTAGGGTAGGATAATCCAGATCCTGCCTGGATCCACAGGTAGAACCAAACGACCACTAATCTCCAACCTTTGGATGGGGCTTCGGTTCATGCAGAGAGAAGAGAGTTGGACTCTCTCATCTTGAGTTGATGCTCTCCCCATGTTTAAGTTCCCATCATTCAAGCATAATCAGAGGAGTAGGGGTGAGAAGTCATTCTGAAATATCCAAGAAGATTCCCATACTAAATCAGGAGACTTCAAAGTTTGGCCAAAAGACCCAAGGAGAGTTATAATAGTGTTTATTCTCCTTCTATAAATGTAGGGTTTTCCATCCAGAAAGAATGGATCAGCAAATTTCCTTGAGACAAATGTTTTTTTTAAAAAAAACAAGGCTGCATCTCTTTCATAAGAACTTTCCTTTTTTTTTCCAGAGAAATGAGGCCAGTTTCTACCATGGTTTTTCTTGTTTTGTTTTGTTTTGTTTTTGTTTTTGTCCCTGCAGTGTTATACTCACAGCTGGAACTTCCCTCAGTTTTACTCTCAGTCAGCCCTGGCTGCCCAACTCCTGTAGTCCAGCTTCAGCAGAGCTGATATGGGCTCCAACCCTGAGCTTTCCCTGTTCTGGTCCCTCACCTGGGTCCCTAGAAGGAAGCTAAACTTTCATTAAGCCCATAATATGCACCAGATAGGCATCTCGCTAAACCTTCACTGAGCCATCATAACTATCCCCTATGAATTATGTATTTTTATTTTCATATTTCTAGATAAGGAAACTGAGGCTTGGAGATGCTGTCTCAGAAAGATTAATTTTCTTGTCAAATGACACAAACAAGTATTAGGCAAGGGCAAAATTCAAGCTTTTGTCTGACTAACTGCTCAGCAAATTTTGTTTCTGTTTGGTACCACCTGTGAGGTTTGTCCCCCAAACAGCGAGGAAGGAAAAATACCTCTCATTCTCCCAAAGTTTTTTTCATCCATTAATCAACTGGGGACCATAGCCAAGTCATTTAACTTCTTTGGGCCTCAGTTTTCTCATAGGTAACAGACACATAGTCATACTATGATCTGTTCTTATAGTATGGAGTCATACGAGGACATGCACAAAGTGCTTGGTACTTGGTCTTGCCCTTAATAAGCCTTACATAAATGGTAGGATCATTATCATAATCATCATCACCATCATCATCATTATTACCATGGTCATCACCACCATCACTATCTTGACCATCACCATCATTATTATCATTGTCATCCCCACCATGACTATCATCACCATCATTATCATCATCATCATCAGTTTCATCATCTGCTTGAGAGTGGGCTCCATATTCCCCTCCTCTAAGAACTAATTGCCTCTCTGACTGGCCTTAGATGCACTTTGGGAGACTTTCTCTCTATCGAGGTGGACAGGAAAGCCCCTGACAGCATGGAATTACATTATTGATTTGTGCCTCCCAAGGCCAAGCCCTTTTGAGATTCATTAAACCAAACAATAAAAGAAAACCCCAGGAGTTAGACACTTTTCCATGTATTGCCCAAATTCAGTCCATCTCTCCTCAGCTTCCCCAGCCTGGTCATGGCTATTTCTTTCTGACTGTTACACAACAGGAAGGTTACTGGCAGCCACTAATGGATCCAGGAATAATAACAACTCCCAGAGCTTCAAAACTAGAATACATTTTATAAAAGTGAAAATTGGTCCTACTGTCAAAAACTGAGTGATAGAGAGGGACAAGGGAAGGGCAGAAGCTATCATTTAAGGTGCATCTGTTTGTTGCTTAGCTGGACCTTATTATTCCCATTTTCCAAATAAGAAAACTGAATCATCAGTCTAAGAAAACTGAATCTCTTATGCTCATTTTAAAGACAAAGTTAATAAAGTTTAGGGAGGTTAAAAAAATTGTTCAAATGTACTCAGCTACTAAAGCAGGGTTTTTCAACATCTACACTGTTGACACTTTGGGCCAGATAATTCTTTGTTGTGGGTGGCTTTCCCGTGAGTATGTGAGCTGGAGCCAGATTGTACCCTGAAGGGTGTTCAGCAGCATCCTTGACCTAGATGCCAGTAGAAAACCCCAGTCATGATAATCAAAATTCCAAGATATTGTCAAATGTCCTTCATGGGGATAAAATTGGCCCTGGTTGAGAACTACTGTCTTAGAGGATAGAGTTGGGTTTCGGACCAAGGTCTGCAGACCTACTAAACTCAATGCCATTATGCCGCTTAAAGGAATAATAATCTAAGAAGGAGTTTTTTTGTGAAGATGGTGGAGTTAAGCACAGGAACAGAATCTCTCCCTCCCAATAATTAAAAAGGATCAGAGAAAGAACCTGAAAACAATTTACTAAGTAGGAAACAGATAAGGACTGGGGTGTAACCTCACGACATAAACTTCAAAAGGTACTGGCTGTAAATATAAACACTCTGGCGGACTTGGTATGGTTCCTCTTCCTCCCTCAGCCCCTAGAAGTGAAGCCGGAGAAAATGTGAGTTGAAAAAAATAATAAAAAAAAGAAGCTGATATTTGCAGATAAGTGGCTGAGCCAGTGCTGGAAAGTCAAGGGCAAACCCTTGTGTGTAGAAGCCCCTGGTTACTTGTGAACATTTCAACAGAGGCAGGAAAGTCGATTAGAGCTCCCCAGGGCTCAGGGCTCCACTCTGTCTGGGGAGAGATCCAACCACACCTCCCGGGTGTCCAGTTATGGCTGGGCTATCAGCCAGATATTCTGTCAAAGTACATTTGCACCCCACCGAGTCCTTCAAAACTCATTCCCTGCTGGGCAGTCCCTCTTTCCTCCCTGGATTTTCTCCAGCTACAGCACAACTGATGACACACATTACTCAACTCTCAAACTCCTGCTGGTGGATAAAGGTTTCAGTTCAAGTGGGAGGAGTGTCAAACAGAACTCACCCAGTCTAGATCAGAATAAATAGAAGGTTTGAACATAATTGCCCATGTTAGGAAACACCTAGTAAAAATGCAATATATTTATATATTGCAAATATTGCAGTATATTGTAATATATTACCAAGAGTATACATATATATATATATACACATATATATGTATGTGTATATATATATACACACACACACACACACACACACACACATATATATATATATATATATATATATATATATATACTTGGCAACACAAACCATAATGTAAAGTAACAAAAGGTGGTAGAAACCATTGCAAGTATTTCTCCATTTCTCCTAGTGGGGTATTAGTCAATATGATAGAAAGTGAAACAAGCAATATAAAAATGACTCCAACATTTTAATGTTTTTCATATTTGTGTATCAACCATAGATTAAGTTTTCAGTAATTATTGTTTCTTATGATGAGTAAACACTAATGGGGAAAGTTTAACTATTACTCAATTCAATAATTTTATCTAAGATAGAAAGTATACTAGAGTGTATTAAAAAGGTTATTTACCTACTGAATATGTATAGATGATGGCTTACAATGATGCTTATCTAGTTGGAGTGTTATTTCTAGGTGGTGAGGTATTCGGTGACATTTTTTGCATCCTTTAATTTTTTTCTATATTGTTAAATGTTTATAGTGTGCACATATCATATTGACAAATAAGAATAAAGTTGTTTAAGAAAGAGAATCAAGAGAGAGAAAGATGGAGGGAAGAAGGGAGAAAGAAAAAGGAAGAAAGGAAGGAAAGAAGGAAGGAAAAGAAAGCAAAAGAATGTGAGAGAAAGAGAAATTAAAGGAGAAGGAGTAGTGGGGCTAATATGGGGGGGGCACAGGAGGATATGATCCATTTATTCTGCTTGGGGGAGCTAGTAGAATATAGTTGAAAGTGTAGAATATGTATGGGCTTTGGAGTTTTAGAGACCTGGGTACATCTTACATCTGCCACTTAACCAGAGGGTCCCTAGACAAGTTCCTTATACAAGTCTGAAATTTCCTTATCTGTGAAAGGAACAATCACACTTGCTTTTACAAAGGTTGTTTTGAGTTTGTGCACGGTGCCTAGCATTGGATAGTCCCTTAAAAGATGCCAGCTTCCTTTCAAATTGCCTCTGGTAATTCTTTTCCAATCCATCCATCCATCCATCCAATTATCCATCCATCTATCCATCCATCCATCCAATTATCCATCCATCCAATTATCCATCCATCCATCCATCCATCCATCTATCCATCCAACCATCCATCCATCCATCTATCCATCCAACCATCCATCGAGAAGCTTTTATCAGACAGGTGTTTACTAACAGCTAGTAAACCTCAATATGAAAAGATTCAGTCCCTGTCCTTGGCAGAGCAAGCAGGCCAGAGAGAATGAGAAGAGGGAGACCCCGGAGCTTTGGAGTCAGAAGATCCAGGTGCTTCTGCAGAGAAGCCCCGATAACTGTTCATTAACCATTCGCTTCAGAGGAGGTCTCCTGCACCTTTGCTTGGCACATCTGAGTGGCATTTTTCTGGGACCTCAGGAGACAGTTGGAGAATGCATCGTTTTCATTTCACTTCCACCGCCTCTTCTGCCTCTGTTCTGACTCCCACCGTGAAGTCCTCTGGCTCTTTCTCATGGCTTTGAAATCGAGAAAGACACTTTGGAATTCAATTAGCCACACAGTTGCCACAGCAACGAAAACATATAAGCTTAAATGATTTATACGCACAGACAACACTTCAGAAAGGAATAAATTTAATCCTGCAGCTGGGAATGAAATGGACTGTACCATAAGAAAAGTGTATTCTTCTCTCCCCCATGAGAGGCTTCCAGGTCTTAATGTGATCTCAGTGAGCACTGAGGCCGAGGGAAGGAGGCAGCCCGTGAGCAGCTCACACCCACAGCCAAGGTTGGGTTTCACATGGAGCCTTGCTCTACAACTGCTGGGACATTCTGGGCCAGCAAAGCCAGGCGTGAGGGTGTGTATTAATCCATGGACCAGAAGCGTGTCTCCCATAAAGTCATCTTCCTCCCCTACCGATGCTCTATGTGGGTTTGTACACACCCACACCCATAAATCCTGAGACTGACTTCACATTAAAGTGAGATCCTTCACAGAGGCATAGAATCGAAGGAGCTGGTTAGAAAAAATAAAAGAAAAAGAAAATCCCTGCATATCAGGTATTGTGCCACAATTTCTGCTTTACTCCTGTATTACTCTCCTGTTACAGGTCACAGAACCCATTGGTACCATTGGGCTAGGAGCACTTTTTAAGGTGGATTAATATCTACCTGTACTTTATTTCTGCTATAAGAGAATGTTTAGTCTTTATGGGCCACATGTGTGAAGACAAATGAAAGCAGACAGTATCTTGAAGTAGTTATCTTTTATTTTTCATTTATTTTCCTATTTTACATATATATTGACCCGTTGGAATCACCTAGAACAGGAGTTTATTAATTTTCTTTCATTGTGCACTCCTATTAGTTGAACACATACATATGTATTTACTTATAAAATATGCACATACACTATGATCCATCCATATATATTCAAAGCTAATAAAGCATATATATTTTTTAATTTATTTATTACCTTTGGCTGTGTTGGGTCTTAGTTGCTGCGCATGGGCTTTCTCCAGTTGTAGCGAACGGGGGCCACTCCCCGTTGTGGTGCATGGGCTTCTCACTGTGGTGGCCTCTCCCGTTGTGGCGCATGGGCCTACTTGCTCCGCGTCATGTGGGATCTTCCTGGACCAGGGCTCGAACCTGTGTCCCCTGCATTGGGAGGCAGATTCTTAACAACTGTGCCACCAGGGAAGCCCTAATAAAGCATATTTTTAAAAGTTTTTTGAAAAAATGTATTGAAGTCAATATTTTCTCTCAGACCTAAATGAATCATCTTCACCCTAGTTTGGAAACCATTGAGCAGGGGGCATCTGCATTGCTTCAAGAAGAATTAGGGTGGTTAAAATGGGAGCCACAGAGAAAAAATAACTTAAACTTCCAATACAAGCTCTTGAGGATCAAACTGGAAGATCGTGAGGGGACTAGGCACCGTGTGCTCCATAATAATAGTGGAGAAGAACAGAACCAGGTGCAGATGATACTAACCTTAATGTTCTCCACCCACTCAGAGAACTGGAGAGGGGAGGGGCGAGGAGATCGTGGAAAGAGCCCCGTGGCTCTTGAGAGCCACTGAGACATAAAGCCAGTCTCTCCTTCACTCCCCACCAATTGGATGGTCACTGTGGCATCTGGGCTGAGGAACTGTTCTTCAAGTTGTTCCCTCTCCCTTGAGGGCTCTCCACAACAGCAACTGCAGGGGGCCACCGAGTGGTCCAGCTGATGGAAACCACCCGTGCTCCCAAGACTTTGCTGAGTCCATCCAAACTGCCCTGTCTGGACTACTCCATCCTCAAGTGCCCAGGACATGTAGAATCACTGCCCCCTCACATTACCCAAGTGGAAAATGGTGCAGGATCCCTGACACTCATAAGATGGTGGTGGCTGTGAGCAGGGGTAAGCCCAGCACCACTCCTTGATGGGACCGGAAAGTGATGAAACACATTACTAAGACCCCACTAATTGGTATCCACTAATTTAGCATTGTTGAATTTTGGTTTTTCTTTGCAAATATTTTCTTTTCCAGTGGTGAACATGTACGCCACAAATCAGCACACAGAAACTCACATTCCAGACAAAACCTTAGCATGCAATTTCTGTGTAATGCTTAACATCTAGGAAAATCATGAAATACTCCATTTGCCAGCTTTCGTTAATGTATTTTGGAAAAAAAACCGGCAGTAATTTATTCATATCGTATAATTCAGGATTTTCCCCATTTCAGACAGTTCTTCTCCTAGGTATGCATAGACCTTGAAGTTGGATAAAGTGTTTGAATTCTTGCTGTACTACATAGAAACAGTGTAGTCTCAGGCATACCACTTAACCTCTGAGAGATCAGTTTCCCAGTCTGTAAAATGAGGTTGGCAATACCACCTTTGCTGAATTGTTGTAAAATGTATATGTAATCAAAAGCACCTTGCCTCTGACCTGGCACACAGAGACCACTCAGTTTGTAGCTGTTCCTGTCATGGTAATTAGTATAAATGAATGAGATTTTCCTGTTTGCCCCATTCATATATGTTTCCATGTATTCATATGTATATATGCATCTCTTTCCTGTATTCATATGTGTATGTTTCCATGTATTCAAGGAGGGTAGGACAAACTCTGTGTGTGTGAAGGATGGTTAGTTTTTAAAGGGACAGACTCCCTTTACCACTGCACATTCACTGGGGTTGGGTTATTCTAGGCCTTCAGTAGAACTTTGAGCAGGGCTAGTGATAGAGGGACAGAGCATTGAGGAACTTTTGTGGATGTCTGCTACTGCTTCTTCCGCTGCAAGTGGGGACAAGACCCCTGCTGGGCTATCAAGGTAAAAGTGGATGATATTTTTAAATTTTTGTATTTTTTTATTGTGGTAAAATAAATACACATAACATTTGCTATTTTAACCATTTTAAAGTGTACAGTACCAGGTATTAAGTACATTTACGATGTTGCATAAACATCACTGCTATCTAATTCCAGAACTTTTTCATCATCCCTAGCAGAAGCCCCATACCCATTCAGCGGGAACTCCCTATTTCTGCCCCATCCCCCCTTCCTGACTACCGCTGATCTCTCTGTCTCCATAGATTTGCCTCTTCTGGACATTTCATATAAATAGGATCATACAGGACGTGGCCCTTTGTGACTAGCTTCTTTCGTTTAACGTTGTCAAGGTTCATCCGTTCCGTAGCGCGTGTCAGTACTTCATTCTTTTTTATGGCTAATGATATCCCATTGTGTGGACATATTGCCTTTTGTTTATCCTGTATTTGTTGTTTAATCCCATCAGCCCACATGGCATCCTGATGTGGTAGACTTGAGTCACGCAGCCCTTGGTTCAGTGACACGGTCTCAGGCACTCGTGTGTTCTGAGACTTTTGGTGTATGCCCACCTGTGAAATGAGCGTAATGATGATTGTCAGGGTTATTGGGGCAATTGAATGAGATGAGCATATGCATATGAGCGTACCTGGCACGTGGGAGGTATCTTAATCCATTTATGCTTTTTGTTTTCCTCCAATTTCTTTAGCTTCATAAATGTTCTTGATAAAACAACTGTCATGGAAACTGAAGGCTCCCAGTGGGGTGCACGCCAGGCAGGCTAAGCCTTGGTTCTGGACCTTACTCTGGCTCCTGGGGCAGGGCTGGACTCCCTGCTGAGCCGCTGGAAGCTACCCCTTTCACCATCAGTCTAAGTCATGCTTGTTCTTCCTCTCCACCCCACTCCTAGAAGGTTCCTGAAACTCTCATCAAACATTAAGTAGCAACACCTATAGGCTGATATAGGGTGAGGGGAGCAGCCTCAGCCCTGGAATGTCAGATGAGCCCACAGAGCTCCCGGGAGAGTCATGAGTGTCAGTGTGTTAACATATGTAAAGTAGCTCGCACTTAGCAAGCCACAGGAAGGTTATTCCCTTTCCTTGAAAACAGTGACTAGGTCTTATTCATCTGTGAGCTCCCTGAAGTGTGTAGACCAGGGCCTTGCACACAGCAGGTGCTCTCAACGTGTTCAGACCAGGCCTTTCACATAGAAGTGCTCATTTAAGGTTTGGGGGATTGAGGTGAATCTGCAGACCCCACTGGCTCAAGCGCCAGTACCTCATCAGAGCAAACCAGGTAGACCTCAGTCCACAGAGCCAGCCGGAAAGAGCTACTTGCCCCATGAGGCCTGTCCCCCCTGGGAGATGCATACAGGTGAGTAAACCTAATAAAGCAATGGCCTTGGGAACGAGGGAGGGTGAGGCAGCTCCCGGAAGCCCCAAGCTCCCACAGCAGGCAGTGCTTAATGAGGTCCTTTGGCACAAGGCCAGTGACTCTTGACCAGTTCCCTGGGGGCTGGATTTGCTGAATCTTGTGAGAAGAGGCATCGCTCTGCTGGAAGGTCAAGGGAGATGAGTGCACATGGACGGACGGGCAGTGAGTCACCAGAGCCCTGAGCTCTCCAAGCCGGGACGGTGCTGTCAGCAGGGTGTTGGCCACAATCCAAGGCCTCTGGCTGCTTGCTGTGTAGCCATCACCTTGACGGCCCAAATGGGCATCCACAGGGCCTCCTTGTTTTGCTTTAAAGAAGGCCCCAGACAGTGAGCTTGGTATTTCCCTGGCAAACACAACAGGCTCACAATTACTTATCTGCAATTCCGAAAGAGCTCAGAAATGGAAACTTTTTTCGTAACTTAATTAGCAGCAAAACCTGACCTGATCTGAACTCACTTTGCTGCAAAAATGTGACCTTATCTGAGGCGAGGTTATCCATGTAGTGTGAATATTTATGTGTTTGATTACAGGTGCTACCTTTGGCCCTGCTGAGGGTGCTGGAGGACATACAGTATGTGCACGGATTCTTTTCCTCAAGACAGCAAACATCTGCACCCTGAAATGCAGCCGGCCCTGAGGACTCCAGAAGAGGCACTGGGCACCAGGACTTACGACATTCTGTAATTTTCCAGCACGGGGGGAATGGCATGTTCATCTTCTAGAGTCTACTTTAGTGGGTGCTTTCTGGATGCAAGGACCAGAAATCTCAGAAAAGGGAGTTAGTAAAGCTATGTGGTTTTCTCCCTGGGAACTAGAGGAAGAAATGAAGGCACGTCATAGATGGAAACAGCTTTAGGCCTCTCTCTCTCTTCCTCTCTCTCTCTCGCTTTCCCACTTTCTCCTCTCATGGGGCTGCAGCATGGTCCTCCTTCTCTTTCCTTCCTTCCCCCCTCCCCCCACCTCTCTCTTGTCCTCTCTCTCCCTCTTCCCTTCCTTGCCCTCCTCACCCCTCCTTTTTTCTTCCTCCTTTTCTCCCCAACCCTGGCTCATCTCTGGGCATCTGCTCCTTTCACTCTCCCTTGCTTTCTCATCACTGCCAGGGCCTCATGTGTTTGGCTTGCACAAAGCTCATCGATAATCTGACTATATTTCCACACTTCATTCCATCCTGCTTTCTGCTGTGATGTGTTCCATCTTTCTGTGTGTCCCAGTTGGACAAAAAGAATTCTAATTGTCTCAGCATATTTTTTCATTCATGCCAGGTGTATGGAAGGACCACCCTTGTTAGGTGCTCGCCCTGGAGCAATCCGCTGTGTTAGGGGAAGGGATCGTGGGATACAACATATGGCTGCCTAACTTGACCCTTGGGTGGATGCAGGCATTAATTTCATTTAGATGAGACTATGGCTGGTCAGGTTCCAAAAGTCCACTACATGGTCCAGACTCCAGCATTGCTGGTAGATGCCAAAACAGGACCAGAGACTGAACAATATTTTAGCAATTTTCAGTAACCTTAGCTAGCTCTTTCCCTTTTTGCCATCCCCATCCCCACAGATACACAAATACTCTGTTCTTTCATGTTGCCCTAACTTTACAGGACTCCTCTTTTTCGCTGGTGCAGAGTCACATGCCACCAAGACTCACCATTGCAGACATTCCCCATCCCTGGGTCAGTGCTTGTCAATTCTATCCAACCCTAATGTACTGGTACTCCCCATGGCAAAAGACATTGAGACGGCAGCAAACTCAAAATAGGGCCTTCTCTAGGGTAGGTGTCTGATACGTATTAGTTATAGTCATTCGGATGAATACACCAAAGAGTCAAAGAATCAATGAATAATGATGCCTCTGTGAGCACATCTATTGCTTTTCAGTGCAGTAAAGTGGGGAGAATGGGTTTTGCTGATGGAGTAGACGTCAACGGAGTCCTTCAATAACACATCCAGGGGTGGTTCCTTCTGCATCAATGTGGAAAGTCAAAGCCAAGGAGACTGGGATTGCTGGAATCCTAGGCAGTCTGATCCTACAGTCTCATGCAGCCTCCCGCCCCTTCCCCGCCTCCCTCAGGGCTGGCAGACATGGGAGACCGTGGACTGGCAGGGCTTGGACAGAGCAAGGTCAGAGGCCAGGTATCTTGGGATCCAGCTGGGCCAGGACCCCACACCCAGCTATGCCATTGTCAGAAGCAGAGAGACTCCTCAGTGGAAGGGGAAGACTTGCCGTGTCAGCAGGAGCTGTTTAAATAGCTTTTCTTGCTGGCAGGGTGCTAAGGAAGTACTAATATGGGGGGGGGCGGGGATGGAGGCAGCAGGGGCTTTCTGGGAGAAAGAGCAGATCTGAGCCCACTTCAAAGGCGCTGAGTTAGGAGCCGGAGAAGGCGGCCCTGCCCACCTGCCCTGTGTCAACTGGGGCCCTTCTTAGAGAGCAGAAGAGGACTGCTCGGGGGTTCTGAGCATAAATCCCCTTTGTCTCACAACTTTCAAGTCGTCCTCCTCCTTGTTCTTTAGAAGCCAATGTGCTAACTATTGCTCTGGGCCAAATCTCATGTTAGACCACCTGGACATGGAGTGTCCTCACTCCTGGGCTTGTCTCCCATCATACAGAGGGGCTCTGGGACCTATTTCCTCTCAGAGGGACTCCATTCCCTGGGGGCACACTCCCTCCTTGCCAGGGGAGTCTGTAAAGGGCATACAGTTCTATCACTCTTTCCAGCTGGATTAAAAAAAATTTTTTTTAATTATTTAAAAATTTCTCTTCTGGAAGTCTAGCAAGGTACCTTTGTTTATGTCTCTCCATTTTAAGGACAAAAAGAGTTGGCATCTGTGAAATCAAACCATATGAAAGTCCCATATTTTGTAGGTCGGAAACAATTTTTTGTAGGCAATGTCACATTATTCAAACTATAACTTCTGCCTGGAGTTGGGCATCAAGCAGGTTGGAAGTCAAAATGCTGGGTGTTCTCGGGATGGTGTGTGTGTGCACCAGGGCACAGATTGGGGTGGCCTGGACTTGGAAGTTGAGAAAAAGCATAATGATGCTGATGCTACAGAACTAATGATCACATGTACTGAGCCCTTATCACCTTCCATAATAAGAGATTTCTTTGTAATAACTCATTTAATTCTCACAACATCCCCATGAGGTAACTATTGGGCAGGTGAGGGATTTAAGTCCCAAGGAAATTAAGTAACATGTCCAAGATCACCGAAGAAGATACCAGAATATGGTGGTCCAGGCAGAAGCACCCCAGAAGCTTAGCTGTCTCCCCAGCTGTGAGGGAAAAGGAGGAACTGCAAATATGAGAGGTATTCTGGAAGCCTCCCACCTTCTCACTGGCTGTAGGAAGTCCAGATAGGGTGTGCTATGGAAAGAACAGCGCTTTAGATGTTAGAAAAACTTGGGTGTATTGGGTTTGGATACCAGCTGTACTTTTACCCAATCAAAAGACATTGGGCTGGAGAAACCCTTCCACCCATTTCTTCAATAGCCTAGAGACATATCTTGACCCTACGTATTAGTTGCCTAGGGCTGCTTTAACAAATTGTCATGACCTTGGTGCTTATGACAACAGAAATTTACTCCTTCACAGTTCTGGAGGCTGAAAATTCAAACTCAAGTAGGCTGCAGGGCAGTGCTCCCTCTGAAAGGTCTAGGGAAGAATCTTCCCTTGTCGCTTCCTTGGCATTTCTTGGCTTCTGCCTGAGTCTTCACATGGCCACTTCCCCTCTGTGCATGCGTCTTTGTTCAGATTTCCTTCTTCTTATAAGGACACTGGTCATTAGGTGATGTCCCATCCCAATCCAGTATGACCTAATTTTAACTTGATTCTATCTCTAAAGATCCTATTTCCAAATAAGACCACATTCTCAGGTTTTAGATGGATAGAGTTTTGGGGGACACTATTCAATCCAGCACACCCTGCTTGGCCATCAGCTTTAGCTTAACACTAATTCATTCAGTCAGTCAGTCAGTCATTCACAAACATTTACTGAGCACCTAGTGTCAGACACAATGTTAGATACCGGGGAAACATGTTGAATAAGTCAAGGTCATTCTGCATAAGGAGCTCAACCAACTAGTTGAAGAGACAGATGTGCCCACAAGAAAGCTCAGTAGAGGCTTACAGAACCCATGATCGGACCCCTGTTCATAAGTCTTGGGGGAAAGGTCAAGTTGGCTGTGAAAGGGCATTGGTCAGAAAAGGTTTCATAGGTGAGGTGGTGCTTGTGCTGAGACTTTTCTGAAGTCAGTCTTTCCTGAAAGTGGTTTTCAGAATGGACAAAGTGGGAAGGTGCTCTGGGTGGTGCGCATGGTATGTGCAAAGGCTGGGGCACCTTGAAACTACCCCTTGTGTTTGGGGTTCTGCAGATGTTTCGGCAATGATCTCACAGCAGGGGTACAGAACACACTCACATGGAGAAAGGACCTTGCCAGGGGAGGCAGTGACTGACCCTGAAGGCCAGCACTGGGTCACATGGTGATGCCAACAAGTCTGAACTGGGGACAGGGCAGCAGGTGGTCTAGGAGCACCCTATCCCTAAACAACGCTGGTTACTTTTAGCATTTCTTGCCTTGAGAAATAAAAGAAAGGACAAGAAGAAAAGAAGCAGGGAGCCTCTATAGCCATTTGATCATCACGACAATCCCATTTTACAGGTGGGAACACTGAGGGACAGAGCTGTTAAATGATTTACCCTAAATGACAAAGCAAATAAACAGCAACGTTTCATACCTTGATTACCAGGACTGACTCAGTGTATTGTTCCGGTGTACCCCACTGCCTCCCAAGGAAGGCAGAAAAAACAATCCACGGTTACCAACAGGCCAATTAAAAGGCAATTCTTTTTATTACATAACAGGTCTTAGGCTTAAAGAGGGATTTGGCACCATCACAAAATTATGTTTAAATAGCAACCATCTAATAAGAGGCCCTGCCCTGCAGCTTCCCTCCCTGGGTATTTAAATGTGCCCGGATAGCTGCCCTGCAGCTTCCCTCCCTGGGTATTTAAATGTGCCCTGCTTATTTTAGGGAAAGAGAAGAGGAAACCAAAAGGCCAAAGTGTTAAAAGCTACCATCCATTAGAGATCAATCAGAAATGAAGAGGCATTCATTAATGCTTCCTGGGAATTATAAGTCAATGAAAATGGGATTTCATTAAAAAATCCTACTGTATTAACTGCAGATGCCTCCTCCAGCAAAAGCTGCCACCCTGGCTACCCCTCAGTGGGAATTCTTAAAAAGGAGATTTGGACCCAGAGCACTTATGAATCAAGTTTTCACCAGATGTACAATTTTTTCAGAAGCACACCTCTCCTTGTAAAGCAAGATGGACTGTCTCAGTGATTGAAACAGCAATAAACTCTCTGTAAGAATCTGGCAGCTGAAGACACGTGGTTGTGTTGCCAGAAAGAGCTTTGGCTGGAATTGCTGACATGTTGGGGTTACCCCCAGCGTGGTCGATCCCCTAAAGACCCCAAATGTCACTCGAGTCCCTTGAAATACGCAACCAAATTAAGAGCGCTGCGTGTATTACGGCAGCCCCCAGATTATTCCAGAGTAAACAGGGATCTTTGCTGCCAAAACGGAATGAAGAGTAGAGGAAACTGTTCTAATGTGAATCAGGCATAAAAAGTCATGAGCTCAAGTCCTAGCTCTGTACTAACTATCTGGGTGGAACTGGGCGGCCCTGGGCAAGTTCTTATGTCTCTCTTGAGCTTTATTTCCTCACCTGTTAGATGAGCAGGGAGAATTAGATGCTTCGGTTCTGCACTTCCGGCTCTGCCATTTTAGGATCTCTGGCCAGGCAGGTGTGATGTCAGAGGCCTCCATGTGGAGGGACTGAAGCCTGATCTACCAAGGTAGGACTGCTATTGAGGCCGAGGGCCAGGATGGGGGACGCGAGCTACTGCAGCTTTTATAACTTCAGGACCGGGAGGAAGCGATCGATACAAGTCAGATGGAAAGGACATAAGCAGCAGGGGAAATGTTATTGGCAAAGGGAGACACTTAAACCCGTGAAACTGAAACCATAAGGCAAGGACGGTGAGGCCTTGACGCACGGCCATAGCATCCTCAGTGTGCCCTTGAGCTGAGCTTCAGAAAAAGAGGGAAACGAGCCTCTGGAGGTGCAGTGGGTGTTAAATCCTCTCCTTGTTCAATTGGCAGCCTGTGCTCCCCTTAAAACCTCCCTGCCCTCCGACCCACGGCTCCCTGCCACCCCCTCCTCTCTCTCTCTCTCTCACACGCACACCCTCAATAGGAATATTATAGAATATATTACTTTCTGTCTTAAACAGAAGACAGTCATTACTGGAAACTCCGCTTCCCTGGGACTCTCAGTGATGCAGGGATGGAAGGAGAAAGCCTGCTTTTAATGAACCGCCCACCACAAGCCAATTCCAGAGTCAGGAAGAACTGACTCAGACCCTCTTCGAAGGGCACCCCGTAGGATAAATGAAGAGGCGGATGTACATGTATAACCGCTGTCAGATCCAATGCCAACGGTCACGGTGTTGACAGCCGTCATCTACAGAGGGCTGCTCTGTGCCACACACTGAGCTGGGCGGTTTCCATTGGTCGATGGGGATGGGAGTGCTATGTTAAAGGCAGCCTGGGTCTGCTGCTCACAACTGCACAAGAATTCTGTTGAAGAGGAGAAGGGCTTTCTTTTTTAGGAAAACAATTTGATGCGGTTGCTGATCATGAAATATGGGCTTGTCTAGGTAAGAGTGGGCAGAGAGTAAGAAAGGGTGAAATTACAACAGGCTGGAGCAGAGACAGATGGAGGGTGTGGCTTGCACGGGAGGAGGGATGGAGAAGAGGTCAGAAGAAGCATCCAGGGACTCAGGGGGAAGAGCCCTACTACTTAATAGAAGAAGATACTACTGTTAAGTATCAACCTGTGTTAGTTTCCCCTTATGCCACAGTCTCATCCCTCCACTGTTGCCTCCAAGAAATGGTTTTCAGGGGGAGGCGATTTTGTCCTCCATGCATTTGGCAATGCCGTCTGGAGACATTTGGGGTTGCCGTGACTGGGCGGGGGAGCGCTACTGGAATCTAGTGAGTCATGACCCAAAGATGCAACTAAACATTCTCCATGGCACAGGTCTGCCTCACAACAAAGAGCTATTCAGTCCCAATGTCACTAGTGCTAAGTATGAGAAGCTCTGCTCCAAACTCTTAGTCGACTCTGCTGCACACCCAGCCTTGAATTAGCCGAGCTGTGGGAATGAAGGAAAAGGGGGCTGTTTCAGGCTGAGGTGGAGTTGGGTAGTGACAGGACAGCAGCCACTGGTGTGGGCTACCCGGCAGGATGACTGGGAATTCACCCAGAGGGAGGACCCAGAAGGAGCAGAAATAAACATATGGTACAGGAAGTGACAGCAAAATCTATGTGTCCACACCCCCAGTTCCCAGGATCCTTAAAGTTCTAGAGGTAGCCCCGACTTCCCTCTCCCTGTGGGGTGGGTGAACTTTGACTCTTTTTTCTATGTTAATGGGAAGGGTGACTCCTGCCTGCTACAAGACTTGAGGACACTCGGTTAAACACACATTGTCTCTTTACCTTCATAAAAATCCTGTGGGTAGATCTATTGGCCCCATTTTATACTGGAGAAAAACAGACAGTGTTGTTAAGTAGGTTTGTGATCACTTGACTTGTCTGAGTCAGAGCTGGGATTTGATCCAGGCCAAGTGGACTGTGGACCCGAGCTGTCCACTATTCCACACGGCCCCCAAGGTGCTGGAGGAGGCATACCTGGGGCCGCACACGGGGCCTGAGCCATGTTCCGGATGTCAGAGCACACTGGTTGGCTGTGAGTTTCCAAACTACTCTCATGTACGGCAGATGATTTGTCAAGAGTTTTAGGAATATTTCCTAAGTGGGATTATTTAAGTTTCAGGTGTTATGAAACCACCTGATTGATTTTACTCTGATATTTACGTGAGGCTATTATTTCCAAATCTAGTTCCTTTCTTTCCTTCTATCTCTAAATTAAATTCTCACCTTCATGTAGTTGCAGGGCAGGACACTTATTCCCAGGAAATGAAGGCTCCTGCCAGGGAATGGCTAGGAAGGCCATTTCTCAATGGGGGAAGATGCTGCATGTGTGGACTGGGGTCAGGGTTGAGGTTATCAGCCAAGGTGGTGGGGTGCAGCCCTAGCTCTCTACCTTGCAGATTGGGCTCAGAGTTCTTTTGAGAATCTGCAAAGCCAGCCATTTAGAATTCTCAGACTTGGTTGTCGTCCCAGAGTCTAATTTGATATCAGAGTTAATCAGAAAAAAATGCTCCACTAACTAAAATCAACTCTGCTCTCTCTCTCCTAGGACAGACACGGCTATCAATCTCTCCAGGACTGGTGATGGTTTCCATATTGGGTTCAGTGACATTTCAGGCACTACCCTGGTGGTATACTCTACAAAACGCTTGTAGGTCAGTAGCAATCACCCCTGATCTGCTATCATAATAATTCATTTAATTCACTGACTAAAAAGATAAACAATGCCAGTGCACTCAGTAGTGTTTTGTTTTGTTTTGCGGTACGCGGGCCTCTCACTGTTGTGGCCTCTCCTGTTGCGGAGCGCAGGCTCCGGACGCGCAGGCTCAGCGGCCATGGCTCACGGGCCCAGCCGCTCCGTGGCATGTGGGATCTTCCCGGACCGGGGCACGAACCCGTGTCCCCTGCATAAGTAGGCGGACTCTCAACCACCGCGCCACCAGGGAAGCCCTTAGCAGTGTTTTTAAGTGAACTTGTGTTTTACCGATCACAACATCAACTCCAACCATTTGGAAAACTGTAGCATATGTATATATACATTTGGATTTTCAGCTCTCTGGAAGTAAGTCTTTGCCATGGCCTTCTCCCCTCACTGTTCACCCTCGGGCTTCACAGCTTGCAGATTGGGAAGACCATGTGAGTTTTCAACTTGGAAACTTTGCATCTCTGCCCTTCCCCAGGCAGAACCTGGGTTGCAGGACCTAAAATTCGAATAGCTGGTTTGCGTCGTTTACGCTTTGTAACACCAGTGGTATATAATTGTCTTCAAGTCTGGGTTTAAAAAAAAAATAGCATGGAAAGGAAAGAGAGTATCTATAGTCAAGTTTTGTACGTATTAATTCAGATGGGTTCCTCCTCAACCCTTCCCTTCTTCATTTCCCATCTCCCTATACCACAGCGTAGGGTTTCTCGCCCTGAGCACTCTTGTCGTTTTAGCGCATATAATTCTTTATCGTGGGAGCCTGGCCTGGGTGGTGCAGGCTGTTTAGCAGCATCCCTGCTCTTTCCCACTAGATGCCAGGAGCACCTTCCCAGTAGTGATAACCAAAAATGTTTCCAGACATTGGCAAATGTCCCCTAGGAAGCAGAATCTCCCCACAGTTAAGAACTACTACCATACTGCATGGGCCTTCTGTAATCACTTGCTTTATATATAAGTCATGAAAAGCAAGCCCTTTAAATAAGAGTTTGAAATTTCCAGAGTTTGCCCATTTAAAGGCAAAGCTTTATGGTATGTTAGAGCATTGGGCTTGGAGTAAACCCTGGGCTTGAACCTGGATTCTGCCACACCTTGGTTAGGTAAGTTAAATTCTCTGAATTTTAATTACCTTATAGTAAGATGTGGATGATATTGGTCTTGCAGAGCCGAATTTGTAACTGGATTTATTCCACTGGATATGGTGCATGCCACCATCTTTGTCTCCAATAATGTACTAGATGCAGCTTGTTTAAATGGCGTATGTTTCTAGGAATTTGCTAAAATAATTGAGAGGAATTTATTTCTAAAGACTATTATTTTGAAGTGAATTTGAAAACTCCTCCCTCTCATAGATGGGAGGAAACTCAGAGAAAATTTAGTTGATTAAGTCAGTTTAAGTTAGACTACATGCCTGGGGAAATTCTTTGCATGAATGGCTGACTGATTTGGGGATAATATCCAGCCCTGCAAATAACCATGACCTTGACCTGCATCTCACTATATATTTAAACCATGGAACTGTGAGCAGTATGAGAGGGGAATGCTTTGTGGAGTGATTCACACTTCACTCATAAGAGCCTCCCAGAATATGCCCATTAGAGATAAATAGCTCCTGTTTCAGCTCTTACTCCAGGCCTTCAAGGTACAAGATGCATCTTGTATTTTCTGGGGTTTGGAGGTCTCAGCTCTGCCCTGTAAGCAGAGGAGGCCACGTCTCTTGGGTTGGCTTCCTGGGCACAAACCTGGCCTATTTTTGGCCTGAGGCGGCCCTCAATACTACAACTGTGAATTACTTGGTGCTTCTTTCAACAGTGAGACTGCCTGAGTCTCTAGTCTGCAGTTGATGGACAGAGATATGGTGTGGCTGCAAAACAGTCATAGAATACACGAAGAGGATGAAATGGAAGGAACATGGATTTTGCAGACCAGCAGAAGTAACTCCGATATTGACCCCACTGGGGACCCCAGCTGGGGACCACGAGGCACTAACCCACTCTGAGCTTTGGTTCCCTATGTGTGAAGCTGACATTTAGGGTGTGTTTTGTTGCTGAGAGTTACTGTAGGCATAGCATGTGACTCAGCATGTGTCTACATATAGTAGGCACTCACAGTAAGTAGAATTTCCTCATACTGTTATTACCATATCCAGGGATTGTGTTCGAAACAAGAAAATGGCATGAAGCTTGCTCAAAAACGCTTTTCATGATATGTTTATGTCTTAATATGAAAGACTTTTAGCAAACACATCTAGAGGAATATGTAGCTGTACATTGACTGGGCTGCCTTTAACCAAATGAGCAAATTGCCCAACATGGAGCTGAACAGGAAAACCTGGGACATGGTGGACTCCAAAGCGACACCAACGCAAGATTGAGTTAACCTTTGAAGTCAACTTTGCGGTGACCTAAATCATGTTACCTCTCAACTTCTGTCTCAGTGCAGCATTTCCCTTCTTCCTTACATTTCTACCTGCAGCCCTCGTGTCAGCATCTTCAGATCCCCTACTGCAGAGAATCCTTCTACAAAGACTTTTATCTCCCAGAAGTGGATTGTTCAGTCTGGAAGCATTAATAGAGGGATTGCAGGTAAACTCCGACTTTACATGTACATCTGATATTTTTTTAATGACTGCAGGTTATTACTTCTGAAAATTATAATTGACTGGTTCTGTCAAAGCACACAATACTGCAGGCTCTAGCTTCTCCCCTATTGTTGACAAAAAGGCATTTGTCAAACTCCAAATATGTTTGTTTCTCAGCTTTTCCACTACTATCCCTCTTATGAATTTGAAAGCATAAATGAATGCTTAAACATTTGAGGAAACCATTGTATTCTAACTCATTTTACAAAGGAAAAGGGCCCTGGAAGGGAAGAGACCTTTTTGTCTGACTTTATAGCAGACTTTGGAAGGCAGCTGAGCCCTACTTCTTTTGTAGGGAGAGCCCTGGTGGGGCTGGTACAGCCAGGGTTCCTACAGGGTTAAAGCTTAAGAAGTTTTTGGAGTTGGGAGTCTCCTTCTTCTTCTCCTTTCCCCTCCCCTCCCCCAATCTCCTCCTCCTCCTTCTTTTTCTGTTTGTAGCATTTGATTATGAAAGATTTCAAACATACAGCAAAGCTTAAAGAATTTTGCAGTGAATACCCATATATCTACCATCCAGCTTCTACCATTAACATTTTTACCACATTTACTTTATCAGATATCAACTTATATTTATTTTATCAGATATCTATCAACTTATCCATTCTTCCATTAATTTATCTAATTTTTGATGTATTTCAAAATAAATTGCAGTATCAGTATACACACCCCTAAGTATTTCAGCATTCATGTCATCAGCTATAGTTCAATATTTGTTTACAGGATTTTTTTTCTTTGAAATAAAACTGACATACAATGAAGTGTGCAACTGTTGAGTGTACATGAGTTTTGACAAATGGTTATCCTTGTGTAGCTCAAATTCCTATAAAGATTCTGAACATAAACATCATCTCAGAAAGTTCTCTTGTCAAGTCAGTCTTTGCTCCTACCCTCCAGAAGCAACAACTCTTTCTAGTCATTTTCTACTGTGGATTGATTTTGTCTCTTCTTGGACTTCATATACGTGGAATCTCACAGTACGCACTCTGTCACTCAGAATAACATCTTTGAGATTCACCCATGCTGCTGGGGGCGTACATAATCCAATCCTTTTTTTTGATGAGTATAACTCCATTGCATGACTATAACCTATGTATTATTCACTCTGTTATTGATGAACACTTGGACTGCTTCCAGTTTGGAATTATTATGAATAAAGCTACTATGAATGTTATTGTACAAGTCTTATTGTGTACAAATATTTCCATATCTCTTGTGTAAATAATGGAATTACTGGGTGGTAGAGTACATATATGTTTACAGGAAACCGATAGACCTTTTTTCAAAGTGATTGTACCATTTTATATTCCTGCTAACATTGTATGAGAATTCTAGTTGTTCCACAATCTTGCCAAAATATGGTGTTACCAGTCATTTTAAATGTAACCATTTGGGCAAGTATGTAGAGATATCTAATTGTGGTTTTAATTTGCATTTTTCTGATGCTGAAGGATGCTAAATGCTTTTTCATCTGCTTTTTGGTCATACAGAGGTCTTATTTTTTAAAGTATCTATTCAACTCTTTTGTCAATTAGTAAATGAGTTGTTTGCCTTTTTGTTATTTGTTGTAGACGTTCTTTATATTCAGGATACCAGCAGTCCTTTGTCAGATACACTATTTAGAAATGTTTTCTCTCTATCTGTAGCTTGCTTAAGCATTTCCTTAATGCTATCTTTTGATAAGCAGAAGTTTTTAGCTTTGATGAAATAGAATTTATTATTTTTTTATTTTGTGCCAATCTTTTTCTGTAAACTAAGAAACTTTTGCCTACTCTGAAATCTCTTCTTCTATGTCTTCCTCTAAAACCTTTACGTTTTATCTTTTACACTTGTGTGTGTGTGATCAGTTTTGAACTGATTTTTGTGTTTGGTGTGAGGCAGTGGTGGAAGTCCATTTTTTTCCAGATGGATATCTAGTTATTCTGGAATCATTTGTTAAAAAGATCAATCTATCTCTATTGAATTGCTTTGTCACCTTTGTTAAAAACTAAATACTTGTAAAATGTGGGTCTATTTCTGGGCTCTCTATTCTGGGCTCTCCATTGGTGAGGCATGAGTTGAAGTCAATTTTTTTTTGTTTGTTTGTTTTTGCATATACACCTCCAAATATTCCAGTACCATTTGTTGAAAAGGCTATCCTTTTTCCATCAAATTGTCTTTGTACATTTGTCAAGTCATTTGGCCATTTATGTATGGGTCTGTTTCTTCATATTCTGTTCTCATCATTGATGTAATGTGCATCCTTTCACCAATACCACACTATCCTTATTACTGAAGCTTTACAGTACGTCTTGATATCAGGTAGTATGCATTTTTTTTTCTTCAAAATTGCTTTGGATAGTCTAGGTCTTTTGCAATTCTATTTAAATTGGAATCAGCGTGCCAATTTCTGAGAAAAAATAAGCCTGCTGGAATTTTGACTGAGAATTAATATTTATCGATCAATTTAGGGGAAACTGACATCTTAATAATCTTGAATCTTCTAATATATGAACATAGTATACCTCTTCATTTATGTGTCTTCTTTCATTTTTCTTAGATTCTTTTTTCTAGTTTTTTTTTTTCTTTTTTTTTTTTTTTTTTTTGTGGTACGCGGGCCTCTCACTGTTGTGGCCTCTCCCGTTGTGGAGCACAGGCTCCAGATGCGCAGGCTCAGTGGCCATGGCTCACAGGCCCAGTCGCTCCGCGGCATGTGGGATCCTCCCGGACTGGGGCATGAACCCGTGTCCCCTGCATCAGCAGGCGGACTCTCAACCATTGTGCCACCAGGGAAGCCCTCTAGTTTTTATTGTACAAGTCTTGCACATCTTTTAAAAAATTTTATTGCTAAGTATTTTGCTTGTCTTAATTCTTTTGCAATTGGAATTTTGTTATTTTGATGTTTGCAGCTAGAATACAAAAATACACCAGACTTTGTGTGTTACATTTTATTTTGTTATCTGTATACATTTATTTATTAGATTTACTAATTGGTTTTATATGTAAGAGATTTTGTATGTCACCTTGAGATTTCGTGTATACCCAGTAATGTCATCTACAGTAGAGGCACTTTTACTTATTACTTTTTTTTTTATCCTTTTATTTATTTTTCTTCCTTTAGTACAATGGCAAAGACATCATGTTGAATAAAAGTAATGTGAATGGTCCCCTTGTTCCTGGTTTTAGAGTAGAAGAATTCACTATATCATCATTAAATATGATGTCAGCTGTTGGTTGTTTTGTAGATGCCCTTTATCAGACTGGAGAAGTTCACTTCATGTCCTAGATTGCTGAGAGTTTTTACTGTGAATGGCTGTTGAATTTTCTTTTTTCTTTCTTTCTTTTTTTTGGTTGCATTGGGTCTTTGTTTCTGCACGCAGGCTTTCTCTAGGTGCAGCGAGTGGGGGCTACTCTTCATTGAGGTGCGCGGGCTTCTCCTTGCGGTGGCTTCTCTTGTTGTGAAGCACGGGCCCAAGGTGCTTAGGCTTCAGTAGTTGTAGCATGCAGGCTCAGTAGTTGTGGCCCCTGGGCTTTAGAGTGCAGGCTCAGTAGTTGTGGTGCATGGGCTTAGTTGCTCCGTGGCATGTGGGGTCTTCCCAGACCAGGGATCAAACCCGTGTCCCCTGCATTGACAGGCAGATCCTTAACCACTGTGCCACCAAGGAAGTCCCTGTTGAATTTTCTGTACACATTTACTTTGAGGTTGTACCTCTCTCACACTCCCTTTTCTGGGACTCCCTCTTTGCCAATCTTTTGGATGAGAAACGGTCTCATGCCATTGTTTTTATTTTCATTTAACTGATTATTTGGGACATTCAACATCTTTCTCTTGTATTTACTTGCCACTTATTTTATTTCCTCTTCTGTGTAATCCTGTTAACATCCTATGTCCAGTATTATATTGAGTTATTTTTTATTGATTTATAGAAACCAGTACTGTATTATGGATATCAAATTGTTCTTCCATGAAAAATAAATATTCTTCAAGTCTCTTTTTGTCTTTTAACTTTAAACTTTATGCTACTTTAACATGGATGTAGTCAAATTTACCAACCTTTTCTTTTATGGCTTGCCCAATTTGTACCTTGTTTAAAAAAGATTTTTGCTTTGCCAAGCCTAGAAATGAACCATAACAAGAGTATTCTGTAGAAAACCTGTGAGATGCAGGTAAATAAAAGCCAGAGGAGAATCTGTAGCTTTAAGTGCATTTGTTTGTCAATGATAAACAGCAAATGTTAATAAACAAAGTTTCTCACTCAAGAGAAGCTAGGAAAAGAACATCACAGTACCAAGGAACCCCTCTTCCTCATGGAGTAATAACTTAATTGAAAAGACAAGCCACAGAAAAAATAAATGTGGTCAATAAAACCAAAAGTTCTTTCTTAAAAAGACTGTAAAAGAGACAAATCTTCAGCAAATTTACTTAATGAAAGATGGGATAAGACCTAAATAAATAACTGAATTAAAAAGGGGACAAAGCTACTGATGAATTGAAAATTGCAAGTGATGAAAGAAATAAAAATATAAAAATATTAGAAAAAATATTCATATAAATCATCACACTAATAGACAAAGGAAAAATTCTTTGTTTATCCCAATTCATGTAAAAAAAGTACTTGTTATAATTCAACATTCATATCAAACAAACAAAAAAACCCAATGATCAAAAGAACCCTCTTAGAAAACCAGGAGTAGAGAGCAATTGCCTTTCTGGGATAAAGGCGTCTGCTGGAAACGTCAGCATTGTACTTGGAGCCCTATTCAATGAAGGAAGACAAGAAAAATAAAAAATGTTATAAATACCAGAAGAGCAGAGACAAAAACCTCCTTTTTATTACAGACAATATAATCTTCTATCTAGACTACTGACAAATATTAGAGCAAATATGAGCATTTAGTATCGTGAGTCAAGCTCAACAAACAAAAATCGTTTCAAAAACAAGTAAGTACCAAACATACATTGTGAGAAAGGCAAAACTTTACTGAAGGACATAAAAGAGGCCTGAGGGATGGACAGATATAACTCATTCTTGGTGTGAATATTTAGTATTGGAGGGATGAGAACTGTATCCAAATTTACGTATAAATTCAATGCAATCCCAATGAAAACCCAGTAGCGTTTTTCATGGAACTTGACAAGCTGACTCCCAAATTCATAGAAAAGGGGAAAATGTACAGCCAAGGCAGCTTTAAAAATGGACAATGAGGGGAATCTACTAGCAGGGGTGAACTTATCGTGAAGAGAATAATGCTTCAACCTCAGGACCCCTCTCCTGGGAGGAGCCTCACTGCATTCTGACGTGGTCATATGTTTTTGTGAAAATTGCCGAATTAAAATTTCTTAACTTCATATCTCTTTCTGCTCTACCTCCCCTTCTGTCACATTTCAACTTGTGTTCAGTGGTATTGGAGCAGTGACAGGACCGGTTCAAGGTGAGGTCATGGGCACAGTGGCCATTGTTGAAGGCTTTTGCTATACCAGATTGGCTTTGCAAGAGCCAAACCATACACAGAAGTGACTGTGAACCCCATGTGTCTACCTCAAACTCAACTTACCCTGAGCCAGAACCCCAGAACACACTACTATGTTTTTGCAATGTGGTTATGATGATATTTTCAGGACTCTAAAATTCATTTCGAAGAGAGAGATTGGAAAGCAAATGAGATGCAAAATTAATTTGTAAAGTTGACAAAGCTTGAATACACTCTTTTAACTGCAATTTGGGAAGAAGTTTTGGAACATGTCAATAAAATAGTGAGAAATTATAGACTTCTTTTGTCATCTTTAAATTTATTTATTAAAGTATAGATAAAGAAGTCAGAGAAAATAATGAAGCAGGAAACCCAAGCAATAAAAATGGGTTATAAAATTAACAGAAATTGTGCAGACACCAAGGAGAAAAGTATAACAAAAAATTGCCAAATTATATCAAAAGGCATAATTATCAAGAGAAAGAGTTATGTTTTAAACAGAAGTTACGAATAAGCTCATAGATTATTTGATGATCTAAGTCGTGAAGATGATGAATCATAGGGACACACTGGAAACATATTTACATTTATTGCTGGTTTGACACAATATGTTGATATCAACAAAAATAAATCTACATTTTGCCACTATGACAAGAATATTGACATGAAACTAGCTAATGAGTATTGTCAGTTCAGAGAGTCCTTCAGATTAATCACATCACAGAAAACTTGAAATGCCCTGAAACCTTACAGCTCAGGTGTAAAAAAAATTAGCTACTGCTGTATCACAAAGCTAACACACCATTGTAAAGCAATTATACTCCAATAAAGATGTTTAAAAAATAAATAAATAAAGACAATTGGGGAAAATAAATAAGAGTATTGGGAATAGATAATTGGTCAAAGTGATAGATAGGATTTAATGGAAGTTTTGTTGAAAATAATTACTTCTTATATGAAGCTATATTAAACTTTAGTTCCTAAATATTGCTTTTTGTTGGTCACATTTTACAAGATTTGATGGTTTAATAAATAGGTTGTTTCTTATAATTTCATAATGTTAAAAACATATTAAAAAAGAAATTAGCTAGAGTTTTTTCCAAATCTGACAAAAATCTTAAAACTTTAACTGTCATTGCCAATAACTATGCATTATACTGAGTTTTTTTTTAAAGCTATCAATAATAAAAAAAAACTAAACTTCAATTGACTCAAAGGAAAGTTTGAATAAGTTTTTAATTCTCCCTCTAGAAAATATTACAAAATGGTTGTCATGTGAGGAGGGTGATAAAGAGTATATAGCCTGAAAAATGGAGGAAAAAATTATCACAGAGATGTGTCAATTACTATTATTTTTCTGGATTTTGTGATGTTTGTAGTATTTGAAAACTTTTAAAAATTTGTAGTTTGTTGTGATCTTTTTCTCACCCAATAATTATTTCCTTTTATACCTAATTTTCTAACTGTAATTTGGTATTCTTTTGTTTTAAAGAGGATCTTCTAAATTATATAAGCTTTAGGCCCTACAATAATTGAATCCACTCCTGCTTAGTAGGTATCAAAATACATAAAACTAGACTAATTTAAAATATGCTATATTGGTTTGGGAATAGATTGGGGTAAGTAAACATTTTCTGTAAACACAGTAAGTATTTTCAGCTTTGTGGGTCTTATGGTTGCAACTACTCAGCTCTGCTGTGTGAAAGCTGCCGTACACAAAACATAAGAAATGGAGGTGGCTGCGTTCCAATAAAACTTAATTTATGGATACTAAAATTTTAATTTCATACAGTTTTCACGTGGCAAGACATAGTCTTCTTTTGATTATGTTTTTAAACAATTAAAAAATGTAAAACCATTCTTAGCTCATAGGCTGTAAAAAATCAGGATGTGGGCCAGATTTAACCCTTGGGCTGTAATTTACCGACCAGTAGAACAGATGAATATATCAGCAGCATAAAATAGTAAATTCTCTGAAAGACTATATGGATATTTTTTGTATGATAGATTCAGCATTTTTCTTTTTCTTTTTTTTTTTTTTGCGGTACGCGGGCCTCTCACTGTTGCGGCCTCTCCCATTGCGGAGCACAGGCTCCGGACGTGCAGGCTCAGCGGCCATGGCTCACGGGCCCAGCCGCCCCACAGCATGTGGGATCTTCCCGTACCGGGGCACGAACCCGTGTCCCCTGCATCGGCAGGTGGACTCTCAACCACTGTACCACCAGGGAAGCCCAGATTCAGCATTTTTAAATCAGTGAGAGAAAGATGGAGAGAGTTGGCTATCCATTTTGAAACAACAATCCACCACGAAGATAAATTTCAGATTGGTTAAAAATTTAACAACAAACACGATTTTTAAAGTATCAGAATGAGATGTAGGTGGACAAGTTTATCTCTCCACCATGTAATTTCCTCCTTTGTCTTCCCTTAGCCAACCCCCAACAGCACTAGGCAGAAACTTGTTTGGACTGAGCAAAAGGGATGTTTGTAAATGCAGTTAACAGCAACGACAACAGAGTATCAGAATGTAAAGACCAGATTAAGAGTTGACATACCAGGTAAAAGATCTTAGAGTTTCTCTTGCAGACAAAAGATTTTGAGCTGGAGAGTAACGCAATTAGATCTGAGCTTTTGAAAGGACGTTTGTCTGGCGATGTGGAGGATGGATTAGAGGAAGCAGGGTGTGGAAGCAGGCAGCCCACATTAGTCTGCTGCATGGCTGGGGAGGGCAGGCTGGAGTCGGGGAGGAGAGTTGTATGGGGTCCCCAAGTCTCACGGGACGTGAGCCTGGCCTCTTGGACTGGCCAAGGATGCACATCAGAGGCCCCATCCCTCTCATATTGGCTGGCTCTAGACGTTCTGGCTTCAGCCCAGGCCTTCTGAGGTCTATTTGGAGGAAAAGGCATCAGCAAAAGAAATCCCCTAGATGCTGTGGGATGGGTCTAACAAGGGGAAAAAAACCAACCCACCAACAAAAGACCCAAACCTCCCTGTGCTGAGAATGGGAGCCCTGTTGTGGACCCACAGCTTCTGGGATAAGCAGTTTCTTGGTGAGATGGAGTCTCTAGAAGTCTGGGTCAGGCAGAGAGGAAAGGCTGAGAGCAGATGGGGGATCAGGGCTGTCCACACTGGAAGAGGCAGAGGTGATTTAGACCTCCATCATAAAGCAGAGGCCATAGTGTTTCTGCACTTCACCCCTAAATACACTCACAGAACCAGAGGTTCTCAAGAGTCTAGCCATCTGGGATCTTGTAAAATACCAGGGGACTGGTCAGAGCCTCCCCCCTGTACTCCCCAGGGGCTTCTGGGGGTGGGGGGCATCTCCTGACTATGTTTCACCCTCGTCCCCATAGAAAGGGTCCCCAGACACCCTGTGTGTCTATTCACTGTAGTTTCAGGAAGACCTCATTTCTTCCTCTCACCAGTCCCCATCCAGGCATCCTTGCTCCCTCATCCAGGGCTGCGGAGCTAGCGAGAAGAAAACAACCCACATCTGCAGCTGGGTCCGGAAGACGTGATTGGCAGCCCCTGCCAGATTGGGTTGCACCAGGGTCTTTATTACAGGCTGTTTTGTTTCAGGTGAACTTGATTTAACCCTCCGTTTACTTAGAATCTATGAAATCATAAACTCTATTGTATTTGCACTCAGCCGATGCCTGGGGGAGAGTTTCTCTGGAATGTTTATATCAGGAGGCTCCAGGGCTCCACTTCACTTCCTGCCCATCCGTTGGCAAGTCTGCACATGTATACACACCCCTACCTGCCCACTCACCTCCGCACACAGTCCATATCCAGCCCCCCACCCCCCAACACACACACATACACACACAGCATGTAACTCCATAGACACTTCTTTATCAGCCACTCATACACTGTAGACTCCAACACACATTCTCACTCCCTCCCACTCTGCAACCTACACTGATCCATCAATCACACAAACACACATCTAGATTCTCCCCAACCTACTCATGCCCCAACACACACACATTCACATATACCCAGAAACACACACAGCAGCCCTGACACTCAGCAAATCCCAGGGACCCACCATTTCTTCCTGCTGCAACTCTGATCTCTACAGCTCCCTTAGAGCTCTTTAAAGGTTCCTTAATTTGGAAAATACTTATCCGAGTGGATGCCTAGCTTTCATCTGTAGCATATCCACGCATCCCAAGGTAAAGGAATCATACTATTTGACAACCGCATTGAAGCACCTCCTTAAGCAAGGGTGAAATCGTAATGTGAAGGCAATTTGTGGGTTAAGTTCATGGGCAGTTAGACCTGGGATTCCAGTTTCTTTACTATCAGGGACATTTTTTATTCTTTTCCGCACGTAGGCCCTATGCCTTGAAATATTTTGTCTAATGAGCAGACTGCATGTATAACTAATAGCTTCTCCTTTCTTACTTAACAAAGGCACACACGCCTTCCAATTCCAATTTCAGGTCAACACCTGATAGCTATAGCTACACGTTGAACTGATAGGATATGGGCAAAAAGCTAAGCAACTTGACATTTTAGTTAGCCTATGCAGCCTTATCTCAGATAATACACAATTTCTGTCAGGCTTTTGGAAATATTGAAAATAGCTCAAAGACCTCCACTACCCCTTTCATGGATCCCTTCAGGTCTAGAAACCCCAGGTTGGGAACTGCTTGAACTAATCCTTTGACCATTTTGCCAAGGTGAGTAACAATGTAAAATAGGGGATAATGAAAGGACGTGATTCATTTTTGAACCTATGTGGCTTCTAGGGGATAGTTAGGCTGACTGAAAAATCTGTACAAACAAAATCTGGATTTTGCTTGTAGAGTCTAAAGCCTTGCAGTATGAATGGAAATTTATTCACCACGTTCTATGATGATACTAGATTTGTGAATCATGCCCATTCTAATTAGAGGGGAGAATAGGTTGCCTGACCTCATATGAGCAAAGGAAGGTGGTCAGAGGCCTGGCTCACCCTCGGTGAAGAGCAGTCCTATGATTAATTGTTAAGAGATTGGGGGCCCAGCCCAGGACTTGAGCTGTAGCCAAGGCATGTAGAGAGGAGGGGCTGTAGGTTTCCCAAGTCTGTGTGAAATCTAAGTTGTGGCTGAGTTTCCATTAGGAATCCTAGCGTGAATGGACTAGAAGCGATGTAGAAACTCATCCAGTGAATTCCCTTTGTGTGAAACTCAGAGACTGGAATAAGTTGGCCAAAGACACATAGCTAAGAATCATGCCAGAGACTGCTAGAACCCAAATCTGTGGGTTCCTTGATTCTTGGGAAATTCCCACTAGGTGGAGATGGAGGGAGAAATTTTGTATCTATTGCTACACTTTGTACGGATTATGGAACAAAAGTTTCCTTGGGCAGGTCCTCTTCCCCTGTCTTAAATTACAGATGTCATAGGCACTGCAGATATGGTACTTGATTCATGCTTCTTTCAAGTACAGAAAGCTGAAGGTGAAACAAGTTCAAAGAGCCTGGACCTTCCTTGGAGACAAAACACCCCAACCTGGCTGATCACTGGAGTTACTCTGGGCCAGAACTGGATGTCACTAGCTCTTCAAGAGGATCCTCGCTATTAAAACAGGCACCCAGCAGAAAACAAAAGAAGAAAGGATGGCTAGTTAAGAATCCAGGTGTTATAACCTGTGCTCTTCAACTCTCCAAATGAAGTAAAGGCTACCGAAGAGGAAGAGAAAGCATTTTGCATCCTCTTGCAGACTCTCTGTCACTCATGGTCTCCCCAGCATGGGCATAGATTAAAAATGTAAAATTTTCTTAAGGAAGAAGAGAAAGTAGTTATGTATCATGGGTTTATCCAGTTAAAGGGACTCTAGAGTACAACTGGCCATGACTCCCATTTTACATGTAGGAAAAATGAGACTCCGAGGTAACTGAAAAGCCATTTGTATGTCCCCAAGGGTGACGGGGGCTCCAGGTGGTAGAAACTCCTCTCTCTGCAATGATCATAATTTGAAAGTCCAACTCTATCAAATCTGGGAGACAGCCAGTGTGTCAGAGTGTTAGACTGACATCATGAGGTGAGTCTTTTGCTTCCGTTCCCTCAATCTCATATGAATCAGATGGTTTTTACTCTCAGAATCCTGGCATTTATGAAGGTCTCAAGACCATGCTTTTGTGAAAGATAAAGGTCTGGAAGGATACACATGACATGGTTAACATTGGTGGCAGGTGGGGAAGGAAAGGGAAGACTACTTTTATTCATGCATCTCTGAATGATTTTGTTACAATAAGCATGTTCATTTGGAAGAGAAAATTTTAAATTAATTTTTTTTTCCACAGGAGAGTCCCGTTCTGTTCCAGACCACTTATTAAGCAGGGTGCATGGGCCAGTTATTTAATCCATCTAAACCTCAATTTTCTCCTTTATAAGAATGTAAATCATAATGTCCATGCTCAACAGATGTTCTGAAGATCAAATAGGAACCCTAGACATTATAGACAATAAGTCCAATATTACTATGCTAGAATTGTAAGTAACATGATTGCATGGCTTCAGCTTTTTTCTCATCCCTTTAATCATCTTTGCCACTTTTTTTTTCTAGCCGGAGGGCTGTTTTCATTGATGCCACAAAGATTTATATGCTTTATCTGAAAGGCTCTGTGGAAGAGTAGAATGGTGAGAGGTCACTCTTGTACCCTTACATTGCATTCATTCTGATTGGAGACACCCAGAGAAAAGGAAACAATTTAACATAAAATAGAAACTGCTGTAAGGGAGCCATCAAACAGACTATTCTAATTGGAAGGGCTTCCAGTTGATTTGCAGTTTTTGATCAAATTTGCTTGGTAAAGTGGTCATTTCTGTTGGGGGAAAGAAGATTAAAAAAAAAAAGGCATGGAGATATAACTACACTGAATGCAGAGGGGTTGAATTAACCCAAGCAACTTTTGAACACCATGTTTTGACTCTGTACCCTCAGGCTAAAGACAGAAAGAATTACAAATAAATACTAAATTATAGGGCTTCCCTGGTGGCGCAGTGGTGGCGCAGGTTTGTGCCCTGGTCCGGGAAGATCCCAGATGCCGCGGAGCAACCAAGCCCGTGCGCCACAACTACTGAGCCTGCGCTCTAGAGCCTGAGCTCTGCAACCAGAGAAGCCACCGCAATGAGAAGCCCGCGCACCACAACGAATAGTAGCCCCTGCTCGCTGCACCTAGAGAAAGCCTGCGCACAGCAACGAAGACCCAACACAGCCAAAAATAATTAAATAAAAATAAGTAAATTTTAAAAAATACTAAATTATAGTTAGTAGGTCTGTTTACACATGGGTTAGCAAATACAGAAACAAGTGTCCTTAGTTGAGAAAATTTACAAAATATATTGCAGAGGAGAGTGAGAGTTCTAATGTCAGAGAAGGAAGTTACAAATATGGAAAGGAAAGGCTAGAATGAACTCTGTGATGTTGGAATTGGAGGTGTCAGCATAAACTCATGGTTTTTAACATATATAGAAACACGTAGAAATAAATAGATGATAGGTACATAATTAGATATAGATTGTGTGTGTGTGTGTGTGTGTGTGTGTGTGTGTGTGTGTGTGTGTGTGTAAAATGACAGGGCCCTGCAGCAATAAGCCTACCAGATAACCAGATTTTAGCTTCTAGATATTATTCTCCATTAAAAGAAAGCAGGACCTCTCAGGAAATGGCTCATCCCAGGCATGACTGGGATAGGGAAAGTACAAGTTGAACCCAGAACACATTATGCCGAAAAGCATGGAAGTGCTCAAAGAATGATGGGGACAGCTCAAAAGGACACAGGATCAGAAGCCGGATTGGAGGGGCTCCCACTGACCACATCTCAGACAGCTGAGAGTCAAAATCAATAATGTAACAGGTTATAACCCACTGAATAAAATAAGAATCCATGAGTTCATCCTGGTTGTGGTAGGCAGAAATTTAATAGTCCTCAAAGATGTCCACGCCCTAACTCACAAAATTTGTGAATATGAGGCCTTAATATGTTACATGGCAAAAGAGACTTTGCAGATGTGGTTAAGAAATTTGGGCTAGGGAGATGATCCTGGATGATCCAGATGGGCCCATGTAATCATTGTCGTTCTTACAAATCCAAGAGGGAGGCAAAAGAGTCAGAGAAAATGTGATGATGAAAGTAGAGGTTGGAGTGGTGTGATTGCTGGACAGGGGTAGTGAGCCAGGGAATGTGGACATCCTCCGGGAGCTGGAAAAGGCAAGGAATGGATTCCTCCCTAGAATGTCCAGGAGGAATGCAGGCCGGCTGACAACTTGATTTTAGCCCTAGAAGACCTATTTTGCACTTGACCTCCAGAACTTTAAGATAACAAATTTTTAAATTTAAAATTTTTTAAACTCGACATTCCATGCAATTAGCTGCCAGGGCTCATACTTGGTGCAATGCCCATTTACATCATTCTTGGCCTTAGTGGAATACACTTCCAAAATCTCGAAGTAGGGCTCAAAAGGCCTTCAACATCAGAAGGTCCCTACTCGGCATCTTCCTCTTCCAGCCGTCCTTTCAGTGCCTCCCCTCTCCTCCAGGACCACGGTGGCACAGCACACGTTCTCAGCCAGCAGCCAGCTTCCAAGCTCCTTCCCTCAGACACTCTCTCGCCTGCCCAGCTCCTCTCCACCGTGAGACCGACTCGCGGGCCGCTGGGCTTGGGCCAGATTTGTATTGGTTTAAGTCACTATGTTTGTGGTCATTTGTTACTGCAGCCATAGGAAACTAATACACTGACATACATACATACAAGCATATATACACACGTATAAACATATATATATATATATATATATATAAAAATGAATGAGGAGAGAAAGCTTTTCTTCCTAGTAGAATTCCAGTTAATAAATGAAGAGAGAATGATGAAATTTAGAATTACCATTTGGCAGCCACTATAGTAATAGGTTTTTCAGGCAAGAGTTATCAATGTATACTCAATTCAGTGTGTGAAATTTTTATGAGAAATGGGATACCTCCATAGTCTCAGAGCACCTCTCTACAAGGCACTGATACATTACAAGAGAAAAATAGTACCTTACAATGGAGAAACCTGATGGACACCACCTTAACCAAGTGATCGACGTTAATATCACCAATCCTGGGAAAGCCAGAGGTCACATGCCCATGATGTGATGCTCTGAGAACACAGCATCACTTCTGTGTTACTCTATCAAAAATGCACAGCTTAAACCAAATCATTAGGAAACATTAGACAAACCTAAACGGTGGGGCTGTCTGAAAGAGAACTGTCCTGTACTCTTCAAAAATCATGAACAACAAAGAATGATTGAGGAACTGTTTCAGAATAATTGAGACAAAGATGTGATGACTAAATGCGATACAGGGTCCTAGACTGGATTCTGGACCAGAAAATTTGTTTTGTTTTGCTACAAAGGATGCTGGTGGAACAACTGGTAAAATTTGAAGAATGTCTGTAAATTAGATGATAATACTCCATTATGCTAATTTGCTGGTTTGGGGAACTGTACTACGGTTATGTGAAAGAATGTCCTTGCTTTTACGAAATACATGCCAAAGTAGTTAGACATAAAGGGACCACAAGTCTGCAAATTACTCTAAATTGCTTCAGAATTTATATGTATAGATAGACGCAGAGAGGCGGATGAAGCCAGTGAGGTAAACATTTAAACTTTGAGGAATCCGAGCAAAGAGTATAAATCAAATATTTGTATTATTTTTGTAACTTTTCTGTAAGTCTGAAATTATTTCCAAATAAAAAGATTTTTAAAAAGGCGTGGAAGTGAGCTGGGTAGCATCTGTTCAGAGCACGGCACTGAGGCCAGAGACAGGACAGGTAACTTTGGCTTAGTGATGTGGGGAGCAGCTAGAAGAGACCTTTGTGAGGACGGGGACCGCATCTTGTTACTAGTGCACCCTGGTGCCAAGCACACAGTAAGTAAGTAAATATCCATTGAATACAGGGAAGACAGGAGGATGGGGGAGGGAAGGGGACCTTTTCTTTTATGCTGAATATGGGCAGAAAGCAGCCAGCTCCAGCTGCAGGCTTATTTCCTGAGCATCACTTGTATAGACTATGGTCAGATATTGTTTGCTCCTTTCTGCATGGGCTCACTTGGAACTTTGTCAAGTCCATGGCCCTGCTCCTGAGTACTTGTCCCTACTTTAAACCTGTGACACTGGAGAGAGTCCTCCTGAAACTGGGGAGGGGCTGATACTGTCTCTCAGAGAAAATTCTGATCACGTGGCAATGACAGATATCAGTACTACTTACTGAATTTATAACCCACCATGTCAAAAGAAAAAGATTTCAGAGAGGTTTGACGAGAAAACATTGAGAAAAGAGCCTGGAAGTTTCACTTAGTAAGGTCAAAAGATCACTGAAGAATGAGAGAACAGAAAAAAAAAAAAAAAGCCTCGACTTGCTTACTCAGAAAATTGTCTGAAACAGAACTGCTTAAATCCAAGTCAAATATGCATCAATTCAGCTATTGATTGATTAAGGGATGACTATTCAGCAATTCAAGAATACTTTACTGAGTACCCACCATGCATGGAAGGTCCATTTATTGAAGACCAGCTATGGGCCAGAGCCTGAGCAGGGTAATATATATGTAAGCCTCCCAGCTGCCACTTTTTCTTCCTCTTCTTTCCTCTAGCCTTCTTCTTCTTCTTCTTCTTCAGTTTATTGAACACTTACTATGCGCCTGACTCTTTGCTAAGACCTTTACCCCCTTTATATTGCTCGATTCTCATCACAGCTCCGTGAGTAGCTATGAGTGTAACCCCCTTTTGGCAGAAACATTAAATAACTCGCCCAGGGTTACAAAAGTTGTAAGAGGCAATTCTCTGGGATCCGCAGGAAATTCTATTCTGTGACTTAAAATAAGGGATGGAGGTACAGTGTCCAGGACATTAACCCATGAGCAGACTAGAAGCTAGAAACTTATAGCCACTAAAGGTCGCCTGATTGTTTATTTTTCACCCTGAGTGCCTGAATCACACAGTTAGGGCCTCACAGAGGACTTACATCACTGGTGAACTTTGCTGATCTCTCTTTGGTCTTTTTATGGCATTTTCTGAAAGGGGAGACTGTTCAGATCCTTAACCACAAACGATCATCCCCCTGTCTGTCTACTCTGAGGGCTAGAAGAGTAACTATAATGTTCAGATGTCTTTTTCAACTCAAGTAAATCCAATACAATAACAATGACAAGTACCTACTATGTGCTGAAGTCTGTGCTGAATTCTGGGGACACAAAGATGAATGAAACTCTGCCTCCTGATTTCCCTGTGTTGAACAGAGGAGCTAGATCTGTACATAAATAACAGGGTGAGACGAGCTATAATAAGGGCATGCATAGAAAGTCATTATTTTAACTAAGGGTTTTTTAACAACAAAAAGATTAATTGAGAAAAATATCTATACTAGAGATTGAATTAGGAAAATGGATTAACAGCTAATGTAAGCAAACAGTATGTACAGCAAACAACGTGTGTAGTACAAATATGCTTGAAATGTCGCTCTCGGGTTAATTACAGAGGCCATTCTTGCCATATCAATGGGGGACCCTCACCCACGATAATGTTTTCTGATTCTCATCGAAATCATCCTCTTCTCCTCTTTTCTGTCTTCATTCCTTTGTTTGTCTTTCACTGACGGATCTCTGAGGCTATTCTGGGTAAGATTTGTTCTTTTTTATTTTTATTTTTTACAGAACTGACATACTAATCAGCCTCATTCTCTAGGTCTGGAATTAATCAGTGTTTGAACTACAGATTCTTTTCTACTTGCTGATTCCTGATGGCCAAGAGGTTTGACTCCTTTTTTTTTTCTTTAACGAGTTCATGGCCCCATAGAGCAGATGCTGGAAAAGGTCACTAAAAGAAGCACATATCTTGCTATTCTTATACATTTCTCTTTGATGAGGTGTTTCAGTAAAATCTTTAGAGCCCACACAGGCCTTGGTGAACACAGAAAGGGAGAATTTAAATCTCACTGAGTATATAACTATATGGAAACTTGATGCTGCCTTATATGAAGAGGAGTCTGTCTGTGGGTTATATGGGTATGTGAGTGGTAGTTGTTCATCTCATAATATTCCAAGTGCTGTGTTAAGTTCTTCACCCATGTTTTAATATTAATCCTCACAAGAATACCATGAGGTTTTGTTTTATTAGCTTTCAGATGAGGAAACTAAAGTTTGGAGAGATTAATAGGTTCCAAGTCACACAGCTGGTCAGTGGTAGTTTGGATTAGAATCCAGGTATGTTAGATTAAAACCCCAAGATCACTCCACCACAACAATAGTTATCAGACTTTAAATTTAGGAGGTCCGGGATAGGTTCCAAATTTGCATTTTAAATAAGTACTCCGGCGGATTCTATGGTTAAGCACCAACCATCTTAGAACTGCTTCCTTACAGAGAAGCACAGACAAACACATAATGACTCAGTAATTACTAGAGTGATGGTGAGGACTGTAGCCCAAATAAACCTCTTTTCCACATGACTGTCTTTGCCTTGTGTGACATTCAAAGAAACATATTCTAACCGCCAAAAAGTAATTATATGTAATTCCAATCTTCACTTGCATCTCTCAAAGAATATTAAAGGAGAACGAATTCCCAAATCTACTGTTGGGATTTGGGTGGCCAGTTTTCCCAGAATGAGGGTTTCCTGAAATGTGAGACTCTCGCTGTTAAAACCAGGAAGGTCCTGGGCAAACTGGGACCAATTGGCCACCCTACATGGGAGACTTGAATTCCTTGTGATTGAGGGGTCAGAAGAAGGGGAGATTCATAGGCCTGTGATGTGGACTAAATAAGTTCACATTTGAAAAGCAAACTCAGAACATTGCCTGACACAGTGTAAGCTCTATATAAATGTTTGTTAAATTAATTTAGAAAAAAAATGCCTTTCTTCCAAGTACTGGGAGACAAATTTATATCTATGAAATCATGGTAAAGCCACTGAATTTGTGATTGGGAGGGCATCGGCGACCAAATGCATGCAGGGGCAAATTGCAATGAGTTAAGATGAAATGAATCGTCAGCAATAGAGGCCCCTTTTATATATTATCCATTGAATGGCTGGAAGGGAAAGGAGAGAGTGGGCAGTAGATGTAAGTTGCTGAGAGGGCATGAAGGCTCCTGTAGTTCTTCTCCTGCTGGGACCAAGGATTCCACTTCCCTTCCTTCTAACTCCCTTTTCTGTTTGCCTGACCTTCCAAATGGACAAAACCCCAGCAGAACTCCACTTGGCCTGGGGCCAAGCCAGGGTGGAATCCAGCCACGATCTCTAGGTCCTATATGTATACAGTAGCTTAAGTGCTTACAGAAGAGAACAGGAAATTGTATCCACCTCGCAGACTAGTCACAAAGATTCTGTTTTCAAGGTCAGAAGCACCATTTCTCTACTGATTTATGGTTCCACTGACAGCAGAAACATTTAGGGAGCTGTCTTCCCATTGTCCAGTGCTCACACAAAGAGGATAGTCAGAACAGAGCTCTGATCATGAAGGAGGAGTCCCGGGGCACCGGAAGTGGGGGAACCATGGGATACTAACCTGAAGACCTAGAGTGGCCCAGGTAGCAACAGCTGCCATTTGCTGAGCAGGTACCATATGTAAGTATTATACAGATATGTAAATTGTGTGCATATTATGTATACGTAATTATGTATACACATTATGTTTTATTCTACCCCCAAAGCCCATTTTTCATATGGGATAACTGAGTCTCAAGGAGGTTAAGTAACTTGCCCAAGGTCACAGTGAGGTATGTGAGCTAGAGCTGGGATTTTTTTTTTTTTTTTTGGAAAATTTCTGTTCTATCCACTCTAAACTTCATGGTTTCCAAACAGTGGTCTGTTCATTGGTTCTGGGCTGGGCACAGAAGAAGCCTGTAAGAAGAAAAACATGAAATATATAAACTCACCTCCAAGGATTCTGATTGGTAACTCAGGAGGAACACAAAAATCTGTGCTCTGAAAAGCTCATCAGGCCATTCAGTTGTGCAACCACATTGGAGAAGACCTGCCATGGGCCACCTAGAATGTTCCCAAATTCTTGTGGCATCTCCAACTTCATAATGACCCTGGAAGTAGGTAGGAGCCACAGCAGGCTGAATCTACCCCTCTCCCCTTCTTCTTTTTTTTTTTTTTTTTTTTTTTTTGCGGTACGCGGGCCTCTCACTGCTGTGGCCTCTCCCGTCACGGAGCACAGGCTCCGGACGCGCAGGCTCAGCGGCCATGGCTCACAGGCCCAGCCGCTCCGCGGCATGTGGGATCCTCCCGGACCGGGACACGAACGCGTGTCCCCTGCACCGGCAGGCAGACTCTCAACCACTGCGCCATCAGGGAAGCCCCCTCTCCCCTTCTTCACCTCAAAAAAAGGAAGGAGAGAGGAAGAGCAGCAGAGACGGATAGTATAAGACCCATACTTCCCTATGCTTGTGTTTTCAGCTTTAAAAGGCAAACATACATTCTGGGGCAGGGGTGGCTGAATTCATGCCAGCGTGAGCCAAAGAAGGTAGATTTCTTGTGTGAGAAGTGAAAGTGAACTTAGTATTTCCCAGGAGACTAGAAGCCCAGGTTCTGTTTGCAGTGCCCGCCATGTGCCCTTGGGCAATCACTCACCTCTGAACCTCAGTTTCCACCATTGTAGAGCCAAGGGGCCAGATTGGATGACTCCACTGGGCCCTCCCACCACCAACATTCTGTGATCTATTACGTTTTGATCCTGAAATTCTCAGTCAACAAGAAGGGTTGTGACTCTCCTGCTCAGACTCCAGGGATATAGGAAAAGAGAAGAAGGCGGAGGACAGGGAAACAGACAGCCTCTGTCTCCCAGAGTGAGACCCTGCGTTGTCTGGGCAGATCAGCGCCGGGTGAGGGGGTGGGAGTGGGGCCGGGGTGGTGAGAGATCAACCAGATGCTATTTCTCTGGCGACAGAACTCTTCTGAACTAAAGAAAAGTAATTGAACTTAATGTCCAAACACAAAATCAGTCCATAAATCCAGGGGCTGTCTATTGGAAATTTCAGAAGGGCTCTGCTTCCCTTAATCTTATCTCTGCCAGACAGTTACTGTGTTCTTGATGCAATTAGAGTGATAAAATAATGTGACACAACTGCTGGTTTCTATCATGGCATCACTGCTGTTGACTTAACTGACAAGGTAATAATTTTATAAGAGGCCTTTTACTTTTATTTCTCTCTCCATCGTGGAGAGGTGTTTTCCAAATGGGGGGCATATCTCTCCAGATAACACCATATACAAAGACTGCTTCATTCATTACCATTTACTCAAGTACCTACATCTCCCAAGGGAACTTTGAGAATGTTTTTGTAGTTAAAATCACAGGGCCAGCTAGGGATTATCAGAACCATAACACATTTCTTGCAGAGCTGGGTGATTTATACATCCTTCAAAATTAACCCTGGAAGGAATAAGCCTGCCTTATCCAACTGATTCCCATCTCTTTTATAAAAAAGAGTAGACTTGCCTAGACCCTATGCCCCCGAGAGAGAACTGTCCACGTGGACATGGCAAGAAGGCAGACAGTCATTCTTGACCTGGTGGGGTCAGGCTTAGAGAATCCAGAAAGCAGTCTTCTCAGACAGTAAGGAATGGAGACTGATATCCAAAAGAAGTTTTGGATGAAACCAAGAAGCCACTGAGTCCAAGGAAAAACTCAAACCTTCTTTGGAGCTACAAAGAACCCAAGGCCATGACTGGGTCCAATTAGCATTTCTCTGGGAAGACATTTTGGTGGAAGCCCACGTTCTAACCAGAATAATCATGGACCGATGGTGACAAGAGCCTCAAAGTTAAAACTTCAGCATCGAAGGCTCAATTCTTTCCCGTCAAGAATAAAATTTAACACAGATATGCAATGTTTAATTACTTGTAGATATGACTGTGCATGATTTCTACTGGATGGCTGTGATGTATTTTCAGCGGTGCCTTTCCTTCAGCTCCTGCACATCCCAATGGCTGGAGGGCTGAGAAAGGAGTCACACAGCTCAGGGACAAGAGAAGTCAGCAGTCTCCCTTTATTCAACCTCCTTTTATTTCAACCCTGGAAAAATTTCCAGTCTCATTCCATATGGATGGCTGTTGCTCCTCCATTTCTCAAGAGAACTGGCAAGGAGGACTTTTTTACATGCCAGGAAGGGATGCCAAAAACGCACAAGTGCAGAGGCCCAGAGACAAGTGGTCATCCAGCTTGGAGGCAAATTACCCACTTAAACACCAGCAGACATCTGTTACTCTGCCCTGATGGCCTTTTTAAACTAAGAAGATAGCTTTTCATGGAGGAAGGAGGGGGGAGGCCCTCATGAAATAAAAGTGGGGATAAAAGTGGGGATCAGGAATAAAAGTGGGGATGCATCCAACAAAGCCATTAGTTACAATCTTTCATAAGGAAGTCAGGACTTAGAGACAAAAGGCCCATCTGCAACAGCTTCATGAGATTCTGGGACCCTGGACTTTTCCTCTGTCAATTTCCTAAAGTGAGTTATCCAGAAAACCTTTTAAACTGAAAGGATTTATGGCCGTGTCTTTAAGTGCTGGTAAGAAGTAGAGAGCTGAGGATACCATGCCCCCACCCTGTGGGTAGCTCCAGGGTTGGGCTGAAGAATCCACATAGAGAGTGCCTCATGATCCTGGAGAAGGAGAAGAATTGAAAACCCCAGGGGACCAGAGAAGAGGAAAGGAAGGGAGCCCAGGGAACTGGCCTGCATCTCAGAAGGAGATGTGGAGCTAAATCTGTCTCCCTGAAGCTGTAACCCATTAATTCCAATCACTGAGAGTCATTGCTCTCTTTCGTTCCTTGACAGCCCTTCAAACTTTTGGAGAGATTGAACAGTTTCCCATGAGTCTTCTTGAGGATAAGATAACTTCCCAAGTTTTACTCAATGAGGAAAACCACACAAATGACTCCTTCTTCTTCCTCTTAAAACGTATGCCAGCTGAGGACACCTTTTCACTTGTAAAACAGGGCTCAGGGACAGTACTAGGTTCCTCAAGCCCTGACTTATAATAATAATCATTTCCATTTATTCAGTGCTTACCTTCAGCTGAACATCAGCTAAGCACCTTGCATGTGTCAGCTCCTGTAACTCTCCCAATAGCTGGAAGAGGGGATTACTATTATTGTCCCCCTTTCATGTATGAAGAAATCAAGATTCAAAGAGCTTAAGTAGTTAGCCCAACACCTCCTAGCTATAACTGTCGAATTTGGGGCTTGAATCCATTTCTGTCTCACTCCAAAGTCCATGCATATTGTTTGGTACTGTATCCATCTGATATATCTGTGTGGTATCCACTTTTTACCTATAAGACTACTGGAATTTCCAAATTTTACCCTTTAAAATAATTTTCCAAAGCTTCTGTCGTTCGGTTCTGAGATGAACAGAATCACCACCATATCCAGACAAGAGCAATTTGGAACTTAAAAAAAAAAAAATCCATGTGATTTCTCTAAATTTATTAGAGAACAAAGAAAAATCTGAATTGAACAGTTAAAGGTTGTTAGTGAAGAGATCATCTTTACCTTATGCAAAATTGTCCTGGGGTGAGAGGGGGAGGAAGGAAAGCTCCCAAAATAATTTTTTTTAAGGGGATAAAAGTCAGACAGGGATTGTATAAGAAAATTATTACTCCATCATATTCAAGAACCTAGATGCAAAAAGTCCTAAAGACATTCACAAATAAATTTGAAAATGTGATGTGAAAAACAAAACAAAACAAGTATGGGATATATCTCAAGAGTCCAAATTTAATGGACAAAAAAGTTCATTAAAAATTCTATTAATCTAATTTACTATATTATCATATAAATCTTAAACATATGATCATCTCAAGATATGCTGAAAAAAAGCTTTTGAGAAATTTGAAGATCTATTGATGACTAGAAATATATCAAACTAAAAAGGAAGTAATCTTCAATATGACAGTATCTACCAAAAATATATTTGCTAGTGATACTTAGAAGTGAGCCCATTAGTATCAGAGACCATTCCAGAAGATTCTTTCCTCATTATTACTATTCAATATGTACTGAAGGGCTTAGTCAATGCTCAAAGACAAAATAAAGAAATGAGATATAAGGGTTATAAAGAAGGAAAATTTTATTATTTGCAGATGCATGAATGATTATCTATATAAAAATATAAGAGAATCTACTGAAAAATTAGAATAGGTGTAAAAATCATGGCTATAAGATCAACAGACAATAGCTAATAGATTCTATATTCTACCAATTAGATAATGTACTTTATAAAAAATTCATTCATAATAGTCACAAGAACTGTAAGGTAACAAGGAATAAATATAATAAAAGACCTGCAGAGAAAAATATGGAGAAAATTATAAAAGTTTATTAAATGATATAAAAACCTGAGTAAACCCAGAAATACATCACGGTCATGAATGGGAAGGCACGATATTGTAAAGATGTGAATTCCTCAGATAATAGCCTATAAATTCAATAAAATTCTAAATAAAATCCACATAGGACTTTTCATAGAACTTTATAAATTGATTTTAAAATTTGTTTTGAAGTATATATGTCTAAGAATAGCTAAGTCAATTTTGAAGTATAATAAGGAGGGGGAATTTGTAAGAGATTTTCCGCTATCTAGTTTCAATACTTATAAAGCCACAGTAACTTCTTAAGTGCATAACAGGATGAGAGTAGAACCATGTGACCAATATTATAGGAAAACCCAATAGAATTTTCTATGATGATAGAAATATTCAAACTCTAAGCTATCCAGTGTGGTAGCTACTGGCCACATGTGGCTTGTGAGACTAAAAAAATAAAATTCTTAATATCATGTACTTTTAATTAATTTAAATTTAAGTAGTCACGTGTGGCTATGGCTACCATACTTGGCAGTATGGCTTTATAATAAAGTTCCTATAAGCTGACAAAAACAAAAATGGTGGTACAGTATATCAGACTGAAGCGCTGTTACAAATCAGTGGGGGCAAAGAAATTGGCTGTTTACAGGGAAAAATATATTTGTATACAAATGTAATCCCCATCTTACCCCATCTACACAAATAAATTCCAAATGAATTAAAGATCTAAATCTAAAAATAAAAACTTTAATAAAACTTTTAGAGATAACATAGTAGAATACCTTTTAGAACTTATGACAAAATTTCTTAAGCAGGACCAAAAAGCACAACTCTTAAAGGAATTTATCAATACATTTAACAATATTAAAATTAAAAACTTCTGCACAACCAAAGATGTCATAAAATATAGTGAAAATACAAGCAAGAGAAGAATATATTTGCCACATATAACTGACAAAAGATGATTATCTAGAATATACAGATGACTACATATCAACTAAATAGCAAACAACTCAGTGAAAAATATAAAGAAAATATATGAAGCATGATTTCCAGAAGAGGAAACTCAAATGGGCAATAAAAATGAAAAAGATGTTCAAAATCCATAGTAATAAAGAAATGCAAATGAAACCAACAACAGTATACTTTTCATATTCATCAATCAATGTAATGGGTATTTGTCAATCTTGTCCATCTAGAATCTAAGCTCCCTTCCTATGTTTGGGGATTTTTCCTACTTTTTGTTTGAGGTAAAGTCAGCTTTCCTTTAGGAAGCTGAAAATGCTAGTTGCTAGTGCAGCTCAGGCATGGGGCACATGACGTGGGCTCCACCAATCAGATGCTGCTGACTGTGAGTAATTCTTCCAGGGGGTAGTGATACTAGTGGGGCAACAGAGTGTTGCGTCCACATGCGGGGTGATGACCCAGGTCTCTAGCAAGCAGTGTTAGGAGTGTAAGTGGTGTAGGTACAGTGTGCAGTGCTTGGAGTTGATGGCAGTCTGATAATGGTATCCTCCCTGGACTGGATTTTGAATGTTATGATGAGCTGAGTAGCTGTGAATCTTGTTCCCAGCCTTCATAGCAGTGGTTCTGTCAACCACTCAAAGTCTTTTACATAAGTTTTTTTCCCCCTACTTGAATCAACCAGAGTTTGTTTCTATTTAGTACAACACTAACAATACCAAATGTCGGTAAGGATGGGGGGAAATGGATCTGCCATACATTGCTGGGAGACAGACATTTGTTATAGCCACCCTTGAAGGCAAGTGTCAATACATAGTGAAGGTGAAGATGCACGGATCCTATAACCCTAACTTTATACATCTAGGAACATGCCAGATAGAAATATTTCCTCTTATTCAAGGTGAATGTGTATAAGGATTTCCATGCAGTAATGTTTTCAGTAGTCTACAACTGGAAACATTTTCCATCAGTGCAGAAATGTTATACATAAAGTGTGGTTTATTCATATGATAGATTTAACAGTGATTGTCATAAGTAAAATTGATCTTAAATGCTTCAATATGGATGGACTTCACACAAATGTTGACTCAGAAGAAAGTTTTAGTATGATACCTAGAACATACTATCATTTATGTACATTTATAACACATATACAACCATATTCTATGTGATTTATGTGTAAGTACATGTGTATAAAGATATTTGTAGAAAGAAACAAAAGAATGGAAACAAACGTCAGTAGATTGATTGTCTCTGGGAAAGGAAGGGGGTATAAGAAATCTGAATTGTATTGATCATGGCTTTTTTTTAATTAAAAGATATCAGAGCAAATATGTCAAAATTTTGATATCAAAAAATTCTGGGTAATGAGTATATGAAAGCCTATTATACTCCTCTCTCTACTATATATTTGAATTATTAAAGAAAAGCCCAAAGCTTTTGAGTTAAAAAATTTAAGACCGCTTTATTGCATTTTCACATTGTTCAGGTTACATTAATTAATGATATTTATTGGGTGTTTAGTATTTGTCATGCACTGCACTAATTGTTGTATCTATATGATCTCACTTAAGCCTTCATCCAAGTTTATGAAGTAGACCAGTGGATCATTTGAACAACATGGGGAGCTTTAAAAAACAAAACAAAAACTGATGCCTGGACCCCATTCATGGAGATTATTCTGGTCAGACCTGGAAATAGAGTGTTTTTAAAACTCCCCTTGTGATTCTAATACGCAGCCAGGGTTAAGAAACCTTGAAATAATTTATAGATTTGTTTCCCAAACTCTATCTGATTATAAGAATCACCAGGGGCAAATTACAAATACAGATTCTCAGGTAGCCATCCCAAATCCACGGAATTGAATTCTTTAGGGAAGATGTCAGAATATTAGTGTTTCAGTCAAGTGCTTAGATGATCCCTCTGATCAGGCAGGTTTGGTAAACCTGGGATTAGTGCTCTTCAACCTGGAAGGCCTTGGTCATCCCATGCCCATCCCACCTCACCTATACCTCTTTCCTGGAGATTCTGATTTAGGAGGTCTCAAGGGAGACCCAGAAAGCTATTTTCTTCAAAAAATGTCCCAGGTGATGATCAGTCACATTGAGGACTCAATAAAGTACATATTATTATTATTACACATGAGTAAACAGAGACTCACAAATGGGAAACACCAGCTTGCCCTGGTTCCAAAATGCTGTTTCCCCCACTTACTGTTTTGATGCCCTTGTGCTTGGAGTCAGTTTCCCCAGGCTCTGTCTCTGTCCTGATCCTAGCTCACATTTTCCATTCTGCCAGGACACCCCAGGAAACATATGTGCACCTCCCCATCAATGGGCGGAAATGTGAGTTGTAGAATCCAGCCCTTTGCAGTGGGACTGGTGGTATCTCCAGTCTGAAACAGGGTCGCAGCTAAACAGGCTGTGTGCCAGGACGTGGCTGCTGGGAGGGAAACAGAAGTAGCACCACCAGTGTGATGCTGTGGTTATCAGGGGAAGTGTGACTGGCTGAGATGTTGTCAATATAGACTCTGTCCTGGTCCTTTCAGGCTCAGGAATTGTGTGTGTATGTTGGGAAGAGGGAGATGGGCAGGTGGAATCTGCAGAGAGGTTGGGAGGAGCTGAAGAAAAACAGTTCTCAGAGTCCTTTCTTTTCCCATTCTTCCTTCCAATCCAATCACCCCCCCCACCCCCGCCAACCTGCCCATCACCAGATGAATCATTCTAAAGGTACATTTTCAAAGTGTGTTCAGTAGAACATGAGTGCCAAGAGTGACTTCTTGGGAAAAAAATAAGGCAGGAGGGTTTCTATTGGGAAATTCTGCTCATCGTATGCCCCTCTTGAAGATTCACAATGCTCATTAGCATTTAAAATCCCTGAGAAGTCCTTCAGTAATCTGTTTCACTTGGTATAAACCCTCTTTGTTAGAGATACATCTTAAAACTTTGTAGCTCTAGTGTTCTGGGGAACACATTTTGGAAAACTATATCACAAATGAGTATCTTTTATGTCTATATCCTCAGATCACTGGAGAATGCCTCCTATAGTGTAAGATTTTTAAAAAAGAAGAAAAAGAAAAAAAAAACACCTTTTGTCAATCATATTAATGACATTTAAATTCCCTTGCTTGGCTTCTTTTTTTTTTTTTTTTTTTTTTTTGCAGTACGCGGGCCTCTCACTGCTGTGGCCTCTTCCGCCGCGGAGCACAGGCTCCGGACGCACAGTCTCAGCAGCCATGGCTCACGGGCCCAGCCGCTCCGCGGCATGTGGGATCCTCCCGGACTGGGGCACGAACCCGTGTCCCCTGCATCAGCAGGCAGACTCCCAACCACTGCGCCACCAGGGAAGCCCTGCATCATTTTTTGACCAGGTAGGTATCTACCTGTAAAACCTCAGTTGTTCTTATGTGCCACAAATTCATTCTGATTTTTTTTGTTTGTTTTAACAGCACTTCATTTTCTGGGCAGAAGAAAGGGATTCATTCACACCCTAGTTTTAGTCCAGGAGTCCAGAAGTTGTGTGTATGTGATCTGTGCCTGGCCAATCAGAATATTCCATCTTCTCAGCTGGGCCAGGTACAGACATTTAACCTATGTCAAATCACCAAAATGTCAGTTCTGGGACTTCTTTAACTGTTCAGACAGCAAATTTCCTTTTTTCTGGGGTTTCTGGTTATAATAAAATTATAAATTTGAAATGTCAGGGGTACTATGTACAGAGAGTTTACCTGAAGGTGATACTAAGAGAGGAGAAAATGGGGCTTGGAAATGGAGAGAGTGGCTAAAGGCTGATGACATTACTTAAGCCCCTAGATCCAGCTGTGCCTGAAGCCGACGCTTGCTATGAAACTTTCTGTTTCAGTGAGCTAATGACTTGCTCTCAATTTTCTTTGCTAAAGCAAATTTGTGGTGAGTTCCTCTCACTTGCAGCAGAGTACTTTCTAATATGGTGGTTCTCAAAGTGTGGTCTCCAGACCAGCAAATTCAATTCACCTGTGAACTTGCTTTCAACATGTATGCCTCTCTTTTATCTTCCACCTTTACTTGCCTAAGGGATAGCTTGGGTGAACCCCTCTTGAAACCATCTTAACCACATGGCCATAGTAATCTATTTTTGACCTTAATAGTGCCTACTGCAATCTGCTTATTACTTGCCTCCTGTATTCTTTTGTCCACTAGAGTATGAGCTCTAGGGTCACGGATGTGTACTGATTTATCTCTGGTCTTCCCACTGCACTGAGAACAGAATCTGGAAAGCAATGGAGAATTGCTTAAGGCTCCCAATTTGTATTTTCAGAGAGCCTCGTCTTCAAGGGTCCATTTAAGAAGGCAGACCTTCTTAATTAGAGCTGTTAGGACCCATAAGTGTGTTTGCAGAGCCTGTCTCCCTGGGGTAATTTAAGGTTATGAAGTGCAGGCCCTTGTAAACAGCTCTTGTGAAGCAGCTGTCCTAACTTCAAACACGGGTCGCTATAATAAACGGTGCCAGAGAAACACAATTCGGGACCTTGCTAATTGTTCTCACCTCACTGAGTTAGACATTACGTCTGTATATGACCAAAGGTCGATGGAATGAAACAGTCCCTCAAAGAAGCTAATAGAAAGTCAATTACTTTGGCCCTTTAAATTGCTTTTGGAATAGACCGTTGCTGGGCCTTGTGGGAAGCTTTCGGCACTCAGCTCTGATGGGTGGATGGAGGGCCCTGAGGATCACTTTGGGGCCAGCCTCATGCTGCAGGAAGCTCCCCTCCATCCAGTGCCATAATCAGCTGCATCATCTCCGCTGGGTAGGGCGCCCGGGTCAACCCCTTGCTTTGAATCAAGATCAACAGATGACTAGTGTGTTTTGGAGGCAGGCTTCCCCTTAGCCAGGATGGACAAGAGAGTTGTCAGGAGTCTTCCAGAAGTGAGCAGGGCTCATCCACACCTGAACAAGCTGTTCAGTCAAGCCCCCTGGCCAAAGGGACTCTCCATGGGGCAGGGGTCGCTAACAGGTGTCTCAGCCCTCCCCCCTTATACACATACTGGGGAAATTGGCTTCCTGTCTCCAATCCAAAGCAAGAATGTGCAGCCCCACAGTCAGGGCTGGTACTGCTGTCCTCACCCAGCATATTTTTGTGCTGTTGAGCTAAGAGTGAATCGCTTCTTGTTTCGGCTAGAGCTCCAGACGCCCAACTTTTGTGTTTGGGGAAAATGCAACAAGAGTTTGGTGAATACTGCTTTCCGACCTTTGTGGCAGAGAAGCTCCCATTACCACATCAGAGAAGAAGGAGGGAGGCCATCCAGAGGTTAAAGGGCAGCGTGCTAAGCATCAGCTCGAGGCAACACCCAAACGGTTGTAGCGTTTAATTAAGAAGGACTTTGCACTTTTGTGGGGCAAGGAAATTCGCTTTTATTTCGATCTGGCTGCAAACACCCCAACCGCAGTGTCTCTGCCTCTTTTCTTGGTCATTGAGTTTTACTCACTTTGAGCCAATTAGGGTATGTTATTTTCTTTTTCTTTTTTTTTGGTATTGGGAAGAAATAACTGTGAGGACTATTCAAAAGCTCAGAAATAAGGGGCCATGCAGGGGATCAGGAAACTTCCACCAGCCTCTTAGATAGACTCATACACCAGAGGGCAGACAGCAGAAGCAAGAAGAATTACAATCCCGCAGGCTGTGGAACAAAAACCACATTCACAGAAAGATAGACAAGATGAAAAGGCAGAGGGCTATGTACCAGATGAAAGAACAAGATAAAACCCCCCAAAAACAACTAAATGAAATGAAGATAGGCAATCTTCCAGAAAAAGAATTCAGAATAATGATAGTGAAAATGATCCAGGATCTCGGAAAAAGAATGGAGGCAAAGATCGAGAAGATGCAAGAAATGTTTAACAAAGGTCTAGAAGAATTAAAGAACAAACAAACAGAGATGAACAATACAATAACTGAAATGAAAAATACACTAGAAGGAATCAGTAGCAGAATAACTGAAGCAGAAGAACGGATAAGTGACCTGGAAAACAGAATGGTGGAATTCACTGCTGCAGAGTGGCCAGGTTGAGGAGGAAGCTGTGATTTCCCTGCAGGGATGTGGAAGCCAGGGCAGTCCCAACTTCCTGAGGATTGTAAGTTTCAGGAGAACGGGGACAGCAGGGCTCCCCTCTGCAGAGAAGCCCCCCTCAGGTGGTTCTCAGGCAGCAGAAATCAACAAATGGCAGGTGGAGGAGAATGACAGGAGGGGCAGTCTGTTGTGAAGACAGCTACGGATTACCCTGTGGGCACATGTAAAAATTTGGGGGGAGCCAGTAGATACTCTTCTGGGGGTAAGTTCCTGTTTGGGAAGGGGAATGGGGACTTGGAACCATTGCAATCTGAGTACAGATCCAACCGTGAAATGACCAACTGGTGAGAGGCCATACATCCTGGTCACAAGTAATGACCAAAACCAGGAAAACGAGTCTCAAAGAAGACCAGCAGAGGGGGGTTCAAAGAAGGTTTTCTGTGAATGGCTTTGTTCTCAGGACTGTGTACGGCTGCTGGAATGCTGGCTGTCTAACCCGGCATGGCAGATTTCAGGAGAGCCCAGGATGGGGTCGGGGTAAGGAGCTGGGCTCTGCCCAGTTCTTTCTGAAGGAGGTCTTTACAATGTGTATATGTATACATGCCTATATTTATACATACACCGTGCAGCATTCCTTCTGGTACAAACAGTTTCTTCTTCTGTCGTGCTCTGGTTGGGATGCTTCCTCTCAACTCTGTGAAGTGGCTTCTTTTCCACCCCCAGCCACCACTCCTTCCTTTCTGGCCTCATCTCATTTCTTTGGAACCTCCTTTCTTCCCCCATATCCCTTCTTTTCCTCACCCTCCTGCACAGCAACACTGTTTTGTTTTGTTTTGGATCTTAATCACAGTCGGCTTTCAGGATGCATCAGGAAAGCTGGCTATGCAGGACTGCCATCAACAATGATTGGGGTGGCTACCCATCTCACGGTCATGGTCATTTGCCCTCCTCTTGGAAAGACCCAGTACATAGGAACGGGCCCCTCATGGCCATGTCAATGCTCCACGACCCCCCTCTATGCCATGACTGATGGCTCTGATGGGGCCAATTACATTATCTCTGCCTTGAGACCATGAAAGTTGGAACAGAGAGTTAGACAGTGGAGCTGAGCCACTTTGATGGCTGCACTGGAGCGAGAAGGTACACGATAAATTCCTGCCATTGTAGTGGCTGCTGCAGCTGTGGGCTTACACGTGTGCCAGGCCTGGCTGGCTTAGAGAAGAACACTCCTGTGACACCACACTGAACAGCTTTGGCGTTGTATTAGAATGGACTGTGCTGCAGTAACAAGCAGGCCAACGTGTCAGAGGCTTACACAATAGAAGTTTATTTCTTGCTTACCCAGTGCATAATGGCTGGGCGACTCTCGGAGCTGCCCTCTTCCAAGCAGTGATGGAGATCCAGGTGGCTTCCTTTGGGTAGACATGCCATCTGGAACATGGGGTCTCCAGAGCTGCTCCAGCAAGGAAAGAGAGAGAGAGAGAGGAAACATCAGCTGTTCACCCCTGTGGATCACACAGAAGACTCATGCGGAAGTGTCACCTGTCACTTTCGTTCCCATCTCATTTGCCACACTGGCCATGACATACCTGGGAACCACAGAGGAACACATGGACTATTCCATGAACACTACCCCTCTCTGCCACATATTTTTTGAAAGAGGAAGAGAAAGAAAAAAGAAACCTCTTTAAGATGCCAACATTTTCCTGTGATGAGAGTGGCTCTTGAAACCAATAGTTAAAGGCCAATAGAATCTTTAGGGTAAAGCAAGATATAAGATGACAGATACTATTTTGTTTGAGTTCAAATTTGCCAGAGCAAAGGCAGCCACTGGTGCCCTTTACCTCATCCTTCTGGTTGCTCAAAAAACAGCTAAGCACAAATAGTTGCAGCCTCCAACACTATAGAACTGAGATTGGGGTATTGGATGAAGTCGGTGGGGGGGCTGAAATGCCCCCCATGAAAAGTGAAATGTCCTATCTTCTTCCATAGCCCCAGGAGGATGTGTCTTGAATCATCAGGTAGCTGTCAACACCCCAAGTGAGAAAGCAGGCAGGAATCACAAGACTGGAGGGTGAGGCGGGCAGAGGTGCATGGTGGGGACAAGGCTGGGTTGGGGAGATTGGAGGCTTCGGGAGACTCCTTGCACAGGCCTGCTGTGGCCCGGGAATAAGTGGGAACACTGGGGGAGGATTTTCTACCTGCTGACTTAGGAAGGAAAGAAACTGGTAGAAGTCTGGTGTAGCCCACCCCCTTTTCTGCCAGCCCCTTGTACATGGCTTATAGGTGCAGGATACCCCATGAGACCAAAGATTCACCTCTCTGATCCCCACTTGGCTCACCTGCCCAGTGCCCTAGGAATTCAGAGGTGAGGGCTGTGTTGCTTTCTCTGAAGATTTCTTTTGCACACGCCTTACACTCTAGTCCTTACAGCACAAAATGCTAAAGCAGAAAAATAATAAAGAACATTTAATTCCAGTTTAATTAAAAGACGAAAGAATTTAGCTCAAGAGCTAATCTGGTTGCTGCCAATTTCAAAGGATACTTTTTTAAAAAAAATAAATATATTTATTTATTTATTGGCTGCGTTGGCTCTTCGTTGCTGTGCGTGGCTTTCTCTAGTTGGGCGATTGGGGGCTACTCTTCGACGTGGTGCGTGGGCTTCTCACTGTGGTGGCTTCTCTTGCTGCGGAGCACCGGCTCTAGGCGTGCGGGCTTCAGTAGTTGTGGCTCGCGGGCTCAGTAGTTGTGGCTCGCGGGCTCTAGAGCACAGACTCAGTAGTTGTGGTGCACGGGCTTAGTTGCTCCGCGGCATGAAGGATCTTCCCGGACCAAGGCTTGAACCCATGTCTCCTGCATTGGCAGGCAGGTTCTTAAGCACTGAGCCACCAGGGAAACCCTCAAAGGATACTTTTTTTAATTTTAAAGTTATTTATTGATTTATTGATATTCCTCTTAAAGGGAAATAGCCTTCCATTGCTCCCATGGCTGTTGCTATCACTGGCAGGAGAGGCATGATGCTATAAAGGTATTAAGCCTTCCCTCCCCCTCTTCCCACTCCCTGCTGTCTGGGCAGTCCTGCTCTCCTTCAAGAAATCACACCATTTGAAACAGACACTGGGTTTCAGCTCTCAGGGGGAAGTGGGTTCAGTGCTACTATGCAGCACTACATAGTAGGAGAATATAGGTGCAAGTTACAGGCACTTGAGTCTGAGCCCTGCCTCTGCCCATAAGAAACTTAGGGTAAGTGACTTCCTTCCTTTGTGTATTTTTTTTCTTATCTCATTTCTTTTAGGGACTTTGATGGCTACGCAAAGCACTTAGCATAATCTCTGTTGTATAGTAGGGATAAAACAAATAGAAGCTAATGTTATCATTATTTGGGGGGTGGGTAGGGATGGGGCTAAACAGGGCTTCTGGAAATCATTCATGCATCTTGTTTTTCCAGAACAGTTATTTTGGATCTTATCTGGGTCATAGACTCGTTCGAAAAGCTGATGAACTTTCCCCAGAACAAGCAAATATGCAGATGACACAAAATTTTGCATGCTTCTATTTATTGCTTCCTGTAGCTCAGTGGTTCTCAACCTGTTTGACTATGAATGTCCTTTTCTAATGACAATATTTTTTGCCTTTTATGCCCCTCCCCCAACCTGATCTTTTTTTTTTTAATGTTTTATTTTATATTGGAGTATAGCCAATTAACAATTTGTGATAGTTTCAGGTGCGCAACAAAGGGACTCAGCCGTACATATACATGTAACCATTCTTCCCCAAACGGCACTTCTCATCTTATGGATTGAGAAAATATCTAATGACACGCAGAGACTCTGAATTCTGTAATGCTTTTAAGAGATTTTGCATTTTGTTAACCACAACAGCATCTGCATGGATTTGAAATGAAAAGTTGTAAATATATCTATGGGCTGCATGATTGATTCCATCTGCATTCAATGCTTGGTACCCCTGTAGATTTCCTCCATTGTCGGAAATCTCTCCAATAGACAGGTTTACGGAACCCAAGACTGGAAGGAAATCCAAGGGCCATTCAATCCAGCTCCGTTAACTTGTATAACACAGAGGTCAAAGGAAGAAAATCAACTTTTTAGAAATCATGTAGCCAGATGATATCAGAGAGGAGACTGGAACCCAGGATCCCCACAGCCAGCCTAACAGCTGCCTGAAGCTGACTTTCTTTGGCAGTTCTGGGTTGGTGGAAATTCTTCCTTTTCCACCAGTCAGTGGTCAGTGGTCTGTAGTGAGTGAATAGGAAAATGAAGCTTGGCAAGTAACTGTAGTCTCAAAGCTAGAGTGACGGTATAATTTATCTTCCAAACTGGGACATGTTTGAGAGTGAAAGGGAGCGCTGCTAATAATTATGCCAGGGCAATAGGGGTAAACCAAGACTAATCTGGGCAAGCTGGGGCATATAGTCACCCTACTGAAAGCTGACCAAGGGCCTATTTCGGAGCACTTTAAAAGCCACTCAGCAATAAGGATGACTTGCTTGAAGGAATTTGGATTAATTATTGCCCTTCCCTCTGGCCAGTTTCACATCTTGAAAGCACAGCAAAAAAGACTTGAAAATCTGGAAACTCATTAGGAATTACTAGTCTCTTACTGTAAACTCCCAAGAGGTTTGTAGCTTGCTATTTCCCACTCCCCATGCAACAGCACACGTCACTCCTTTCCTACTTTTTCCTATCATGAGTATTAGCTCCTTCCCAGCCCCTCTGCTGGGAAACTGTAGGCATCTTCACAGAAACTTGGGCGATCACCTAATCAGTGCTTATGGACATAATAGGGGGCCTAGTGTCCCAGTGAGTGCTTGGGATAGGCCCTCTACTGGATAATCTCAAGCAATGACTTCTTTTCTCCTTAGTTTCCTAATCTATGAAATTAGAGGTGGGACTGATTCACTGCTGTTCTGTGTTAGTCAGGGCAGCATGGGCTGTGCTGTATAACAAATAACCCTTGATCCTAAGGGACTTAACACAGCAAAGGTTTATTTCTCACTCAGGCTATAACATGTGTGAGTAGGGGGGCTCTGCTTTTTATAGCCTCTCAGGGTCCCAGGCTCCACAACAGGGAATAGAAAAGTGGAATTCAAGCAACCACCACTAAATATGTTCATCTAAAAGTGACATGTGCATTCACATCTCATTGGCCCCCACCAGTCACAGGGCCACACCTTACCACAAGGAAGCAGAGAAGAGCAGTCCTACCATGTGTCCAAGAGTTGGGGAATCAGAGTATTTGTAAATGCTCTCCCATGGCTATTCACCCCACCCTCAAATTGTTTCTAATTTAAAATTTTACAGTGAAAGTATCATTTTCTTCCTCCCCATCTCCACCTTCAAATGAAATCTAATTGAGAAGCATATGACATAAAATGGGTAGAATTGAAGCTGATCTGGTTGAAATGGAAGTTGATGCATTAGACCTTCACCCTTTGGTGGCAATGTGATTATTGCTTTGTTTTAGTAGATCACTTGATAGCCTTGAAGATGACAGATTGAGATTGGAGATACAGGGGAGACCAATTAAGTGGCTCTTTAGAATCTTCTAGGCAGGGGAAAATGAGGGCTGGACAGAGGATGGAATGGGAGGGATTGTATTAGTTATATATGTTGCATAAAAATTACCCTGAAATGAGTGGCTTAGAACAATACATGTTTGGCATCTCACAGTCTTTGAGGCTCAGGAGTCTGGGTGTGGCTGAACTGGGTCCTCGGCATGAGGATCTCTCACAAGCTGCAGTTTAGGTGTCAACCAGGCTACTGTCATCTTGAGGTTCAGTTAGGGCAGGATCCCCTTCCAAGGTCTTTCGGTGGTTGCTAGCAGGATTCAGTTCCTCATGAGCTATTGGACTGGGGACCTCAGTTCTTTGCTGGCTGTTGGCTGGCGACCACCCTTAGTTCCTTGCACTGACCTCTCTCCAACAGAAGAACCAGGTGAGAAGAACCAGGGAGAGAGAATGTGTGAACAAGATGGAAGTCATAGTCTTCTGAAACCTAACGACAGAAGTGACATCGTATCACCTTTGCCATATTCTACTGGGTAGAAATCACTAGGTCCAGCCCACACTCAAGGGGTGTGGATTACAAAAGGATGTGAATACAGGAGGTGGGGAATCAGTGGGATCCGGGTTGGAGGCTGCCTGTTACAGGAGGATTTGGGAGAGGTTGAGAAACCTGAACCTCCATGAAGGAGACTGATGGGGTGTGGGTTACAGAGATGAGGAAGGGGCAGGTGATGCCTTCAGGGCTTTGGTTTGGATGAGGATGATTGGTGATGCCATTATTTGAAATGGGCAAAGCAGAATGGGGAGGTAGAGGCACTGTTAGGCTTGTGACATTAAATACCATCCTGGGCAGAGGTCAGTCTGAGTCACTGGACACTCAGAAACCCAGTAGAAGGGGCCTCTTGACTCCCGACTGGGCACCCACATCCATCCTGCTCTGGTCTCTGTTAGTCCTTGCTCTCCTCTGAGCTTGAGCTGACTAAAGGAATTCAGGGTGAAGTTCACAGCAAGTAGAGGTGATTGAAGTGGATTTAACATTCTAGTCCTTTCGCTGGAAATTACCAGTCTCTGACTCTTACTCAGGCATCCCCCCTATCTACATTTAGAACTGAACAACCAAAGGGGTCACAGAACCAGGATTTGCATGAGGCTTTAAGAGAAGATGAAAAGACACGAGGGCTGTACACAGTCAAGCCTACCAGGCTTGGCTCTCTTTGAGACAAAGGCAAGTGGCTTATTTAATTTTTTTTTTAATGTGTGTGTAAATTTCCTAAAAGGTTGACCTAAATGAGTTCTTACAAAGATCTGATAGCCCAGGACAATGGAATAATCCTTTTTAATAGGATTAGAGGCTGTGCTAAAAGAGACTGGCAGTTTTGGGGCTCTGCATTGTAATATGTGTTCAAAGAAAGCACAGGAAAACGAAGACAGAACCTTGTTTCCCGTGTTGTTTTACACCCTCTAAACTACTAATATCTCCAGCTCATAGCATCCTTGGCTGCCCACATATGGCACTTCTGGGATCCTGTTCCAGCATTGTGTCTAGTTCTGGGTCCTTAGTGGGCTTCTGGGCCTCTGTGAAAGGTGACATTCAACTACACTATCCCTCAAGGTCTATCGCAGTAACATGGACCTGATTTCTTTTTTTCTTTTTAAAGATTTTTTTTTTTTGATGTGGACCATTTTTAAAGTCTTTATTGAATTTGTTGCAATATTGCTCCTGTTTTATGTTTTGGTTTTTTGGCCGCAAGCGGGTGGGATCTCAGCTCCCTGACCAGGGATCGAACCTGCACCCCCTGCATTGGAAGGTGAAGTCTTAACCACTGGACCGCCAGGGAAGTCCCGGACTTGATTTCTTCAGTCTATCTTTACCCCAAGGTCTCTTCCAATCTCCATTATTTCAGGTTCTTTATTTCATGGGTCACTGGGGAACAGACTGCAGACCCAACTCAGGAAGTCTCAAGATGAGGCACTGTGTGTTGGACGTGGGCTTTGCATGGGACTGATGACCCCAGGCTTGGGTATTTACTGATAAGACATCTCTGCTGTATTTGGGGAAGGGGTGTGAAAGGGTTCCCTAGCTCAAAGCACCTCTGTGAATGCTTCACTTATGCTTGGAGAGGGAGTGCTGGCAGACATGCAGGAGAACCTGGTCTGAATACTAAAGGAGCTTCCTTCTAGAATAACGTGTTCTGCAAATGGCAAGGCAAATCAAGAAAGAAAAAAATTAAATTCCATCCTCACAAAGGCAGGTGAGACACATGTCAGATCAGTAGCAAACATTAATTAAGAAAATATTCTGCCAAAGGGACCACGCTGACTGCACTGAAATGCCTTAAGTTAGCACTTTAAAGGCAATAAAGCTAATTTGAAAATATATTCATTGAGTCATAATGAGTGAATTAAAAAAATTCTGTCAAAATTTCATCCAATTACAGAAGCACAAATAGGCTATTTTATTAAGCACCAGTCTGAATGTTCTGTATGTGGTTTTTTTTTGTTTTTTTGTTTTTTTTTATGCGGTACGCGGGCCTCTCACTGCTGTGGCCTCTCCCGTTGCAGAGCACAGGCTCCAGACATGCAGGCTCAGCGGCCATGGCTCACAGGCCCAGCCGCTCCACGGCACGTGGGATCCTCCCGGACCGGGTCACGAACCCGTGTCCCCTGCATCGGCAGGCGGACTCTCAACCACTGCGCCACCAGGGAAGCCCCTGTTTGATTTTTAAAGCACTGTATACTTCTCCCATGGCTGACTTGGTTTCCTGGTTGGAAGAGGCCCTCTTTGATGTTATAGCCGTGTTTTCTTGTTGTACTTAGCTCCTGACTCCAAACCATGGCCTAAGTCTTAGACTTTGTGTTTTGGAAAGGAACGCTCTTTGCTAAAGCCAGCCGTCCTGTCCCAGCCCAGATACAGCCCCTGCAATTACAGCCTCTTTCTAAATCTCCCTTCCTGGGTGGGCACATATCGTTGTGAGCCAGGCCATCCTTCCCTTCAGCCCTGCTTGCCGCCAAGCCCGCTCTGCCCTTGAACTGTTTTGCTTGGGTCATCAAGAAAGAAACCTTCAGTGCATTTCAATTCTCTAAGTCAAGTTTGCAAAGATGCTCTCAGGCTCCTTCTCAGTGATGATTTATGCATGGCGAGTGGAATAGCATGCTGTTTTCATTCCTTTTAAAACCAAGTAATGACCTAGGGGGAGAACATTATTTCTCTATCTCTATCTGTTCCTTTCTCTGTATCTGTGTCTTTTTCTCTATCTAAATCTGTATATCTACATCTGTATTTGTATGCATAGGGATACAATGGGATGAATTTAGTAGTCCAGCAGGGCCTTGCCACACCATTGTCTATTATTTATATTTGACTTACTAGAATTTGACACTTATTTACAATGCAAAGATGCAGAGTTGCATCATGCCCTTCAGGAAATATCTGTGTAAATATAGGCCAACCCCTTCAAGTGAAATAAAAATATGGGGTGTTTGTCTTTGTGCTACGGAGATAAAGATATTCAAATCACCTTGGGATAATACTTACTGGGAAAATGAGAAGAGCCACTAACGAAATGACCTTTGACATGTCCTTCAAATTCTCAGGGCCTCAGATTCTTCATCAGGGATAAAACAAAAGATTTAGACCAGATGATCTCTAAGGGAAAGCCAACTCCTATGACAGAGAAGCTTTTGGTTTTTGACTGGCACTATGTAATAAATTGTTTTTACTCCAAATCTGGTTTTACAGATTCTACCTAGGAAATTACAATTGCAGGGAGAAGAACAGGGTCTTCTGGGTCTGAGTTGTGTGTGTCAAGTCTAGATAGGAAACCCATGCCAGGTGGTTCAACAGAGGGGATTTGATATAAGGAACCAGTTACAATGTGTTGGAAGCACACAAAACCAAATGGGGTGGTGAGAAAAGTGCAAAATTGACAATAGCAGGGATTCACCACCATCCTTGGGCTGCAAGTGAAATAGGAGGGAAGAGGGCAGGGCACAACATTTAAAAGAATGACACAGCCATAGGACATGACAAAAACTGGCTAGAACTAACTAGATCCAAGATGGTGGAAGATTCGACCTTGAGCCTCAGCACAGGGTGCGCTCATTGTAATATTGATACATTAGCTAAATGACACACCCACCAGAGCCATGACAGTTCAGAGCTGACCATAAAAAGCCAAAAAGTGGGAGGTGGCCCAATTCCTGGAAATCCCTGTCCTTTCCCCTGAAATAGTTGGAATAATCCTCCCACTCATTAGCCTATGAAATTACCCAGCCCATAAAAACTAACCAAGCCATACTTTGGGGCCTCTCCCCTTCTGAGATGGCCCACACTCTGTCTGTGGAGTGTGTTTCTCTCTGAATAAATCCACTTCTTACCTCTCACTTTGTCTCTCACTGAATTTTCTCTGCAACGAGACATCAAGAACCTGAGCTTCATTAAGTCCTGAGACCAGCTGTGTGATCTCAATTAAAAGACCGTGGGTTCAAGTTCCAACCTGGGTTTTGGCCGAGTTCGAGTCCTGGTGCATGGGTTCGAGTCTCAATCTGAGTTGCATGGTTTCACAAGGACAAAGGGAGGTGGAGGTTTTGTCCGAGCACAAGATCCAGGGCTTCTAGAGGGAGATGGGACCCCAGAGGGAGTGATACACTGGTGAGAGCTGGAACCATTTTGGAATATAGTTATTGCCACAAGTGCCACTCAAAGCAAAGAGATAGAGAGGTAGATAGAGTCTGGCTTGTTTTTGCCCCTCAGCTGCCAACTGATCCCGGACACTCATGAAAGCCAGCAGGTGAGGGAGTGTGAGATGCGCTGTTTGTAGGATCCCTCTTACAATGCAGGGCAGTCAAGGGAGGCGCAAGCGTGAGGTCAAGGTCAGGCAAGCAGGGAAGCTCCCTTTAAAGCATTTAGGAATGCCATCCTAGCATGGCTTTCCAGAGACCTGGTGGTCTGAGTTGGGGGCTCAGATATTTCTTAGGCCTTTTCAACCCCTATCACCTCACATTTGGATTGATCTGGTAAGCAATTTCTAGGTTCTCAGTTATAAGAAATTTGTGAGATTTCCCATTAGTAACTACAATTTCTGATTACCTGCCATGTGCTGAGCAGTCTATAGGTGATATCCTTTCCTACCCTTTGACTAATCTGCTCGGAAGAGATAAACACCTGTATTTTATAGATGAAGAGAAAAAGGTCAGCGAGATGGAGCCATGTGCCCAAGGGCTCCAGCTGGATGTATAGGAGGCAGGATTGAACCCAGGGGATTCTGTCTCTAAAGATCCCCGTCAAACAGCAGCAAGGTCAGGGCTTCCCTGGTGGCGCAGTGGTTGAGAGTCCGCCTGCCGATGCAGGGGACACGGGTTCGTGCCCCGGTTCGGGAGGATCCCACATGCCGCAGAGCGGCTGGGCCCGTGAGCCATGGCTGCTGGGCCTGTGTGTCTGGAGCCTGTGCTCCACAACGGGCGAGGCCGCAGCGGTGAGAGGCCCACGTACTGCAAAAAAAACAAAAAAAAACAACAACAAAAACCAGCAGAAAGGTCAACAATAGTGAAGCTCACCGTTTTATAAGGAATGTCAGTTTGATTTCTGGAAATGAGAGCTTTAAAATGCCAGGAAGCAAGAGCCACAGCAAACACTCAGGGAGGGAATAACCGCGGGGCTTCAAACCTTCTGAGAAGCATCATCCTGGAAGACAGCGCCCCCTCCCTGCCAGCCCCCCCCATCCTGGGGCCTTCAAGGTTTCTAATTCTTCCTGGCAGCTTGTTGCACTTATGGGCTTCCTGGCCCCTATAACCAGATTTCTTTATTTATAGTATCACACTCGGCTGGTAAATGGGGTTGTGGAAAATAGGATATTACAGATGCTATTTGGAAGAAGTTTCTGAGTAAGGCCATTAAACCCAGAGTAAAAATGAGGTGGGAGAGATACATGGATTGTTTTCCCCCTTCTGAAGAGAAAGAAGGCTGGTGGCAAATGACAGGGAAGGGCAGGAGCGTCAAGCCACCAAGGGTAAGGCAGAGCCCCGATGGAAATGGAATATTGCTGAGTGGAAAATGCAAGACAGACACATGAATCCCAGAAGCTGGCAGTCCAGGAGGTAAAGGCAGGAGGCAAGTGGACAGCTGCCTAGAATCCGAAGGACCCAAGCTCCATGGGCTCAGGCATCCTTCACGCTACAAGAGAAATTTGTTGGGATGAGGATGAAGGGGATACAGATCAGGGCTGGGCTTGGAGGAAACATCCAGGCATATTCAGGAATACTTGGGAAGCATTCAGGAATTTGAACAGGGTTTAATACTTATGGGTAGGGCCCCTATAAAGAGGATACTTCACCTCCCTGATTCTTTTTTAAATTGATTAATGGTGTTAATAATACCTATCAAATAGGACAGAGGTGAGGATTAAGTGAGATAACTGATATAAAATTGCTCTATTAATTGATCAAAAGCTTTGAAGTGTTATTTCTGAATATGTCTCCCCTACATCTCTTAATGGTGTTTAGAGTGTGAGGGATGACATACAGTCCCATGCTAGTCAGACCCAAACCAGCTCTTGATTCATTTTACAAGAGATATAACTGAGCAAGATATGGAGGACTGCCTCCAGATGCAGTGGTGAGCCCAAGAAAGGTAGATTTTAGTGCAATTGAAGGAAGATGTACTAATAATTTGAGTTACCCAACTGTTGGATGGGCTACCTTGTGAAGTAGTGAGTTCCCCACCATTGGAGGTATGCAAACTGAGGCTGAATATTTTGGAAGAGAGACTTGTCTATAGCACTAAGAGGTCTGGATGGTGTTGGAGACCTCTCAACCATGTGATTTTTTTGGACTCTGCCTGAACACAACTTGCTTCTCAGTAGGGATTCACTTTGATGGGTAAGAAGTGATCCAGATAAAGAGGGATCCCAAAGAGGGCCCGATCTGGTCTCTAAAAGCAGCCTAGAGCTTTTAACTTTGAGGCAAGGCTAGTGACGGTGGCATCCCTGGCTGCTGGAACTAATGAAAAGAGCTTTTCTAGCTTTTTGATGCAATCACTCCCCTCACCCCACAATGGCTTTTATGTCTATCATAGCTTATCCTCACAAATATCCTAGGGAATAAAGTAGGCAGATAGTCGTATTCCCATTTAACATGTGGGCAACCAAGGGAGCAAAAAAAAAAAGTATGACTTCAAACTGCAGGTTGGGGCTGGCTGGGATCTGAGGAGGTCGGTTATTCCAAACCTCTGATTTTACAGATGGGAAAACTGAGGCCCAGAGAAGCAGCCACTTGCCCAAATTCACATTGTGGTTGGTGCCAGGGTCAGGGTAGAATCATTCTTTGCACAATATCCCACAGTTCATCAGTGTGGACTTGCAGGAAGGAACTAATATGGCTCTTACTGAGGCAGTCAGATCAAAGAGAGATTGTGGACCCTCTTTCTCAGCCTGATGTCCCATCCCGAGCCTCTGTGGGAAAGTGTTCCAGATAAGTGGGGAATTTCTGGAGCCCAGGAGAATTTGAGGTTTGATGGAGAAGCAGCCACAGAGGACCAGGCTGACCACCAGCTGGGTCAAAGGTGATTTCCTGTGCTCTGTGAGGGGGTAGAAAAGCCACATATTATGCCCTCTGGCCTTTGGGGAAGGCTGGAGCAGCAGAAGGGGTGGTGCAGGCAGAAGCAGCAGCTAAGTAGCAGGCTGGGGACGATCTGCCATGCTACACAGCGTTATCGCTGTAATTACATCAAGAACAAGTTTTCTGTTTGAAAGAAGAGCCAGAGTACAAGAGGCACCTCCCGCCAAAACAACAGCCGTGTTGGCAGCACCCGCCATTCCTGCTGCTGCTGGTGCCCGGGCATCCTGGCACGAGCTAGCTTTGTAGACCCCAGCTGGGCAGAATGAACAAGAATGCTGCCCCTCTGCTAACCCCAGGTCTATACACGGGAGGTAGGTTTCCTTTCCAGCCTGATCAGGAAGAGATCAGAGAGAGATCAGAAGGTTAGAGGAACTGGCAAGATGGTAAAATCTGGGAACCCCCAGAAATGCACAAGGCAGTATTTCTATCCTGAGATTGTGATGTGAAGGAGAGAAAAAGATGTTATCCACAATATATTTGATATTTTATATATACTATTCTTTTTTTCTCCCCAGAATGAATAACATCAGCAGGATGGACTGGATCCCGAGTGAGTGGGCTGCTGGTGTCCTGGAAAGGTATCCAGGAAGCAGAGAGAGGTGGGGCAGGGGGAGAGGATGCTGCACATTTTGTCTGGGCGTGTCCATGGGAGACCATGCGCTGAGGGAACGTACAAGGGGGCAGTCTGGGAAGAAGGCCAAAGACAAAGTTTCTGCTTCCTTGAAGGATCTAAGTACAGCTAGGAAGAAAGAGCCTTGGCTTAAGAGTTCAGAGACTTGGATTTGAATCTGGCTGCAATCACTCGGTCACTCAGTGGCCAGGGGCTTAAATTCTTCGAGTTCTGGTATGTTTATCTATAAATTATCTATACAGCAAAATAATGCAATCTACTATTTATGTTACAACGTAGTTGTGAAGTTTAAATGATATATGACATGCAAAATATTTTTCAGAGTGTGTACACAGCTTGTTTTCTAAGTATTACATAACACATAAAACTGTGTTATTATCTAAGTTTCCTTCTAATTGGATGCAATTCAGTTCACTGAACTTCAACATGGATTAAGGACCCAATGTGTGCAAATCATCTTGCTTAGTCCTGTGAAACATGCCACGTGGAAAAAACTGGAAGGACTTGGTCCTTTTCTTAAGAAGTTTAACACTTAGCGGGGAATGCGTCGGGGGGATGCAGACACATTCACGGCTGACCATAACAGGGGGTAAGCAGAGGGTAGGCTGAGGCATAATAGCCATATACACAAAAAACTATGGGAGAGCTGAGGAAGAGCTGAATCCAAAATGGTGGGATGAGGAAAACTGCAGGGACAGGGAGTTACCTGAACTGGCTTTGAAGGCTGAGGGAAAAGTGTTCGTTTGTTGTTGCAAAGAACTCCCGGAGGATTGAGAAGGGGAGGGCCATAGCCACGGGGTGGGTAGAGTGTACCCGGAAGTAGAAGCGTTTCCGGTCTCTCTAGCCTCCCACCCTCAACTCAGTGGTAGCTTCTCCCCGGCTCTCCTGACTAGACGTAAACGTGCAGGGCACTCTGCTCACGCAAGGCACTGTGACATTTGCGACCAGACTCAGGTAAGTGAGATTCTGGCTGAGTCCTTGAAGTCTGGGTTTGTATCCTGTCTCTGTCTCTTGCAGACTGGCTGGCTCTGGGACTCAGTGGCCCCTCCTGTCACCAGTACCTCATAGTGCTTGTTGCAGTGATTAAATACATAAAACACGACCACATGCTTTAAAAAAAAGTGAGACATAAATGTTACTTCTCTTGGAGAAGACCAAAAATGTGGGCCTGAGAAATTGTGTCGCAAAGAACCATCTTCCTCAGTTAGAATTCAGGCTTCTTTTATACTTAAAAGGGGAGTGGGGGGGCTTCCCTGGTGGTGCAGTGGTTGGGGGTCCACCTGCCGATGCAGGGGACACGGGTTCGTGCCCCGGTCCGGGAAGATTCCACATGCCGCGGAGCGGCTGGGCCCGTGAGCCATGGCCGCTGGGCCTGCGCGTCCGGAGCCTGTGCTCCGCAACGCGAGAGGCCGCAACACTGAGAGGCCCGCGTACCGCAAAAAAAAAAAAAAAAAAAAAAAAGGGGGGGGAGTGGGGGACTTCCCTGGTGGTCCAGTGGTTAAGACTCCTTCACGCAGCAACTAAGACCCCGCACAGCCAAATAAAAATTTTTTTTTTTTTTTTTTGCGGTACGCGGGCCTCTCACTGAGGCGGCTTATCCCGTTGCGGAGCACAGGCTCCGGACGCGCAAGCTCAGCGGCCGTGGCTCATAGGCCCAGCCGCTTCGCGGCATCTTCCTGGACCGGGGCACGAACCCGCGTCCCCTGCCTCGGCAGGCGGACTCGCAACCACTGCGCCACCAGGCAAACCCATAAATTAATAATTTTAAAAAGGGTGGTGGGTGGGTTGTGTTTGGTTGCTGCAGACTTCTTGGTGCCAGAATCATTTGTTTTTGCAGCTGTCCATGTAAATCCGGTCACAATGTTCCTATAAACCTCCAACAAGACAAATGTTATTCTCTCTTTTGCAACTTTTTATCTCTATATGAATGGAAAAGTGTTATACCTTCAAAGGTCAGAGTTTTGGGAATGGGCTATCCTGTATATTTCAGGCTACAGGCAACATTCTTAACTTGTAGCAAAAGCAATAGATACAAAGGCTAAAAGTTAAAAGAAACATATTCAGTACGGATTCAGGTTTGCTCTTCCCTATTACAAAACTCTCATAGAATACACCGAACTAGCAGCAAAGCTGGGCCGTGTTATTATCAGGAAGGTACCCATAGGCCCTCTTTATTGCTCACCTAGGAGTTTTCTTTGCTTTATGCTGGAGGTTCTACCTCTTAGTTTACAGAGAAGCCATTTAGAAGGTGCAATTATTTGCAAAATTAATTTTGAGCACCTGAACTTGTTGCCAAGGACAATATATATGGGGAGGTTGTTATTTTTTTCCTCTTGTGATGTTTCGGGGGCAGTTTGCAATGGATGAGCATTTTATTAAAAGGAGCAGTTACTTTTCTGTTATCCGCAAACTCTGCATAGGTAGCAAAACGTAACTCCGGTCCAATATGCAAACGGTGCAGATAACTTGCTGTAGAATTCCACACACATGAAGCTCATCTCATGAAATTTCCTTACTAGCTCTGAAAGAGAGAATAAAGAGGATCTTAAACTGACTCCTGGATTCTGTCCAAGATATTTCAAATATTTGATATGACATAGTATGAGTGGGGTGTTTTATTCCCCCAAGGGTCGGAGGAGGGAAGTTCCTGACCATATAATTATAGTCTGACCTCCTGAAATTTACCCGGCTCTTGTACTTTGCATGGGTAATGAATGCTGTTCTTTCCCTCCTGACTGGGAGCCTTGTGCTGGATGGTAGGAAAAAGGAGATTTCTCACTTTAACCACCTACCACTGGCCAAGGTTGTTGGTTTCTACTCCAACAATGGCAGTCCTCTGTATCTTCTGAAGATTTAGGGCAGCTTCTGTGTCTGCTGTTAAATGTACTCTGAATTTAACTAATTGTAATGGAGCAAAGCAACAACACCCTGGTGATATAAGAGCAGTCTTGAATGCCTGAAATGCAGGCTGCGAATCAGGACCCCAATGTACATGTTGACAGCACAACTTGTCCAGGTGTAATAATCGCTATTTCTAGAGTCAAGTACCAACTGGGCTGGAAAAAAGAGAGAGGTGGAATTCAGTTAAATAAAGGGTTAGCTGCTCTTGCATTTGACCGAATACATCTTGTTCTTAAAATAACTGCACAGTTGAGTTTGAATTGTTTTTTTTTTGTTTTTTATGTTTGGTATTGTTTACATTTGTAGGTTCCTTTCCAAGTAGTGCTTTCAAAGGATAATTTATGTCTCTAATTGCATCCTTAACGAAGCTGGCTAATCACCTAATTAAAACAAACATTTCAAAAATAGGTAAAGTGAGAAATAGGTTGTTCTCATTACCACCTTAGATTGTTTCAGTGAATAACACCCATGACCTCCTTAAGACAAACTTAGTGTTCCGGGTGGAGAAAGAGTCCCCAGAAACAGGAACCGCAGACACACAACTCCATCCAGTCACGGTTTTGGAGTCTACAAATTCTTTAATATTAAGGGGCTTTTTTTTGCAGGAGATTATTTCTCTGATGTTGTTTTTAATATGTTCATAAATATAAGATATTTTAAGAATAAAGTTGTAGTGCTAGATTAAACCTCTATTTTACATTTCTTCCCTTTCTTCTCTAATCAGGTTCCTCTCCGTAGAGGAAACTACTATGTTCAATTTAAAGACTATCCTTCCAAACTTTAACAGAAGTGTGAATACTAAATCTGTTAAAGTCTACCTATTTCACAGCTTGCTTTTTTCATTTAATGATATATGTAGGAGTTCTTTCTGGGACAAAACAGGTAAGGCATACCTCCTTTGAAAAATAGTACATTGAGTTCTGTGGTATAAATAGACCATAGTTTATCAAGTCATTTTCTTATTGATGGACATGGATGATGTTTTAAAATATTTCGTACTATAATTATGCAACACAAATCCTTGTCTGTCCCATTTTGCACTGATGACAAGCATTTTTCTAAGGTAGGTACCTAGAAGTGAAATTTCTGGGTTGAAGGATATGCATATTTTAAATTTTAATAGAAACTGCCAAACTTATCTCTAAAAATGTTGTACCAATTTACACTCCCATCAACAGTATTTGAGGACCTGTTTCTGTACACCTGAGCCAATACTTGCTATCATTACTATTTTAATATTTTATAAACTGATGAGTGAAAGTGATATCTCATTGTTCTTTTAACTTGTCTTTTAATTTGGTTACTAATGAGATTGAGCAACTTTGCATTTGCTGTGAAGTGATCTTTTTGAAGCTGAATTTTAAAATTATATTTTATTTTAATAAACGAGTGGGAGTACATAGTATAAAAAGGCAAATAGTGCTAAAAGGGTTATAATAAAAAGAAAATATCGGCCCTCTGGTTCCCTCCTTTTTCTGTTGTTTCTCCCTCCAAAGACAAAACCTTTCAAATCTTGTGATTGTTTCTTTTGCTTTTTGCTTCAATATTTCTAAATAATATGCATGTATTGCTGTCTTTTGATTCTTCATTTTTACCTATTATTCAATTTTACTTCTGAGGTGAGTTTTCTTGTCTAAATTTATTCTCCCTTTCTTGCTTAGCAGCAGGCCCCTATATAATAGGGGATGGTGTTTCCAGTTAAAACACCATGCTTTGCTTCCTCCCTTATAGATAGGGTAGTTGATGATTTGCATGTGGCAATTATTTAAAAGGAAAAGCTCTTTAAAAGGAACTGACATATAGGTGGATTTTGACTTTCCTCCTTTCCTTCTTCTTGCTTGGAACACAGATGTAATGGCTGGTGCTTGGGCAATTATCTTGTGACCATGAAACAAGCTGGAAGATTGAATTGTCACACAAAAAGTAACAGAGCAGAAAAGCACAAGAAATCTGGACTTTTGCTTTCCATAGGAATTCTCCATCCACTTAGCTTTGACTTCCTTAAACTCTGCTAATCACTTAGTATTTTTCCATCTGCAGTTTGATTTTATGTATCATGCTCATATTTAAAGATGTTCCCCAGTTTCATGGAAAATGGAGGTTTTGGTCCTGTTACATTTTCTTCATGCAGTTTTGTGGTTATTTTTTAGAGGCTAAAAGGCAAAATGCCTTTTCTGCACTACCTTAAAACTAGAATTTTGTTATATTTTTAATGTCTTTATGCAGATTGTAAATTGGTTTCTACGAAGTTCATATCCTTTCACATTCCCAGCAGTTGTGTGTTAACATGTCTATCTTTTTTTTAAAAAAAAATTATTTATTTATTTTTGACTGCATTGGGTCTTCATTGCTGCATGCAGGCTTTCTCTAGTTGCAGTGAGTGGGGGCCACTCTTTGTAGCGGTGCGCGGGCTTCTCACTGTGGTGGCTTACCTTGTTGCAGAGCATGGGCTCTAGGCACGCGGGCTTCAGTAGTTGTGGCACGCGGGCTCAATAGTTGTGGCTTGCGAGCTCTAGAGCACAGGCTCAGTAGTTGTGGTGCATGGGCTTAGTTGCTCCATGGCATGTGGGATCTTCCTGGACCAGGGCTCAAAACCATGTCCCCTGCGGATTCTTAACCACTGTGCCACCAGGGAAGCCCCAGCATGTCTGTCTTAACTAGTGCTGTCAACATTAAATATCATCATTTTAAAAAATGTTTGCCAATTTCATAGGTTAAAATGGCATCTTTTAAAAAACTTATTTTATTATTAGTGATATTTAAGCTTTAAAAAAATCTCACTATTAATCTTATATTTCTTCGTTTGTGAATTTTATTTTTATCTCATTCATCTTTTTTTTACTTTCCATTTTTATCTTTAATATTTTCTTATTGTTTTTTAAGAACTATTATATATTTGCCATTAGCCTTTTATTATTCAATTTTTTATAAATATTTTTATCCAATTTTTCACTTCTGTTTTCATTTTGTCTTATTATTTTTGGTGTATGCAAACTTACATTCTTTTCTTCCTTGCAGTGTTTTAATTACACTTTGTATTTTTTTCATCTTGCAATTTTCCAAAGTTCTTTCTCAGTTTGGTTTTCTCAGCAAATGAGAAAAGCTAAGAAATAAGTAATACGCAGAATTTTATTATCGGCAAGGATTTAGTGATTTGGAGTGAATAAGTTTAATCAAATTCTATGTTTGAAAGTTCAACATAATTCATGTAGCAAACTTATATTTTTATATAGTTACATTCATTAGTATTTCTTCTGTCTTGTCTTCTATTGCTTTTTTGTTTAAAAGATATTTTTCTCATTTCAGAGAGCTTTAAGATATTTATCTACGTTTTCTTCTAATAGTTTTTACCTTTAACTCTTTAATACATCTAGAATTCATTTTAATGTGTATACTAAGATTTCATTTGTTTTTCAAATAGTTTAATATTTTTGCTGCATCTTTTATTGACTAATGAAACCCTTTTGCATTGCCTTATTTCACCCCCTTTAACAATTAGTAACTTTTCACTTATTTGCGGGCTATCAGTTTAATTTCACTGGGCTGTTTCTTGGTTGTTTGGCCAATGTCATGGTTATTAAATGACCACAGCTTTATAAGATATTTTAGTATTTGTGAGGGCAAGTGAATACTTCATTTTCCCCCCAAATATAGCTAGTTCTTTTCTGTTTGTTTCTAGAACATCTTAAAATAACTTTGGCAAATATTCAAATTATCTGCATGAAATTTTGATTTAGATTGTTTTTTTTAACATCTTTATTAGAGTATAATTGCTTCACAATGGTGTGTTAGTTTCTGCTGTATAACAAAGCGAATCAGCTATACCTATATGTATATCCCCATACCTCCTCCCTCTTGGGTCTCCCTCCCACCCTCCCTATCCCACCCTTTTAGGTGGTCACAAAGCACCAAGCTGATCTCCCTGTGCTATGCGGCTGCTTCCCACTAGCTATCTATTTCATGTTTGGTAGTGTATATATGTCCATGCCACTCTCTCGCTTTGTCACAGTTTACCCTTCCCCCTCCGCATATCCTCAAGTCCATTCTGTAGTAGGTCTGTGTCTTCATTCCTGTCTTACCCCTAGGTTCTTCATGACATATTTTTTCTTAAATTCCATACATATGTGTTAGCATACGGTATTTCTGTTCATCTTATTTCTTACTTTTATGAAATGTTAACGTATTGGAAAAATTCTGTCTTCCCATCCAGAAATATCATTTACTTAAATCTTTTATCTGTTTCCAATTTTATTATTAACCTGTACATAGAGTCCTTGCATAACTTATTAGGTCTTTTTTGTAGGTAATTGATATTTTTTGCTTACCACCATAAATATAATTTTACTTCCATTATATCTTTTAAATCATTATTGTTGGCATATAGGAAATCTGATTTGTTTCACATTTTTCACAATTTTACCTTGCTTATTACCATTTACCGAACTCTAATAAATTCTGAGAGCTTTTAGATTGATTCTCTAGTGTTTACTGGAATATAATTAGATTTCAAATCTGGCTATCTTTTAGCTTGTAATAGTTGCTCCTGAACTATATATCTTAATCTCTTTTATACTGTCATACCATCATGGAGGGTGGTGGCTATGGGACAGTCTTCAGTGAAGCCCTCATCCAGAAGGAGAGGCTAGAATTAAGTCTTGGAGGAAGATTAAAATGCTGTCAGGACAGATAGGCTGAGCCCATTCCAGGCAGAGGAAACAGCATTGCAAAGACACAAATGCATGAAAAAGCCAGGTATGTTAAGCAGATGGTCAGTAGTTTTGTACGGCTGGATATAGGGTATATGAATCAGATTCACATTCCTAGTGCAATCTATCCTTCCCAACATTGCTTATCTTTTTCATTCTGGTCCCATCTCCCATCATTTCTCAGCATATAATCCATGAGCTGGCCACAGCATGCTTCCTCCTATTCAGATGGTCTTTCCTGATCACATTCATATCACAGACTCCTACTCAACCTTGAATGCCCTGCTCAGTAGTTTTCTGGGTCCCTAGTGCTAAATAAAGCAATGATTAGTGCTATGGTAACATACTTTTTATACATTTTAACATCTCTCTCTCCTATCCTGACCTGTGTGTAAAAACTGTCTTACTTATCTATCTTTTAGTACCTAGCAAATGTTTAGCACATAAAAGGCAGAATTAAATAGACTTTGGGATTATTAAAATTAGATTTTCAGTTGCCTGTTCTATGCTCGTGGTATTTCTTTCCTAGATTTAGTTATTCTGATGGAAACTCAACATTTTTTATGACTTTTTGATATTATTCTCTAGTCTTCCTATCAGATTCATGTTGTTTATAGCATTCCCTATTGTTTATCAGACACCGGCTTGTGAAATGTTGGTTCTAGCCTGTGAGGTGGGAGGAACCAGAAAAAGTTCTTATTATTTTTCTAAATACAAGAGACACAAGACTCATGTATAAGGAAAGCCAGAGAGGAAAAGTTAATGAAATGTCTGTCCCTAGCATGGAGGGTAGCTCATTACAGAGCACTGGTAAAACCAAAGGGCTCTGACTAGATTTTTTTTCTTTTAATATTTGCTTTTAGAAAGGAGTTCAGCTTTGTTTAAGTAACCAAAGAGAAGGCCATACATGAAATAAACAGGGGAAGTTATTTTACTGAGGATTTCTGTAAGGACAGATGTTTCTAATCAGCTACTAATGACATGTACTCTTGAAATCCCACAATAGTGTATCTGCAAATTTGGGGGAGAAATGAAACTGAAAGCTCTAGCTGAATCAAGGGCATATCTATATCATATCCATATCATCTTTTTAAAGATGATAGTTGGCATTATAGGTGTCTCTAAACAAGATGACATAGATTGGGTCAAAATAGAGAAATTAAATCAAATGACTGTCATCTCCATCCAGTGCCAAGGAACAGTTGGGCTGGATATTGGATTGAGCCTGACATCTGGTTTGGACTTCATGCAGAGGGATCTGGCTTGACTCTGATGTTGGTTAATTCTTCCTCCTGAAAGGCAGGGCAGGACTGAGAGGTCACTGGCTCAGTGGACCACTGTGGGAGATGGAGGAGTGAGGTGGTAACATGGGGTGATTGGATGCAGATGGAGCTGGAGACTGAAGGCAGAATCATGCCCACAGAGGAGTGCAGTCAGACCTAAGGCTCAGTCAGACCTAAGGCACAGTCAGACAGTGAGGGGTGAGAAGTATGTTGTGGGAAGACACAGGGTTCAGGGCTTCTCCTGGGGCCCCTGGTGCCCTCTTGATGACCACAGGCTCTGGGGTGTGAGGTCAGGTTTTGAAGAGATAAGTGCTGCTTGATCCCTGGCAAGATTGATGGGCATGATCTTAATTCTTTACCAGACCCTTGATGAAGATATTAAATCATATCAGCCTTGTGGACTCACTCCGAGGGGCATGATGCTATTTAAACTAGATGACAGGTACTTCGGTTTATTGTACTTCGTGTGTTTACCCAGCTGCTTTACGTTAATTAAGTGAACAAAATAAAAGAAGGCAAGAAGGGACTAATGTGGACTCAATTTCTTATCTATTTATACTCAGTTTTATCAAATATAGTCATCTGGATTTCACTACTGAAAGCTGGGCTGGTTATTAGCTACGAATTTGAAAAGTAGGGATGGGTTGTGTGATGATCAGAGCAAAATTGTAAGCATTAACCTGAAAGAGAAGAGAGGCAAGGGCTATGAAAGGAAGACACATGTTCCTGCGAGGCTCTCCCAAGATGTGGAGAAGAAGAAACAAGTAGTTTTAGACTTCAAAGTCTGTCCTGATATCACTCTATGACCTCACATGTCATTTATTAATAACAGTGAGAATTGAAAACGCTTTTGGGATGCTTATTATATTTCGTATGTGTAAACTGTTAGTCTTAACGAAATTCCTCAGAGTTAGTTAACTGTGATTTCATGCTACAGGGAAGGAGGTTCAGGGGGACTAAGAACTGTGTCCAAGGTCACATGGCTGGTAAAAGAGCTAGAATCAGGCTCTGTGCTAAAAGCATTTGATACATTCTTTTATTTAAGTATCTCCTGAGAGAGATAGTAGTGTCATCCTCCTTTTGTAAATTTGGAAATCAAGGTTCAGAGAGGCAATGGAAACTGCCGGAACTCACATGGTAGATAAGATGGTGGAGCCAGGTGTCAAAACCAGCACATGGAGAAGGACTTCTGCCATATTTGGGCCAAAGTACATAACTTGAGTCTAAGCCTGAGGAGACAATCAGACAGTCCAGACTGAGGGACATTCAGCGAAACAACTGGACGGGCTCTTGAAAAGTGTCAATGTCATGAACAACTGGGGCTCGGACTCCAGATTGAAAGAGCATGCAGAAACACGTCATCTAGATGCAGTGCTGCCTCTGGACTGAGCCTAGATTAAAAGTATCTTGTATATCAAGCACAGCATTAGGAAAATCAGGGAGATTTGAGTACCAGAAGTTTATGAGACAATAATATAGTATTAGCATTATATTTTCCCAAGTGCTGTATTGTGGTTTTATAAGAAAATATTCTTGTTCTTATGAGATACTTGCTGAAGTATTTAGGAGTTGAGTGTCATAATGTCCACAATTACCTCTCAAATGGTTCAGCCAAAAAAGTGTGTGTACATGCATTATCTATATATGCATCTATCTATACATATACACACTCATTTATGTTTGTGGAAAGACAGGAAGCAAATGTGGTAGAATTTTAATTGAATTGGTGAATTTAGGTAAAAGGCATTTGAATGTTCATTGTACTACTCTTCCAACTTTCCTGTAGGTTTGGATTTTTCACAGTATATACGTTGGGGGAAATATCTATATCTGACCCCCCAACTCTACTTCTTGACCTCTACTCTCAACTGTCTGCCAAAGTCAATACTGATCGTGTGAGCCCCCAGTAGAAAGATGGATCATTATCACCTCTAACGATCGTGAACATCACATAATATTTACTATGTATTCAATCAGCAAATGTGTTATTGATCGTTTACTGTCTATCAGGCATCTCTCTAGGGCCTGAGGATAAAATAAAGATAAAACAAAGTCCCTGACTTCATGGAAATGGAGAAACCAGTGTAGCAGATGGGAAATAAATATTTCAGTGAATAAATGTTTAATACTATTTCAGCCAGAGATAAAGCAGAATGGAACTCAGAAAAGTGACGGAAAGAGATGTATGGCTATTTAGATAAGTGGTCAAGGAAGCCCTTTCTAGAAGAGCTGGTTTTGGGCCTGAAACTTGAATGAAATGAGGGAGCAAGTCTGGGACAGGTGTGGAAGAGGTGTATTCCATGCGGGAGAGAAGCAAGCACAGAGACCCACAAGGAGTCTTTCTGGGAGCATCCCAAGTACTTCGCATCTCATTTAATCTCACTATCATCTTTCTGCATTTTTGCTCTATTTTTCAAAACGTGTAATATGCTTTAGCAACATTCCCTTAGAAAGAGCATATAATGACATTTTCTCTTAAAGTGCAATCTTTTGTTTTTCAGAAAATGTAGGCAAAGAAAAAGATAGATTGTTGAAAGACATTCAGGCGCAAGGAAATGTCACATTTCTTTCCCATTTAACTAAAACTAATAGGTTCTTTCCGCTTAGAAGAGAAATAGTTCCAATCCCGTTTACCAGAGCTGCTCTAATCCGCTGGATCCTATAGAAGTCTAGAGACTCACGCGCTGTGGGCCACTTGGGGAGGTGGCTCTGCATTTATGTCACCTCCCATCTGCCGAACTGCACTTTCTTTAGGTCCACCCTCTCCACATTTTTTGGACTGTCGACTGAAAAAAAAAAGCACAACCTAAAAGCTGAGAATTATGTTTTATTCAGTGGGCAAAACTGAGGACTTAAGCCCAGGACACAGCATCTCAGATAGCTCTGAGGGACTGCTCCAAAGAATCAGGGGTGGAACCAGGACGTACAGGAGTTTTTACAACAAAGACCAGGTAGTTGGGGCATCAAAAGATTATTGTTAATTGAAGAAACCAGACATCTCAAGTTAATGAAATTAGTGCTTTTCTATGTATGGGAAGATGCAAGAGTCTGGGCTCACTGAAATCATTCCTTTGATATGCACCTCAGCTAGCGGGGCCAGTATCCTGTGCTTTCCCTTCCTGAGTCTCCTCAGGGTACACCGTTGGGGGCAGCTGTAATGTGATGGCTTGGTGGCTGCAACATCCTTTCTTTAATGATGTGGCAGGCAATATTTTTCATTCATAGTACTAATTTGGAAGAGCACTTTATACACTAAGTTGGTCAGTCATATCTGATACAAACAAATATTCTCCCTAAACTGTCCCTGGTCATTCAGTTTTGTCTGTTGTGATAATTGCTGCATTACACTGTTTTGATTTATCAATATATGTCCCCAAATCTACCACCTGTTTGTTTTTTGATGTTAGCCTCTGATGACCTCCTTTTAAGATCATAGAAGTAATCACCCATGCTTTATTTTTTAAAGAATTTTTATTGTTCTATTGTAATTAAATCTTAAATTTATTTATAATTAGTGTTGATACATGATAAGAGACACAGATCTAACTTTATTTTATGTCCAAAACCCTCATAAAGTTTGTTGAGGATCAAAAAAGACAAATGCAGAGAAGTAGAATTTTTATAGTACAGCCTTCTTGGTCATAAATGCCATCTTTACAAGAAAATCTTGTATAAGGAGAATTTGTGGTAGTGTAATTTATGTTTAAAGACATAAGGCCTTTTCAAGGAAATAATGCTTGAGACCTATAATTGTGAGTGAACTATTAACAGGACACAAATAGTTTGCATTCCTTGAAAATAAAGCAATAAAGTCAAGAGCACTAAGTAAAGAGACAGTCAGTGACAATTTACACTATTAACAAGTAATAGAAGACAGTCAATCTTCCTTTACTCTACTTTGTTGCCTAGAAACTTTTCAAGACTTCCATTCTTTGCAAATTTAATAAGGTGCTTGTAATTTTTTAAAACCATTTAAAGGTATTATACAGGGTAAGAGACATTATTTTACGGGCCTGGTCCTACATCGAAATTTTCAAAGTATTTTCTCTTTTATTTAAAAATTGTTTTATTTATTCTCGCAGCTACTGCAATACACATTCCATGGAAATCAATATAGACTACAAATGCTGTAAGATAAAGATGGCTTGCACTACCACCATTCAGAGACACTTAATGGTATTCATTTATGTCCTTCTAATCCTTTTTCCATGTGCATTCAGTTTTGCAGAACCTTGATGATTCTTATTATGTTTTTTAACCAAGTGTTGGATTGGGCCAGTGCTGTGGGAGAGAGGGGGCGCACGACTGTACATTGTGTGATTGATTGATGAGAGTGTGTGACTCATGCAAATGGGATGAAAGAGAAAAGAAACTTAGAATTTTCACTTAAGACTATTCATGGCATATGGCTTGGCGCGACATGATAGAAAGGAACTATGGTGCTTTGTAGCCTGAATTCTTATAGAATGTATGCTTTTTAATATACTGATAGTCTTTTATTGTGTGCCTACCATATGCAGGGCAGTTTACACACATTAGTTCTAAGCTGCATGATAGCTTCCAGAGTAGGTAAAATTATAGCTCTCTCCCCCGTTCTCTTATAGATAAGAAAAATGAGATTTAGAGGGGTTAATAATTGTCTATTTTGCTACTCTTAGAGGCGATATTCACAATATTTAACAGCTTGCCATTCAGTCAAAACCAGTACCCAACCAATCAGCATGTATGGTGTCCATTCCACTGGACAAGGTCCATACTGCCACCAGGCCCTATCAATCATCATTTTCTTGATTATGTTTTATATACTGTTTGGTAATCTTTTATTTACCCAACTCAGTAATATACTGTGACATCTTTCCAAGTTATCAGATGTCATTTTACTATATAAAATGCATTCAGTGCATTTTTATTTAAAAACTCAGAAGGGCTTGTGACACTTATATACTCAAACTGCAATTCTCTCTAATGGGTAAAAAGTACACAGAATTAAAATCCCATATACTAGAAGTTTACACAATGAGAATTTGCAGTAGTGAGGGAGTGTTGTAATGGAAATTAGTAGATACATGTTGGCAAGGCAGTCGGGATTTATTTTGAACATTATATGCACTTCTGGTTGCCCAGATTTAAAACGATGACCAGATATGGAAACATATAGTTGAAGAACTCATTCTAACCATAAACAATGGTGAACTCAGGATATATGTCATTTAATATGAGGAGTTTGTGTATTCCTAGAGCCAGCATATTGCAGGACAGATAGTGACACAACGTATATTGATTTGAATCAGATTCTAATGTGTAAATCAGTATTCAAAAAGGCAAAGTTGCTGCCTTGCCTCTAAATTGTCTGATATCTTTCTGGAGCTCAATCTCCTCATTTCTTCTATAAGGGGCTGGCGGTAGATCAGGGTTTGCCTGAATAGAAGTTATAGGTCAATGCTTGTTTTTGTGCTTTCGAATCTTTCTAGCCCAGAACTCTAGAAGGTGGTTACCAATCAATAGAGTTGGCTCAAGTTCAAGTCAGTTTCCCAATTCTAGACTAAATCAACTCAATGGGCCCTTCCATCACTTTCTTTTCTTTTTATGGTCTATTGTTTGGAATTGTCAATCCCCATTTCTTGTACCAATATTTTGTTTATTTGTCAATTTTTTAACTTTCGTGGGGAAGGATGACTCCTTCAGGGTTTCAGAATGGTTTCTGAGTTCCAGAGCCAGAGTCTTCCTGGAAAGACCTTGCTTTCCGCTTGATAATGATCTAGTTCTTGGCGTTTATGTATGTTACCTTAGGATAGTGAATCTCAAACTCTGACCGCAAGTGTTGGGATGCCAGGAGCCAGGCTGGGGAGCCCCCCAGCTAACATGAAATAATCCCATGTGCTTTCTAAGGAGGAGAAAAAATGAATTGACTGGATAGAATTCTTCTAATATTTTAAGTACCCACATTTTGTCTTAAATCTATGCCACCTTCTACTGTTTGTTTAAGATAGTATCTGGTATAACGGGGTTATAATTTAATTTACTGCAAAAATACCTATTTGGTTATTACAAGTTTAATACGTTAATGTCTAAAAATGTTCCCCAAAACACATTCAAGGTGCTTTGCAGTTGAATGTGTTTGAGAATCATTTCCCTGGGTTGTTTGCATTTGGAAAGCAAAGGCCATGGTTGGGTGAGGTTTAAACCCGAATGAGCATCATAATTCTTCTAGTTGCTCTCTGCTTGAGAGGGGGCCAACCTCCAATCTAGAGGTTTTGTATTGGGGCTGGAATGGGAGGATGTCTCGGAAACCGGGGTGACTGATCCAACTCAGTAACTACAGCTTTCCTGGTCATAGAAGTTATGATAGGTCCCAGGTGGAGATTATTGGCAGCCCTAGCCAGGTAACATGTACCTATAGAAGGGATAGTCACCTCCAGGTTCAACCCTGCCCAAACGCTGAGACATTGGGGGATGATCTCTCCCATATCCCATCACCATAGTGAGGGATGTGGCCAATAGCCTATGACGCTGATGTCCACGGTCTAGGAGTTCAGGCTTTTAAAACCTGGCAGAAGTACAGATTCAAGAGGACTCTCTAACTTCTGTCATTTGTGGTCCCTTACTCCAAGTAACTATGATGGTTTCTTTCCCAAGCCCTGGATGCCAACTGGGAAAATTTGTTACAAAACCGAAGAACATGGCTTTCTCTTCTGATTGTCCAAAGATTTTGTTTGCTCATTTTGAAAACTTATTGAAATATGGATTTTTTTTTCTTCCTTATAAGATAGAACTTACTGAGATTGCCCATAGGTCCTGGCTGGTCCCCAGGGTACCATGGCCAGCTTGGATGTCTTTAGTATCCAGGGGAGGAAAGGCTGCTTCTCTTCCCCAGTCTTTATTCTCCAGCATCTACCTGACACAAAACCTTTTCATGCCTCCTCCAGGTTGGCAAGACAGACAGGTCAATGTCATCCTGTGAAGACAAAGATTTTGTGCATTGGGAAAGGAAAGTCAATTCAGGAAGGCAACTAAAGCACATCAGTCAAGTGAGCTATTTGGACGAGTGTAGACAGTCCTCTCCTTTTCTCTTGGCCCACTGTAACACATTTTCATTGGTTGGTGAGCCCCAGCGGATATTGAACTAGTCCGCTATTGGCACCACCACTTAAAGCTCAGGCTGCCATCTCTCCAATTGTAGTCTTACCCTTTTTTTTTTTTTTTTTCTTTTTGGCCACGCAGCACTGCATGTGGGATCTTAGTTACCTGATCAGGGATTGAACCCACGTCTGCTGTGGTGGAGGCGTAGAGTCTTAACCACTGGACCACGAGGGATGTCCCCAGCTGTAGTCTTCAGATTCTCAAATGGCCAGGGACCCCCTTTCCGGTGTCCAACTTGTGACTCAAGTAGAGGTCATTTTGAAAGGAGATATTTGAACTCTGAAGGTCACTGTTCACCTGCTTTTTCCCTGCTGAAGACCCTCTTCAAGCTTCCTCATAGTAAATGTTGGCACAAATAGATACTAGAATGGTAGGGACTGTCTTCAGCTGAAAGAGCATGGGAAAGAACATTTCATCTGGTTATGGCCACATGCATTTTCCTTTGTCTGAAATATGGAGCATGGTAGACTCTTTCTCCTCAAAGAAGGGTGCTCTGTTTCTGTTGTTTATGCAGGGCATAGACTTTCTGCATGAAAACATTCCCATCTGCCCTTGTTCCACTCACTTAAGTGTTCAAGGGAAGCCTGATCATTCCTTCCTGGGTACCTTTCACCTTTGCTAGAGATGATCACAACAATAACTAATATTTATGAAGAATTTCATGTGTGCCAGGCGCTGTTCACAACTGTTAACATGCCTTGTTTTCTGTACTCCTCACAACAGGCGTTGTGAACTCCTTCCCTACGTTTGAGAGATTATGTCTCTAATGAGAGAAAGAACCTTGGAACTTCCGGTTTCCCTGATGATTTCCAAGTGCTGTTGTTGTCAGGATGATGCTGATTTCATTCACATTCCTTAAATCTGATTCCCCTTTTTCCTCCTCATCTTGCATGGTTCTTCAGCTATGCAGGACTCCTGATAGATTCCGCCACAGATTTCAGGCTGTCCTTTTGTCTGAGTGGGAGAGGGCATGGACTAGAGAAATAGGATGAGGAGGGTATCAGCTGCTCTCCACGCCCAGTGCGCTCAAAGCACACGGACACTGACACCCAGATGTGTTTATACACGTGCCTGAGGGCCTGCCTGGACACAGACACACAGACACACTAGCTAAACACACACAAAATCAACAAATAAACTGTCCGGTCGCTAGGGTGACACACAGAGAGACACACACTTCCACTGCAAACAATTTTTTTTTCACTGTTTATTTTATGTTGGAGTATAGCCAATTAACAATGTTGTGACAGTTTCAGGTGCACAGCAGAGCGACTCAACCATACATATACGTGTATCCATTCTCCTCCAGACTTCCCTCCCATCCAGGCTGCCACATAACATTGAGCAGAGTTCCCTGTGCTATACAGTAGTCCTTGTTGGTTATCCTTTTTAAATACAGCAGTGTGTACATGTCAATCCCAAACTCCCTAACTATCCTTTCCCTCCACCCTTTCTCCACCAGGTAACCATAAGTTCATTCTCTTAAGTCTGTCAGTCCGTGCAAACAATTTTGTAACGTTGTTAAATGCACCCAGTTGCTCTTGGTCATCATTTCGTCCAGTCTTCCTAAGCTTGTGAGATGCATTAAGCTCTGAGCAGTGATTGGAAAAAATCCCTCAAGTATATCACCCCTTCCACTCACCAGCACGGAGGCTGCTTATTATTTGGTGGTTATTATTCTTGGTTTTGAGGAAGAGAGTGTATCTCATTCAGGCATCAGGGGAAAGTAGGTGCTGTTCCTCAGTCACACCTGTCCCCGATCCAGGGGACAAACAGACACCTGGAGCCTGGTCTCCTTTTCTCTTTCCATCAGCAGGGGCAGAGAGCCTCTTTCCCCAGGACCCACACCAGGTGGGTATTCACCGCATCCCCTTGCTCTCGTCCTCCTGAAATAAGCAAGTGAACCGATCAGGGGCTGGCCTCAGAATCTTTTTCCCTCCACGTGTCAAGGCAGCCCCCAGATTTCAAAGACCTGCCCCCAGTCATTTCACATGGGCCAGTCTCCCCGTCCCAAGGCAGTTCGCGCCCCAGGGTGAAGTGGGGAAACAATGCCCTGAGACTCGACACCTGCATGGGAGCGGAGGGGCCAGGCCTGGGGCCGGGCACTCCCGCCATCCTGGGATAGATCTCCCTGGAGGCCCAGCCAATGTTTTCACAGCTGCGGCTGGGAGGCTGCTCCCCAAGTTTCTTACACACAATTGGCCTGCGCCCCAGCAGCTGTGCACACCCAGGTATGACCCCAGTCCCGGCGGGGAGAGGGGGGCCCTGGCCACTGTGCCCGGAACCAGGGACAGAACCGACCCACCTCACCGGGGCGGGCTGTATCTTGCTTTTCTGACCCACTTCGTTTACACGGCTATTAAGGGGTACCCACGTGGCTTCCCCGGCCTTCTATAACTCCCCGGGCAGCAGTGACAGCCTTATTAACTGCAAATGGCTTCTCGTGGCAGTGTTCCATTTCTAATATTAATAATCAGCGTTTAATAAAAACAAAGACAGGGAGATACAGGAGGAAAAAACAGACTGCTTTGCCCCTTTCCCGTGTATTTCCCTGGCAGGAGGCCACGAACAGTACCAGCAATAGACCTCTAGTGGTTAGTCCCGCGCCAGAGACACACCAGCGTGTGCACGCACACGTGCACACACACGGACACGCACACCTGTTCCGGGAACTGCACTTCATCCCTCACTTGGCCGAAGTCAGGCTTAGACCCTCCTTCTTCGTCCCTGCCATCCCCATCCTCCAGGTCCCCAATCCCACCATCTACAGTGACTTTGACAACTCAGAATCACATCATTAACTGATGTCTTTCAAGGAAGGGAGGAATGGCGGGTGGTTGCTGGCTCTGGCTTCGTTACCTTTTCCCCTTCCTTCTCCCTCTCCATCAGGCCAGTCATCTGTAAGACAAAGGGCTCCCTCCTGCCAAGGCCCAGGGGAGTGGAGGTAAAGATGTAGTTAATTAAATTTACTCAGTGAGATCAACTGTCAAGATTAGGAGCTGGGTTTATTGTCACTAAAAATAAACAGGGCTGAGGAGGACAGGATGGAAGAGATGGGAGTGGGAAGGTGGGTGGAGGTGAAGAGGGACTTGGGGCTTTGGATGCTTGGATGCCCGGCTGATATTTAAAGACCTTTGACTTTGTGAAGATCTTGGCAAGCAGCTGACATCTCCTGGGAGCCTGGGGAGGTTTTTCCGATAACAAACAATCCCACTTGTAGGCTGAGGGGACTGTTCCCCTCTCTGGGTTTGCAGAGGCTGTAGGAAAAAGAGCTCTTTGTTCGTGGTGAGAAGCGTGGTTCTTTTATTCCCTCTTTGACACCCCAGCGAGCAACCCTCACCCCATTCTCTTCCTCTACCCCCGAGCTGTGTGGACTGTGAACAGAAAGCTTTGTGGAGAGGGTGCACAGGCAGGCAGCTGTCCCGGGGACAGAGTGCCTACAGGCCCTACCCTTCCCAATATATTCCAGACCCTGCCTGGCCAGGGCATCCTCTCTCCTTTCTTGGAGGCTGAAGAGTCTTCTGACTGGGGTACACCGGCAAAAAGCATGTGGATGCCCTTAGAGATTCACTCAAACAGGCTCATTAAGTTGACATCTGTAGCCTGAGGGAGGGATCCAGAAGGACCAGCTTACCCAGGAATCAATGATTGGATGGTACTAGCTCTTTCATTTTCCAGCTGTTCTCTTACGGAAAGGCTCCTAGTCCTTCTTCAAAACCTTCACAGGTGTCACGTCTTCTAACCCTTCAACGCCAGTTCCCCATTCAAAGCTGATCCATCTGTCCTCTGCTAGTTCAGCATTAACTCTTACCATTGCAGGCTTTGCCCTACTGCCTGCTCCCTCCTAAATCATAAGCGCGGAGAGGGCATGGACCACATGCCTTTTCATCTTGCTCTTGCCCATCCCCTCATGTAGTGCTCCTAGGGGAGCTCAAGGGGGTTGAGACCTCAAAGGGTGATGGCGGGCAGCATCTGTGGCACACCGGGTTTACATTCTGGTTTAGCCGCCGGTGGGCCTGACACCAAGGAGTCCCGCGAGTGCATCTGAATGTCAGTGACTCTTGTCAGAGGACCTCCTCCTGACTTGAAAAATGGCTGTCACTCTCCTATTCTGAGCTTTACCTTGGAAACACCCAGAGAATGGAGTCAGTGCCTTTCAGATTAATTTACTTATCAAAATGTCATTCCGCAAAAGCTACTTGTTAGCTGGGAGTCTCTCCATGTTTCTCTTGCTTTGAGCAGAAGGCCTTCCTGTGTTAACACATAGGGGACTAAGATGTTAACACATTGGCCTTCTAGTGTAAATACATAGGGATGCTAAGAGTTGGGGCCTGTGTTGGGGGGCTCAGAATCCCTGAGGCAGAGGTGGTTCCCCTAGACTAAAGCTCAGGCTTCCAGGGGCTTCCAGGAGTTCACCATCAAGGCATTCATTTGTCATGCAAATTCCCCTCTCTGCAGGCAGGGCTAGAATAGAAGGCAGAAAAATAAACTTTGACAGGGAGAGGGAAGAAAAAAAAGAATCATTTCTGATGAAGAAGAGTACAGAGCACATCAAAGTTTTTTTTTTAAAAATGTTTTCCAAGATATAGACATAAGCTCAAAAAGCCATCATCTATCAGGATATGTGTCCTTACTTTTAATTTCTTATATTTAACATTCAGGGAAACCCGGCAGTGTAATAAAGCTGCACTGTGGAAACGCCAGTGCGAGGTGAAGACAGGATGAACAGGGTTTCTTTTCTTCTTTTTTTTTTTCCAACATCTTTACTGGAGTACAATTGCTTTACAGTGTTAGTTTTTGCTGTATAACAAAGTGAATCAGCTATACATATACATATATCCCCATATCTCCTCCCTCATGCATCTCCCTCCCACGCTCCCTATCCCACCCCTCTATGTGGTCACAAAGCACCGAGCTGATCTCCCTGTGCTATGCGGCTGCTTCCCACTAGCTATCTATTTTAAATTCGATAGTGTATATATGTCCATGCCACTCTCTCATTTTGTCCCAGCTTACCCTTCCCTCTCCCCGTGTCGTCAAGTCCATTCTCTACGTCTGCATCTTTATCCCTGTCCTGCCCCTAGGTTCTTCAGAACCTTTTTTTTTTTTTTTTAGATTCCATATATATGTGTTGGCATACGGTATTGTTTTTCTCTTTCTGACTTACTTCACTCTGGATGACAGACTCTATGTCCATCCGCCTCACTACAAATAACTCAATTTCGTTTCTTTTTATGGCTGAGTAATATTCCATTGTATATATCATCTTATATATAAAAAATCCCAAAGACTCCACCAAAAAACTGTTAGAGCTTATCAACAAATTCAGTAAAGTTGCAAGATACAAAATCAATATACAGAAATCAGTTGCATTTCTATACACTAACAATGAAATATCTGAAAATGAAATGAAAGGAAAGAAAAGAATCCCATTCTTGGCCATCATCAAAAAATCTAGAAACAATAAATGTTGGAGAGGGTGTGGAGAAAAGGGAACCCTCTTGCACTGTTGGTGGGAATGTAAATTGATACAGCCACTATGGAGAACAGTGTGGAGGTTCCTTAAAAAACTAAAAATAGAACTACCATACGACCCAGCAATCCCACTACTGGGCATATACCCTGAGAAAACCATAATTCAAAAAGAGTCATGTACCACAATGTTCATTGAAGCTCTATTTACAATAGCCAGGACATGAAAGCAACCTACGTGTCCATCAACAGATGAACGGATAAAGAAGATGAACAGGGTTTCTTAATCTCACAGTCCACTGTGCTCTGTCTGTCTCCCAGTCACAGACACAGACCAAAGGGCAGGGCCTTTCAGACCTCATCAGCTGTTCTGCAGAAATTAAAAAACAAAACAAAACAAAAACCAGTCTCACCCCCTGCCCCAACTCTGGGCAGGTTCCTTCAGCTTTCCTGGGGGAGTGTCAGACAATCAGAACACCCTGGAACACAGCTTCTCTGAGAATGCTGCCCTGCTTTCTAGAGCTGGAGAACATGCAAAGTGGTTGTTAGACTCTTCCCCATCTTAGAGAATTCTCCTCAGTCCCTGGGCTGGAATCTGGGCCTAGTACTCACACTGAAATTAAGGCCTTGTCACCTGCCTTCTTGGCTCTAGATACACCATTCCCCGTTTAGGGGCAATGCCTTCTGCAGGTTCACCTTTGCATTGGGTGTCGTTTATTCTCTACGTGTGTTTGCTCACCTGTGTATGTGCATCAAACATACAAAGGGTGTAATGTGCTTTAGAGAACCCTGAAAGAGGAAATAGCAATCAATATGCCTATCCAAACAATTAGAAAGAAATGTTTCCGAGTCTCCTAAATCTATCTGGCATGTGTTAGATGCATGCTGTCAGGCTGGCTGTCATTAAATAGCTTCTAAATAATGCAAAGACAATCAGATGTACAAATAAGCAATTCAATTCGGATGATTGATTATTGGAATAATGCTCATGCACCCAAGGCGTGACATTTCCAATCACATCTCCATTTCATTTCTCAGGCAGTAATGATCTTTCTACCTCTACCTGTGAAAAGTGATCTCATGGCTGGAGGATTTGGGCATGGGCTAGTATTCTTGGTTTCTATGATTGACTGTCCATCTTGCTTGAATATTCATTCCTTGGACACGTGAAACAAGGGTGTCTCCTTTGATTTCTCTCTACAGTATGGAAATGCCAGCATCAACAGGCTACGTTTTCCCAAACAAATGTCAAACACGTCTTTAGGAATCTTCCAAGGTTGAGGTCTTGCAGATGACCTTAATATGGCTTGGCTTTTTCACTCTCCAAGGTCTTCATTGTCTCCAGCTCCTGGAAAGGCATAATGAGATCTCTTCAGTGTCCTGCAGTCCTTACTATTTATTGGGGTTTTTTTGGTTGTTGTCTTTTTAAAAAAAATGTTATTGAAGTATAGTTGATTTACAATGTTGTGTTAATTTCTGCTGTACAGCAAAGTGACTCAGTTATACATATATATATTTTTCGTATTCTTTTCCATTTCAGTTTATCACAGATTACTGAATATAGTTCCCTGTGCTATACAGTAGGGCCTTGTGGTTTATTCATTCTATATATACTAGTTTGCAAATCATTTTATTTCAAAAGCATGCTAATATAGTAAGAGGATCTCCTCCAGGAAGCCTTTCCTGACATACAGTACAGTACAACAGCTGGCGTACAGGGGCTGGCATCGAGTGAACAGGCAAGAAGAGTTACTGACTGGAGGAGGGAGAGGAGGTGGGAGATGGTAGAGCTGAAGGATCAGCAGCAATAGGAGACGGAGGGCAAGCTGCAATGTCACTCATGCCTGATGTTGATGGAACGCACGTTCACATCTTTGAAAGTTTGCAACTTGAAGGTTCGTATGTAGAGAACTTATTGTATTTACACTGGGGAAAATATCTGAAGGAAATAGATGGGGTGATGTGATAGACAGTGATTTGGGGAGCTTTCTCTGAGGAGGTGACATCTGAGCTGCGTCTAGAAGGGTGATGAAAGACACATGTGAAGAGTGAGTGGAAGAGCCTTGCAGGCAGAGAGAAAAGCAGGTTCAAAGGAAAAGACTGTGGCGAGTAAAAGGAATAGAACAGAAATCAACTTGATCAAAGCGAGTGAAGGGGAGATTTGTGTGAAATGAGTGAAGCTGAAGCAGTGGGAAGGGGTCAGATTATTCAGACCTTGGAGGCCATGGTTAAGTTTATTTTATTCTAAGAGTAATGGGAGCCTCTGAAGGGGGTGACATGGTCTGATCTACATTTGTGAAAATCACTTACCGCCATATTGAAAGAAGGTGGTGGAGCCAAAAAAGATGGTGGCCATGAGGAAGGAGAGAAGTCTGAGCTCTTCAGTAGTCCCAGCACTATAGAATTAGAATAGAGTTGAGTGGACCATTCATGAATGCACAATGAAGGCTATGGCTGATTTTGAACACCTTGTTAGAGGTTCAATGGCTTGACCTTTGGCTGGTAGACTCCTGGGATTATTTCACAAAGTCTTGAAATTTATATGTGCACCAATCATTATTGATAGAATAAGTAACATGTCTCATCCTTACATTATTTATAATTTATTTCTTTTCAACACAGAAGTAATAGTGGTTAATAAAATATACATACTCATTTAAAAGCATTACTGAATTCATAGGAACTTTCCGTCATTATGTGTTGTTCAGTTATATGAAATGAATCCTTGAATTGGTATGGAATCTGTAAAATGCTTTGAATTTAAAATATATCCTGCTGAGTGGGTCAATTTCCAGAATTTATCCTTGACCCAAAGAACACTATGTCCTCATCCGCTGTTTCCTCTTCCTGGATACCCTAGAAGATGCTATCTCCTGACCATGCTTGTGGTTAGGTTTGGGACAAATGGGAAAGTGAGCAGATGTGATATGCTACTTCCCTTCTGACTTGTATGAGCTGGTAGGTGTTCTTATGTGGTCTCTATCCCCAGTTCACGAGGCTGGCAGCAAAGAACTCCAAAACATAGAGTTTCAGTTTGGAAGTAGCTTGGATCTAGGATCCCTGAGTCAACATTGGAGGAGGAGAGCTGCCAAGGAGTGTGATCTGATCTGCACTGGACTGAGAAATAAAGAAGCAAACCCTTTGTTGTACTAAGCCACTGAGCTATTGGAATTTATTTGTTGTACTAAGCCACTGAGCTGTTGGAATTTATTTGTTGTACTAAGCTACTGAGCTATTGGAATTTATTTGTTGTCACAGTCTAGTTTAGCCTAGGCTGACTGATACCATCCTTCAAATATACTGCTTGCACCTGTGACCAAAGAGGCCTATACAAGGATCATCACTGCTGTAGCATTGTGACAGCAAAAGAATGAAAACTACCTAAATGTCCCTCCATGGGAAGTTGGTTCAATCAAAATGGTACGTGCGTACAGTGGAATATTATTCTGCCATTTTCAGGGAGGTCCATAAATTACACTGCTAGGTGAAAAGTGCAGGGTTCAGTAGATATGTATAATATTTTGGCCATTTACAAATAAAAAGAATATACTTATGTCATAGCAACCAACAAATTTTGGATTTATGTGTCATTCAGTAGTATTTCGAAGATTTACAGGTATTAGGTCATCTGATCCTCACAATAGCCCTCTCAGGTAGGTCCCAGTGTTATCCCCATTTCACCAACATCAAAATAAGACACAAAGAGGCTATGGAGCTGGCCAAGGTGACAAAGGTAGGATCAGGTTTGAGCAGAGATCCAAACTCAGACATGAAAGCTTAGAGCTCACACATTGAATCATTTCACAGTATTGCATACATGGGGAAGCTCATTTAAGTAGAGAATTTTTAGAAGAGGAAACTGGTAGAAATAGGTGCCTCTGGTAGGAGAATTGAAAAGTGGGGGATAGACTTGGGAGAAAGATTTGATTTCCAGTGTATGCCCTTTAGTATCTCTTGATTTTCTTTTCTAACCATGTGTAGATCTTATGCATTTGGAAACATAAATACTTAGTTTTAAAGGAATTAAAATACTAGATCATCCACATTTTAACACTGCGTCTACTGTCTTCAGGACCCATTGGCTCCAGATCATGAGGAAATATCCAAATGACTTATAGGATGGCAAAAAAGAGCCCTGCAGGCTCTCAGCAAAACTCTTGTCTTTCAGGCCATGGTTTCTCCCCATCTTCCTCCCGCCATGTCCACACGCCCAGGAGACAGAGAGAGGAACACTGCACCACTGTCTGAGAATTCATTCCTGTTCAAAGAGAAGTTTGCACTCAGATAGATTTTTGCCTTTTGCAATTATGTCATTAAAAGCGTCTGAACTTCAGACTTGAAATGAGCTCCAGAGAAGGGTCTGCCCCTTTAGCTTTCTGACTTTACATAATTTATGGTTTTGAATCTTATTGAAAAATGCAAAAGGGATTCAGAAAAGGTTCCAAGCAGATGCACACAGAGGCACATCCCTCTGTCTCTCCCCGCATAATCTTTACAAAATTTCTCCCCCCATGGGGAGGGACACTGTCTTTGGGATTCGAGGGTCTTAATCTGGGTCATGGAAAGAACATAAGCAAGTAGAAATTGTAATGCAATCCCTCTGTCCATCCCTTTGGCATATCTGTTAGCAGCTGTAATATTCCTCTCTTGCACCCCTTTCTCACCAGCACCCTCCCTCTCTTCTTTTCCCTTTTCTTCCCTTCTCTTTTCCCTTCTTTTCCTTCCATCCCCTTCCCTCTAGTCCCCTCCATCTTCCTCTCCCCCTTCCTCTTCTGGCCCACTTGGCCCTGGATTGTCACTTAGCATTTAGGGAAGTAGATAGGACCAGAGGAGAGTGATGCTTGAAGTCAAATTGTCTGCCTTCTACTCCTTGCTCTCCCACTCCCCAAACTTGGGTCTTTGGACAAGTTACTTTAACCTTTGCAGCCTTGTTTTGCACATCTATGAACCAAGGCTAGTAGTTACATCTATCTCTTAGGTTGTAGCTTGGATTAAAGGACACACTGAAAGTAAAGAACTTAGCACTGTACAGTAAGCACTTAATAAATATTGGCTTTATTATTTTGGGAGGCAGGATGGTGTTGTGGGTAAGATCTTATTCTCTGGCAGCAGACTGTTTGAATCCCTACTCTGCCATTTAATCATTGGGTCATTTTCAAGTCATTTCTGCTCTCTGAGGTTAGTTTTCTTATTGTGATGGGGACAGAGAAGCCATTTATCTGTTGGATCACTGTGGGGAGGAAATGAGATGAAGCATGTAAGGTACTTAGCACAGGGGATGACACATTGCACACCCTCAGTAAATGCAGACTCTTGGTGTGGAAATGTTGTGCCAAGCAGAGGGAGACACACAAACAAACAACAAACAACTTTCTCGAACCCCCTGGAAATTATTGCATCTGATTGAGTAAAAGGGTGACCTCACACTAAGTCAGACTCTTGGCTGCAAATCCAAGCCTGGATGAATTCATTGACCTTTGGCTGCGCTGCCTGCCAGACAAGGCTGCCCACCCCAGACCTGGGACAGTTCCAGGGGGAAGAGGTTGTTCGCATTTTCAGCTGGCAAACTCCATCTCTGTCTCCACTTCTGGTGGCCATACTCCTCTAAACTTCTCTCTCTCTGTAGCTAGACCTCCCCCATCCCCTGTTCAAGTTCCAAATAAGGAGAGCAGTTGCTGGGGAGGTGTGTGTAGAGGGTGGAGGAGTTGGAACAGGTGTAGCCAATGGGAAAGACCCCAGTCTCTGGTCATGTCTCAGCCTGGGACAAGATCAGTGGGGACTCTGGCTTCTGACCCAGGCCCAGAACCTAGTTCTTCCTCTTCTGGCTGTGGACTCAGGCCAAGTCACTTAGCATCTCTCCACCAGCCTCAGTTTTCTCAGCTGTGAAACTGGAAAAACAACAGTTGCTATTGAAAAGTAATGCCTGTAGGGTAACTGGCTCAGCAAATGAATGAAGGATTATAATTGGTGTAACCTTGAATAGTGGATCTTCAGAATAGACAACAGAGGGTCCTGGTGGGTGGGGGCCCGGGGAAAGAGGTTCCATCATTTTATTTCTTTTCTCTTTTTTTGAAGTAGAGTTGACTTATAGTGTTGTGTTAGTTTCAGGTGTACAGCAAAATGATTCAATTATATATATGTATATACTCAGATATACATATATCTTCTTTTTCAGATTCTTTTCCATTATAGGTTATTACAATATATTGAATACAGTTCCCTGTGCTATACAGTAGGTCCTTGTTGTTTATCTATTTTATGTATAGTAGTCTGTATCTGCTAATTCCAAACTCCTAATTTATCCGTCCCCTGCCTTCCCCTTTGGTAACCATAAGTTTGTTTTCTATGTCTGTGAGTCTGTTTTGTAAATAAGTTCATTTGTGTCATATTTTCGATTCCACATACAAATGATATCATATGATATTTGTCTTTCTTTTGTCTGACTTATTTCACTTAGTCTGATGATCTCTAGGTCCATCCATTGTTCCATCATTAGATCTGAGGTTTGTGGTGCAGCTTCTCCTCTCTGAATTCACTTCTCTAGGTGTTGTCCTTCTAGGTACAGTGGGGATGGTCCAGGGCAGGCTCCTGGCAGAACGAGCCCCAGGACTGGGGGAGAGGCGGGGCTGAGCTGAGCTGGCTGTTTCTCCAACTTCCCGCCTCTCTCCAGAGCCTCAGCCGAATGCACCAACAGGCCTTCTTTCTGAGAGTGGGGCTCAAGCAAGGAGCCTCAAGGCATCCTCCTGCCTCCTGCACTTGTTCCCTGCTTGCCGAATGCCTTCTCCAGCCAACAAGCAGGACTTGGTATCTCATTTTGTAAAGTAATTTAAACTGGGGAGGCTTCATGTCTCTGTGGCAGGGACAGACTCAGGAGCTCTGTCTGGCACGGCCCTGCAGCCCCCCGTTCCAGCAAGGCTCAAAGCTCTCCAACCTTGCATGCTCTTGGATCCAGCCCCTGCTTTAATTTCAGAAGCCTTTAAAATTCCTTCATTTTCTAGTAGTCCCTTGGAGCAGAATACAGAATCACAGACTACCAGAGCAAAAAGGTATCTCAGTGATCATCTCTAGAGTTGACCACCTTACAGTCCATGGCACATCTGATCTACAGTGACATATTGTTCAGTCCACACAGTTTTTTTTTAAATGACTGACATGTCAACATTGAAAACCTGCGCGTTTTCCCTTGATGTCCAGTTTCTCTTGCAAAGTCATAAATCTGGCAGTGCTGGCTTGCATTTCTGCATGGCAGCAATTGAATTGATAGGGTAGTGGCTGCTTCCTTTGCATTGTGCCTGAGCCTCTGTCCACCCCAGCCCCTCTCACTCCCTGTCACATCGTACTTGCCCCTTTGGTTCATTTCCTTATCTGCATGGCCCCAATTGGCATTTGAGTTTGCAACTTCTAATCTAGCTGAACTCCTCATTGTATGGATGGGAAACCTGAGGACAGGTGATAGGAAATGACTCTGCCAAGCCTACCAAAAAATAAATGCCAGAAGTGGGATTTGAGGCCTGCCCTTTTTCTTTTTTTTTAATTGAAGTATAGTTGATTTACAATGTTGTGTTAATTTCTGCCATACAGCAAAGCGATTCAGTTATACATATATGTACTTTCTTTTTTAAAAAATTCTTTTCCATTATGGTTTATTAGTCCTTTTCCTCACTTACTGAGAATGGAACAGCCCATGAATACAATATGCATCTTGGCACTGAAGCTCTCTGGATGACCTCATGGAGTTGAGTCCCACCTCTCTGGCCTTTGTCCATCACTAAGTCATAGGCTTAGCTTGGGGTGCTTTTTGCCTAGGGCAGGACTCCCAAGTTTCATCTGATGGTCAAAATCCGAAAAACAAGCCCAGAGACAGTGTCTGCCTTCCTGTTGCATGTTTTGCTTCCCTCATTTTGTCATTTCTCCTCTTGTCCTTTTCCATCATCCCTGTTAGAGAAGGATGGAATAATGTTCTCAGTTTTTCACATAAACTGTGGTCAAGAGGGGTAAATTACTGTGATGTAATGTGCCCAGCAGCCCCAGAACAGTTTCCCTGCCTCTCACCCCTGTTTACTGATGAGGTCATCAGACCCCTAAAGGGTGACACGATATTGGCGCTGCAGAGTCAAGATTATGGCTCAACCTTGGCCTTGCTCTCCCAGCACTCAGCACCCAGGGGTACCGCCAGTGGTGCCATGAATGACCAGAACTGACTCCAAAGAGGCTGAGAGGAGGCTGGCAGATGGCAGCCACGGTGACCTCTGCCTCGTCCTGCCGCCCCAGGGGCTCTAGTGCTCTGCAGAGCCTGTGACAACAGGTGAGGGGTTTGGTGGCCGGGGTGGGGGGAATGATATCTCAGTGTTTGGCTGGTCTTGGGCATTAATGTGGGTGCCCAGAAGCCCTGGGGGCTGGCCGGGGCTGGCCCTGCATTTCCATTCTCTTCAGTCAGCCTCAAATCCCTGTCTTTGAAAATGAAGTTAAAAGGAGCAGCTAGGAGATAATACATGCAGAAGATCCAAATGTAAAATGCCTCCCCGTCCCTCTGGTAAGGCCGCTCCTAGGACAAGCAACAAGGATTACACAGTAATCTTATTATACAGGGTCTGCCAAGGGCAAAGAAAGGGTCACTTTTCTGTGTGTGTGACACCGTGCCCCACTTTCCTTCTCTAAGCTGCCATCCCCTCCGCTGCAGAGCTTTCCATCCTCAGGGAGAGAGTCATGCAGGTGCCCTGGGCTTCTTTCAGGCCAAAGGGGTTTCTGGTTTCTTGCCTGTCTCAGCAAGGCTCACGGTCTGCCCCCAGCTTCAGAGACTTGCCTCACAGCAGAACCTGCTGCTGGAGTTCGGATTCCATCATTTGTCAAAAGAGAAAGCTGGATAGGAGGGGTCAAATGCATCAAGACCAAACACTCCCAGTGTCTGGCCCATCCAGGTGTCCCAGTAGCAGAGGGCTTATTTCTCTCTTCTTGGGACAACCTGACAAAGCAAAGGGTCCTTCCTGAGCTTCTGTCCAAAGACATAGTGTTGAGAGGAATGAAAGTGGGAGATGAGATCTTGCCATTAACTTCTGACTCAGATGCCTGTTTTTGAGTAACTAAGTATTAGGGAACCATGCCTGGCCCTTACCTAGCTTTCTCCTTCTTTGCTGTCAGGAAAATTTAACCCCATCCACTCCTTCTGTGGATCATAACTCTGGAGGAGAGTGTGTGTGGTGCCAGGAGAGGGATGGACTTGGCCACTGGCATTATAAGGTACCCAAAGATGGGAAGATAACATTTTGGCTAGTGAAAAGTAACAAGATCTGCTATTCACATAGATTTTTACATGAAAACCTGGGACTGTTTATATTATTGTACTCAACTCGGTTTTCTGTGCCAGTGGATGGGGAAAAAATAGATAATGTAAGAGAATGGTAAAACCATTGTTTCAAGTTTCACAGATATTTCACTTCTATGTGACACCAGAATACAGATGTGTGCTTACATTACATTGAGTAATGTTTAATGTGCTCGTGTTACACCAAGCCACCACCAGCTGTGGCATGATGACTTGAACATAGCAGGAGCCTTATCAGGACTTGTTAAGTGAATGAAGGAGCTTTCCTGTCATCTGATAACTAACATACCCACAGACACACAGATGCTCCTCTCTCGGCTGAAGTCCTCTGAAGTATTAAAAATCATGTGGACAAGGAAGGATCACAGTTTCCTTAGACTCTAAGCCAGGATTCAGCAAACTTTTTCTGTAAATGCCCAGATAGTAAATATTTTCGGCTTTGCAAGCCAGGAGGTCACTGTCTCCACGGCTTAACTCTGTAGCTGTCACACCAAAGCAGCCATAGACAATACAAATCAAATAGGTGCGGCTGTGTTCCAAGAAAGCTGTGTGTGTGTGTGTGTGTGTGTGTGCGCGCGCGCGCGCACCTTGCAGCCCCTAATAAAGCTTTATTTACAAAAGCGGGTGGCAAGCTGGATTTGGCTTGGGGGGCTGTAGTTTGCTAACCCCTGATCTAAACCTTTGGTAAGTTCTCATATCGAGGACTATGTTTAAAAATAAATCTTACACTTTGGTGAAGATTGGTCCTGGATAGAGAATTGGATCTGCAGGTTACTGTGAAAACAAGTGTAAAACTGGTGGTCAGGGAAACTGGATGCTTTCCCTGGTTCATTGACTTAGAGTGGGGTCCTAAGACAGCCTCAGTTTCCTGATGAATGAAGTGAGGGTTTACCTCAGAAGACCTTTAAAGCCTTTTCCAGAACTTAGAGGATTTACTTTCACACATCCTCCCCACACCCCCCACCATTTTTTTTTTAAAGCTTTGATGAACTTTGAGAAGCTCAGCATTAGTCTCATGGGAAGAATCAGAGTTGGGAGTGTGGTATGGAGGAGAAAAAGCCTAATTGTATTTACATTCTGTTTCATAAAAAAATAACCATTGATACCATAAAGTTTGTTCATGGTGTCATTCTATTTCTGGATACAAAGTGCATGTATTACACTTTTTGGTGACCTGATATCTCAACACTGTCCCTACAAGTGAGGATTCTCTGATGTACTACATTTTGATGGAAGGCAGTGGCAATCCCAGGTAGCTAGGACTCTGGCATGTGCCCCATACTAAGAAAATTTGGCAATCTCACTCCCCACTGTGAATCTTGAGAAATGAGACAACAGCCTGGGGCTCTCAGAGAAATTATTCACAGAGCCAGTGGCAGCAAGGCTCCAGTGGGGATTCAGTGGGAATCCATTAGGGACAGTGTCACCTTCTAGTGAAGGAAGGTCCTAGCCAGACTCTTCCTGAACTAGACTGTGGCTCTGGTTCTTGGATCCAGACTCTCTTGGTTTCTGCTCATTATCTGAGACTGAACATTTTCATCCATTCCCTGTTCATATCCTTCCAACAAATTTAGTTCATGCTTAAGTTCGACAGAAGTACCTTCTGTTGTTTGCAATTGAAATCCCTGACTGAAACACTAAAGATGCAACTCTGCATTTCATTTGCATCATTTAATTCTTCTTTCTAAAGCTGGAAAAACCTCTTTCCAGAGCCAGGAGTCATAGATCATTTACGTAAACTCTAAGCTAATCCTCTTGGGGTACTCTCTTCATTGGGAGGAAGCCTCCCATTTGCAGTGGAAGGCTTTGGTTTTGAGCTACAGCAGAATATTGTGTTGACCTCAGCTTTCTAAAGGGCTTCTACTTCATTGCCTTCATTTATCCATTCATTCATTCATTCATTCATTCACTCATTTAATCATTCCATCAATGTTTATCTAGCACCTACTACATATTCAGCATTGCATGGAGCGCTATCCTCAGTGGGCAAAGCAAAAGGAGCTTACAATCTATGGGGAGGACAGACACATACAACTAATAATTTAATTCCACCATTTTGTAAGAACCACAGAGGCTTAGGGTGTTTTGAGCAGGAATAGCAGGGAGAGCTTCCCTAATCTGTGAGGAAAGTCTTGTCAAGGAAGTAACATTTGAGCTCTGAGCTGAAGGATGAACCAGCATGAACTATCTGAAGCAGGGAAAGAGGTGGAGAGAACAGGATGTGTGAAGGGCCTGAGCAGGCAGGAGCACCCTGCACTTAGGGATGAAAAGGAAGCCAGAGGTCTGAAGTTGAGTGAGTCTGAAAGATGGGGCAATGAGCTGAGACTGAAGAGGCATTTGGTCCTTGTTGGTCAAGGTAAAGATGAGGGAAATTTGTCTCAAGAGCAATTGGAAACCATTGAAGGATTTCACTTGGGTGAGTGAAATGTTTGGATTTCCATTTTTCAAGAATTACTGTGTAATGAGTGAATCGCAGTGTCTCAAGCAGGGCTATGAGGAGGGCAGGTAGGAGGGCATTTCAGGGCAGCTGGTAGTACTTTGGAGCAGGGTGGTGATGGTGAAGAGAAATAATTTAAGAAAAGTGTAAGGTGAAATAGAATTCCTTGACTAGTTGGTGGAGGGTTTCCTTTATGAATGCAGGGTAGATGGAGGTGATATTTACTGATATGGGCAGTTCTGAAGGAAGAAGTTTGGGGTAAGGAGGGAGGGGTTTTGTTTCAGTCATACTGAGTTTTGTTACTACCTATTGGACCCTGTGGACCCCAGATTTTCCAACTTGGCTGAACCAGTTAAGACAATTCTCACAATGTGTATTACTACTGTCCCTGTTGGTACTTTCTGGGGAATATAGGCTAAACCTCACGCAAGGGTATTAGGTCCCTCTGTCTCCTACACAATTAGTTCCTCCATTTCTGAATCTCTTGGTGTGAAGACTGTGGTTATTTATCTCCTTGGGAAGCTTAGGGCAAGCAGCCCTTGCTTTCTTCTTCCCTGTTCATCCTTCTGCACCACCCCAGTGACTGTCTACACCTTCTCATGAGCAGTCCAGCTATGACTTCCTCCAGATTCCTTTTTTACTTTATCTAGGAGTACAACTAATTCTGACCTTCCAGAAGCTTCTAAATGGGCTATTCCTCCTGAGCCTATTGTGATCTTGACCTTGTTCATTAGACATGGATGGACCCCAGGGTATGATCAATATGTACATATAATTTTTCAGAAATTCAGGGCATATTATCTACTCATATTTCTGGCTTTTTCCCCTTTTTGCTATTTGAGTCAATGTCCTGATCGTTCCAGTGCTTATAGCATGATGACTGAAAACAGAGAAAAGTTATAAAGCTCGAATCATGAGGCTGTTGTCAGGATTGCATGGGGCCATGCTTTCTGGATGACCTGCAAGCAACATTTCTCTGTCCTCTCTCTTTTCCTCATCGTCTGTGAATAATTAGGGCTGGAATCATGATTGAATAACTGACAATGATTTCCAAGCTCGTAGAAAATGTCAGATACCAGATATGAGAATAAACTCCATCCAGGGAAACTCTAAGAGTAGGTCTCTACTCTTTACGGAAATCCCAACTTCAGAAAAATCCCATGAATGGCCCAGAAGAAGATCCAAACCCTTCCCTCCTTAAACATGTTATCTGTGAATAAATATCCATGATATTCATTCCACCTTATTTTCCACTTTTCTATTAGGAAGGGCGTTCTGTAAAGCATGGTTGCATCTGAAGGACACAGAAAAAAAATTATCCCACAGGCAGAGAAGGGATGGAATGAGCTAGTTCATTAAAATATTATTGAAAGTCCATAGGAACAAGGCAAAACCCCATCCACTCAGCAGTCCTGGATTATTTCTACATGACACTAAAAATGAACAACGTACTAACCAAGTAGTTTTTTTTTCTTCCTTCTACATGACTCATAGTTAGAATGGGAACATCTGGAGTTTGGAATCAATTGTCCAGAACTAGCTGCTGTGCTAATTAATATTCATTCAAATAGCATTCCACCAAGGTGTCCCTTCTTGCATCTTTGTTCCCTGTAGGCACCAGTGCTTCCCCATAAACTGTGTCCATCTTAGGAGAACTCTGACTGGCCAGTACAAGGAGGAGGGCGAGCAAGGGTGATAGAAGAGCCTGCAGCATGCCCTTCTGTCTGAAACAATGAGCAGCCCATTGGATGAAGTGTTGGAAAACAACTCAGGAGAAGGAACACTTCTGCTGAGTGTGAACAGGGAGATTTAATTAGCAAGATTGCCCCTTGCTCTGTTCAGCATAGAAGAGGAGAGGTCTCAGAATGATTTCACGGTTACATCTTCTGAAAAGAGGGCAGAATTAAGACCCTTTCTTTATTTTTTTAAAAAAATTTTTATTTCATATTGGAGTATATTTGATTTACAATGTTGTGTTAGTTTCAGGTGTATCGCAAAGTGATTTGGTTATACATATTCATATATCTATAGTTTTTCAGATTGTTTTCCCATATAGGTTATGACAGCTTATAGAGTATAGTTCCCTGTGCTAGACAGTAGATCCTTGTTGATTATCTATCTTATATATTGTAGTGTATATATGTTCATCTATATATGTTAGTCCTAACCTCCTAATTTATCCCTCCCCCGCAAGACTCTTTAACTGTAGACTATTCTGGCTTAGCCACAGTTTCTCTTTTTAGTGATGAACTGGTAAAAATACTAGAACTGTCTGGGAAAGTCACTACCTACAAGAGTCTATACAATTCTGAGTCTACTGCAGTTGGCCCTTACGATAGCTGGCAAGAGTCTCTTCTTCACTTCCGCTTCACAATTCATAACTTAAAAGGACATTGGTTTAGATGTTAATGCCCCAATGCACCACTTCATCCAGTGCACTGGCTTGTTGGTAATTCGCTTTGCAGATCTGCACTGGCCCAAATGGTAGTTAATTGAAATGCATTTGGTCTGAATTGACATGTACTGTAAGTGTAAAATATACACCGGATTCCAAAAGACCTAGTATGAAAAAAAGAATGCAAAATATCACCTTAATTATATTTATGCTGATTACATGTTGAAAGATAATGTTGTGGATATATTGGATCAAATATAGTTTAAAATTTCTTTTTACCTTTTGAATGGGACTACTAGGAGATTTAAAATTATATATGTAGTTTACATTTGTGGCCAGCACTATATTTCTTTTAGATAGCACTGAACTAGAGTCTTAAACTTCAATTGATGGAAATGACTTTAGCATTCTCTAGTAAAATAACTACTATTTACTGATAACGTGCCTCGAAACACCTACCATGGACCTATCCCTATTTTAGGCACTTGCACATCATCCTTAGTAGTCATGGCAACCCTACAATCTAGAGATGCCCAACTTCCTTTTACAGATGAAGAACTTGGGCTAAGAGAGTACACGTGATTTCATTAATCCATTTAATTCAAGTCAGCAGCCTTGATTGAGCACCAACTGTGTGCTCTACATTGTGCCAAACACTGGGGGTCCCAGGTTTGAAGAGTTACCACCCATAATGGACTTGATTGAAACCCAGGTCCCTCTTGCTCTAAACCACTCTTTCCTGGACACTATGTGATTCCCCTTGTAGTTTCTCAGTGTGAGAAAGGTGGAGATTTCAGTCTGTTTCATTGTTTGATCTTCTGCTTCTCTTTTTCTGGGGGTCCTCTTTTTATGAGGACCAGGCAATGGATAGAATAAGAGCCAGGATCTGAGTGTGACTTGTTGGAGCTCTCTGCCTATGTAAAGCCTTTCCAGTACAAATTGGTATTCTCAGTGGTCTACGAGTGTGATAAGCTGAAGACTCCAGTCCTGGGTTTGATATTTATGTATGTCAGCACCAGGCTAATTCAGGGGGAGCCAGGACATGACGAACTATGCAATCTTGGGGCAAGAAGCTGCATCCGGGGAATCGGGGTGGAAGAGCAGTGAGACATAAGAATTTGCGGTCAGTATGAAAAGGGGACACATGAAAAAAGGGTACTATGAAAAGTTAATGGCAGAATATGAGACTGGGCCATGCAGAGTGGTTAGGGGTTCAAGCTCTGGTGAGTAAGCTGGGGGCTTGTAATCTAAGGCTCAGCAATATGTGAGGGCCTCTGAGCATCTACGAGTTATTCTTCCTACATGGATCTAGAGTCTTGGTTTGCTTTGACATAAATTAAGTGACCATCTGACCTTACTCTTTCTAGGCCCAGATCATCTGGTTAATGTCTTCCTCTGTGATAGATCCTGCCCTATGCTGACCCGTTCATTCTGTCCCTCATCACTGACATGCTTCATTGCAATAATCTTTCAGGGTCCTTCTTTAAACCAGGAACCCAAGATGAGAACCACCAAAATATATAACCAACAGGTGGTTTGATATAAATACACTGTGGTTCTCTTGCTCTGGTATGGTTCTTCTTTTGCTTCTTGCATCACCTGTGGTTTTTTTTTTTTTTTTGCAATTGGACTGCAGTGTTGGGGAGTGGTGGTCTATGGACAAATTCTTGGGAGCTCTGAGTTCTCCATCATGATATTTAAAATTTGTGATTTTATATCTACGCCAAATTATATATTGTAGGCATTTTCTAGAGCTTTGTCATGACCACTGCTTAGAAAATACTGCCACCATTTCAGTGACTACTTCTACAGTTTGTTTAGAATTGCATCAAAGCCAACTAATATTATTCAGTTGTTTGGGCAAAGGAGGAGATAACAGAGGTAGATTAAAGCATAAAAGATGTTTTCTATCCAAGTGATGTCACTGCATCCTGAACCATGGATGGTTTGGCAGTAGCTTGTAAAGAAATAAAAGGTAATGGGAAAATTGAGTCATCACAGGGGCCACGTTAGTATTAGCATGCTAAATTCAGAATAATTTATTCCACGGCAGTCAGTATTATATTCACGTTATGAGCTGAAATTTAGTTTTAGCAAAAGAACCGTATCCATCACATTAAATTAATATTGTTAATTTAAATATTATTGGCTTTGTTTGTGCTTGATTTGTGACTGTTTTGATTTTATAGTTGTATAAGAGTTATAAGAATAAGGAATATATACTTAGTTTTATGTCTCTACATATTTTAGTGTGTCAGGAATAAAAGAGTAAAGTGTAAATACTCACTGTCTCTCCCTGTCACTCCCTCTCCCTCCACTGCCTAATAGTACCCAAACCTCCAGTCTGCCTGAAGTGGTCACTCTAGGTGTCTCCACTCCTGAAAAGCCCTGGAACTGTCTTGGATTGGGAAAGTTCCTCTTTTGGGTCACTGGATGGATCCAGATTTGGGGCAGGAACCACACTTTGTAGGACATAGGTTTTATAAACTCTCTATGGATTCGATTGCAGGCAGGTTGATAACTTGGTTGAGTTTGATAGATAAGGATGAGCTTGCTGACCTCCTGCATCATGGCCCTAGAGGATTTTTGCCCCTTCAAAGAAATATTACAACGAAAACCAGAACAGGTATCAGAGATGAAAATAGACCCTGCTGATAGTAACGTTGGTCTGGTTCAGGAGCACAAGATCTAGCCATATGATCCTTTCAAACTGATGCCAAAAGTAGGGATTATGAGTAGTCCCTAGGGAAAACAGCATTGCATTCTAGATTCCTACTATATTGAGGGAAGAAAAGACAGCATGTACACTCTGCTTTCTATAGACTGTGGTCTGTAAGACCAAAGGGGTGGTCATTTTTGCACATTAACCACGGGAAGCAATGTTGATGCTGGTACCTGGGTCATTTCTGCCACTGGCTTTGTAACATATGTACAGAAGAAAAGTATCAATAGAATGCAGGAGTCTGAGTCTGTCTACTTCCTGGACATCACAGCTCTAAAGTTTAAGTGCCTTTAGATGAGCCTTGGAAGGAAGAATGGTTGATAGAAAGGATGAGGGCCAGGTGACTAATGTCAGACCAGTGTCCAGAGGGCTTCCTCTCCTCATGACACATCTGCCTGGAAGTGGTCCCAGACCCCACGGCCCTGGACTCTACTGATCTCTGTCTCTCTCTCTGTCTCTTCACTAAAGAGATCTGAGCCTAGTCTGGACAATCCCCTTGACTTTCAGAAGTGTTGACAATTGGAAGGACATCCACAATGGGGACTCCTTTACCCCTCTCTCCGACAAGTTCTGAGACCTGTGTTCAGATGCCCGTTGAGCTTGGGGAATCCTTAGAAAGTAGGAGGTCTACACGTTCTCACTATCATCCCTGCCTCTATGCCCTACATGCCGATAGTACCCCCATCCCCAGTTGTGGCAACCAAAAATATCTCTAGACATTGACAAGTGTCACCTAGGGGTGGGTGAGACAGAATCTTCCCTCGTTGAGAACCATTGATGGAAAATTAGAGATCTTTGTTTATCTGCAGGAAGATTACAAAGAGGAGTTTTCCATTTACCTGCTTCTCCAGGACCTCCTAACTTTTTATAATTATGTTTCTGCTTAGATCATTCATTGTGCCTGCCGCAAACAGATCAATATTATAAATCAGTGTTGATGTTACCTCACCCCAGATCTCTCCAGATGGCAACAGGAGCAGTAATTCACCCAATCAGAATTCTAGAAAATCAACAATGTAATCCAGAAAACCCTGTGTTTGTTGGGTTCCTATTAAATTCATTCACTATATTATCTCTAATTCTTTCAACTCTCCTGCAGGATAGGTGTTAATAACCCCATTTTACAGGTGAACAGTGTGAGGCTGAGAGCAGTTAACTTAGGAGAGGGATGTAGGATTTCATCACAGTTGGAGTTTGCTCCAAAGCTCACATATCCCCCCTTTTTCTGTGCTTACCCTACAATGTCTGTGATGAAGTTCTGCACAGCACAGCTCTGGAGCAGTGTAACTTGTGCTGCTGTCGCCCCTGTAGCTGCACAAATTGTGCCACACACAGAGGGGCTTCCAGCTTTCAACATGCTGTCAGCCGAGTGCCCTGGGGACCTGCACCATCACTCCCAGACTGCCCTTGCAATACTTTTGGATTCCCCTGAAACCTGAGCACTACTTTTAAGAGCTTTACTATCTCTGGATATTGGCCAAACTTTCTTCCACTTGTCTTATTTGAGCTGTGAGTGTGATAAAAACCTTTCTCCTTCAGGGAATGAGGTGGCCTGATCTGTGCTCACTATTCTAGAAGTACATTCTGAGAAGCTGTACCCTCAAGGCAGTCTTTCATTATTTCAATTCCACTGGTGGATTCATCTTCTCCAGAGTTCTCAAATCTTGGGAGGTCATATCGCTAATGTAAACTTAGGGCAGTTACACATAAGTTCCAAACAGAAGTCTCGCTGGCCTATTTTTAAAAACCCTGAAAGGTATGCTGTTGGAAAAAACAACAACAAAAAACCCCCCAGAAAACCTCTCCTGTGATTAATTGTTAAAATTCCCTTGATACTGTATATTTGCATCTCATTTTCCTACCTACTTTAGGCTGAATTCTCTTTGCCCAAAATGATGGCATAAAACTGAAATATAGTTGTGTGAGAAACTCTGGCAAGTGATTTCTCTATGGGCCCTTTAACATTTCAGTAGATTCTTACCACTTTTTTTCTCTACCACCCCTTTCCCTCTGCCTCCAGCTAGCTTCCCAATTCTTCATGGTTTTTTAATAATTTGTAACTCTGATCACTGTAAGTGGTTCAGTACATTAGCCAATTTCCTTAATACTCCAGGAATTGTGTCGTCAGAATATTGATTTGTATACATTCATATTTCCCAGGCTTTTTCTTATCTAGTTTTTGACAATAGCAATTTGGGTAAGGATTTCATTACTTCCTAATTGCTCCAATTTCTTTATTTCTTCTCGTTGAAGACACATTTAGAAAATGAATTCCCTATCTCAGCTTTTCAGTATTGTCCTTTCATCCTTTGTTCCTTTCTTCCTTCTTTATTACCTGGACTGGGGTCTGTAATTCATTCACTCATTTCCTTTAGAAGGTAGAGAAAACCTGGTACTTTTATTTTTAAATTTTTTTTATTTTTAGTTTTTTAAAGGAGACACACAGAGACACACGCCTTGCCCAGAGACACACAGCTAATGGTGAATAGAAACGATATTTGGGCTGAGGCTTCTTTTTCTCTTTTTAATTTTTAAAAAACTTTTTATTTATTTATTTATTTTGGCTGCATTGAGTCTTCCTTGCTGCACGCAGGCTTTCTCTAGTTGCGGTGAGCGGGAGCTACTCTTCGTTGAGGTGCGTGTGCTCTACGCACGCGGGCTCAGTAGTGTGGCGCATTGGGCTTAGCTGCTCTGAGGCATGTGGGATCTTCCCAGGCCAGGGCTCAAACCCGTGTCCCCTGCATTGGCAGGCGGATTCCTAACCACTGCACCACCAGGGAAGTCCCTGGTACTACCCTTTAAACTTTCATTTTTACTAAAGAGTTTAGGACAAGAAAGAACATTTTTTTTTTCAAACTTTCTGCCCTCAACCCATATATTTCTCTGATAAACTGCTTGCAGACCCTTCCGCTCTCTCACTGCATTCTTTGAAAGTTCAGCAGGCAGAGATAATGAGAGAGCTGAAGACCAAACATACCACAAACATCATAATGTACTTTAGGCCCCAGCTTCAGAAATAATCTTTGTTTTCAATTGCTTTTTTTTAAAAATTTTTTTAGTTTTCTTTTAGCATCAATTCTGAGCAAGCACTGCTGAAAATGAGCCTTCAAGGGACTCTCTCCTTCTCTACTTTGCAAAGTGTCAAAAATGGAGGAGACAGAGAGATACCTTTTTCAGACTTGGAGTGATTTCTGAGTTCCAGTAACACTTCAGATTCACCTTCACTGTCTGTTCAGAGGTGGTTCCTGTGTGGTAGATTAATGAAGGCCTTGTCTCTATCTGATGAACCAGCTATCTCCTGAAATAGTTGCCTTTGTTCTGAGCATACGTGTGTGTTTATGAGGGCTTGTGTGCATGTACATGTGCGTGAGTCCCTACTTGGTAACTGAGACGGGTTCTACCTGATGTGCACATCTGCATGAAATCAGCACTCATCTCAGCCTTTTCAATGAGAAAGTTCCAAACATCTGGAGGTTTAAAATTTGGGACCGGAACTCCTGGATCCTTCCATGGTTCCTTTTTCCTTCTGGTTCTTATTCCTGGGCTTGGCGTCGGTGTAGACCCCGCCTTGCTGGTTCCTCTTGTAAATTTAGCCTTGTAGTGCCGGCGTGTTACTGAGGTTAGCCTGGGAAAGAGTGTCACGGGCCTCAGCAGGAAGCTGCTGGACAAGCCCCAGACTGTGTTAGGAAACAAACCGTTGTTTCCAGGGTGGGACGCTTGCTGAATGACCTGCATAACATGGTTGCCAATAAGAAGGACAGAAATAAAACATTTTTAATTTCTGGGAAATTCAGCGCTCGGACTTCAAAGAGTGAGTTATGGAGGGAGGGGATGCTGTCCCCGGGTGGGGAGAGCCGGCAGAGAAAGCCCAATAGCTTTCCCAACTGGGGCTGCTTCATCACCTCTGGGGACCAAGCTCTGTGTTTGGGGCTGTGGAATAGAAGGAGCCAGTGGTTCATCATGTTGACAGCCAGTCACGGGGGCCTTGAGGCTCATGTTCCCACCACAGTGTTCCTGCCTTCTCTTCCCCAACTGAGTCTTTGCCTGGGGCCCCTGCCATTCCTTGGGTGAGATTTCTGCCTTTGAATCCTTTTCAGTCCCTCTTGAAGCTGAATCTCTGAGGCTGGACAGCCCTGTCTACTACAGTTGCCTTCTTTAAGACTGCTTAATCCAAACCTTGATTCTTTTTTTTTAACTTTTTATTTTATATTGGAACACAGTTGATTAACAATGTTGTGTTAGTTTTAGGTGTACAGCAAAGTGATTCATTTATACATATACATGTATCCATTCTTTTTCAAATTCTTTTCCCATTTACACGTGTTGATTCTTGATTTACATTTGGTTCTTTGGCCTGGGGTCATTTCCAAGGGGGCCTCTTCTTATGTTAAACCTCAAATTTGTTGTCTCTCAACTAAGCCATAACTAATCAATTCCCAAGGTCCCTAATATTTACCCAGTCTTTTGGGTCAGCCTGGATCTCAGGGAAAGACCTGTGTGTAATGGCTTGCATACAACCTTTCAAATCTGCTTCTGCTGCCCCCAAAGCACAGATCTAACCTAAATACATTAAAACTCAAATACCATGCAAAGTTCACCAATAACAACACCTAAAAGCATCGGTCTCAACTGGGGGTGATTTGGCCCCCCAGGGGACTTTTGGCCAGGTCTGCAGACATTTTTGTTTGTCACAACTAGGGGAAGCGGATGCTGCTGGCATCTAGTGGATAGAGGCCAGGGATGTTGCTCACCATTCTACAATGCACTGGACAGTCTCCACAACAAGGAATTATCTGCCCCAAATCTCAATAGTGTTGAGGCTGAGAAACCCTGATCTGAAGGAAGAATCAGGTGAAAGTTGTGGATACACAGTCTAGAAGCAAACAAAGCTTTCTTCCCCAGACTGAACTAGCTTTACTTTTTTTCAGTGGTAAGAATACAGGTGCCAACAGACTTCGTTGTGAATTTCCCTATCTCACCTTGCCCTTCATTCCCTAAGTCAGACCATTATGTTGCACCAGTGTTCAGGCCAGGGAATTTCCTTGGCATACACACATAATACATGCATGCATGTGTACATGTATATGTGCACCCATGAATGCATTCATGCTTACATACATACATACAATAATTCAGCCAACATTTCCTGAAAACAACCTGTAGTAAGAATAGGGTCAGGTTCTGGGGATACAAAAATAAATAATACAGTCTCTGACATCAAAAGGGTCAATGGGGGAATGAGCAAGTAACCCAAAAATCATAATGCAATGAGCTAAACAGAGTAGATAAGCCAGGGGAGGAGCGTTCCTGTCACAGTGGGGGCCAGGAAGGGCTTCTCAAGAGAGATCAAATCTGAACTGAGTCTTACAGAATGTTTCGATATAGTCCAAGCCCCCAGGGCAGAGAGATGAAGCAGCCATGGGAAGGCATGGGGTATGCAAGGGCAGCCCTTTATTAGGACTTTTGATTCTTAGAATAAACTTTCATGATAGATACTATAAGAATTATTCTGGATGGAAAAATAAAGAAGGTAGTTGATTTGTCTGAGGCCAAAGCACAAATCAGTGCCAGGGTTGGAATAGATTCTCACTGTCAGAGCTCATTCATTCATTCACTTATTCAACAGGTATTTATTGAGTGTCTGGGCACGGTGTAAGTTTAAATCCCAGCTCCAAGACAAATGTTGGACAAGTTACTCAAGCTCCATGAGCCTTAGTTTGCTGTCTATAAAATAGAGATAAAAATAGTAACTATCTCTCTCGGGGGCTCTTGTAAAGATTAAGTGAGGTTATGCTTATGAAGCCTTTAGTGTATACTATGTAGTGCAGGCACTCAGCGTCAGATGCTGTTGTCAGTAGTCAGCAGCATCATCATTGTTATCCTTGTTATTATTATCCCCCTCCCAAGTGCATGCTTTCTGCCCCTGGACCTGCGTGCTGCCACCTACGCAACCAGGAGGCTCCCAGCCATACAGGCACAGAGAATTTTGCATTCCATTTACCTCTTGTCAGCGATTGGGTCCTGAGCAGAGCAGATTGCTCACTCAGCCTGCAATTCACAGGTTTCATGTTTCTCTCCTTGTAAGCTGCTAAGAGGTAGGGAGGAAGCTGTTTCATTACAGTCTCATTTACACCTCTCCCTGTTTTCCTGCTCCCTCCAAGGAAAGTCAAGTCGCTGTGTTCCGCACAGACAGAGGCTGGCATGCAGGATTCCAGGCTGTGCTTTCCCAGTGAAGCCTCATCATTGTCATTCTCACTGCCCAGAGGGAGAAGTGATCACCCCGTCCCCACCCCACATGGCACTTTCATGTGCTGTATGGTTAGATAAATACCCTTTGGGCAGGAGCCATGGCAAGCTGGCCAGGTTAGACAGCAGTAATGGCTAGCAGGGATCACTTCTGAAACTGACTCCTGTATGGCTATAAATTGATCCCAGGCTTGCCTTCAGAGCAGGTTAATCCCCATCACTTCCTGTGCACAGGAGGATAATGAGGACTCCAGACACATAAGCAGACTCACAGATGGCTGGATGTCACACGTTTGGCAATTCTTACTTTAGGATGGCTCAGTGCTGTGGCCTTCAGGCGCATCAGCCTGTGACAAGTCTGAGAACTTGTTGGAAGATTCTTTGTGAGAAGAATCTTTTTCCTGTCACCTCTGCCAGCTTCCTTGCCCTGACTGAATGCATGGTGTACATAAGTGTACACATACAGTGAAAGATGTCAAACACATTTGAGAAAATCCCAGACATTGTGCCGGATCCAGTGCCTCAGTTCACTGATGAGGAGATGGTGGGTGGGAATGTCAGGGTCTCTGTGACCTCTCTTGAGAGTCACCACAGAAAGAAACAGGCAGTTAAGGCCACTGACCTACATCTCCAGACACTTGGGTCCCTCCAGAGTCCACCATCTTTCCAGAACTGTCTTTCTCAAATTCCAGTATGCATCAGAATCAGAATCACCTGGAGGGCTTGTGAAAACCCAGATTGCTGCGCCCCACCCCCAGAATTTCTGATTCAGAAGGTCTGAAGTGAGCCCTGGTATTTGCATGTTTAACAAGTTTCCAGATGATCCTGATGCTGCTGGCCCAGGGACCACTGATGGAGATGATGTACCCAGCCTCGGAATATGGTCAATGAAGGAAACAGTTTATGTATGTTGATGGCCCCATAAATGTGGAAGACCCAGACAAGGGGGAACACACAGGGAATTCTCAGCTGCTCCAGCAGCAATAGTAGAGGTCTTCCTCCCTGCTGCTGTTGGAGAAACTGCTGCCTGGATCCCTTTAGTCCGGGAGGTCGCAGACCCCGGACTAGGGACATCTCTTTCTGGCCCTACCGTGCTTTGTTGTAGCATCCGCAGTGTTTCATCTACCCATCTACTGAAGATGCCCTCTGTGTAGGTCTCTTCTGCCACAGTGGCTGCCCTCAAGAGCAAGAGGCAAGTTTTAAGTAGTTGTTTTCTCTCTCTCAAGCCCCAGTGTTGATGTAGTGCCTGGTCCAAAGTAGGTCCTCATGGCATGTCAGCCAGATATAAGAACAAGCAGTTCCCTCCAGTTTATTCTCCTCCCAGGTAGATGGATGACCTTTCTGAGCTCAGCAGATGCTGGGCTGTGTTCTGCAGGGAGAAGAAAAGATGTCAGAGAGCTAACACCCAGCACCCATGGACATCAGTGTCCTTATTCGTGCTGCTTCCTAACTTATTATGTACCCTGTTCTTCTTGGCCTGTTGAAATGCCCCCAGCCTTAAACCAGCAGGGCATGATGGTGAAAACACTCAGGCCAGTCTGGCGTAAGTGTGGGGTAACAGTAGAGAGAACCATGGAAAGATGGGTAGAGGCCCTACTAAGGAGAGCCCTGAGTGCCAGGCTGAGGAGTTTGCAAGTAGATCAGCAAAGGTGAGTCATGCCAGGTTTGAGCTTCAGGAGGACGTGATTAAAGGGGAAAATCATTTAAAGTAAAATCACAAGTCTTTGTCCTCAATGTTGTTCTTTTGTTGTTCTCTAAAAGTAAAATAATCACCGGGGTTATATGTAGAGTAAATTTTTAAATAAATAAATTAAAAATAAATGTTTCCTCCTGACAGACATTCCATTGTCCTGCCAGTGCCCATTCATCAACCCCTTGACAGACTTATTGTTCGGACCAAGTCAAAAGATGCCCCAAATTTTCATACAGGTGGGAGGGGAAGTCTTCAGGAGAATACAGAGGGTGTTGTCCTTGATGTCAGGGGAAACTCAATGCCTGGATAAAGGACAGGGAACTCCATTAGAACAAAAAGAACACTGAGAGGATACATACAAAATAGGAAGCATAGAGGGGGAAGGGGAATGGAAAAAGGCAATTATTAAATATACACTTCATACCTGGCCTGGGATTTTAACTAAACAACTACACAGTGAATTAGACATTCATATTTTTATTTTGTTAAAGGACTAGGCTCATATAGGTAAATAAACTCTCCAACTTTCTGGAACAAGTAAGTGGTGGAAATATGATTCAAATCCAGGTCTGTTGTATTCCAAAGCCCATCTTCATTCTATTGCTGGGCACCATCACCCTATTTGGCTACAGAAAGATGGCCAAGAACTAGTCCTTGTCACGAAGCAGCTTGTTAACGAGCATGGGAGGGAACAAACATACCCAAGTAATGACTAAAAATAACCAAATGTGTGTAGAGTCCTGTGGAAAATACAAAACCCTGGGCAAACTCAGACCAGGGCAGGAAAGGTAATTTCCACCCAGGGGGTATAGGAAAGATGTTTTGGAAAAGATAGCATGTGAGTTGCTTCTGGAGGTTGGCAGAATTTTGGCAGGTAGAAATAGTGAGGAGATGATTACTAGGAATTCCAGGCCAAGAAAACCTTGAGGACAAAGGCATAGAGGTGGGAAATGTGGGTTTATTTTGGAGATCAGCTGATGGATAATAAGAGAAAAATTTGCAAAGGCAAGCAGGGCAAGGGAGTGTTTTGAAATATCCTACCAAAGCACGGGGGCACCTTTCTGAAGGCAAAGGGGAGTCAGTGTGTGCATCAGTGCAGGGAAAGACATGGTCCGAGTGGGGCTGAAGGAAGATTAATGTGGCCAAGTGTGTAGAACAGTGAACAGAGGCCAGTGTTGGAGGGCTTGGTGCCTCTACAGTGTTTAGGGGCCTCTTAGCTTTGCATTAATGCAAACGATGGGAGCAATGAATGGGATCTAGGCTAAGAATGAGGACCACTGAAGAGGCTGCATAAATAATTTGGGGTTTCAATTAGGTGGAGAGCTTCCTGAGTCCTCAAATAAGATCAGATGTGACAGAGAGCAAGCCATTTGTATGGGGCAAATAAATCCGGTGCCACAAAATGCTGGGAGGATGTCAGTGATGGAGGAAGTGAGGGTCATAGAGAGGGCTCAGGGCTGCTCAGTGATCTCTTTTGCAGAGTGTTCTCTGGTTCAAAGAGTCTCTTTTAGATAGGAATGAGTTTTGCAGCGCTCTGAAGACATGGACTCTCATGTGTCAGGCCTAGGACTGCAGGTACCTTGTTCCTGGCCTCGCTGCTGGCAGCTCTTTTATTTGGGGGCAGGGACTCAGCCACAGAGGAGGTGGGAGCCACCCCATCTCAGATGAAGCAGAGGATGGAGTTCTGGGGAGCTGGATTGACTTCATGGTGGCCTTTGTTCATTTGCTCCTTGGTTTTATCACCCATCTGGGATTATCTCACCACCTTGCATGGCTCACATTCAGGGCTGGTCTAGATAGGAAACTTATCTTCACCGAAATCTTTGTCAGTGAAGTTTCAGGGAGTGTGCACATGCCCCTTGGCTATGGTAGGGAGGATGATGGATGGCCAAAGGCTCATTTTCAAAATTACAAATTTGGCCAGTTTTCATGATACTGAAAGACAGAGAGAGAGGAAGAGAGAGAGAGAAAAGAGAGAGAAAATCTTAAGTGTTTAAAATAGACTCCTTAGACTTCTGACTTTTGTTAAGATGTGCCAGGATGGGCTGGGTAAAGAACAGGCTTAGGCAGGAGTGTAGGTTGCCAAGATGTATGCTGGAAGGGCCATCAGCACCATCATGAGCCCTTCCCAGGATTTGTTTCCATGAGTGGAATCAGAATTCTTGATCTCGTCCTAAATTTTGCAATCAAGCCCAACTGGATTCTTGATAGATCCTTGGTATTGCAGTGTTCAAAGTGGTTTAAATGTGGCTGATAATTGAGCAGCTCAGAGGTGCCAGGAACTGTGTTTGAACACTTCTGCATGCAAATCCAATTTAAACCTCAAGACAAACCCCAAAGGTTCAAATTCCTTTCTAGCTGTAAAATTCTTATCTGGAAGCTTAGAGAGATAAGCGACTTGCTCAAGGTCACAGAATTGCTAATGGAGTCTCCTATTTCCAAACGCCTGCTGTCTCTGCTGTAAGGAGCTGCTTACCTGACCCCTGGGCCTCATCTGTGGAAGAGCTCCAGAAAATGGGGAAAAGCAGCCGGCTTGTTATTAACCAGGGCCTCCACATGGCATAACTCCAGGGAGCCTCCTCAGGAAGTAACAATGTGCCACCCCAGGGGCCTGTAATGAACTTTCTTTGCTTTAGAGAAGGGGTCAGCAAACTTTTTCTGTAAAGGGCCACGTAGAAAATATTTTAAGGTTTTCAGACCTTACGGTCTCCATGACAGTGGCTCAGCTCTGCTGTTGTAGTGGGAAAGCAGCCACAGACAACAGGGAAATAAATGAGCAGGGCTATGTTCCAATAAAACTTTATTTATAAAAACAGACCACAGGCTGAATTTGGTCCATAGGTCTGATCTGACTTGCTGGCCTTGCTTTGCTGACCCTGCTTCAGAGTGAAGGCTAGCCCAAGGTAGACACCTACCAGGAAGAGTGCCACTAAGAGCCATTTTCTCCTGAATGCCAGGTGCTGAAACTGGACACCTATGATTGGGACTTGAACCCATGTGCCAGGACTCTAACCCAGCCAAAACTCAGACTGGCACTCGAACCCAGCCAAAACCCATGGTCTTCCAGCTGAGATCACACACCTGGTTTCAGGACTTCATGAAGCTCAGGTTCTTGATGTCTCACTGCAGAAAGAATTCAGTGAGAGACAAAGTGATAGGTAAGAAGTGGACTTTTTAAAAGAGAAAACACACTCCACAGACAGAGTGTGGGCCATCTCGGAAGGTGAGAAAGACACAAGGGTATGGGGTTGTCAGTTTTTATAGGGGTGGGTAATTTCATAGGCTAATGAGTGGGAGGAGTATTCCAGCTATGTTAGGAAGGGGCAGGGATTTCTGGGAATTGGGCCACCGCCCACTTTTTGATCCTTATGGTTGGTCTTGGAACTGTCATGGTGCCTGTGGGTGAGTCATTTAGCTTGTTGATGTGAGTGTACACTGAGGCATAAGGTCTAGTGGAAGTCGACTTGTCTGCCATCTTGGACCCAGTCGGTTCTAATCAGTTTATGTCATGTTCTCAGGCTATGTCATTCCTTCAAAGGTTGTTTGTTCCCTGTCTCCTTCCCTCCTGTTTCAGCCCTTCAGGATACTGTTAGTGTGAGACCTGGTGGATAGAGTACAAACTGATAGCTGAAGAGCCATGTATGTTTTGCAGACAGGGTTTATCTGTATGATTTATACAGCGTTTAAGATTTTCCAAATTAACTGCTTACATTTAGAGATTGGGAGAATTCACATCAAAAAGCTGAAATTTTTGCAACTTATGAAAACTTGGAAGATCTTACCCTGTGCAAGGATCCCCCACATTGGCTGCAGATGAGCAGGGGGCTGCCCCCTTTAGGTGAGGAGGACCAGAGTTTGCCACAATCTGCATGCAACTTTCTTCTCATGCTCAAGTTACCTGCTATTTGAGTTTGTGGTACTTCAAGGGTGCAAGTAAGAATTAAATCTCTGTTGTAGGTGGGCCCTCAGCTCTCCTTATATTTTTCTTTTATTGCTTTTCTAATGTCAAAACCTGCATGTCTGGGTAGGAGGTGGGGTACGGGGTTGGGAATGGTGCCAGAACAAAGTCCTTGGGACCAAAGTGGTGTAGGATGGGTTTCTAGAGCAGTGGGGAGAGGGAAAGGCCAGGACTCTGTATAAGTCACATTCCAAGGATGAAAACCACGAAAGCCAAGGAAGTGAGAGACAAGGAAAAGTCAACACCTGGGAAGGAAGGAGCAGTGACCTAAGGGCAAGACCTAGCAGAGTGTGTCTCAAACACTGGCAGCAGTGAGGTTGGGCTGGGGCCATGAAGGGTTTCCATTAGCTGCCACCTAGGCAGTGTGTGGCTGGATCAGCTTTATTTAAAGACCAGGATTGAGACAGACCATTATTAAATCCCCCTGTTACCTAAGAACTGGGTTCACCTCTTGGTGGGTATCAACCCAAAAGACACAACCAAGGCAAAGATCGGTAGAAGGAAGGATTTATTAACTGCAGCATGTAAGGAGAAAAGTGGGGATCTTTCCCAAAGCAGTGTCTCCCTGAATAGCAAAATTGGAGAATTTTTAAGCTAAAGGTATGTGCATATTCATGAAGGGGTTTGGGTGAAATATGCGTATTCATGCATAGGCTTGAGCATAGTAGAATACAGCATAGGATTGGTGCAAATGTCGACGGAGTCCAAGCTTTAGCTGATTGAAGTCCTGAGGGTTCACATCAACATTCCCTCTTCCACCTGGGTTGGGGTCTTAGTTCCAGCAGAACTCAAAGATGTATATCAGATTGTGATGTATATCCCTTGAGAAAGGGCTAGGACCCTGTTTTATTGCTGAAATATTGTTTCTTGACTGCTTTTCCTTTGTTCCTGCATTCCTCACTTCCCTTATGATCATTAGTTACTGAGACCTGTTCAAGAGCAAGCATTGTGGCCAGGCTTATATCACTAAATGGCTTAGGCCAAAAATGGCTTCTCTTATGTCAAGAAAGCCGTGCCTGGTTCTCTTTCTTTGGTAACCTCCTACTTTACCTGCTTACACCCATGGTGGGTCCCCAGACCTTCTTTATTCCTGCAAGGCTTCATCTTCCCCTTTCTGCTGCCTGTCTCTATGTTAGTTATTGTACATTAATGAATATGGAATTGCTGACATATAGGAAATAGTGTGCCTGGTACATAGCATGCGTTTGATAAATGTTTGCTCTTCATCTGTGTATCAGCATTTCTCCACCTCTTCATCTTTCCTCTCTTCCTGGGCTTGCTTCCCAGGAAGAAGAGTCCCCTCCTTGCCAAAGCTTAACCTTCCTCTTCAGCTCTTGTTTCTTTTCTCTCATGGCCGTCTCTCCCTCTCTTTCTTGCCTCCTTCTATTTTACTTACCAAACTACTCATGCCTCCCCACCCCAAATTAAAAAAGAATGGGCCACCTTCCCTCAACAAGGGAAACTCCTTATGTTCCCATTGGGTGCTCCCTTTTTCTTTACCTTCAAACTTCTCAAAAGAGTAGTGGGTTTGGATAAACAACGAGGTTCTACTGTATAGCACAGAGAACTATATTCAATGTCCTATGGTAAACCATAATGGAAAGGAATATATAAAAAAAGAATGTTCAGGGACTACCCTGGCAGTCCAGTGGTTAAGACTGCACTTCCAGTGTAGGGGTGTGGGTTTGATCCCTGGTCAGGGAACGAAGATCCCGCATGCCGTGTGCTGTGGCAAAAAAAAAAAAAAGAAGGTACATATATGTATAACTGAATCAGTTTGCTGTACAGCAGTAATTAACTCAACATTGTAAATCAACTGTACTTCAATAAACCAACTAAAAAAAAAAGAGTAGTGGGTGTTCAGGGTCCCGTGTCAACATTGCCCACTTGTTCAGTAAACCCTTTATGGCTGTTGCCCCACCGATTATTCTAAACCTACTCCCCTGGGGACTTCTGCATGCCACAATTATTCTATTCCCAGCCAATTCTTTTTCTCAGCTGGCAAAATGTTGGTTAATAATATAATAATCACTCAAATAATAATGATTTGAATTTGTTGAACCCTTTGCTCTAGACACAGTGCTTTCACAAACATGAGCTCATGTAATTCTCACAATCTCCTTCTAAAGCACACAGTATACATCTTATTTGTTGGTAAAGATATGGATTCTTTGAGAGGTTAAGTGACAAGGTGCCCAGGGTAACACCATAGGCTCAGCTCCTTTGATCCCAAGTCTTACTGCCCCCACCCCTAACCATCCCCCTACAATGATTGGTCTGTTCTGATTCTCTTCCTTCTTCTCTTCTCCTTCTCCATTGCTTGGATCTCTTCTTCCTTCCTTATGCTCCCAGGCTTTGTCCTTAGACTTTCCTCTCTGATGGGCCCATCAGTTTCCCTAGCTCCAGCTGTTATCTCTAAGATGGACATTTAAATCTCTGTTCTATCACTGTGTGTCTTTGGACCAGTTACTTCTCCTCTGTGGATCTCAGTTTCTTTCTTTGAAGTATAAGAGCATTAGGTGGCTCATGCATGCTTTCCTCTGCAGCTCCCACTTCAAATGAGATGAAGAATGTTAAAGTAATTTTTAAACAAAAATCGATATGAACGTACAAGATCTCATAAATAAATTCAGCAAGATTGCAGGATCTAGATCAATATACAAAAAAAAAATCAATTGCATTTCTATAGACTAACAATGAACAATCCAAAAATAAAATTAAGAAAACAATTCCATTTACAGTAGCATGAAAAAGAATAAAAGACTTAGGAATGAATCTAACAAAAGAAGTGCAAGATTGAAAACTATAAGACATTGTTGAAAAGGAATTAAAGAACATGTAAATAAATGGAGAAACATCCTATGCTCATGGATCAGGAGATTTAATGTTGTTAGGATGGTGCTTTTCTCTAAATTAATCTACAAATTTAACACAATCCCTATCAAAATCTCAACTGGCTCTTTTTGCAGAAATTGACAAGCTGGTTTTAAAATTCATATGGAATTGCAAGGGACCCAGAATAACCCAAATAATCCAGAAAAAGAACAAAGCTGGAGGAGTCACACTTCCTGATTTCAAAACTTATTACAGAAATCAAAACAGTGGGACAGTGACATAAAGATCAATGGAATAGAATTGATAGTCCAGAAATAAACCCATACATCTATGGCTATTGATTTTTTTTCAGGGCTGCCAAGACAATTCAATAGAGGAAGTATTCATTTTTTTCAACAAATGGTGTTGAGACAACTGATATCCACATGGAAAAGAATGAACTTGGACCTGTACCTTATGTGATATCAAAAATTAATTCAAAATGCATAAACAAATAAATATAAGAGCTAAAACTATACAACTGTTAAGAAAACATAATGTAAATCCTAGTAACCTTGGGTTAAGCAATGGTTTCTTAGTTGGAATAACAAAAGTATAAGCAATAAAAGAAAGAAATAGACAAATTAGACTTTATCAAAATTAAAAACTTTTGTATGTTAAATGACACTATCAAGAGTGGAAACACAACCCACAGAATGGGACAACATATTTGCAAACCACAAATCTGATAAGAGGCTTATGTGGAAGAAAAAAATATATTTTACAAGTCAATAATAAAAAATAACCTGATTAAAAATGGGAAAAGGGTCTGGAGAGGCATCTCTAAAAAGAAGATTACAAATGGACAATAAGCATGTCAAAAGATATCACCATCATTAGTCACTAGGGAAAATGCAAATCAAAACCCCAATGAGATCCTACTTCACATCCATTAAGATGACTATAATCAAAAAGACAATAACAGGTGTTGACTAGGATGTGGAGAAATTGGAACCCTCATACACTGCTGGTGGAAATGGAAAATGGTGCAGCCCTTTTGGAAGACAGTTTGGCAGTTTCTTGGAAAGTGAAACACAGAGTTGCCATATGATCCAAAAGTTCCACTCCAACGTTTTTAAGGGAAGTAAAACATATGTTCACACAAAAAAACATTGATGAATGTTCATAGCAGCTTTATTCACAATTGCCAAAAGTGCTAACAACCCAAATGTCCATTTAATGATGACTAGATAAACAAAATGTGATATATCTGCACAATGGAATACTATTTGGCAATTAGAAATAATGAAATTCTGTTACATTCTACAATGTGGATGAACCTTGCAAATATTATGTTAAGTCAAAGAAGCCGGTCACAAAAGACTACATGTTATATGATTCCATTTATATGAAATAGCCAGAATAGGGGAATCTGTAGAGACAGAAGATGGATTTGTGGTTGCCTAAGGCTGGAGTTTTTGGGGGAAATGAGGAGTGAGTGCTGAGGGGTTCAGGGTTTCTTTTGAGAGATGAAAATGTTCTAAACTTAGATCGTGTTCATGACTGCAAAACTCCATGAATGTACTAAAACCCATTGATTTGCACACTTTAAATGGGTGAACTTATGGCATGTGAATTGTATCTCACTGAAACTGTTAAAAATCAATATATAAAGATGATGATAATGATTAATATCATTATTATTCACACAATTATCCTGTTATGTAATGGTTTTTGGAGTTAGAGGTATCTTTTCATAAGAAGTCAGTGGTTGGCCTGGGAATCATTTCTACTCACAGCCAAGAATACATGACGACTCTGGTGTTCTACAATAGAAAAAAAAAAAGAACTTGGTTTGATTCCCTGCTCAGATGGTATTGGACACATTTTTAGACCCAAGTCTCAATTTCCCTAATTTACACAAACCAGGGTAACAATGCTTTCTGAACAATGCTAAAACAAGAGATATAAGTGTTTAGCATACAGCTGGAGTGTTCTACCTTCATGATAAATGTTATTTCCATCTTTTGTTTCAGAAAACCTTCTCCAGCTCTTCTGCCCTGAATGGGGCAGATAGGAACTATTGCATGAGGTTACCTGGACAAAGTTATGGGTAGAGGATAGGCTGGCATTGTCCAAACTTCTTTCCATGAGGTATCTTTGGGTCTTTAAAGCTCTTGAGGGGTGATGAAAAGATCCCATGAAGAGCTAAGAGCTTTCTCAACTGAGTGCTTATTCTATAAAGGAATAATTAAATGTGCACCATCTTTGTGGTTTTCAGAGCCTAGAGCCTTTCCCCAGAAGCCCTTGAGGGTTAGAACAATGGATTTTCCCCAGGAGGAGTGTAGAGGACCAGAACAGCTCAGGGGCAAGGTGGAAGGAGTAATTGACTGAGTTTTAGTCCTGACTTTGCTCAGTCAAGAACATAATGTGGTCTGAAAGGATCTTTGTTAATTCTGTAGCTCAGTTTGCCCTTCTACTAAATGGGGATTAAACTCGCCCACCAACCTTTTTCCCTCTGGGACGGTGACTTTTGGGCAACAGTCTAAAGAACTCTGACCTGTTTGGAAAGAAGACCTCAAATGAAAACAAGGTTTCATTAGCAGCATTATTGTTTTCTACTTCTAATTTTTATAATTTGGTGGTATGGAATAATTACAGAATAAATTCATAATTATTTAGGCCTTCTCTGGCAAATCATGTGGCCATTCCATTTGAGTATAAGTACAATATTATTCATAATAACCCAAGGAAATCTGCATCTAATTGTGGTGGCCAACCTGTGTCTCATTGTCCCCCTCTTGCTAAGCCTGCACTCTGTGATGGGCCTATTTCTTAGTCCCTGTGCTCTTGCTATCTGGATGCTCAAGCTTCATGACCACAGGGGTGTGGTGGGAAGTGCTGGGACCCACAGAAGTCATGTGGATTATAGTGAGCATTGTAACCGTAGACTTCCTTTACCACAGGCCCTGGGGTCAGAAGCTATGTGTGCCCGCAAGCATTCAACAAATACATATGAAGCTTCTGCTAGGTACTAGACCCTGTTTCAGGCACTGAGGATGCATCACTGAAAGAAAAATGTCAGAAATCCTTGTTCTTATGTATATATGTGTGGGTTCAGAGAGAGTGATGGTGGGGAGTCAGACAGGACATGAAACAGTAAGTAAAATACTTAATATGTTAGATGGCAGTAAGTGCTATGGAGAAAAATAAACCAGGGAAGGAAGATGGGGAAACATTGAAATTATGCACATTTGACTGACAAGTTGAGGGAGGTGAGGTTGTCACTCAGGGGAAATATGATGAAAGAGCATCACAGGCAGAGGGTCTGGAGATGAGGAGACTCTGGGATGGGAGTGTTCTGGGGGCCAGTGTGGCTGTACTGGGGTGCACGAGGGGCATGGTGGTAGGAGTTGAGGTCAGAGAAATGACAAGGATAGGACTGAGAGTAGTATAGTGCAAGGGTAGGTGAATTACAGACTGCTGGCCAAATCTGGCCCACTCCCTGTTTTTACAAATAAAGTTTTATTAGAACACAGCTCATTTGTTTACATATCGTTTATGGCTGTTGTACTGCTAAATGACAGAGCTCTGGAGTTGTGACCGAGACTTATGACCTGCAAAGCCTAAAACATTTACTACAGGTCCTTTAAAGAAAAGGGTTGCTGGTCCCTGGAATAGGGCTTTGCAAGAATTATTTTCTATTTCTTCCATGTCAGACAGTGTACTGGGTACTTAGAGGTGAAAGAACATAATCTGTGCCCTCAGGATGCTAAGAGTGTAGTGAGGAGAAAGGTATGTAGGCAGGCAATTAAAACATAGCTCCATGCTCTCATACATTGTTCTGGAGTTTGTAGAACAGGCCAACCAATTTGGAAAAGTGTTTCTGTCTACTAAAGCTAAACATAGTTATGTGCAATAATCCAACACTTATACTCGTGTGTTTATATCCAACAGAAATGAGTGCTTATGTTTACTAAAAGGTATATACAGGAAGGTTCCTAGAGACTTTATTCATGACAGCCCCCAAATGGAAACACACCTACGTATCCATCACCATTTGAATGGGTAAATACCTTCTGATATATTCATATATTGGAATACTACATAGCAATGAAAAATAATGCATGACTGCTACACACAAGTACATGGATGAATTTCACAAACCTAATGTTGAATGAAAAATCCAGACAGGAATGAACTCAGATTGCATGATTTGATTCCAAAGAGATAAAATTCAAAAACAGGCATAACTGATCTATTCAGAGAGAAGTCAGAATAGTGATTATCTTTGATTATCTAGCTGGGAGGGCACAAGGCAGACTTCTGAGAGGCTAGAAATCTTCTATACAATAAGTTCCCTACATACAAACCTTCAAGTTGCAAACTTTCAAAGATGCGAATATGCATCTGGTTCCAGCAAGGAGCCAGAACCTGTGCCATCAACGTCAGGCATGAGTGAAATTGCAGCTTGCCCTCTGTTTCCTATTGCTGACGACCCTTCAGCTCTACCATCTCCCACCTCCTCTCCCTCCTCCATTCAGTAACACTTCTTACCTGTTCACTCGATGCCAGCCCCTCTATGCCAGCTGTTGTACTGTACTACTGTACTTCTCAAGGTTCTGTACTGTAAGATTAAAAATGTTTTCTTTCTTTATTTTTTTATGTATTATTTGCATGGAAAGTATTTTAAACCTATTACAGTATAGTACTATATAGCCGATTGTGTTAGTTAGGTCTCTAGGCTAACTTTGTTGGACTTATGAACAAATTGGACTTATGAACGTGCTCTCAGAACAGAACTCGTTTGTATGTAGGGGACTTACTGTATCTTGATCTGGGTGTAGTCACATGACTGTATACATATGTAAAAATTAATTGAGCTCTACCCTTAAAATTTGTGTACTTTATGTAAATTGTGCCTTAATTAATACATAAAAATGAAAATACAGACCCACTGCCATAGAACTAAGTGCTTTGACTATACAGAAAAATGAGAGACTAAGTGCCTAGGGAAGATAAGAATGCTTCTTGGAGTCAAATTTTGAGCTTAAGGAGTTAAGCTTTCCCTGGGCAGACCAGACTGGAAAGAATGTCCTGGGAGAGGAAATAGCATATGAAAAGTCTGAAAAGCAAGGTTTATTAAGGAAACTTCTAGATGTGCTGTAATGTTCCTCATCAAATACAAAATATTTCTATTCCCCTCTATTCTTCCTTCTTTCCTCCTGCCTTCCTATTTAAATTTCTTTTTGCTTGTATTTTGTTTTCATGTCATTCAGTTTTTGTATGTACTTTTCAACTCAAGGATTTCTATTTTATTCCTTTTTATGCTTTTATAGAAATGTAACTAACATACCATGTCTTTTCCTTTCACAATATACCATTCAATCATTTTCAGTATCTTCACAAGATGGTGCAACCATCACCACTCTCTAATTCCAGAAGAATACTTTCATCATCTCAAAAACAAACCCCATACCCATTAGTAGTCACTATCAATTCTCCCCTCTCCCAATCCTTGGCAACTACTAATCTACTTTCTCCCTCTGGATTTGCCTATGCTAGACATTTCATCTAAATTGAATTATGCAATGTGTGATTTATTTTGTCTGGCTTCTTTTCAAGTTTCATCATGTTTTAGCATGACTGGATAGCATTTCATTTTTAGATGCACCCCATTTTGTTTATCATCAGTTGATGGCCATTGGGTTGTTTCCACTTTGGGCCATCGTGAATAATGCTATTATGTACTCTTGAGTACAAGTTACTGTATGATCATATATTTTTAATTATTTTGGGTTCGTACCTAGGAGTGGAATTCCTAGGTCATACAGTAATTCTGTGTTTCATTTATTAAGTGGCTGCCAAACTTTTTTCCACAGTGGCTGCACAATTTACATCCCCATCAGCAATGCATGAGTGTTCCACTTTCTCAATATACCTGCCAAGATGTATTATTGTCTGTCTTTTTTACTGTAGCCATCATCATGGATATGAAGTAGGATCTCATTGTGGTTTTGAGTTGCATTTCCCTAATGACAAACTATGTTGACCATCTTTTGATGTACTTACTGACCATTTGTATAACTTCTTTGGAGAAGTGTCTATTTGGACTCCTTTTCAATTAAAAAAGGGTTATTGTCTCATTATTGTTGAATTTTAAGAGTTCTTTGTATATTCTAGATACTAGATCAGTATATATATACATATATATGTGTATATACACATATGTGTGCATGTGTGTGTGTATGTGTGTTGTAAATCTCTCTTCCATTCTCTGGGTTGTATTTTTCACTTTCTTGATTGTGTCCTTTTAGTCACAATTGTTTTTCAGTTTTGATGAAGTTTAATTTCTCTATTTTTTCTTTTGTTGTGTATGCTTTTGGTGTCATATCTAAGAAAACATTACCTAGCCCAAGGTTTCAAATGTTTATTCCTATGTTTTCTTCTAAGAGTTTTATAGTTATAGCTCTTACTTTTAAGTCTAATCCATTTTGAGTTAATTTTTGTTTATAGTGTGAGGTAGGGATCTAAGTTCATACTTTTACATGTAGATATCCAGTTGTCTCAACATCTTTTGTCGAAAAAACTCTTCTTTCCCCATTGAATTTTCTTGGAAGACTTGTAAAAAACCAATGACCGTAAATGTATGGATTTATTTATGGACTATCAGTTATATTCCATTGATCTGTATGTCTATCTTTATGTCACTATCACACCATTTGATTACTATAGTAAGTTTTGAAATCAGGAAGTGTGAGTCCTTCAGTTCTGTTCTTTTCATAGATTGTTTTGGCTGTTCTGGGTCGCTTGTAATTCCAAAGAAGTGTATACTTCTTCAAAAGAAGTGTATACTTCTTTTGTTTAATTTATTCCTAAGTTATACTCTTAGGTGTTGCTGCAAATTGAAAATATTTTAAAAATTTTATTTTTAGATTTTTCATTACTCTAGTATATAGTGTACACTATACAACTGGTTTTTGTTCTCAAGATTTTGTGTTCATTACTACAGATCATTGCTTTTTTTTCAGTTGTATTTAAATCAGATAGGAGAAGGAGGAGTTACAAATAAAAACTCATGTGTATTGGCATTTATTTTTACATATGTAGTTACCTTTACTAGTTGTCTTTATTATTTCACGTGGGTTCAATTTACTGTGTAGTCTCCATTTATTTCAGCTTGAAGAACTCTAGTATTTCTTGCAAGTCATATTTTCTCCTAACATATTCTCTCAGTTTTTGTTTATCTAGACATGTCTTAATCTTAACTTTTCTAGGATAGTTGTACTGTATATAGAATTCTTGGTGATATACTGAGAGATTGTATACACACACACACACATATGTGTGTATACACACACACGTATATACATATATATGTATCTTTTTTCAGTACCTTGTGTATGTTATCTCACTGCTTTCTGGGCTCCATGGTTTCTGATAAGAAATCAGGTGTTTATCTTATTGAAGATGAGTTGTATATATCACTGCTTTCAAGATTCTCTCATTGTCTTTTCCTTCTGACATCTTGATTATAATTTGTCTCTGTGTAGATCTCTTAGAATTTATTTTACATGGAGTTACTTGATTTTCTTGGATATGTAGGTTAAAGTTTTTCATCAAATTTGGGAAATTTTATACATTATTTCTTCAGATATTCTTTCTGCTCATTTCTTTCTCTTCTGTCTTTCTGGAACACCCATTACTTACCTTTTGGTGTCCCAGATGTCTCTGAAGCACTGCTAATTTTCTTCATTTTTTTTTTCTGTTGTTCAGACTGGATAATCTCAATTGACCTATCTTCAAATTCTATGATTCTTTCTTCTGCTAGCTGAAATCTGCTGTTGAGAACCCTAGTGTGTATTTTTATTTTAGTTTATTATACTTTTCAACTCTAGAGTTTCTATTTGTTTCCTTCATCTAATTGCTATCTCTTTATTAATATTCTGTCATATGAGGTATTGTTCTTGTACTCTCCTTTAATCATTTAAATATGGTTTCTTTTAACACTTTAAAAATATTTAAAATAGCCAACTTACAGTCTTCATCTAGCAAGTTCAATGGACTTCTTCAGGGACAGTTTATATTGATCACTTTTTCCCTTGTGTACTATCTATATTTTCTCATTTTTTTCTGTTGTATTTTTTAATTGAAAAATGGAAATTTTATAAATTTTTAAAATAAATTTGTAAAAAATTTATTTATTTAATTTATTTATTTTTGGCTGTGTTGGGTCTTTGTTGCTGCACACAGGCTTTCTCTAGTTGTGGCGAGTGGGGGCTACACTTCATTGCAGTGTGCAGGCTTCTCATTGTGGTGGCCTCCCTTGTTGCGGAGCACAGGCTCTAGGCGTGAGGGCTTCAGTAATTGTGGCATGCGGGCTCAGTAGTTGTGGTGCACGGGCTTAGTTTCTCCATGGCGTGTGGGATCTTCCCGGACCAGGGGTTGAACCTGTGTCCCCTGCATTGGCAGGTGGATTCTTTTTTTTTTTTTTTTTTTTTTGTGGTATGCGGGCCTCTCACTGTTGTGGCCTCTCCCGTTGCAGAGCACAGGCTCCGGACGCACAGGCTCAGCAGCCATGGCTCACAGGCCCAGCCACTCGGCAGCATGTGGGATCCTCCCGGACCGGGGCACGAACCCACGTCCCCTGCATTGGCAGGCGGACTCTCAACCACTGTGCCACCAGGGAAGCCCTGGCAGGTGGATTCTTAACCACTGTACCACCAGGGAAGCCAGAAAAATGGAAATTTTAAATAATATAATGCTGCAACTCTGAAAACCAAATTCTTGCCCCCCAAGTGTTTGTTGCTGCTGCTGTTTTTTGTAGCTGTTATTACTTTTGTTAAGGGACTTTTCTGAACTCTAACTACAGTAAAATAAGAATACAGAATGCAGAATACAGTAAAATCTGTATTCTTTGTCATGTGTGAACACTTAAATCTCTCCTTGGTTAGCTTAGTGGTCAACTAATGATTAGACAGAGATTTCCTTAATTATTGCAACCAGTAAGTCTCCCAGTTTTGCATAGGGACTCTGTGTGCATGTTGGGGTATAACTTCAGTACTCAGCCAGGAAGTTGGAGACCCTGCATTAGCCTTCACTTCCTGCTCTAGGAGAGTCTCAAGTTTAGCCAGATGTGAGAACTTAGGACCTTCTTGGGTCTTTACTGATCAAGAGTACTACTACCCTGGGCACATGTACTTCCATGGGTGTGCATGTGGCCATCTAGATTCCCAGGAATATATCACACCTTTGAAAAGCTCCTATGGACATCTCACCCCCCAGCTTTTTCTTTTAGGCTTTTTGGTTCATCTGTTATTTTCCCCAACTGTTATCTGCTACCTCAGGCTGCTTCACAGTTAATCACATACTTATAATAATTTTTTATAATCTCCCCAGGGAAAATAATTTTCACAGTTTTAGATTTCTCTTTTTTTAATGTTTTTTAAATTATTTATTTTATTTTATTTATATTTATTTTGGCTGCGTTGGGTCTTCGTTGCTGCACGTGGGCTTTCTCTAGTTGCGGCAAGCGGGGCTACTATTTGTTGTGGTGCATGGGCTTCTCATTGCGGTGGCTTCTCTTGTTGCAGAGCATGGGCTCTAGATGTGTGGGCTTCAGTAGTTGTGGCACGCAGGCTCCGTAGTTGTGGCTCATGGGCTCTAGAGCACAGGCTCAATAGTTGTGGCACACAGGTTTAGTTGCTCCGCGACATGTGGGATCTTCCCGGACCAGGGCTCGAACCTGTGTCCCCTGCATTGGCAGGCAGATTCTTAACCACTCCACCACCAGGAAAGCCCCACAATTTTAGATTTCTGAATCATGTCAAATGCAGACATCTTTGTAAGTGATACTATATAGGTCATAATTACAGAACTCTGAGAATGAGCAATTGAAAGGGTTATAAACTCTTTTGTTCCCTTCATTTTGCTCCCCTCAATGGCTGCCAGTCTATTAGTTTTCACTTGAAATTGGTCAGTTATTTTTCAAAGCTAACACATAGCTGGAAGGACTAGGACAAATTAAAAGGTTACAAAACTCACTGTTCTTAGTAAGATTGTACCATTTTTTATGGGGGGAATACATGTTCCCCAGATTGCTTCAAGACTTTGATTAATTTCCAGAGTGTTGGAGAAATTTTTAATAAAATTTTTGCCAGTTTTCTTTTTGCTTTTATGGAGAAGAGAATTTTCAGAGGGCTGTGCTCCACAATTTTCGCTGATGCTTTCAACTTTCTTGAATATATTTGTGGCAGGAATGCTGGTACATGCCAATAAGAGCTTATGGTCTAGTTGGAGAGAGAAAGAGCAAGTACTGTAGAGCAATGGAGAAAGTCTTGCTACTAAATTGTTGCCCAAAGACCAGCATCATTGATAGCATCAGAAGATTATAAGAAAGGCAGAATCTTAGGTCCCTCCCCACATCTGCTGAATTTTAACATTTTAGCAAGAACCCCAGGTGATTCATATTCACATTAAAGTTTGATATGCATTAATGTCATGGACTTCTTGTTAGGTTAAGCAATGCCAGCTGCTGTTACCCACAACTCACTACCCCAATCTTAGTGGCTTAGCACAATAATTTTATGCCCAATGTGAGTGGTTGGGGGCTGTCCACAATCTGATGGCACAGGGATCTAGGTTCTCTTCACTTTGTGACACTACCATATAAACATGTGGCTTCCAAGTTTTCTGCTTAAATAAAGAAAGAAATGGAGCTAGCATGCTTCCTCTTAAATGCCTCAGCCAAGAAGTGGCACAGAAAACTTCTTCTCACGTCTGTTGGCATGAACCATTTGCACAACCCCAAACTAGCTGCAAGTAAGTTGGAGAATGTAGAGATGGGGCACTTGGATTATTTTTGGAGCACCACCTCAGCCATTCTCTTTCATAGAGGTTCATATGATCCAACAGGGATATTTTCAGGAAGGAAAAGTCCATTTTTAGAGGAATCAGAGAAAAGGTCATAAAAAAAAGTCTATTTTTGGTTTGGGGCTTTGAAGATGGATTGAATCTAAAAGTTAAACCAGCAGAGAAAGGTGGATATCAGAAGAAGAAAGGAGAGCATTAGTTTAGTACACAGAATATTGTAGGAAGAACTGGGCATCAACATTTATTCAGAGGGAAAGATACGGTGAAGATACTTCATGAAATCATCTCTGCTCACTATAATCTTGAAAACAAGTATTGCAAGATAGCTTTTTTTGAGAGTTTGATTTGGGTCGATTCAATGGATTAGGATTAGAAATTCTGAAACTGTCTGTCATAATAAATTAACATATCATCATATGAGTGAACTTACCTCCTTATGCATCTGCCCAGGAAAGAACAATGGGTTACAGAGTAATGAATGTAGACTGGGCATTTGGAGGCTACATATCTAATCCCAACTCTGTTAGGCATTCACTCTGGGATTTGGGGTCTGACTGTGAACATTGCTGAGACTTCAGAGAGTGTCAGCCTAGATGAGCAGTTTGTAGTCCAGTAGTTCTTGACCCTGACTGCACATGAGAATCATCCATGAAGCTTGTAAAAAATTCCAGACCAGGGAAAACACTCTCTGGGGATGTGGTTGAGTCATCTGTATAAAAGCTGAATAAAGAAACCCTGGTCTGTCCCAGTGGTCTTCATACTTTAATGTGCATATAGATCATGTGAGGATCTTGTGAACAGGAAGATTCTGTGTCAGTGGGTCAGAGGTGTGACCTGAGATTCTGCATTTCTAACCACCTCCTAAACGATGCTGAGGCTCCTGGTTCAGGATTCACCGAGGCCTGAATAATGTTAAATAATTGATCAATTTCTGTCAAAAGACTCTTTTGTTCCAACTTAACCAGATTGGGCAGTGATTTTTGCATTGTCTAGAAGCAGGCTGGGTGGGCTCAGGCAGAGAAGCCTCTGGAGGGAGAAGTGAAATGTTTGTACTCAAAGGCTAATCCATTGCCTCCTCCCGGGTATCAGCAAGATGTGTGAGCTGGCAGTGCTCATCTCTCATGTCAACACTCCCCTTACACTGAAGGCAGGCAGTGCTGCCTCTGGGGATGCTTGACAGACTGATAAAAGATCATAAGGAGCCAGAGTTGTTAGGTCATGAATCAACACAAACTGTGCTGTGCCCCTGGTGAAGGAGGATGGGAAGAGGGGTGAGAGTGGGAAAATCATATGCAGGAAGCATCCAGGAACCCAGCCAGTCACTTTCGCATGCATTATGCCATTTATTCTTTATAAAAATCCTCAGAGGTTGGCATTATTAACTGCATTTTCTAGATTAGAAAATTGTGACTCAGAGAAGGTAAATGGCTCGTCAGCCTGGAAAGCATCTGCTTGACACCCAAATCCACCCTCTCTTCACAACACACACTAAAGTGTCTTATATCTTAAGTCATGTTGATGGCGGGTAGAGGAACTGGGGTAACATGTCGTCCACATGAGTCATTTTATCATGGCCATGTTGGAAGTGTGGTCCACTTAGTGTTCTCTCTTGCATTTTCCATCCTTTGTAGTTTGTCAAATGATACAAAGATAAGAAGAAACTGTCTATAAACGGAAGCTGTGCAAAAAGAAGCAATGATGGTCCAAGAACTGTTGCGATTTGTTTTCCTGGATCTTCCCATCTTCAGGAGTCCACCATTATCAAGGCCAGAAAAAGGAAATACATACAATGCAATACAACTTTGTTGTATTATATTATGTATATTTCCTCTTTCTCCTTAGCCCCTCTCCATTCCGACTGGACTTTGCTAACTAGAATTTACAAATAGAATAAGCTAACTCTGTTTCTCAGGGCATCTGCACTCTCTGTTCCCTCAGATAACACTTTGTCTTTCTTCTCCTATCCTTTAGTCTTGGCCTTGATGCTGCTCCCTCAGAGAACTTCTCTGACCAGCTTATCTGAACTAGTTTTCCTCGTGCAAGCTACATCATAATCCTCAATCGTCCACTCTCACTTTATTTTTATAGGCTTCACAAATACTTGATCTTATATTTTTTACCTGTTTATTACCTGTCTCACTCGTCTGCTAGAGCTATGCTTAGAAAACTTTCCCTGAACAGGCCAGATATATTTTAGGCTTTGCAGGCCATACAACTACTCAGCTCCATAGACATTTGGTACGCTGGATCAGTGTGGCTGTGTTCCACTAAAACTATATTTACAAAGACAGACCGTGGGATAGATTTGGTCCACAGACCATCGTTTGCTGACACCTACTCTAGAAAATAAGTCCTATGAAGAACATTGCTTTTTGTCTTCCATAATATGCCCAGAACTAAAAATCAATGCTTAGCATATAGTGGCATTTAATACATTTATTTTTGAATAAATGAGTGAGTGAATCAATGAATAAATTAATGAATAAATCCGTCACCTCAGGACAACACAGGAAAACACAGGCAAACTTAGAAAATGAAAGAAGTGAATTATAAGCTTTTGAAGCTGAGATACGCTTTGCTAAGATAGTGTGATATCTCTGTTGTCATGACCTGTCACAATTCTTAAAAAAAGAATTTTATAAAAAGGAGGGTGAGAGTGGAGAGAGCCAGATAGAGATGGTTAGATAATTTCTAGCAGATTAACTGAAGTCCCTACTGGAGTTTAATTCTTTGTGAAGAATATTAGAAAAAGGAATTCTCAGTCTTTGAAAAACTAGTCCAGAATTATCCTGTTACAGCATGAGGCATCAGGGTCATTTGGGAGCACAGGGGAAATGGCCTAATTTTCATTCCTTACATAGTCCTTATGAATTAAGCAAATACTGTAGATTTAAGAACTCAGAGCCTTAGGTCTAAGATCAAAAGTTAGATCTGGGCAGTACAAGCTGCCTCATGAGAGAGGAAATGAGACCAGTCTGGTGCACGAAGTAGATGTGGGGATAAGGGGATAAGACCAGTGGCCACTAGCAGATTGTTTGACCTTGAGAATAACTCTCATCCATGCCCCTCTGGCCAAGACAGACATCATCACTCTAGGTGACTGCAAAACGGGCATAGAAGTAAAATCAGATCTTGTAATGATGCTATTTTCATGAGGCTGTATAGTCCCTGGTCATGGGAGCTCACATCTACATAACAATTCAGCTGTCAGCAATTCTGGGGAATCACGACAGCTAACAAGACTTTGTTTCATGAAGGTTCCTCTCCACTTCTACAGGTAGGCTTATTTGGGGGACTTTCTTAGAATCTTTAGGTTCTACATATTAGGGCTCTGAGCACAATTGGGCATTTGTTTGTGGAAACACCCCTTGCATCTAGGAGAGGGCATCTTGGAAAATAATGATGTTCCTCCAGGTACAGGGAGAGTCTGTGGACATATGCTGCGTCCAGGAACCTAGACTAAACAAGGAAGGGCAGGTAGTGTATGTCATGGGCTAATGTCCACATTGAATTTCTGCAAATTAACTCTTAGAAGAGTTTTGTCCCTCAAAACAATAATCTATTTAAAATACATACACAGAGATTGGTTCAAGATGGTGGAGTAGAAGGATGTGAGCTCACTCCCTCTTGCGAGAGCACCGGAATCACAACCAACTGCTGAGCAATCATCGACAGAAAGACACTGGAGCTCACCAAAGAGGATGCCCCACATCCAAAGACAGAGGAGAGGCCACAGTGGGATGCTAGAAGAGGTGCAATCACAATAAAATCAAGTCCCATAACTGCTGGCTGGGTGACTCACAAACAGATCAGTTATACCACAGAAGTCCACCAACTGGCATAAGGGTTCTGGGTCCCAAGTCGGGCTTCCCAACCTGGGCATCCGGTAACGGGAGGAGGAATTCCCAGAGAGTCAGACTTTGAAGGCTGGTGAGATTTGATTGCAGGACTTCGGCAGGACTGGGGGAAACAGAGACTTCACTCTTGGAGGGCATACACAGGGTAGTGTACACATTGGGACCCAGGGGGAAGGAGTGGTGACCCCATGGGAGACTGAACCAGACCTACCTACTAGTGTTGGAGGGTCTCCTCCTGCAGAGGCAGGGTGTGGCTGTGGCTCACCACGGGGACAAGGACACTGGCAGCAGAAATTCCGGGAAGTACTTCTTGGTGTGAGCCATGGGAGAGGAAATAGCCACCCAGGTCCAGGAAGTGCAGAGAATCTCAGGCAGGATAGACCAAGGAGAAACATGCTGAGATACATAGTAATCAAATTGAAAAAAATTAAAGACAAAGAAAAATTATTAAAAGCAACAAGGGAAAAACGACAAGTAACATACAAGGGAACTCCCATAAGTTTAACAGCTGATTTCTCAGCAGAAACTCTACAGACCAGAAGGGAGTGGCATGATATATTTAAAGTGATGAAAGGGAAGAAGCTACAACCAAGATTACTCTAACCAGCAAGGGTCTCATTCAGATTTGACGAAGAAATCAAAAGCTTTACAGGCAAGTAAAAGCTAAGAGAATTCAGCACCACCAAACCAGTTCTACAACAAATGCTAAAGGAACTTGTCTAAGTGGGAAACACAAGAGAAGTAAAGGAGCTACAAAAACAAACCCAAAACAATTAAGAAAATGGTCATAGGAACGTACATATTGATAATTACCTTAAATGTGAATGGATTAAATGTTCCAACCAAAAGACACAGGCATGCTGAATGGATACGAAAACAAGACCCATGTGTATATGCTGTCTACAAGAGACCCACTTCAGACCTAGGGACACATAAAGACTGAAAGTGAGGGGATGGAAAAAGATATTCCATGCAAATGGAAATCAAAAGAAAGCTGGAGTAGCAATACTCATATCAGATAAAATAGACTTTAAACTAAAGAATGTTACAAGAGACAAGGAAGGACACCACATAATGGACAAGGGATCAACCCAAGAAGAAGATATAACAATTATAAATATATATGCACCTGAGTACATGAGGCAAATGCTTACAGTTATAAAAGAGGAAATCAACAGTAACACAATAATAGTGGGGGACTTTAACACCTCACTTACACCAATGAACAGACGATCCAGACAGAAAATAAGGAAACACAAACTTTAAATGACACAATAGACCAGATAGACTTAATTGCTATTTATAGGACATTCCATCCCAAAACAGCAGATTACACTTTCTTCTCAAGTGCACTTGGAACATTCTCCAGGATAGATCACATCCTGGGTCACAAATCAAGCCTCAGTAAATTTAAGAAAATTAAAATCATATCAAGCATCTTTTCCGACCACAACACTATGAGATTAGAAATAAAAAAAGTAAAAAACAAAAACTCATACAGGCTAAACAATATGTTACTAAATAACCAAGAGATCTATGAGGAAATCAAAAAATACCTAGAGACAAATGACGATGAAAACACGATGATCCAAAACCTGTGGGATGCAGCAAAAGCAGTTCTAAGAGGGAATTTTATAGCAATACAATCCTACCTTAAGAAACAAGAAAAATTTCAAATAAACAGTCTAACCTTACACCTAAAGGTACAAGAGAAAGAAGAACAAACAAAACCCAAAGTTAGTAGAGGGAAAGAAATCATAAAGATCAGAGCAGAAATAAATGAAATAGAAACAAAGAAAACAATAGCAAAGATGAAAAAACTAAAAGCTAGTTCTTTGAGAAGATAAACAAAATTGATAAACCTTTAGCCAGACTCATCAAGAAAAAGAGAGAGAGGACTCAAATCAATAAAATTAGAAATGAAAAAGGAGAAGTTACAATGGACACCACAGAAGTACAAAGCATCTTAAGAGACTATTACAAGCAAATCTATGCCAATAAAATGGACAACCTGGAAGAAATGGACAAATTCTTAGAAAGGTTTAACCTTCCAAGACTGAACCAGGAAGAAATAGAAAATATGAACAGAGCAATGACAAGTAATGAAATTGAACCTGTGATTAAAAATCTTCCAACAAACAGAAGTCCAGGACCAGATGGCTTCACAGGTGAATTCTATCAAACATTTAGAGAAGAGCTAACACCCATCCTTCTCAAGCTCTTCCAAAAAATTGCAAAGGAAGGAACACTCCCAAACATTCTATGAGGCCACCATCACCATGATACCAAAACCATTCAAAGATACTACAAAGAAAAAGAAAATTACTGACTAATATCACTGATGAATATAGATGCAAAAATCCTCAACAAACTACTAACAAATACAATCCAACAACACATTAAAAGGATCATACACCATGATCAATTGGGATTTATCCCAGGCATGCAAGGATTCTTCAGTATACGCAAATCAATCAATGTGATTCACCATATTAACAAACTGAAGAATAAATACCATATATCATCTCAATAGATGCAGAAAAAGGTTTTGACAAAATTCAACACACATTTATGATAAAAAGTCTCCAGAAAGTGGACATAGAGAGAACCTACCTCAACATAGTAAAGACCATATACGACAAACCCACAGCAAACATTAGTCTCAGTGGTGAAAAACTGAAAGCATTTCCCCTAAGATCAGAAACAAGACAAGAATGTCCACTCTCACCACTATTATTCAACATAGTATTGGAAGTCCTAGCCACGGTAATCAGAGAAGAAAAAGGAGTAAAAGGAATACAAATTGAAGAAGTAATGCAGTCACTGTTTTAAGATTACATGATACTATGCATAGAGAATCCTAAAGATGCCACCAGAAAACTGCTAGAGCTAATCAATGACTTTGGTAAAGTTGCAGGATACAGAATTAATGCAGAAATCTCTTGCATTCCTGTCCACTAACAATGAAAGATCAGAAAGAGAAATTAAGGAAACAATCCCATTCACCATTGCAACATAAAGAATAAAATACCTAGGAATAAACCTACCTAAGGAGGTAAGAGACCTGTACTCAGAAAACTAGAAGACGCTGATGAAAGAAATCAAAGATGACACAAACAGATGGAAAGATATACCATGTTCTTGGATTGGAAGAATCAATATTGTGAAAATGACTATACTACCCAAAGCTATCTACAGATTCAAGGCAATCCGTTTCAAATTACCAATGGCATTTCTTACAGAGCTAGAACAAAAAACTTAAAATTTGTATGGCGACACCAAAGACCCTGAATAGCCAAAGCAATCTTGAGGGTAAAAGACGGAGCTGGAGGAATCAGACTCCCTGACTTCAGGCTATACTACAAAGCTACAGTAATGAAGACAATATGGTACAGAAACAGAAATATAGATCAGTGGAACAGGATAGAAAACCCAGAGATAAACCATCACACCTGTGGTCAACTAATTTATGATGAAGGAGGCAAGGATATACAATGGAGAATTCTGACAGTCTCTTCACAGCTACATGTAGAAGAATGTAATTAGAACACTCCCTAACACCATACACAAAAATAAACTCAAAATGGATTAAAGACCTAATTGGATTAAAGACCAGACACTATAAAACTCTTAGAGGAAAACATAGGAAGAAAACTCTTTGACATAAGTCACAGCAAGATCTTTTGACCTACCTCCTAGAGTAATGGAAATAAAAACAAAAATTAACAAATGGTACCTAATGAAACTTAAAAGCTTTTGCACCGCAAAGGAAACTACAAACAAGATGAAAAGACAACCCTCAGAATGGGAGAAAATACTTGCAAATGAATCAATGGACAAAAGATTAATCTCCAAAATATATAAACAGCCCACGCAGCTCAATATTAAAAAAACAAACAACCCAATCAAAAAATGAGCGGAAGAGCTAAATAGACATTTCTCCAAAGAAGACATACAGGTGGCCAAAAAGCTGCTCAACATCGCTAATCATTAGAGAAATGCAAATCAAAACTACAATGAGGTATCACCTCACACCGGTTACAATGGGCATCATCAGAAAATCTACAAAGAACAAATGCTGGAGAGGGTGTGGAGGCAAGGGTACACTCTTGCACTGTTGGTGGGAATGTAAATTGATACATCCACTATGGAGAACAGTATGGAGGTTCCTTAGAAAACTAAAAATAGAATTACCATATGACCCAGCAATCCCACTACTGGGCATATACCCAGAGAAAACCATAATTCAGCAAGACACATGCACCCCAATGTTCATTGCAGTACATTTACAGTAGCCACCTCATGGAAGCAACCTAAGTACCCATTGACAGATGAATGGATAAAGAAGATGTGGTACATACATACAATGGAATATTACTCAGCCATAAAAAGGAACAAAATTGAGTCATTTGTAGAGACGTGGATGGAACTAGAGACTGTCATTACAGATTGAAGTATGTCAGAAAGAGAAAAACAAATATATGTTAATGCATATACGTGAAATCTAGAAAAATGGCACAGATGAACTGGTTTGCAAGGCAGAAATAGAAACACAGATGTAGAGAACAAATGTATGGAAACCAAGTGGGGAAAGCAGCAGGGGGTGGGGGGTGGGGGTGGTATGAATTGGGAGATTGGGATTCACATATATACACTGATATGTATAAAATTGATAACTAATAAGAACCTGCTATATTAAAAAATAGATAAATAAAATAAAATTCAGAAAATAAAATAAAATACATACACAATCATGGCACGGCCCTGATGCTGAGTTTCCTTGACCTCTGGTTGACTAATGGGTCACATCTAAAGTACTAAGCTTGGCCCCTAGGTCCCACTGTGGTTCAGCCCTCACTTACTCTCCATTCTCATTGTCTGACATTGCTGTTTCCTGCCTCAAACTTTTGCTTCTGCGATTTCCTCTTTCTAAACTATCTTTCCCTCCTCTTTTGCCTGGTGATTACGTCTTTGTTTTTTTTCTTCTCTGTAAAGTCCCACTAACTCATCCAAGCATAATTGCTACCTCTTTCCTTTGGGCCAACATTGTAGCTCATAAATAACTTTATTAATCATCTGTTCTCAATCTGCTGCCTGGATTACAATCTGGGAGCTCCATCAGGGCAAGGACTGGGGCAGTTGTTCCTGACCTGATGCCTGATAGGCTTTTAATAAACATTTTAAATGCATGAATGAGTGAGTGAATGAATAAATGGACTCTTGCTAGACTATGAGCTCTCAGAAGACAAACAGCCATGCTTTTTTTACTCATGCATTGTCTGCATTTTATAGTGTCTGGCAGATAGGAAAAATGTGGTTATTGCTTGTTTATAAAATAAATATGCTATTGAAAGAATATATCTTCCTTCTGCTAGTAGAAAAGTCTGGATGCTCAGTGGAGAGTGGCTGCCTTGGATAGAAATATTGAGGCTGCACAAGAGCCAACATAAGACAGCCCTCTCAACCAACTTCAACACAAAACCCTTTTGTATCCCTTAATCGATGATCGGCCTTTAACTCATCAGCCTGGGACAATATTGGTTAATGCCAGGTTGTCTTGGAGTAATTATTGGTTGATCTCCTTTTACTCCCCGCAGTATCCTAGTTTGGAAGATAAAGCATATGGCTACTCTAATTGTGTGCTGTATGATATGCATACCTTATAGGTCTTAAGATATTAATATTTCCACAAAGCTCAAGATGCCGTAGCACCTGAAGAAGATAGTAATGAGGTAAAAATGATGAGAAAAATGGTCACAAATTAAAATGCATTGAAACATCACTAGGTGAGCAAAAGAGATTTCACAGTAACAGTATCCTTGTGTTTGAGGGTTCCGGGAAAGGCTTCATAGAGAGCCTGGCATTGGAGAAGGGCCCTGATGAATGAATAATGGGTCCAGCTTCTTATTTTCCCGTGAAAGCATCTAGAGCAGTCTTGCCCTGGCTTGTGCTGGTATTCTATCTTGCTCTTTTTTTCCTGTTTTTGCTCAGTGTTCACACCCTCAAGAATGTCTTTCCTCCTTTTATGCACTTATCTGAATGTTACTCATCCTTCATGACCCAGGCTGAGTCCTACAGTTCCGGGCCTCCCACATTCACAATGATTCTTACATCCTTAAATGCCTGTAGATCTTAAATCCTCTTCAGTGGGTTTGCCATTTAACATATGGTGCCTTGTAGCATTTCTTGCTATGTGTAGCATCTCCCCTTAGCTCCAAGTAAAAGGAAAATCTGCGGGTGGGAATCAGAAAGGTTTGGCTGGGGGAATAGACACTGGAAGCCAATCATCTTGGAATGACTGTGGCAGAGGGAAGAAAAAGGGACCAAGATGTAGGACCAAGTATCAGCCAGAGAACAGAAGCTACCTGTGAGAAAACACCTTCCTCCAGCCCAGAGCAGGGGGAATGGCTCCTTCCTGGTGACCTGGGACAGAGGGCTTTCCATGGATATACAGGGAGAAAGGAAGGAGAAGCAAGAGGCCCAGAGGTAGACTTCCCTGATCCCTTGAATTGAGCATCAGTTGAACAAGTGCCCCCAAGTGGTGGTGGGACAAGCCTCTTCCTGCTTCTGACATAAGAAGGCACTGGTTTCTTCCAGGTCCTGCTCATGCCGAAGCTCTGCCCAAGGTAGGGAGGTCTAGGAAGGGTAGGCTGTCCATGGGGCACAGATGCAGTCATGGAAGGGGCAGCAGGTAGACTCTTCAGGCTGTTGACGGATTCTTGGAGTAAGGCAGGGATGTTTCCATGAGGCCCATAGATTCTTCAGGAAGCAAGGGGCAGTATCATAGTGATCTGGGAATGAGAGACCACACAGGACAGGAAGAAACATCTCCATAATAATTTCCCTATTTTGATTCAGAGAAAAAAAAATTTACAGGGGCTGAGATACCAAACAATTGTGCTGAAATAAATGAACACCCTGATGTTAGTTCTAAGCTGGTGATCTGGGAAACACATTAAATTACATGCTTTTCTTTATTTTTTTCCTTTCCTTCCTTCCCTCCCTCCCTCCTTTCCTTCCTTCTTTCCTTCTTCCCTTCCTTCCTTCCTTCATTCCTTCTCTCCTTTCTTTTTCTATCAATCAACTCCAAGTTGAACATATATTCTTGGAAGGAATTAAAAATTGTAACCATTTTATATAACCACAGTACTTATCCTGATACTCTGAACCTAGTAAGTCATAGGTGCTTAATATATGCTTTCTGATTGAATGCTTGGCTGGGAATGTTCATGGAGAATAAGTATTTTCTTTGTCTGAATCCTTCTAGAAACTCAGATATCAGACATTAGCAATGCCCTTGACTCCTTGGTTATATAAGGGGAACAAAACACCCCCATGAACAAGAAGTCAGGTTCTGGAACCCAAATCGTCTGAGCAGATGAGAATAACAAGAGTTAGGAAGCTGGTTGAACACAGCATGGTTTCCTTGAGCAGAGCACAGAATCCATCAGGTAACCGTGGACTCTCTGGGCAGCACCAAAATCAAGGAAGTTAGAAGAAAGTAATTAAGAGAGGAGGATTCAAGACTCTCTTGACTTTATTTTTTGCATGGATTGGAGATGGTGGCAGGACCTTCTGTTTGGGGTTCAGTTCATTCTCTCCTACCTTGGCAAGTTTCCAAACCTCTTTCTCTTGTTGCTGCTTTTGTTAAGTCACTTTCCCATAACCACTGGTTCCCTGCCCTTCTCAGCTCAGACCCTTAAGTGATTTGCAAATTCAGACACCAACTTGGTCTACAGAAAGCAAGAGTATAGTGATGGTCTCTCTTCATTTCTTTCCTGACACCTCCATGGATGGAATTTCACACGTACAACAACTTTTGCCAAAGTTTGGGTGACTTTTTCCACCTCAGAAAGAGCTTCCCATTGGGAGGCCTTGACTTAAAATTCCTGGTGGACCAAAATGCTGACTCTCAGATCTAGGGGAGGCTGGCGGCCCTGGCCCAGCTCGTCTCCAGGGACATGTTAGAAAGCACTGACCTAAAAGTTTAGTTTAAAAGCAGCATCTTTAGGAAAACATATCCCCCAAGAACCTGATTTTTTTCCCAAGAATGAAGAAAAAAAGCACCAAAACAATTCTTTTTTTTAATTTTTAAAATTTTAATTAATTAATTAATTAATATTATTATTATTTTTTGGTCATCCTCCTCGCACCATGCGGGATCTTATTTCCCCGACCGGGGATCAAACCCTTGCCCCCTGCAGTGGAAGCACAGAGTCCTAACCACTGGACCGCCAGGGAATTCCCAACAACTCTCTTTTTTAGAGCCTTCAGGAAGTTGTCTGAGAGACACTTCTTGCTTAGGAAAAAGACTGACATTGCGTGAATCATCTGTTACCCTTCTCTCTAATAATTGTAAACTATAATTCCCTTAATTGTCCGTGCTTCACCTGCCTCTCTGCCTTTGGACGTGCTACTCCTGCTTCCCAGAATGTCTTTCTTCCCCTGGATGGACCTATCAAATGCCTAACTCCACTTTCCAGAAGCATCCAGCTCAAAAGCACCTTCTCTGTGAAGCCTTCCAGGATTTCCCCGGATAAATGTAGGAGCTGCCTGTTTGGGTATACCAGATTACTTTCTCTATTAATCTGTTTTAGTATTTCATTCAATAATTAAAACAATAATTGCTACATGCTAGGAACTCTGCTAGGAACTGGGAAAAAACAATAACAAAATGAGATATAGACATAGAATCTTGTCATCAAGATTCTTAGAGCTTATCTCTGGTCACACTGGTGAAATGATGTACTTGCATATTTATTCTGTGCATAAGAGGAGCAGGGTCTCTAGAATATGGCTGCCTGGATTCATATCTTGGCTCTACAACCATCTAAGCTGTAGGACTAGCAATCTGAACTCTCTGTGCTTCAGTTTCCTTATCTGTAAAATAGTCATGTTTATATCACCTCCTAAGGTTGTGACGAATGAATGAATCAACATTACAAAGTGCTTAGAACGGTGCTTGAAATTTACTAAGGCCTCTTTAAATTTAGTTATTATTTTGCTAAAATCTCTTCCCCCTGGAGTAGGTCCCTGCTTTTACTTTTTGTGTACTCCAAACACTTAATGTAGTACGTAGCATACAATAAGTGCTTAATAAATATTTGTTGAATGAATGAACCATTATACAGCAGATTAGTTTTCAAAAGAAAAGGCTCTAATTCATACATCTCTTCTAAGGCAGGGAATTCACTATTTGTTCCCTTAAGACATTCAGCTTCGACAGCCATGCATGAAACCGTATTAAGCCTGGAGAATTTTACATCCGCTCTGGTGGCTGCTATTGATTTTACCTACTGAAATATTTGGCTCCTTCATAAAATGAAAAATTATTCACAAACAAAACAGGAAAACAGTCTTTAAATGCTTATATCTGCAATTCACATGTGATTTAACATTTTTCCTTTTGGATGGGAATGAAATCTCTCTGTTTTGGATGAGAGTGAAAAATGGCTCCAAATCAATTGGTTATTTGGTCTATAGTTATTTCAGAAGATATATGGGAAACAGAAAATAATTTTATAAACTGATTTTGCTTGGAAACAGCGGAAGATCAGATTTCCTCCCTGGCTCAGCCAGAAACCGAGACTTTTATGTATCAGGATTTGTTGTAACAGAATTTGCCAGTTAACTGGGTCAAACATTTAGTTTGAATCACCTTTCTGCTCTGCCTAATGATTACCTAGGTAAACTGGCTAACTCAATTACTCTTTAGGAACAGGAGGAGAATTTTGGTACAGTGAGAGCAATGCCATGCCTTGCAGGGACCTAAAAGCCGTCTCTGCCCTTTTACTTAATAATTTATTCTTATTGGGATCAAAGTCTTTTGTTAATACAGTATAAGCCTGTCACTGGTCCAGGTGTTCCCCAAAGTTCACAGACAGCCCAGCTTGAGAACTAATATAGACTCATTATTCTCTCTTCCCTTTAATAATGTCATAATCATGCTACCATTTATTTAGCATCTTTCACTTGTCAGGTCCTTTCCGTGCATAATCTCACTTAATCCCCATGATGGTAGTCTATAATAGTCCTCATGATAGTCTTAGTGGCTTATCACACTAATGCTTTAGTGAAAATATATTTTCACTTGTGTCCCAGTTCACTCACATTCTTCTAGGGTGGCCTTCCACAATATGATTCAGGGATCCAGGCTTCTTCCATCTAGTGACTCGGTCCTTCCCCAGGACTTTCAAAAGCTCCACTGGACCCTCTCCATTCACTGGGAGACCAGAAAAGAATATAACGGGTTGAACTGTGTTCTCCAACAAGACATATTTAAGTCCTAACCCCTGTTAGCTGTAAAGGTGACCTTATTTGGAAATAGGGTCTTTGCAGATACAATGAAGATGTAAGGTAAGAGGAGGTCATACTGGAAAAAGGTAGGTCCTAAATCCAATGAGTGGTGTCTTTGTAAGGAGAGAAAGATTTGGAGATCCAGTGGAGATCCAGGGAAGAAGGCCATGTCATGGCTGAGCCAGAGATTGGAGTGATACCTATAAGCCAAGAGTTGCTGGCAACCACCAGAAGTTAGGAGAGAGGCATGGAGCAGATTCTTCCACAGAATCTCCAGAACGAACCAGCCCTACTGACACCTTGGTTTCAAACTTCTAGCCTCTACTTTGTTAAAGTAGAGGTTATCTACTTCGTAGTATACTTTAGAGCAGCCCTAGGAAACTAATACAAAGGATTATCCACCGTGGATTCCTCCAGCATTTTAAAGATGTCGTTTCATTGCCTTCTTGCTGTTTCCAATGAATAACTGTGCACGGTGTTTTTCTTTGACTGCCTTTAAGATTTTCTTTTTATCACTGGTTTTAAGCAATTGGATTATGATGTGCCTTAAAGTGGTTTTCTTTATGTTTCTTCTGCTTGGGGTTTATTGAGCTTCTTGGATGTGTGGATTTATGGTTTTCATCAAAACCATAAATCACGTCCATTTATGGACTGCTTAAGGTTGTCCCACAGTTCATGGAGGCTTTGTTTATTTTTAATTTTTTTTTCTCTGTGTTTAGTTTTGAATAGTTTCTATTGCTATGTCTTCAATTCAACTAATATTTTCTTCTGAGAGCTCCTCTAATCTGCCATTAACACCACTCAATGTATTTCTCATCTCAATATTGTACTTTTCATCTCTAGATGTTAGATTTTGGTATTTTTTAATACTTTCCCTATATTTACTTAATATGTTCAATTTTTCCTGAAGCTTCTTGAGCATGTAGAATACAGTCCATAACTATTTTAATGCCCTTGTCTGCTAATTCTGTGATCTCTGTTACTTCTGAGTCAGTTTTTATGTATTAATTTTTTCCTTTTGAGTTGTAGTTTTCTGCTTCTTTGCAAGCCTGGAAATTTCTGATTGGGTGACATGCATTGCTAGTGCTGTGATTTTATTGGCTGCATTTCTATAAATTTTTTTGAGTTTTGTTCTAGGGTATATTAGCACCATTTTTTCAATAGCATTGGCTCACTTTATATCTCTGTGTCACGTTGTAATTCTCACAATATTTCTAATGTTTTCATTATTATCATATTTGTTACGGTGATCTGTGATCAGTGATCTTTGATGTTACTGCTTTGGCTCATTAAAGGCTCAGATGATGGTTAGTATTTTTAAGCAATAAAGTATTTTTAAATTAAGGGGTATACATTGTTTTTTAAACAATGCTGTTACATACTCAATAGACTACAGTATAGTATAAACATAACTTTTATATGCAATGGGAAGCCAAAAAATTTGTGTGACTTGCTTAATTGTAATATTCACTTTACTGTCATGGTCTGGAACTGAACCTGAAATATTTCCAAGATATGCCTGTACATGCCCTGATTAATATTCAGCATAATACTTGGTGGGGATGTTCTGTAGATATCTGGAGCCTTCTCTGTATGCAGCTTTCTCTTTTCCTGTATTCTGCCCTGCAATCTCTAGCCACTTTAGCTTTTGCAGACACCTAGCTCTGTCACCTCAGCTAAGAGAGAAAGCTGAACTCTGCCTGAATTTTTCTTCCTATGCTGTGTCTGGGAAACTTCCCCCAGGCAGAAAACTGGGGCAATCATAGGGCTCAACCTCTTTTTTTTTTCCTCCCTGTCTCTTAGGGATTGCTGGCCTTTATTGCTGTATGTCCACTGTCTTGAATAATGCTGGTTTGTATATTTTGCCCAGTTTTTAGTTGGTTCAAGTAAGAAGTTAATCTGGTCCTGTTCCTCCGCTTTGACTGGAACACTGTGGTGGATTAAGCAGGGTCAGAAATTCTTTGACACACTTCGCATTGAGAAGTATGGTTTACGTCTACTCTCCTTAAAACCAGGCAGGCTTTGTGACTATTTGGCCAATAGAAAACAGCAGAGGTAGTGCTATATTAGTTTCTGGGCCCAGACTTTAAGAGATTGGCAGCTCCCTCTCCTGTTTCTTAGAACACTTGCTCTTGGAATCCCATGGTACAAGGAAACCCACCACCTCATAGAAGAGCTTATGGGGAAAGAAACATGGGCACCAACTTGTCAGTCATACGAGGGAGTGATCGTGGAAGCATATCCTCTAACCCCAGTCAGGCTGTCCTAGCAGATGCCATATGGAGAAGAGATAAGCTGTCCCTTAGCCCTGCCCACATTGCAGATTCATGATCGCTATTATTTCATGTTGCTGTGTTTTGGCGACTTTTGTTTTCTTTTGCTTTGTTATTTTATTTTTATTTATTTATTTATTAAAATTTTTATTGAAGTATAGTTGATTTGCAATATTGTGTTAATTTCTTCTGTACAGCAAAGTGACATATATATATGTATATACATATATATGTGTGTGTGTATATATATATACACACATACATATATGTGTATATATATATTCTTTTCCATTATGATTTGTCACAGGATACTGAATATATAATATATCCCCTGTGCCATACAGTAGGACCTTGTTGCTTATCCATCCTGTAGATAATAGTTTGCCTCTGCTAATCCCAAACTCCCAATCCTTCCCTCCCCCATCCGCCTCCCCCTTGGCAACCACAAGTCTGTTCTCTATGTCTGTGAGTCTCTTTTTGTTTCGTAGATATGTTGATTTGTATCATATTTTAAATTCCACATATAAGTGATATCACATGGTATTTGTCTTTCTCTGACTTACTTCACTTAGTACGATAATCTCTAGGTCCATCCATGTTGCTGCAAATGGCATGATTTCATTCTTTTTGATGGCTAAAGAGTATTCCATTGTCTATATGTACCACATCTTCTTTATCTATTCGTCTGTCGATGGACATTGAGGTTGTTTCCATGTCTTGGCTATTGTAAATAGTGCTGCTATGAACATAGGGTTGGGGTTGTTTTTTACACAGTATTAGACACATGGAACAGCCACTCTTAACATGTGAGAGCTCGTCATTTGGCCCACTCATGGAAACGGGGCTGGGCATGGATTTGCTGAGCAGGTGTTGTTATCTCCCCACATTTATGAAGTAGGGTTATGTCCTTATTGAACACTCTGGAGAACTAAGACTTAGGTTCAATATTGTGTCCAAAGTCACAGCAAGTAAGTGGAAGTGTCAGGATTTTGACTCTGGATTTTTTGACCCCTAAACCTGAACTCTTTCCTGCATCCCTTTCATCCATCTGAGCAGCTAGATCCTGGCCAATTCCTGTCCTTCCTTGCACATTCATAAATTACTTTTCTTTGCTTGAATAGCCCTTGTCTCCTGGAGAAGCTTTGACCAATCAGTGGAACCGAGCTGTTCACAAGATTGGGGCTGATAGAAGAAGACAATGAAGTGAACCCCGAATTGGGATACACATGCTATTGAGAGTCATGGGGGAAAACAAGTCCCCAGATCTAGTGAAAAGAGCCTGAATGTGTCACCAAAATATTAGGGAATTCAAGATCTGGGGTGCAGGGGGGTAAAGTTTGAGGTGGTCCTGGGAAAATGCCCAGAACCAGTGCTGTGACTTGTCTGGGTCAGCTCTGTTTGAAAGCTCAGGGCTGGGGTTAACATTTTATGGGCTGCAAGGGGTCTCACTTGGGCTGGTGGAGATTTGGATAGGAGGCCCTCAGGCTCCAGCCTATTGCCTTTGACTCTGTGATGGTTAGTTTGATGTGTCATCTTGGTATACTATCCAGTTACTCAATCTCACCCTAATCTAGGTGTTGCTGTGAAGGTATCTTGTAGAGGTGGTTAATGTCTATATTTAGTTGACTGTATAGAAAGGAGATTATCCTTGATAATGTGCATGGGCCTCCTCTAATTAGCTGAAGGACCATAAGAGCAAAACTGAGGAATGAGAAATTTTGCCTCAAGACTGTAGCATCAGTTCCTGCTTGAAAATCTCTAGCCTTCTAGCCTGCCCTGTGGATTTCAGGCTTGCCAGTCCCCACAACTGTGTAAGCCAGTTTCTTGAAATAAATGTTTATATGCACACATATGCACATATCCTACTGGTTCTGTTTCTCTGGAGAACCCTGACCAATACAGACTCTGCGAGTGATACACCGAACACAGACTTGAGTTCTTTGCTAAAACATCTGAGAATACAACCATTAGCATTGGGATTTAGTCTCAAATATTAAGAGAGGACCAGGATCTACCACCATCTTGACCTGATCTTGGTGGCATCAATTACAGCCTTGAAAGAGAAGAGCATGTATTCCCAGGGTCTAATCTCCATAGCTCAGCAAATCAATGTCTGCTTATCTTGGAAAGCTGACTTACTGTCCTGGAAATCCAGGAGCTCTCAGGTGGCAGAGTGGCCTCTCATATCAAACACCCTTAAACCGGGGGCTTAAGTGGTGTGGGGATCAGAGCTGCCTTAAGGAATTTCTCTGACAGGAAATTATCTGCATTGCATGCCAGGGCTAGCCAATGCTCACTGGAAGGCAGCGATTTAAATTCTACACACACACCAGTGGCCTCTGCATTAACTGCAATGCCTGTGTTAAACGGAGAGAAAGAGGTAAAAAAAAAGAAAGAAAGAGAGATCTACAGCCAGTGTCATTATGAGCAGCTCAATGAAGACATCTGCTCCATGCCCAGTGGCGGTCAGAGCCGTGATAAGACACAGGACTGTGTGAAGGGGATAGAGAACGAGATGCGGAAATATTATTATGCCATTCTATAAATCGGTGGTCCATCCTCACTTTGAATACAGCAGCCAAGACCAGCTGTCTTATCTCAACGAGGATATAAATGAGAGGGCGAAAGGCCAGCGAAGGGCAGTGGAGCTGATTAGAGGCATCAGGATTGAGATGGGAGCAGAGGCAAGAGGATGGATCTCACTGGCAGAGAGAATGCGGATGATTAGAGCTGTATATTACAGAGATGTGTGGAGCGGTGAGAGACCAAGGTAGAGGCAAATGAAGTAATGAAGGGCTCCCCAAAGCCCAAGTGGGTGTTCCTGTTTATCCTGCCTCATGAAATTAAATGGCAACAGATTTGAGATGGACGAAATGACATCTCTCTCAATGCATAAGGTGCCTGGTTTTCAACTGAGTGTATAGGAGGCCACCTGGCACGTTGAGGAGAGTGCTAGGGAGTTTAGCCTGGGAGTGAGGAAGCATGTCTCTTATGAGGTGGATGTGTTTGGCCCTGTTGCTTCTCTTATCTGAGCCCTAGGTTCTGCATCTGTAGCATGGGGGAGATGGGACCCCATTTCATCAGGCCCTTCCAATTCTGAAGATCCTTGATTCTCTGCAGCTACCTGGTATGAGCTCAGGGAAACCCAGTGAAGAGGCTGTGTGTCGCTTCCTTCCTTCTTCCACGCCCCCTACTGGGAAAGGATGGGAATAGTCAGGCTGGGAAATAGGTGGCCGGATGGCAGAGGCTTCCCAGGGGGTCTTCGTAGCATTTGATTGCAGACATTTGGAACGCTAATGAGATGGAGTATATTTCAAGATATAAAGTCTCCTTAAGATAAATGAAAGCTTCTTTTTTTTTTCCCAGAGTAATCCCAATCATACTTAGCAGCTTTTTGACTTAAGTAAACTACCAAATTACTTATCTTCCCTAAACCTCAGTTTCTTTCTCTTTAAAATGGGAGTAATATGATCACCTTCCCAGGAGATAACACATTCAAGTCACATAGCCACACAGGCAGTGTTTCGTAAATGAAAGCTATTATTAAAGCTGTTATTGAAAAGATTGGCACCAAACCATCAGTAATTTGACAAATCACACTGGTAATTAGTGGCAGATTAGGGATTGAAACACTGGTCCATCATCAAGGGAAGTATGTGTTTTTCCCACTGGATCACATTGCTTTTAGTTGAGGCATAAGCTGCTCACACAGTCCCAGGCAGGGTTTGATTACTGCCACATGTCTGAGATAGATAAGAAGCACCGTGAGAGGTTAGGGAAGGGGAAAGCTGACTAAAGTAGGCTGAGGTGATCCTGGAAAGCTTCCTGGAGGATGGGTCATTTGAACTGGATCTCAGTGAAGTTGAAAGCTAAAGTGGAGAACAAGGGGCATTCACAGCAGGAGAAACTGAGCAATTCACAGAGGCCAGCTCGAGCCTGGGAAACACACATGCCTTATTGAAGTGGAGAGTTGCAATAGGGCAATGGTGATGTTGACTATGGAAGATGGCAGATTACAAAGGGCTTTGGAGGACGGGCTCAATTAGAACATTTTCCTAAGGCAAGTGAGGAGCCATCAAGGCGTTGTGAATTAGAATGGGCATAATCTTCTCAAAAACCACAAAAGTGTGTCTGAGGAGATTCATCCAGCCACTGTCTTCAGGGTGGAGGGAAGAGATTGGACCCAGGGCTGTCAGAGAGTCAGGGCCAGCCGCTCCCCGGCAGGAAGTTCTGAGTGTCAGAATAAGGATGGTGGCGGTGGGCACCAAGGCAGGCACGGGGGCATTTTGGCATAAATGATCGAAGAGCAGCAAAACCAAACAGCTGCTGCGGGCTCGCTTTGTGCTGGCCTCTCTTCCGGGCACCCGGGGGATCTTCACAACATCACTGAGGGGCCCTAGGATGCTGTCCACTTTGGAGCAGACAAGACCTGCTCCAGCACTTAATACATGAGCGACTGGGCCAGTCTCCACCTTAAACCTCAGTTTTCTTATCTTTTAAATGGGCTAATATTATGTATCCTATAATATTGTTTTGAGGGTTAAAGATAATGTATAAAAAGCACCTAATAGCGGAAGCCTGTCTTGTAGAAGACACATGCAAAATGAATGCTATTGTTATCATGTTTATTTTTAAAGGACGGCTGAAAGGAATTTTTGGCCTGGATGTGAGGGGTAGCATGAGACTTAAAGGGCCCAAGGTAACTCTAGAGTTCCATTGTCAGAGCCTGAGAAAATGCTGCTTCCACTAATAGAAGTAAAGAAATTGGTTTTGAGGGAAATGTGATAAGCTTGGTTTGATCTTTGAGATGATGGCCAGGCACCCAAGCAGAAGAGTTTGACAGGCCATTGGAGGCATAAAATCAGATCTTGGGCAAGACACCAACATTCTAGAAGAAAATTGAGCTATTTACAAGTATCTAAATATCTTGCCCACATAATGACAAACATCCAGAGTTTTGGAACCCTTTTGACACGGATTTAAATTTCGACTTTGTATCTCAATACTTGATGGTGTCGACTTGTAGACAAAGACCTCTTGTTTTTCTCTGGATTGTGAATCCAATTTTTTTGGCCAAGATCCACGTGCCCCAAATCACAATTGGTTTCTTCGCCCTTTGGCAGGAAATTACAAAAGGGTTAAACAAGAAGTTTACTTCAGTTTTAGCTCTAGGCTCTTAATTTCTAAATTATTCACACCTCAACAAATCTTACTTCAATACATTTTGGAAACTGCAGTATCATTTTAGTGATTACCTTTAAATTGGGGATAATATGCTGACAGGCATTAACATAATGTCAAAATATTTTCTTACAATTATTTCTTAACCTCCATCAAATCACTCTTTCCCTGCAAACCTTTTTAATAGACTATGGACAACACACCAGAACTCCAAGCTGTGGAAAGGAAAAGTGATTACCAAGAGCACTTACCAGAAATGATCAAGGCTAGTAAAAAACAGTGGAGCAGAGCTGCGTGTTCTCACATTTCCCTGTCCAGGAGCAGACATGAGGAGACGCATTCTGAAGCAGCTCTAGGGATGTTTGGGTTAGAGCATGGCTGGTAGGAATCTCGTTCCCATTGTCACATCTGTTGCCATTACCCAAATGGAGCATGCATTCTGGTGAAAAATGAAAACAGCTTGGCAGGCCAAAAATAGTAGCTCAGCCCCACTTGGAGAGACTTAGGGACCAGACAGCGCCTGCTAGAAGCAGAAGTGGAAATAATAGGATGTAAAGCAGGAGAGTCTTAAGGGTTTTCAAAATATTTTCACTTATACTATCTACTTTGGGAATCCTAGCCACTTAGGGAAAGCTTGCAAGGTCAGTATGGATTGTCCTCAATTTTATGGCAACTCAGACATTTTAGGCTACTTGCCTCCAATAATAACGGTGACAATGAAGCAGGAGAGTGGATCCGTTTGGCTTTAGAGTCAGGCAGGGATGAGTTCAAACACAGCCTGCTTTCACCATTTATGCGAACTCTTGGCTGTGAAAATAATCTCCTAGGGCTTCAGTGTCCTCATTAGTAACTTGAAGATGATAGCAGTGCATTCCTCATAGAGTGAAATTGACACAATGTTCTCAATATTTGGTAGCCAGTGAGTATTATGATTAGGAGAATAGTAGAATATGATAAACCTAGAACTAGAACTTGAGCATGCTGAGTCCTGCTTTTCCCATTATATCTACACAAGGGCAGGGGGTGGAGAGGTTAGACAAAGCAAGGCGGGGCAGGGTGGGGTGGAGGGAAAGCAAGTGGGGAAGGTTTCGTCACTGATGCTCTCTGAGCCCCACCCCTAATCCTCCAGACTCACAACCACCAGGCTGAGATGCCGGTGCCCTGTGTGATCTTCATGGGTTCTATGTACAAATTTCCTCCCCATACTAAGCCCCCCTGAGCTGAAACAAAACATTTTGTCCCCAGGGCTTGCCTTCATCCGAGGGGAAATTATTTAATTTAAAATGTTAGTGCTAGAAAATTCTGGTGTTCAAGGAAAAGAGCCTTTCAGAATACAGAAGAGGAGCTCGAAGAAAATGAGCCATAAAATGCTGACTGCATTTCCCAGGTCCCACGGCAGCTGGCACTTGGCTGGTGTTAGCCCATGGGAGGCTCTGGGAGGAAGGAAGAGGCCAAGGTATTTCTTCTCTTCTCTCTCTACCTCTGGTGGCCTTTCTAACAGTGACTCCAGCTCCCAATGAATAGTCCCACTGCTGTTCCAGCTTCTACCTGGTGACCGCAGCTGCTGGGTTCCATGTTTGTCCCCTCAGCCTTGGGGTGGCAGTGATTTCCTGCTGTCCAATCTCTGTGCTGCCTCATGGTCTCCAGCTGGCTTTTAAGCTCTTCTATCATGAAGTGTGTGATCAATTCTAGTTGCTCTTTTCCTGGTCAGATCCAGACTGATACCCCCTCTTAGTGCCTAGTACTTTGCCTGCTTTCTACAAATACCATACATGTTTGTAGAATGGAGTAGAGCTTGGTGATATCACTAGACCCAAATAGCCACTTATGTAGTTGTTCAGACACAGCCATAGAGAGGTCTACAGAAGTTCAGGAAGAGAATTTCAGAATGGTAATGAAAATTAAGGAATTCAAATGCTGGGTGAGGCTTATGGCAAGTTGTAAGGAGAGTAGGAATAGAGGGCCAGGAAATGGGACTTAGGTCATTAGTGACACCCTAATGCACTCTATGACAGAGCTAGTAATTATACTTCCTAACACTGTAACCATTTGTTCAAAGAATCAGCCGAGGAATTAGAGTGCTTGAAATGATTCACTTGAGCCTAAAGCATGGGAATCTCATTTTATAGAAATATTTCCATGTGGGATAGTTTATTGCTTATAAAATCCATCAGAAACAAAGCAGAGGTCAAGGCAAGGTATATTAATATTTAAGGGAATTTCATGACATTTTCTTTCTACCTTTGGTGGCTCTCTGGCTGCCAAGATCTTCCATTTCAGATCCTCCAAGTTTTCAGGTTCTACGGCCATGCTTCAGTGTGTTTGGATGCACCAGATCCTCTAGAAATTAGTTTCACCCATCCAGAAAACTAACCAGGGTTAAGAAGATCCTGATGGGAAGGCAATAGGGAGTGGTGGGTTCAAGACAACTTAAGGGATGCAAGGAGTGGGTTAATGTGTAAGTCTTGCCATTTATTAGCTCTGTGATGCTCAGCAAGGGACCTAAATTCTGTGAGCCATCCTCAGTGTCCTCTTCTGCAAAATGGGAATAATAGTGTTTGATCTGTAGTAATTATGAAAAGTAAATTTATAAAGTGCCACCAACACAGAGTAGAGATGCAATAAATGTTAGTTGCTCGCATCACCACTATACTCGTTCCGATCAACCTGCTGAATATTCAGAATAAACAGACTCAACTTATCCCCCTCTTCAGGTTGCCTGGTTACACAGAGTCAGTATCTTGAGGGTCAGAGTTTCCCAAACTATGTTCCATGAACCACTAGCCTCCCTGACACTGTAATTAGTCGTCTTCAAACATAAAGGTGATAAAATTTGCAGCATCCTTGTATTTTCTTGACCATGAACTCTTGTTGTGCAGAATAACCACATTCCCCAGAATACACTTTGCTAAACACTTAAGCAGTGGTCTAAATAGAGCATTTTGGGCACAGACATATCTGGGCTGTCATCCCAGCCCACTATTTATAGTTGCATGACGTGGGGCAAGTTTATTACTGATTTTGAGCTTGATTTCCCAATCTGTAAATTGTGATAATCATAGCATCTACTCTGTGGTTGTTCCTGTGAAGGTTTAATAAGATACTTTAAGTGAAGGACTTAACCTAGTATCTGGCACTTGTTCAACAGATGGTAGTTATTAAGGTCCTAGGAGTTTCTTAAGGCCTTGAGAAGTAAGTAGAAATAAACATCATGGGCACTGAATTTGGAGTCAGAGGCAGGAGGAAGTAAGTTCTGGGGATGGTGGGGTTTGGAAAATGGAGGCGTGGCTTCTCCAGGGATGAGTTGTGGACTGGTCCCTGCCCATGGGCAGCCTGGGCCCTCGCCCATCTCCCCACCTGCCTGCCTGCCTACGGAGCCAGTTTTCATTTCCTGCTCAAACTCCATGTTCAGTTGCTCTGTGGCAGACCTAAAGGCCCACTCTCCAGCATGCAGGCCTTCTCTTTCTCATGTTCCATGTTCCAGCGGGCAGGCTGAGAGCTCCATACCTTTCCCCGGACTGTGTGATCAGGGCTTCCTCTGCAGAACCAGCTTTCCCCCAAATGGGCCCCAGGGTCTGAATTGCGCCAGGGAGGGAGCCATCAAGGGAGTCTTACAGATCTTCTAAGCCAAAGTATCTCACAGCTGCATCTGAAGTGATTCAAACTAAAACTGTTCTTTGATCCTCATCTGAGTTCTTGAATCTGTTCCTTTATTAATTCCCAATCAAGAAGGGAGAAGTGGTGAGGTTAATTGGTATTAACGGGCCTCCAATAATATCTCTTTTGAAGACCAAGACACTCTGGATCTGCAAACTGCATTTCCTTGTGGGCAGTCAGGAGCATTACACTTCTAAAACTCTTGATTTTGAAAATCAGAGGTCTGGAGTATATTTGCTGGATTTCATATAATTCTGGGCCTCTCCATGCAAGGGCCCTGTTTACCTGTCTTGCCTATGGAGAACCACTGCATTCTAAACTTGAGTCCCTCCCCCCAGGGGCCTCATTTTACCCATGATGCCATAAGTTCTGCCCCAGGGCCAAATCTCACCTTGTCCATTACCCAAGCTCAGGACAGTGGCTGGACATCTAAGGCCATGGGTGTTGTTTCCAGGTCTTTTAATTATGGGGCCATGAGTGGATTTGGAAACTTTTAGTTTACACTGAATGATTTTAGCCTCTGGTCAAAATTGCACTGGCCAGTCTGCATGACTGATATTTTTGTTCCTCCCTGAAAGAAGCTAATTCTGTTGATTTTTCACTGAGGCAGATCCAACCTTATCACTCCTCCTTCTTTCCCTCTGTGAGGACAGGCCAGTGAGAGACTATAAGCCCAAGGAGAAGAGATAAGAAGTCAGCATTTAGATTCTGACAAGGACTCCTCAGGCTCAGGGGAAAGGGGGGACCCAGGAATGGTTTAAATGCATCCTCATGATGTTTATGCTTCTTGCCACCTTGTGGGGTCCAATGTGTTGGCTTCTGCTGATGAGAGGTGCTTGAGTGGAAGGCAGTATGGAGGCCGGGAAGCAGGGGTCAGATGAGGGAGGCTGAGCTGGTGGACAGCAGAGCCAAGGTGAAGGACACCTTGGTAATTATAAGGCCTTTCCAGAGAGATGGGTTATCTAGGCTTGAGGGTGATTTCCCAGCTGGGCTGATACCTTGTTTTATCCATCAAAGGGGCCATGGAAAGAATGAGCATGCAGCAGCAGAGGTAAACTTGAAAGGTAAAAACAATCGAGGACCCAAAGAGGTGAATGAAATTGATTAATAAAACACTTTACCACTGTTCTGGACCTATGAGACTGGCGCCTATTGTTTCCTGGAAATACAGATGATTTATAAAAGACCATGTTGTTCTTATATGAAGGCTATTTCCTGATCAATAGGTAAGAAGAAAAGAGTACTCATGGTAGGACCTGGATAAAAGTCACAAAATCTAGGCTTGTTCCAAGCCAGGTATTTACTGGTATTTCCTTGGTCTCCTTGAGACTGACCAGGGTTGAGATGCAAAGCCAGGAATAGGACAAGCCTCCTTATCCAGCCTTGTTTCTGAAGAAGAGCCAACATGAGCCAATGTCATCACTGTTTCCTGTTAGAGCCTGGGTGTCCATAGCCCCTGATGGTGGAGGGCTGGTGTTTGGAGCACACTCTTATGGCCTAGATGGTGTAGATACAGGCAGCATTGTGGTAGGAAAAAAGCATAATAATAAGACCATCAATAATAAGGTGGAGGGAGCATTACCAGCCAGTGGCCTGGAAACTCAAGAAATTTAAGGAACGTCCTGGCCCAATGATCTGTAACTGCTCCAAGTGTTAAGGCTGATGAAAGGCAGTCAGCCACCAGGGAGAGATGGCCCAGAATAGCACCTAAAATGGGAGGTAAAGATGGAGAAAGCACAGTTATTTTGAAGTCACAAAATTAAAACCTGAAACAACAGTTCATTGAGTGGCCATGTATCTGTGTGTTACAGTCAAATACTCTACATTGATAGCCAGCTAGCAGAGCAGCCTGTTTGAGGTCAGAAGTGGGCCACAGTGAAGGCACATTCCTCTAGACTGTATTGGCAATGAATAATATCAGACCCGTGGCTTCAAGACAACTAGAAATCATACTGGAATGTGAATCACAATCATCATAATAGGCGCTATTTACTGAGCACTTACTCACGGGGTGCCAGGTATTTATTGTGTGCTTGTGCTAATCTTTAAGCAATTATGGAAGGTGGTCATTTTAGCATAGCCTCAAGAGAGCTTCCTTGTTTTCCCGGAAACAGCAGCAGCACTGTGTTTTTGATTTTTTTTTTGCGGTACGCGGGCCTCTCACTGTTGTGGCCTCTCACTGTTGTGGCCTCTCCCGCTGCGGAGCACAGGCTCCGGACGTGCAAGCTCAGCGGCTATGGCTCACGGGCCCAGCCGCTCCGCGGCATGTGGGATCTTCCCGGACTGGGGCACGAACCCATGTCCCCTGCATCAGCAGGCGGACTCCCAACCACTGCGCCACCAGGGAAGCCCAGCACTGTGTTTTGAACCCAGATTGATTTGGCCTCATAGCCTGAGTTTGCGCTCTGGCTCTGGCTCATTTTATCTCTACAAGCCAGTCTGTTAGTACAGCGGAAGATGATGACATCTGCTTTCTGGAGAGAGTGTGATTGGAGGTGTGATTGTGGCAATACAAGATGGAATTGATATTTCATAAATAAAGTGATACCTGTCAGATCCTGCAGCCCCCTTAGCCCTTCCCGGTTGTGACTTACTAAGACTTGTGACTCTCAGAATCAGCCCCTCAAGTTGCCACCTTGCTCTTGACTGGAGAAAAAATATAACCTGCCTCCTTCCATCTGTAAGTCAGGTCTTGAATTCAATTGGCTGCTAGAAGACCCAGGTTTCCTCATGTCTATAGTGGGTCCTGGGTGCCCACATACTTGGTGAGGGACATCCGCCCCTGCATTCTCATCCATTTTACATAACAATCTTCTCTGTTTTACTTTATTATTCCCTGTGGGTCTAGAAAGTTGCCGGAATCCCAACTGAATCCTGTTCAAACCTGCCACACTCCCGGTGGGAGCTTTGCAGTGAACACAATGATGGCCCAAACCATGCTGCTACTGTCCATGTATGGAGGCTACCCTCTGCCCCCTGGACTCCTGTGCAGGTCCCACCCTGGATTTTGAAATCTGGCATAGTTTTTTACTATCTGTGAAACCTGCAAAACTATGCAAGTTAATTTATCCAAGTCTCAGTCACCTCATCTGTGAAATGGAGATAAAGTAGTACTTTCCACCAGAATTTATCGAGTATCTATTGTGTGCCACATGCTGTCTTTTGTACATTATTACATTTCAACCTTCCAAGAACCCTACATTCCAGCTCCTTTTCTACTTCTTGGCTGAAGTAGGATTCTTCTATTCTGATGCTTTTTCTGATCAAAGGGAAAGTGTACTGTGTTCTTTGGTTACTGTGTTTTGAATTATCCAACTGCCATTACAAAGACTACCCAATGTAGTTGGGTTATTTTCTCTGGTTGCTCTCTTCCCCAGTCCCAGATCCCTCTCTCTTTTCACCAGTCATGTTGAGCTGCCAGGGCACCTCACAACCATGATGTACAGTGAGCAAATCACAGCAGTCCTTATGTGCTAAGCTAAGGGGATGAGATGTTACCCAGTAAACAGTGATGACCATGAGTGATATTTTGAAGGATGGTGGATCAGTCATGAAGAGTGACTTACACAGTGAGATGTAGGTCCTGCCAGGGGGTGCACTTGTCATTAGCAGTGCTTCTGCCTTAGCTGCCCTAGATTATAGCACAGGAGCAATGACAAGCTTGCACACCTCCAGTGAGTCCCCAAGTGTGAGCCAGTAAAGGAATTTAAATCATATGATAAGTAGGAATCAAAATGTGCTCTCAAATAGCTGCTCTACGATACACTAGGACAGAGTTTATAATTCTGTGCTGTTGACAAAATATTCTGGTACTTGATCAGCTTAATAAAACAGTGCAGTCTATTGCTATTGCTCTACCACTAAAGCACAAGACTCCTCAGAACTTATGCAGAGAATAAAAATAAGTGTTCATGCCTGAGAGTGAAAGAAAACATCCAGGGGTCATTCACTGGCATGGAAGATGCATTCCTCTCCAATATACTGACGCAAACCAACGTGGATGGCTTCTTTCCAAGGGTTGAAGGGTCCTAGTATGTTATTCAAGTCCTGGATGGGGAGGGGAGCCAGACTTATTACTGCATTTTTTTAAAAACCACGTGCTTTTGCGGAAAGCTCAGGAAACTTGCCTTATTCTTGCTTTATCAGAGGGCAAATAGAAGCTTGGAAGGGGAAAGAGACTTGCCCAATTCAGTGCCTTGGGCAAGACTGAAAACCAATGCCCTTTGTAAATGCATTTTATTTTATTTTTTTAAACATTTTGTTTGGAAATATTTCAAACTTAATTAAAAGTAGAGAGACTAGTACAGTGAACCTTTATGTACTCAGCAGCAATTATCAGGATTTTTTGCCAATCTTTTTTTTTTTCCTCAGGATAATTTGAAGCAAATATCAAAGACCACATCATTTTGCCTACAGTATTTCTTAGGTCAATGCACTGTGAAAGATGCCTTTATATGACACTTTTGTCCTTCAATAAAGGGAACAATGAAGTGGTGCCTGTATTTTTTTTTTCACTTAGTATGCGTATCTCTTATTTAATTGAACCTAACATAATTCAGTACACATTGGTTGGATCTCTACTATGGCCAGGAACTGTGGATAATTAGGAAATAAATATCAGCAATTTACTATCTCTGTCCTCAACCCTATAGTTAAAAGCTAGGAAAATATATGGATAAGGTTTCGGGAACAGTCTTTCAAGTCCAACAGGCAGTGGGATTGTTGTCATTTAGCTTGACTGCTCCAAGCCTCATATTTGTCAGGTCTAAGATGAGGCTATGTATCAGTTATCCATTGCCACAATAATGCTATATAGCAAACCACCCTGAACTCAGAAGTTTAAAACAGTAAGCATTTGTCATGATCATGAGTTTGCCATTCAGGAATTTAGGTTAGACTTGGTCAGACAATTCTTCTGTTCTTCTCTGGTTTTACTGACATATACGGGGATCCGCTGGCTGCGGGCTTATCGAGGGAGGTCTCAGCTGGAACTACTGTGACAAATCAGCTCTTGTCCAACCATGGCTCAGGCATAGGTCAGAGGAGCCAGGGAGTGAACAGAAATACAAAAAGCCTTTTTCAAGCCTCTCCCTGGATCCCATTTGCTAACATTCCATTGGTCATAACCAATTGCATGGATGAACCCACAGTCAAGCAGGGAGATGACGCTCTGTCCACAGTGGGAGGGACAGGGCTGCAAAGTTGCAAGGCAAATGGTGAGGATACGGGTGGGGAATAGGGGTCATTAATGTAATCAAATACATCCTAGGATTCTTACAGGACTTGCTGAAGAGGGTCACTATTGGGATTAAATCAAATAGCGTTCTTAGAGAGCTTAGCATAGTGACTGGCAAATTGTAAGTACTCAGTAGGAGTCAGCTATTAATTAGTGTCATTATAATTATTGTCTTTATTATTATTGTTAACATCTCCAGGTAAAGGGAAAAACAAAGTTCTGTAAGAACGTATTGGGTTGGCCAAAAAGTTCGTTTGGGCTTTTCCATACCATCTTACCAAAAACCCGAATGAACTTCTTGGCCAACCCAATAGACAAGGGAGACTCATTCTGACCTGGGCTGAGGAGGAAAATGGGTGCTTGGAACAGCATGAGAATAGACTTTGAGGGATGGCAGTTTGAGTCTGGAACAAAACAAGAAACAAACGCAAAAATTATAGACATTCCTTCAGAAGGAATGATTGACTTATAATCTTGTTTAAAATCCCTTCCAGGAGAATTATTCTTCTGGATAAGACAATAGCATCATTCCCCCCGCCCCGTCCCCCCCAACACGCAATGGAGCCTAAGGCTGCTCATTGACCCTTTACGGTTCTTGGTAGCAATGATGTGAGGTAGGGCAGTGGGGACCAGTCTGGACCATGTGACAATGCTGGCCTCTGGGGCCAGGCTCTCAGCAGCTCCAACAGGGGGAATGAACTCTCCAGGGTGACTTCCACAGAGCAGGCACTAAGGGGTTAGGCCTGTACGAGCAGATGCTGAAAGAGAAAGAGTGATAAGGTTCTGGAAAAATGACCATCTTAGACTGGATTTGTCCAAATGCAGGCCCTGAGGTTTGAGTGAATGATTTATTTATTATGTGATCCCAGGAGACACTGTTAAGAGAGGTGAGGCTGGAAAGGGAAGGGAGTTAGTGAATAGAATACAGCAGTGGGCACCTGGGGCTCAGTCCCAGTGGGGAGACAGCATGGAGTACGCCCCAAACTTGTCTCACCCAGATATGGAGGGAGCAGGGGTCGTTATCCTCCTCCAGTCCATCAGTGAGTGGTTGTCGGATGCTCTCTGGCACATTGATCTTGCCCCTCACCCGGGTCAAGCATATTCCAGTGGCTGGAGGCAAGAGTAACAGGCGTGGGGAGTATGATGCTTTTGTGTGAGCTTGGGGACCTTGGTGTGGAGGGGATATGGATGAGGCACCAACAGCCAGTCCATCCCCATCTGCAGACAGGATTTCAGTGGTGCTGTAAACCAGACCTCTGCATGGACTGGCCTCCCTTTCTGCACCATTTTCTGTAAGTTCTCTTTCATATTTCAAAGATATAAAATATGGTATGGGAGAATTGTGTAGATCTCCCCTCTACTTACTTTTTAAAAAAAAAATGGCTGCTAAACCTTTCCTGTCATCTGGAGCAGCGAATGAGGGAGGGGGTTGTAAGCCCAGACAGGGGGAGGTGTGAACATGACAGCAAACTCTAAGGGCTTATTCCCCCCCCCCGACACACTGAAGTTTTTGATTATGACTGAAAGGCATAACTAGGTGTGAAGAGTAAGTGGAAACTGTTAAAAAATAATCAGTCCTCTTTAAATAGACTCCCGTTCTTGTGATCTCCATTTTTATTGTTTTTAGATTTACTCTAGGACATGAATCATTAGAATTATATCAAGTGGATCAATCTATTTATTTACAAAATATTTAGAGCAGTGAGTGTGCAAGGAGGGGAGGGGAGCAGGGCCAGAAAGGCATGTGAGCTTTTTCCAATGAGACTCTCTCAGCTCTAATCAAATAGATTGTTTTTGTTGAAAAACAAGCAAGAAAAAAAATCCTACAGAGATGATTGTATATTAAAACAAGGGAATTGTTTGTAGGGGTAACGGAGGTATAAAGCATGAATCATCATGCTTTATCATCATATGAAAAGTATGAGAAATGTTAAGAAGCCTAGACTAAAAATAGTCTCTTTGTCATCTTTTTTCTGTTTTTTCTTTCCTTTGTCCCAGCTGGGTATTCTCTTCCTAGTGAAAAGATAGAGAGGGTCATCAGTGTGAACACAAGTTGAGAGGCAGTGATGCAGCCATAGGACCAAGAATTCTAGCAATGCTATCAATTCAGCATTTTACAGTGTGTATCACTTCAAAGATGTTAATTTATCGGGTTGTCATAGTCTTGAGGCAGGAAAGCTAGTAAAATCCCTATTTTATTAATGACGCAACTGAGACTTGGATAAGTTGCATGAATATTTCAGAATCACACAGCTAGACAAAGGTAGGGAACCAGGGAAGGGCCAGCAAGAAACATAATAAGGGGACCAGGCAGTATTCATGGCATTGTGTTTATGAGCCACGGATATATATCTACTCTGACTCCTGGAAACCTGATATCTTAGAGTGACCATTCACTGATTAATTATACTCCCATACAATGGGGAAATAACAGGAACAAGACATAATCCTTTTTCTCATGGTTTTCCGATGTCAAGGGTGTGATAGCTCTATGGTGGCCTGCCAGAGTCCATGGACAGGGCAATCTGGAGTCCTGGTCCTGCAGGGTGCGATGGGATAATATTGATCAATTCAATTTTTTAACTTGTTTCATGATGTGATTCATCACATTGTCCCAGAGCAGAGCAAGCAGTTCAGATAATTAACTGGCTCTTGGGTGGGTGGTATATAGGAAGAAGAAATTGGGGTGGTGGATGCTCTGAAGTCCTGGAAGACAGGCAAAATGAAAAGCAAATCTGTCCACTGATAGTAGTAACCCAACTGCCAAGCTGGGATTTTAAGGGAGGTTTATCAAGCCTGGGGAGGGAGAGAAAGAAGTGAGTAAGGCAGGAATGTACTCTTCAGAGGGAAATTACAGGACTGAACCAGTGACTCTAAGCTGGCTTGCACTGGGGTAGGGTCTTGGAGCTCTGGACTTGGACTCAGTAGTAGAGTAGTGATGGGGAAGTGACAGAATTAACACTTGGGGAACAATGTCAAGCTCAATAATTAGCCATAGAACACCATGATTCAGGGCCAATTTTCCATTAGGGAAACCTGGGTCACAATACTAAACAGAATCCAAATGGAGTTGTAACAATGAGAACAAAGTGTCTTTAGCCTTTTCTGTGTCAGTCACCACTTAGTATGGGAGTAGAGAGGAGGGATTGCTATTGTGGGTCACAATCTCTCCTTAGAGCTATGTTTATGATCCCACTTGCTCCTTACAAAAGCCCTGCAAACTAGGATTTAACTCCATTTTCAGTGAGGAAACTAAGGGCCAGAGAGATCATGAAATCACTCTTGGAATACTTCTAATGTTAATGGAAGAGTTGGGATGAGAACCCTCTGTCTAATGACATATATCCCAATATTTCTACTCCATTGTACTGTTTGATAATAAACACAGTGAATTCAAAGGTGGGGTAAGGAGTGGGCCAATTGTGGGGTGATCTGGAAGAAAAAGACGAGGCAATCTAGGTGATATGGGGGGAGGGGAGATGGCCTTTATTGGCAGGGGGTTGGGCCTTATTATCATCACCATCTTCTAAGCAATTAAGCTGCTACAGACCAATGGGCAACAAAACTGCACACATACCTTGGAGCCATTACTAGTGTCACAAAATGCGAAGATGTTGGATGGAGAGTTTGGGTAAATTGAGTAGATGGTCCCATCCCAGTTACAACCACAGGCCCTGGTTGAATTTGAGCATGGCATGAGTGGGTTGGCAGGGCTGACAGAGAGTGTGGAGAATTTCTTACCTAGAGATTCTCCCTTGCCTCCAGAGCTGTACCAATAAAATGTCTTCAATTTATACAACCATATAAAGTGCTACGTTATTCCCATTTTGCAGATGATGGTCGTCACAGAAATAGGTGCCCAATAAGTGGAAAACAACTTGTGTGTTCACATTAGAGGGCAGCTAAGTTGTTCAAATTCATTCATATGATTGTGTTGGTCATTTATTAAAATACTGTCTACTCAGAGCATTTATTTTTAGTAATGCAAGAAAATGTACATGCTATGGTAATAGGTGAAAACTGGTTTGGTTTCTAAAAGGCGATAGAAGATATGGGACAGAATCCAAAAAGAGAATCATTGCTTGTTCAGATATTACTGTTATTGGTTATAAAAATAATAATAGTAAATAAACCAGTCATAATAATTGCTAAAATAGATAACAAAGTACTGAATACTATGTATATACTCTAATAGTAAAACACTAATTACTAAATGTATACTAAATAATATTAAATTCTAAAATACATAATAAAATATTACTAAAACAGAAAAATAATGGTTTAATTGGTATAATTTATGTAATTTATAAAGTAATTTTATCTATAATATATCATTTTAATCTGCTCTACTGTGTATAGATAGGCAGGATGGTTTCACATCCCAGTAAAACCCTGTAAAAAAATTTCCAGAGATATCTTCTTTTAGGCTGATTTTATAGTAGATGAATATAATATATAATAGAAAAAGTAATTCAGTTTTCTAATGATTAATCCATTCTGGATATTTTTCAATTTATATCCAGAAAATTAAATGAAAGCAACAAACGTACCTCAGGGATCATGTTAGGTGCTGATGGGAGATAGGAAGATAAACAAGCCGTAGCCCGAGCCCAGGAGAGACTTCCGTCTTTTGGGAGAGATGATATGGGAGTTCTTGGAAAGAAAAATAATTATAAATGATTTGAGTGATGGTTCAAGGCTGGTCTAGATGAGATGTCGCCAGGGAACTCACCAAGTTGATTGCTAACCAGAGGTATTCAGGCAAGAGAGAGAGCTGATTGAGTGCCATTGCATTAGTTAGGAAAGGCTTTTCCTGAGGAGTTGGGCTAGGATGTGGGAGTCCCAGAGCCTCCAGGCAGAGGCGGTAGACTACCCTCCTTTTGCTGGAGTCTAACAGGCCAAAGTTCAAGTCCGTTTAATCACTTCCTAATGGGATGATTTGGGACAGCTTACCTCTCTGAGCCTCACTTCCTCAACTCTTAACCGGCATGAAGCTGTGAGGATGGAAACCAGAGAGCTGCACGGTGAACCCTCCATAGATGTTGGGGTCCTTTCCCTCATCCTTCCCTCTTTAGCTGGGGCCATAGGTAAGCAGGGTACTATGAATCAAAGCTCCACCAATCATATAATGACCTCCCGGACAGGTAGTTGAGCTGGGATATTACACTTGGGTTACTGTTTTCTAAAACTTGAAAAGATCCTACAGGGAGCAGTTGGAGGTAAGGAAGAAGAGCATGGGCAGGTTCTGGGCTAAGACCACAGCCGGTGAGCCGGGTTCCGGCAGTACGTTGATCTGCAGGTGACTTCTGTGGGCATTAATTTACTGGAGGGGAAGAAGCTATGTAGGAAGATGGTGACTGGCAGGCATCTGAGGTAAGAGCTCCCTCGGGGGACATCTGGCATCTGCCTTCTAGCCTAGGTCCACAGACTGGTGTTGGAGCCCTGTGCAAAGGGGTGCAAGCAGAAGCTGAGTGAGCTGTTTAGGATGGAATCCTAAGAATTATGGGAACAAGGGAGCATAGGCTCCACTGCTCACGGACCCCCAATCTTGCTTGACATGACTGACAAAATACAATGAGCCTCTCCCATTCCCAGCCAAATGCCATGCAGCTCTGGTGTCTTGAGGGCTCCAGGGAGAGGTGCCAGTCTCAGGTGGGCATGAAACCTGATGGGCAAGTCAGGCCTCACGGATGTCCTGCTGGCAGAACGGACTGCTTTGTAGGCACAAAGCAATGCTGGACACATGTCGGGTTACTAGGGGAGTGCTTCCCAAGGTGCAGAGGGCCAGTGGAGCAGTATTTTTATTATTATGGCTCCATTTGATCCCACAAATAGATGACGTCAGATCCCTTGACCACAGTGGGACAAATAAAGGCCCGAGCAGGCCCTGGCACCCCTCTTTCTAGTCCCCACCCCCAGCACACATAGAGAAGTGAATGCACATGGCTGGTCTGTAGCCTGGAGACATGTGAAAAGGTTGTCTCCACATTGCTGGTTTTCCAGGTCTCGTGAAGCCAACAGGCCATGGTTGCCAAGTGCTGCAAACAGCAACATCTTTGATCCCAGGCAGGAAAAAATGTCTAGACTATATTTGTTTTGAAAAAGTTTAGCAGCCTTAAATAGGTCAAGGGTGGTGAATGCCACTCTAAAGGTATTGAAAGGCACCAATTTCTTTCTTCCCTTTTATTTAAATTTTTGAGTGCTTTTTAATTCTTTTTTGGTAAAAATAATGCATGCTTATTATAAATAATTGAAAAGTACAGAAATTACATAATTAAATAAATAAAACATGATCCTAAATCCCAGAAAATGACAGTATTTTGATGCACATCCTTTCATGCACACATAGCTATATATTTTACACAAATAATGTCATACTGTCTCCTGCTCTTTTTTGTTTTTAATCCCACTCACCAGTATGAAAGGTTATTTTCCCATGTCATAAATACAAATCCACATCATACTTAATGGAAGCTTATTATTCCACTTCATATATACACACTATAATTTGTTTAATCAATCCTATTCTTACAAAACATTTAGCTAGCCTTATAAAGTTTTCAAAATTATGGACAAAGATAAGATGGACATCCTGGGCAAACTTCTTTGGCTCTTGTTTGGTTATTTTCTTACGTTACAGTTCTGGAAGTAGGATTGTTGAGTAAAAGCGTATGTGCAATATTCTGGCCTTTGATACATGAGAGTGGTTTCAGTCTGCCCTACAGAACTTCAAAAGGGGTGCCTTGGAGACCCCTGCAGGGAACAGAAGCAGGTGAGCATGAGAAGTCAAAGCCCCAGGCCCTCCAACTCCTCTCAACCAGAGAAGCTCCCTTTATATCAGTTTTATAGATTGGGCTCCATGTAAGATGTTGTATGAAGAAATAGTTTCTTGGTTTAAAAATTATATTTATAAAGTTTGAAAAGCACAGGTAAACTCCAATGATTGCAACTTGGTGACACAAATTGGCTGAGTAAATCCATGCTTGCCTCAATCTGTGTGTCCTTGAACTGGTATGATGTTGATTTTCCAGGGACTCAGGGAAATGATAATCTTACTTACCATAATAATGATGATGTTTTAATTGAGGTAAGAAGCCCAAATTGGACTAACTTTAATCAAGAGCTGAGGAAATGCCTATAAGGCACAGATTGGGGGAACTTCTGAGAATAAGACTGGAAATTCCAAGATTCCTAACCACCTGATAACATCTACCTCCTACCAGCAGAGTAGAGGTAAAGGCAAGGGTAGTCCCTACCTCTGCCTCCCTCCCTCCCTTCCTTTCTTTCCATCCCTTCCCCCATTCTGGTACCAGCAAATACAAGTGCACACAGAAAGCCATGGCTTGTTCCCCAGGGCAAGAGATCAACCACATTGAGGGTCTACCCATCACCCGACCACTAGGCAACTCCAAGGCATTTCCAGGATGAAGCCAGAGCTCCTAAACATCCTGGCCAACTCTGGCCTCGGGATCTCAGATATATCATCAGTGTCCCTGGCCTTCGGGGAAAGGAAGGCTTTCATATCTTTAGTCAAAGTGAGGGAACAAGAGTTCTGCCTAACTAGTCAATTTTCCTAATGAGCTATTAGAAGCTGTTTTTGTGCTGAACGCTCTGCCCTCATTAATGACTGTGCTTCCCAGAAGCAATGCTCTCTCTGCCCATTGTAATGAGCAGAATGCTGGAGTGAAACACAGTTTTAATGAGTTACAGCATGGATGTAAAGTGGAACAACTTGCATCTGAGAGCACCTCAAAGTAAGGTTAGGGCTGGCGGGTACATTTATAGCAGTGGAGTGAACCATTTGGAGGTGACTTCTCTCATTAGCTGAACTGGAAGAAACCATGTGGGCTTCATCGGAAACTACACTCTGACTTGACAGGTGCCCTCTCAGGGCAAAAGAAAGAAAATGTACTGTGACCTTGAGAAATAGACAGATTAAATAGTTCCAAGTCATAGACATGGCAGTATTATATTACTTTACAATGTGCAATATTGGCACTGGCCCAGAGCATGCTGGGAATCGAGGTAAACAGAGCCAGGAAGGAAGGGATTCATTAGAGGAGCATAGCGGGTATAAGTGAAGGTCACATAGAGATAGGAGAGACTAGTGTTCTGGATCTAACTTATACCAGCCAGTGAAACCTAATTGCTAAGTGGTTAAGAATTTTGAAAAGTGGTCATTGACTATTAGTCATTATTAACATTAAAATTATATGAACTGGCAATTAAATACATTATGTTTGTGAAATAAAACTCATGTTTTATGGCAAGACAAGAAACATTTAAACATAAAAAAACTTTCTCTGCCCTTTGGCCTCCTCTCTTCCTGCACTGTGCATTGTGTGTCTGCATTATGCATGGACCAAATCTCCTCCATCTGTAGAAATACCTGCTCAACCATAAAGAGCAACATTTTCCCAGCATCAATGAGACAAGTCCTTAAAGATAACATTCCTTCTTGATAAGGGGTCACATGGCGCTTAGATCTGGATTGTGTAAGCTGTCAATAATATGCCATTTGATGTACAGCCCCCATCTCAAAAAACTGATATAACTGTGCCTTGACTTCTAACAGGTGGAACAGTCCTCAGAGCTTTCTGAGATGCTCTTCCCGGGTTATAATCCTCAAATTTGGCTCGAATGAAATTTTTCATTTCTTTCTTAGATTGACTGATTAATTTTTCATCCACATATTATAAAAAAGTTAATAAATACTCAAAACTTCCTATTTATTTTACTACATTTTACATTAATAGTTCTCTTTAGGTTGTTCATGTCTATTATGTTCAATGATGTCATGTTGGTAGCTTGAAATTGGGCAGGGAGAGAGTATTACCAACGTGGAAATCAGTAGATGCTACACGTCAAGGCGTGGTTTATTGTTTTGTGTATTGTCTATATAGAGAGCTATAGAAAATAATGGAAAAATGCTAATAATTCAGATTACACTTAAAAGTGCATCATATCCTTAGCCACTACTGTGTGAATAGAGTACAAAAAAACTTAAGGAAACACTCTTCCATTATTTGAAAACTATTATCCAAATCAGCAAAGAGGTCAGTCATGTCACTGATGAATGAGTAAAGTTCCCACATATATCTTTGTTGTCTCATTTTCATCTTCCTCGTTGACATAAAAAATACCAGCATTCGCATTCATGTTGGAGCTACACTCATTTATCAACTGAAGCCAGAGGTTGGCTATAGAAATAAGGGTTCATAAAAAAAATCATTCTGTAAGAATCAGCAGGCTATGTAGAAATTTCAATAAAGAGTAGTGTCTAATTCATTCTTATTTGTATATTATGTATTAGAAATCTTTTATATAAATAAAATTTATGATAAATGAATGAGATGTACATATATCACACACTCAAATATCTCATATATACATACATAATTTTTGGGGGGGCTATGTGGTTGTTAAACATTTACCAGGACACCACTGAAGAGACCACCCCATCTCCAAGGGTCTGTGAGCACTGAGCATCTCGGCGTGGTGGAGTAGGGGAATTAAGGTTTTGGGCCTAGGTTAGAATATGGGTGCTGGGTCTGACTTCTGCGTGATGTTAGACAGTTACTCTCACTGAGTTTTAGTTCATCTGTAAAATGGAGATATTAATACTCACCTTTAAGGACTGTGGTAATTGAAAATGAGATCAAGTGTTGCGTTATGATAGTGCCTGGCATTTAGCAGGCTGCTGTTATAAATTTATTACTCTGATTATGATTATGATTATTTGCAAGCAAAGGTGTTACAGGTCCAGTTCAGTATCAGACATAGTGAAATGCCTAAGGATGCTCTGATTTGTGAGGAGGAAAGAGATATGACATTGGAAGCCTTCAGAAGGGCTGCTCTCCAATATCACCAGTGAGTACTTGACCCTTCAGCTGGACTTGAGGATCAGGGAGCAGGTTAATAAACATCAATCATTTGCCAAGTTCTTCCACATGTGATACCTTACTTCATCTTCACGGCAGTTCTGTAAGGGAATGTCGAAGATCTTATTTTCCAATGATGGCTGACATGGTATTTCCCTTCTCATATTTCCTAGAGCTTTGTCATCCCTCTGTCAGGAGGTAGAGGCTAATTCCCTCCCTTGAAGCTGGGGAGCCTTGTGGCTCAATTATAGCCAACGGAAGACATCAGAAGTGACAGAGCATGACTTTCAAAGTGATGCAGCTTCTGTGTCATTAATGAGGACACTCATCTTCGGAGCCCTAAGTCACCGTAGAAGAAGTCCAACTATCCTGAATCCTCAAAGCTGCAAGGAAGCCCCGCTGTCTGGACAGTGGCCCTGAATTTCAAGTCCTCACCATCCAGACTTCAGATCTGTAAGTAAATGAACCTGATTCCAGTTCTTGTCCTTTCCAAATTACTGACCTTCAAAATCTATGAACATTATCAAATGGTGGTTTTATATCACTAGATATGAGGTGGCTTGTTACCACAGCAATAGTTATTGGAATTGAAAGCTTCTCACACGCCAGTTATGAAGACAAGAAAACTGAGGCTTGGATTGGGTAATGACCTTAACATGGTCACCTGGCTGGTCATTGGCAAATTTGAGATTCCCTCTCAGGGCTTCCTGACTGGAGATTCCATGCTCTTTAGACTATGCTACACTTTCCTGCTCCTTGGAGGGGTGAGGACTGTCATTCTACTAACTAGCTGAGGCTCAGAGAGGCAGGGAGAGCGGGGGAGGATAGGAGCTAGCCATCATAGAGAGTCCCAGGGCTGGGCTCTTGTTCGAAACAGTGGGGCTGGAGTGGGCTCAGAGGAACTGACCCTTTAGAGCATGGATGGGCTGGGTTCAGACTCTGAAAACAATTCTCTCTTAGGAAAGAAAACAAAACAAAACAAAACAATTCTCCTCTTAGAAGAAAAAAATCCCAATCCTGGTGTTTTGGCATTTGCAGCTGCTTCTGTTGTGAACATAACACATTTCCACCTGGGGATTGATTTGTTGAGTGTATTTGACAACATTTTTGCGGTTATAATTCCTCAAGTTGTAGATATCAGAAGACGCAAGAACTTGCAACATTTCAACCTCACTTCCTAATATCAGGAGACAACAGACAGTTCGGTCTCTCTCAGAGGCTTCTGGGGCTCAGCAGGGGAGCAGCGGGCCTCCAACCCTGTACACAGCTGCTGCACACCAGTCCAGGGCTAGCTCTAGGGAGTACCCTCCCTGAGAAGGCAAGGTGTGCTGTGGATAAGCTTCCTAGCTTTTCCCTCGGTTACCTGCGTGCACCTTTATTCGCCTGCCTTAAATATTTCTCCAATGCCTTCTTTTCAACCTTAGGTCTCTACAATATTAATAACAATCATTATCATCATCACTATTTTTAAACAGCTAATACATATTGATCAGCTCCGATTATGTGCTATACACATATATCTCATAATAAATTTACAAAATAATCCCACAAGAATGGCCTGATTATGACCCCCATTTTACAGATGGGGGCGAAGGCACAGAAAAGGCAGATAATTTATAATCCACAGAGCTGGATTCACATCAAACGTAAAATAGCGAACGGCTCTCATTCCTTACTATTATATCTCTCTAGAACGTATTGTCAAATAACAGCAAGGGGGAAGAGGAGAGATGAGGAATTAATTACGGATAATAATAACTTTCCACTATTGAGTACTTATTTGGTGCCTGGTACCTTGCTAGTCTTCAAAATTAGCAATCCAACATGATAAAACCGTCTTAGGGATGAAGATTCAAAGGATCAGAGAGGTGAAGTAACTTGCCCCACGCAATAAGACCTGAGTGTGTCTGATTCCCAATTCCGTGTACCTCTCTACTAAGTTCTCCCAAGACAGACCCTATTCATGGTGGTGGGGTTGCTCCTAGGCCCCGCCACCTCACTGCCTCACCTGGTTCTCCAAACTCACATAGCTTGATCGACTTATGTTGTCAAGTTTCCTTAAACGCAGGACCTAAAGGAAGAGGCAAATGCCAGTTACCAAGGTGGTTCAGAGGTGGTGTCCCCTCTGGACAGGACCAGGCCCCATTCTGTTGCATATGGAGCACTGAGGCCTCTTGCCCTAGTCTAAGATTCTTGCTGAACTGAGCTGGCAGCTGCCCTTGGAGTGCTTGGTCCAGTCTAGTGATGGTCTTTGGGCTGTGGAATCTTCATCATAAGTTCCTTCTATTCCTTTGAGGTTTGTTTCTTGCTTGACCTATACTGTGAAGCCATCTCTGACTCCTCTGGATACACTTGGAAGATTTCTTCCATGTCTTCCCCCAGAAGCAGGAACATAATTCTTTCAAGGTGCTAATTCCATTGTGTTGTTTATTTACTTACCCATCTCAGTCCTTATCAGACTCATTTACTCAAGGGCAGCGAATGGATTTTCTTCATCCTCAACACCTACAACACCTGGCACAGAGGAGGAACTCAGAAAATTTATTAATACACCATTCATTTTAATTGAACACCTATGTCCAAGTTCTTTGTTTAGATTGACTCAATTCTCAAAAACAACCCTGTGAAATAGGCACGATTATATCCTATGATGGTTGATTGTATATGCCAAGTTTACTGGCCATCGGTGCCCAGAGATTTGGTCAGATATGATTCTGATGTTTCTGTGAGGGTGTTTTGGATGAGATTATATTTAAACTGGTGAATTTGAGTAAAGCAGACTGCCCTTTATAAAGTGAATGAGCTTAATGCAATCACTTGAAGGTCTGAGTAGAACAAAAGACCTACATCTCTCAAGCAAGAGGGAATTTTGCTAGCAGAGGGCTTCTGGACATGAACTGCAACACCTTCTCTTCCTGGGTCTCTAGGTTGCGGGTCCACCCTGCAGATCTTGGACTTTCCAGGTTCCATAATCACATGAGCTGGTTTCTTAAAAATCAGTCTCTTTCTCTGTACATATACGCATCCTATGGGTTCTCTTTCTCTGGAGAACTCTCGTCTGATGCATATCCCCATCTACAGATGGGGAAATTCAGGCCCAGAAAGAGTGAGTTATTTGTCCAGGGTTACACAGTTAATAAGTAGAAGAGCTAGGATTTAAGCCCAAGGAGTTCTGACTACAGAGTCTGTATTTCAAACCTTTCTACATATTGCCACTCTCTTGTGGCAGACACAGTTCTAAGAACAGTGGCGAGAACAAGGTGAGAAGCTGGGAATGATAGACAAGGTTTCTGCTATCTTGGAGCTTGTGTTTGAGTGGGGCAATGGCGGGTTATACAAATATGTATAAAGGGACACATTTGCTGTATCCTGGCTTGCAGGAGCCCAGGTTAAAGAGGGGAGATTCAAGGAGTAAAGAGAAGAATGAAAGGGGCCCAAGGAAAAGGGTTGAAGATTCTAGAATCCAAAGGCTAGTTCATGCTAGACCACATGCACTCAGGGCAGGTACCAGCTTAGATAGCCCCAGTGTAAATGAATCAGTGTTTGGTTTAGACTAATAACTGATGGCTTGAATAAGGGAGATCAGAGTTCTATCCTGCCCCCTGGTTGCCCGTATGGGACTGGTTGGAAATATCAGGTTCCTCTATCTGATTGTGGATGTAATGATATGTGATGGCCATGGTGCGTCTATCTCTGCTTTTTCTAAATTGAGCCATTTCCCCGTGGACAGTGTTAACTTCTTTATCTAATCTTGGATGCTCCGTGGTCTCTAAGCTCCATGTAGGGAGTCGGCTAAGATAGATAAGACTGAGCTGGAATCTTCAGCATTAGCGTGGGTTGGGTATGGCAGATCAGATCTGTAATGGACAACAAGTGAAGACGCAATCCTGACATTTCCCAGGCACGCCACTCTGGCCCCCCTGCTTCGAGGCTCCAGGCACTTTTGAAAAGGAGGATCCAGAAGATTCTGGTGGCCTAGGTTTGTTGGAGGGAGAGGAGACTATTGGTGGTGCTGAGGAGGCTGGGGAGGAAGGGAAGAGTATCATCTCCCTTTAGGGTGTCATGCTGAAACAGGAGAGAAGGGGGCAGGGCACAACTTTTAAAAGAATTACATAGCCCGAGGACATGACAAAAACTGGTTAGAACCAACTAGGTCCAAGATGGTGGAAGATTTGACTTCTAGTGAACCTTGATCCTCATTATATGCTCATTGTAATACATTAGCATAAGCTAAGTGACACACCCACCAGCCCCATGACAGTTCTGAGGCCACCATCAAAGATCAAAAAGTGGGCCCAGTTCCTGGAAATCCCCACCTCTTCCCTAAAATAGTTGGAATCCTCCTCCCACTTATTAGCCTATAAAATTACCCAGCCCTATAAAAACTGACAACCCCATGCCCTGGTACCTCTTGCTTTCTGAGATGGCCCACACTCTGTCTATGGAATGTGTTTTTCTCTAAGTAAATCCACTTCTTACCTATTACTTTGTCTGTCACTGAATTTTTTCTGCCATGAGACATGAAGTACCTGAGCTTCATTAAGTCCTGAGACCAGGTGTGAGATCCTATTTAAAAAACTGTGGGTTCAAGTCCCAATCTGAGTTGCACAGTTGCAGCCTGAAACCTCACACAATTGATGAGGTGAGAAGCTGGGAAGCAGGAAGCCGTGTGACCTGCAGGTGTGTGTGCTCCCTGGAGATCAGGGTGTGATTGCAGAAGGCATTGGAGCCGAGAGGGGCTGGCTGCTGGGCAGGGAAGGAGAGCTGCCAGTTTTGAAAGCCACTTTGCTCAGAGGCCACTGGGTTAGGTGCAGGCTGACCAATTTGTTCTGGTTTGTCCAGACCTTTCCTGGTTTTAGCACTGAAAATTCCAGGTTCTAAGAACCCACTCAGTCCTGGGCAAACTGGTACAGTTAGTCATCCTGGGTGAAAATCCAACTCTGAGTTAGAATTGCTGGGTGAGATTTTTCATGGGACCTACTTACACTAAATATTTGTGTGTGTGTGTGTGTGTGTGTGTGTGTACAAAATTTTATTTATTTTTCTGAAATTCAAATTTAGTTGAATGTCCTGCCTGTATTTTCATTTCTATATCTGGCAGCCTTACTCTGAGATGTTTGCTGTATTGTTACCACTGAAGAAAGAAGGTATTTATTATTTGGAGAAGCCCCCAGATGTGGCAGGTTAGGAAATTCTCTTTGTCTCCTCACCAAGAAAGGAGGGGTTTAAGGGAAGCTGGACCCGACTGGTAAGGTAATGAGCATCTTGAACTCAGACCTGATAAGAGCATCAATAGTTAGGAGTTGGTCTGCTTGGTAAGTGCATAGACTCCCAGAGCCAGCAGGCCAGGTTCCAGTGCTGCGTCTGCTATTTACAGCCTGTGCTGCTGACAAGTTATTTCATCTTCTGGCGCCTCCATTTCCTCATTTGACAAATGGGGCAATGGCAGTACCTACCTCCTACGATGACTGTGATGACTCAATAGCTTGATATATATAAAGCTGTCAAACAGAGCCTAGCATGTAGCAGGGCTAGGTTTTGCCTTGCTGGCACTCTTCCTCTTTTGGCTTACACCACTCTGGTGAGAGCTCCCTCTAAATTTTGGGGCTTCATGGTCCCTGAATCCAGGGTGGTCATGTGACACAGCCTAGTCAAGGACCCTTTCAGAGTCCAGACCAGTAATTGGTCCAAGGATGGCAAGAATGGGCATGTAGCACAGGTCAGTCCAATGAAGGTCAATCCCATGGCTTTTGTTAGGTCAACTGAGGGAGAAGAGCCCTTTTTCCCTGTGGCTGGTCCATATGGAAGGACATGATCCTGGAACACCCAGGAGCCCTATACAAAGACTGTCTGCCTTAGAGCGGGAACTGGGAGTGGAGAAGAACAAAATCCTGCTATCCCAGTGTGAGCTCCTAGACCAGCCTTACCTTGTAAGTGGCTAAGAGCATGACTTTGGAGTTGGCTTGTGGGTGGGAACCCTAGATCTACTACATATTCCCTGCACAGCCTTGGGTGAGTTCTTGCACCACCCTGTTCCTCATTCCCTTGGTTCAATGAGGATAATAATAGTTTCTTCTTAGAGGGCTGCTGTGAAGATTACATAGGTTGCTGTATGTAAACTGCTTGGAATGGTGCCGGGTACAGTGAACATGCTCCATAAATACTGGGTGTTATCATCACCACTGAACCCTTCTGTCCTGTGTGGCAATACAGCCTCTTTGGGGCCCACATTGGTTTGGGTAGAGTGTATGTCACTTGTTACCAGAAGAATTCTCACTAATTAAAATGTGTTTTTGGAGGGCCTGGAGTTCTAGAATGACTTATATGCCTCTCTGGGGAGAACAAATATTTGGCAAGATTAACTTGGACAGGTAACTTGTCAGGAAGAGAAATTTGAATGAGAGTTCATGGATGAAAGCAGTGGTTCTGGAAACTTGAACATGCCCTTGGAGGGCTTGTTAAAACACAGATTTCTAGACCGCGACCTCCAACGTTTTTGGTTTAAAAAGTCTGGGTGGGCCTTGGGAATTTGCATTTCTAAAAAGCTTCTGAGTGATGCTCTGCTGAGGCTTCTGGTCTCTAGACATTACACTTTGAAAACCACTGGATTAGATGAAAGGCCAAAGCAATGACATTTATTATTAGTTTTATGTTAGTCTCATATCATGGCTGCTATAAACAAGACACTATTTTAAGTGCTTTATAAATACTAATTTATTTCATTTTCATGGCAGTTTTTTTTAATATAGTCACTATCACTATTTTGCAGAGGAACAAACTGAGGCACAGAAAGATTAAATGATATGCCTCAAGTTTGTTGGTGGAGAGCTAGGAAATGCACCCAGGCGTCTGGGGTGTTCGTAGCTTCTGTTTTAGGCTGTCTCTCACTAATTTCTATGCTATATAGAAAATGAAAGGATTTGAAAAATACAGAGGCTTGAGCCCTGCCCTCAAATTGTGGTTCTCTGGGTTTGGAAGGGATAGGCCGATGTAGCTCTGCCAGCTTTAGAAAACCACTCAGATGACTCCGAGAAATGGAAGCATTGCCTCTGATCTTGGCTCTCAGCCTCTTACCAGGTATGCCTTCCTCTGGAGGAGGGCCTTTCCTCTGCAGAGTTCAGGGGCATGGGGAGAAAGCCCCTCTCCACTGCAGGTGGTGGGATTCCTGGGGGAGTAGTCACCTGGAGCCAGAGGTTACATGATGCCTCTAAGATCAGATGTGATCTTTAGCAGCGGTTAGCATTTCTCCAGCTCCTTTGAGTAGCAACTCCACTTGCTTTATTTTGTTGCACTCCTTGTCTGTCGGCTTGTTTCCAATTACTGAGGGACGCTCCGACCAGGCTTGGTAAAAACCTGCCCATGGTGTTTTGTTTTGAGCACAGGATGGCATTTCCACGCGGTTTCCATTGGTTTGTTGATTTATTCTTAGAAAAGGGACACCAGATAAGAAACTTGTCCTGTTTCCAACACAGGACAAGGTGCTTGAGTGTCCTTTTGTATGAACTCAGTTTCCAGTGCTGGAAATAATAGCGATGTATTAATAAATATAGAGATAAGCCAGTCCTGCCTTTCCTTCCAACTTCCACAACCACCGTTGCTTCTCTCCTCCAGAGCCACCTTTACAACAGAGGGAACTGTGCAGAAAGGGGAAATGACTTCCAAAGCTCTTGAACGATGAGGTTAAAATCAGGGTACAGCAGGAGGAAATACTTTTCAATAAAGGGTAATCCAAAGGTCAGTCTTTACATGAGTCTAGGTTGGGAGCAAGGCTCTTACCTCTTTTAAATTAGTTCAGACATACTGCCTAGATATCCCCATGACCTTGACAAAGTACAGTTTTGCCCTCAGGGATAGTATATGGTCATCTTGGTCACTGGAACTAACATAGCAAAAATAACGCAGCAGGGTCATTGGGCTTTGTTTTGAGTTTGCTTTTGTTTGGATTTAAAACACCACAATTTCACTGTTCAGGAAGCAGTTCAGACAGACTTGAAATAGTAATGGAATTTTCTTCTATTCATGTGATTGCTCATTCTTTCATTCATCACTGGTTTGTTGAGTGAGAAGCTCTCTGTGGAGGGAGAAAGAAAAAAGACACCCAAGCCATAGCCTTACTTTGGGAGCTTACAAAATAGTGAGGGAGGGAAATGCCTTCAGGGCAGTGTACAGTAAATTCTACATAGGGGACGGGGACTTGAATCAACATATATTATGCATAGGGACTGTGCTAGGTATTTTAAATATGTTAGGTTATTTTATCTTCCCTAAAATCCTCTGGTATAAATATAACAGATGAGGATACTAAGGCTTAGAGAGGATAAGTAAATTTCTCAAGATCTCAGAGCCAGTTAATGACAGAGCCAGGTTCTAACCCTGTTTACTTAGGTTCAATATTTGCGTTATCTCTGCTCTGCCATGAGCTGCCAGGCACGTAGGTGTGTGTTGGTAGGTAGATGTTAACAGATATAGACATGCATGCATGTATGTTACAAAGAGGGTGCTCTAACAGGGGTGCCTAGTAAAGGAACCCCAGAAGAGTCTGTGTTTAGAAGATCAGCAGAGAGATGAGCATTCCAGGTGGTAAAAAGATCCAACAATGCAGTGAAAATTAGGAGGTATATGGCAAGTTTGTAGAACCATTGGTAATTATGTTTGCCAGGAATGCATGGACTGTGCAGGAAAATAACGGGAAATGAAGAGTAAGAGGAAATCTGTGACCAAATAATAGAAAAAGTAGAATGCTAGGATCCTAGACTCTGCATGCTGTGGCTGTTGGGTGCTGACTGACGGCCATCTGTCACAATTTCATGCAAGGCTACAGTTCTCTCACCCAAGGCCCAATAGAACTCAATGTGATGGTGTCCCCTAGACCCCAAAGAATTGCTTCAGATTGCTGACATTGCCCCAATTTTTATGGACTGATGTCAGCCTCAGCACAAGCTACTGTCATTCCATTTCAGTCATAATAAGAATTAACACTGGGAAGAAAACCCAAACAGTCTTGAAACAGTCCCTCAGTCCCCTTCTTCAAGGTAACCTGATCCAGGGACATCTCCCACATATGGAGCATCCGTGGGAGCGTCGCAAAGAACCACAGCACTCCAGGCAAAGGGTCTTCATATCCAACCTCTTCTGACTTATATTCCCCTCATTCCCTACCTCCTCCACCCACGTGCCACCTTGTAACCTCCTGGGAATTCCTCTCCATCTGGTTCCTTCCCCAGACCCTCTCTGCTTCAAGACAGCACCAGTAATATTCTAAGCCCCCTTCACTTCTCTGGCCACCTTGTAAAGGGCACTCACCCTGACGTGGATTCATTAATCCTCACGCCATATATTTGCTTAGTTTGCTTAGTTTGTCATGCGGTTTTTTCAGTGTCATTATTTGCAGTGCATTCTTTAGAAAGCAAAGGGATTAAATAAAAATTTCATGGTGTGTTCCCCATACTGACTACAGTGTCCACACTTGGTATTTCATTTTGGCAAAATATGATTGAGTGAAACATAGAGGTAAGACTTTAATGGGAACAGGAAGAGAAGACGTCTATTTTGTGAATAGTAGTGTGTGTATGTGAATCACAAGCTCCTAGTTTATCACCCACCACACACACTTCCACTATCCCCGTTGGTAACCATAAGTTTGTTTTCTATGTCTGTGAGTCTATTTCTGCTTTGTAAATAAGTTTATTTGGATCATTTTTTTAGATTCCACATATAAATGATATCATATGGTACTTGTCTTTCTCTGTCTGACTTACTTCCCTTAGTATGATAATCTCTAGGTCTACCCATGCACCTTGGGTCTTTTTAATGCCAGCTGATGGGTTGACTTCTCTCTGTTCAAATACTTCCTGCACTCTATTGGAGACCTACTTTAAGTTTCTGTATCCAAAAAAAGATTCCACCATGAACCAAATGCACTGGGGAAGCAGTGCCATATAAGACATTGGCCCCGAAATTAAGGAGGATTCATTGTAGTCAGATGGCAGAAGGATAATTGAGATGCTATACAATACATGCAGTGGGGATACAGAAAAGGACGATGAACCAGGCCTGTGTGAGAAGGGGTTAGGACAAAGTTTAAGAAGGACTATGCAACAATGCTGACATTTGAGCTGAACCCTAAAGGATGTATAGGAGTTCATCAGGAACAACAGTGAATGGTGGAAAGGGAGAAGGGAATGGATGATATTCAAGGCAGAAGGAACAGCATGTATGAAGGCATAGAGAAAAGGAAGAGCAAAGCTATGGGAAATGGTGAGAAGGTTAATATAGCTGACTCTGGGTATAAGAACAAAAGCAATAAAAGGCAACATTCTTCTCTCTTGGCCTCCCTTCCAATTTGTTGGCTGTGCCGCTCCGTCTCTGCAAGCTCATCCTCCTCTGCCTGGTCATTAGAGATTAAAATCCTCAAGACTTGATCTTGAGCCTGCTTTTCTTCCAGTCTGTGTCCTCTTCCTAGGCAACCTTATTCATGCCTGGTTTCAATCACACCTATATGAGAATCTCACATGTTTTTGTATCTCTAGTTCAGAATCTGATCTCTGGCTCAGACTCCCAGTCCTGCATATGCCGCTTGGAATTCTCAAAGGCATCAAATTTGGTTAAACACTGAGCCTCTAGTCTTTACTTTCTTAAGCTGGTTCTTCTTTCAATTATCAGCACCACCATCTATCTAGTTGCACAAGTGGGGCATTATCCTGAACATCGGCATTATTCCAAACACCTTTCTCCTAATTTCACATCCAGTTCACCACTAATAACATTGATATTAGTTTTTCAATATTTCTCAAATCCATCCACTACTATCAATTTTATCAAGTCCATAGCAGTTGAAGTTACAATTTCTTGCCTAGAGCATTACTATATATCCTAACTTATCTTCCTGTTTCTACTCTTAATCTCACTTTAAACTCTCTAGTTCAAAGCAAGGGAATCCTTAAAAAAATAGGAATCTGAGCGTGATGGTGGATTAAAGGTCATAGAAATTTTTCCTAGTATCGAACTATGTTCATTGGATAAATGCTGCATGGCTGATTTGGGGAAAAAAAATAAGGGGATTTCTTAGAGATTAGGCATTAAATAAGAGTGCAGATCAGCAGAATGTAGGATTTACCATGGTAGATTATAATCTGGGTTTCAATGGACCATGTATATCAGAAAAAGAAATCAAAGGCTGACCCAACACAGGACAGGAGTAAAAACAGACACCCAGAATAAATCTGAAACTTACAAAGAATGGCATCCTCATGAAGTAAAATAGGAAAAAAAAATTTTTTTTCTGCTGAGGGATGTATGCAAGGTTTTTTAATGACTATTCATAGAGTGGGAAAAATATCCTTTAAGAATTACTATTAGGGGCTTCCCTGGTGGCGCAGTGGTTGAGAGTCTGCCTGCCGATGCAGGGGACACGGGTTCGTGCCCCGGTCCGGGAAGATCCCACATGCCGCGGAGCGCCTGGGCCCGTGAGCCATGGCCACTGGGCCTGCGCGTCCGGAGCCTGTGCTCCGCAACGGGAGAGGCCACAACAGTGAGAGGCCTGCGTACCACAAAAAAAAAAAAAAAAAAAAAAGAATTACTATTAACAAGTCTTTATTCTAGTCTTGTGACCTGAAGAAACAAAACCTAAGCTTAAATATTCATATTTAAAGAAGTCAAGTTTAGTCATTCCCCAGGTGACTTGAAAAAAAAAAACCAAATCCTGTCTGGAGGAACACAAATGCAGGCTTCAAAGAATTCCCACAAATAAAAAGAACATCACTAAACAATAAAAAATAAATTAAAACACATGAAGAGGCAAAGTCAAGATGAGCAAGATTAAACAAAACAAAACAAAAGCAAATTCATAAACAGACCCGTAAAGTCTGCTTTTATTAGAATTTGGATACAGAATAGCAAAAGGGTGTTGAAGAAATACTAAGAAATTTGAGATGACAGAAAGCAGGATGAAGGAAGAATCTACCAAGATTGGTGTGGCACATAGGAAAAGGAAACACGTAAATATCCTAGAAATGAAAACCCTAATAATGTAAAATAAATTATATCATAGTTTAGACACAGATAGATAGAAAATTAATATAATGGAGGCCACTGGAGAATTAAAGAACTGTGATCTAAAAAACAGAAATTCTTGGGCTTCCCAGGTGGCGCAGTGGTTGAGAGTCCGCCTGCCGATGCAGGGGACACGGGTTTGTGCCCCGGTCTGGGAGGATCCCACATGCCACGGAGTGGCTGGGCCCGTGAGCCATGGCCACTAAGCCTGCATGTCCAGAGCCTGTGCTCCGCAATGGGAGAGGCCACAGCAGTGAGAGGCCTGTGTACTGCAAAAAAAAAAAAAAAAAAAAAAGAAATAATAAACAAATACTTGAGAATATAGACAAAAGAGCAGAGGAGATAGAAAATATCACAGTGTTCAAGACATATAGAAGAAAGAGTGAGAAGATATAATACTTATCTAATTGGAATTCCAAAGGGAGAAAATAGAGTGGAGAAAGCCAATATTTCAGTTGGTAATGGCTAAACTCCTTAATTGATAAAATATATCAATCGTTAAGTATAGAATGGCCACTAAATCACATCTAAAATAAATAAAATGAAATTTATTTTAAAATACATTTTAATGAAACACAATATAGAAATTAACAAACATGGAGAAGTTCTGAAAAGCAATCAAAGAAAAAATGTAGTTGAATTTTTTATGTTTTTCTGGCATTCTGAGGTCTTACTGAAATCATTGTTTCTAACAGGTTTTTTGTGTGTGGATATCTTGGGATTTTCTACATACAAAATTATGCCATCTGAAAATTGGGATCATTTTATTTCTTTCTGATCTGTATGCATTTTATTTCCTTTTCTTTCGTTATTGCATTGGCTAGAACATCTAGCACTATTTTGAGTAAGAGTGATGAAAGCAGATATCCTTTCACGTTCATGATCTTAGGGGGAAACTATTCATTCTTTCACCATTAAGAAGAATGTTAATTGTAGGCTTTTTTGTAGGTGCTCTTTATGAAGTTGAGGACATTCTCCTCTATTCTTATTTTTCTGAGTGTTAATTATTAATGGGTGTCAAATTTTCACAAAGACTTTTTTTCTGCATTGACTGATATGAGAATGTGATTTTTCTTCTTTAGTCAATTAATAGGCTGGATTACAGCAATTTATTTTCAAATATTAAGCCATTCTTATATCCCTGGAATAAACTCCCCTTGATCATGGTGTATGACTCTTTTTATATATTTCTACCTCTTATTTCTTGTATTTTCTTAAGGATATTATGTCCATATTTATGAAGTTATTGGCCTGTAGTTTTTTTTTTTTTTGTACTGTCTCTGGTTTGGATATCAAGTTAGTGTGAGCTTCATAAAATGTATTGGGAAGCACTTCCTCTTCTATGTTTTAGAAGAGACGTGTCGAATTGGTATTATTTATTTTTAAATATATGATAGAATTCTTCAGTGAAACCATCTTGACCTGGAGATTTCTTTTGGAAAGTTTTTAAATTATGAATTTAATTTCTTAACAGTTACAGAGCTATTAAAATTACATATTTTATATTGTGCAAGTTACAATTTTAATCACCTTCAAGTTTACAATTAAATGGTTTTATGGTATTTACAAGGTTGTGCAACCATCATCACCATCTAATTCCACAACATTTTCACTACCTTTAAAAATAAACCTTTTACTCATTAGCAGACACTATTCATTCCTCCCTGTCCCTGTCCTTGGCAGTTACTAATATACTTACTGTCTCTGGATTTATCTATTCTGGGTTATTTTAAATAAATAAAATCATGCAATATGGGATCTTTTCTTTCTGGCTTCTTTCACTTGGCATAATGGTTTTGAGGTTCATTCATGTTATATAACATGTATCAGTGCTTCATTTCTTTTTATGGCTGAATAATATTCCACTGTATAGAATACATATGTTTTCCATTCATCAGTTGATGGATATGAGCTCTTTTCATTTTTTTGACTGTTATGAATAATGGTACTTTGAATACTCATTTACAAGTTTTTTCATAAATATATGATTTTAATTCTCTTGGATAGACACCGAGGAGTAGAATTTCTGGGTCGTATAATAGCTGTATGTTTAGTTTTTTGAGGAACTGTCAAAATGTTTTCCAAGGTGACTGCATCATTTTACATTTTTATCAGCAATGTTTAAGAATTCCAATTTCCTCATGTACTTGTCAACATATATCATTGTGTATTTTTGATTACAGTATCCTAGTGGGTATGAAGTAGGATTTCATTGTGGTTTTGATTGTCATTTCCCTAGCGACTAATGATGTTGAATGTATTTGTTTGTGCTTATAGGCTATTTGTATATCTTCTTTGGAGAAATGCCTATTCAAATTAATTGACCATTTGGTAATTTGTCTCTTTTATTGCCCAGTTAAAAAAATTGTTTATGTATTCTAGATACTAGAACTTTGCCAAATATATGATTTACAAGTAATTCCCCCATTTTGGGGGGTTGACTTTTTACTTTCTTGATAGGGTTGACTGAAGCACAAAAGTTTTAAATTTTAATTAAGTCCAATTTATCTATTTTTCTTTGCTTGTTCTTTTTTTTAAATAAATTTATTTATTTATTTATTTTTGGCTACATTGGGTCTTTGTTGCTATGCACGGGCTTTCTCTATTTGCGGTGAACGGGGGCTATTCTTTGTTGTGGTTCACGTGCTCTCATTGCGGTGGCTTCCCTTATTGTGGAGCATGGGCTCTAGGGGCGTGAACTTCAGTAGTTGCAGCATGCAGGCTCAGTAGCTGTGGCTTGTGGCTCTAGAGTGCAGCCTCGGTAGTGTGGCACACGGGCTTAGTTGCTCTGCGGCATGTGGGATCTTCGCAGACCAGGGCTCAAACCCATGTACCCTGCACTGGCAGGCAGATTCTTAACCACTGCACCACCAGGGAAGTCCCTCTTTGCTTGTTCTTTAGGTACCATATCTAAGAAACCATTGCCTTTTCCAAGGTAAAAAAAAAAAAAAAAAAAAAGATTTATCCTATGTTTTCTTGTAAGGGGGTTATAGTCCTTACATTTAGGTCTCTGATCCATTTTGAGTTTATTATTGTATGTGGTTTGTGGTATTAGTCTAACTTTATTGTTTTGCATGTGAATGCCTAATTGTCTCATCACCATTTGTTGAAAGACTATTATTCACTCATTGAATTGTCTTGCACCCTGTCAAAAATCAACTGCTTAAAGATGTATGAATTAATTCTGAGCTCTTAATTCCAATTCATATATATATACATTAGTACCACACAGAAGTCTTGGCACTAAAACTTTGTAGTAAGTTTAGAAATCAGTAAGTGTGAGCCCCCCAAATATGTTCTTTTCAAAATTGTTTTGGCTGTTCTGGGTCCATTCATTTCCATACAAGTTTTAGGATCAGGTCACAAATTTCTGCAAAAATACATCTGGAATTTTGATAGAGATTGCATTAAAACTCTAGAACAGTTTAAGCACGGTAAACCCAAAGTGATCAGATGGCAGTCTTAACTTCCATTTCTTAACAATGTTAAGTATTTCTGTCTATGAATACAAGATATCTTATTTAGGTGTTTTTTGATTTCTTTCAATGCAGCTTTTTTACCATTCTGTGTGCAAGTCTTGCATCTTAAAAAATTTACTGCTATGGATTTTATTCTTTCTGTTGCTATTGTAAATGTAATTGTTTTCTTGATTACATTTTTGAATTGTTTATTTCAAGTTTATATAAATGCAATTGATTTTTGTATATTAACTTGTATCATACTTTTTTCTGTACTCATTTATAAGATCTAACAACTATTTTTAAGATTACTTGGTATTTTCTGTATATAAAATCAAATCATCTAAAAATAGAAATAGTTTAGCTTCTTTTCCTTTTCAACTTGGATGACTTTTATTTATTTTTCTTTTTCTATTTACCTTGGCTAGACCCTCCAATACAATGTTGAATTGAAGTGGTAAGGAAAGACTTTTTCTTGAGCCTGATTAAAGGGTAAAAACTTTCGGTCTTTCAGCATTATTATGTAGTCTCTGAATTTTACATAAAAACCCATTCTCAGGTTAAGAAAGTTCTCTTCCTCTTATAGTTTGTTGACTATCTTTATTGTGATTGTTTATTTATGTAGAGCTAACCTTCCATTTCTGGCACAAGTCCCATTTGGTCATAGTGTGTGTTCCCTTTTTTATGTTGCTACATATAGTTTTCTAGTATTTTTGTGTGTATATTCATGAGGGATTTGGGTTTCTAGGTTTCTTTTCTTGTGGTATATTTGTCTGGTTTTAGTATCAGAGTAATATCAGCTTCATAAAATGAGTTGGGTGGTGTTCCCTCTTCTATGTTTTTGAAGAGTATGTGAAAGATTCATGTTAATTTTTCTTTAAATGTATGTAAAGTGAAGCCTGTGTTTCCAGGCTTTATTCATGGGTAGTGTTTTGACTACTAATTCAGCTTCTTTACTTACTATAGTTTTTTTTTTTCCAGATTCTCCATGTCTTCTTGAATCACTTTCCGTAGTCTCATTTTTCTAGGAATCCATTTTATTTAATTATCTAATGTGCTGACATACAATTATTCATAGTGTTCTCTTTTAATCCTTTTCATTTTTTTAAGGACAGTAGTAATATCCCCTATTTCATTCTTAACTTTAGTAATTTGCACTTTTTCTTGTTTTTTCGTGTTCAGTCTACCTAAAGGTTTGCCAATTTTGTTGATCTTTTCAGAGAAACAATTTCAGTTTTGTTTATAGTGTTTTTCAAACCTTTTAATGTCTTGTTGATCTTTTTTTCGGTTGTTCTATCCATTATAAAAAGAAAGGTATTGAAGTTCCCAACCATTACTGCTGTACTGTTTATTTCTCCCTTCATTTCTGACGTTTTTGTTTTATTTATTCTGAAGTTTTTTTGTTAGGCCCATATATGTTGAAAATTGTTACATCTTCTTGACTGATTGTCCCTTTTACTACTAAAAATATTCTGTATTGCTTCTAGTTCTAATTTTTATCTTACAGTCTATTTAGTCTGATATTAATAAAGCCACTCTAGCTCTTGTTTGTTACTGTTTTGCATTTCATGTTTTTTTTCATGCTTTTACTTTAAAGATTTATTTTTCATATTTGAAGCTAAGTTGTGTCTCTCATAGACAGCATGAAGTTGGATAATGTTTAATATGGACTGAAATAGTAGTGACCTGGGCTTCTTCAATAAGAGGCTCTAGCCAGATGCTTTCATCAGCTTCAAAGTAGTACATTTCAGAAATATTATAAGAATATGCTAAAGGTGCCAGTGAGGTGCCTATCTCATTGTGGATCCTGACAAACGGGCAGGGGTCTCAGGAGTTGCACAAGGGGAGATGATCACCAGAACTCTGGAAGTGAGTATCAACTAGCCTCATATCCTACATGAAAAGAAATTCGTTTGACCATGATTGAGTTTCTCATCTGTGGATTTGGCATGGCTTCACATCTCTTCTTGTTATGAAACAGACGATTGGATAGAAAGAGGCAGAGCCATCAGTTCAGTATCTGTAGATGACTTTTTCAGCAGTACTGTATGCTGGTGACCATTCCCCTTTTCCTCATCTGCAATTTATTTGCCCTAAAGCCTTCAACAAAATTCTCTAACACCCAAAAGATTTGGGTGTTAGAAGCTGCTGTCCCCAGGAAACTAAATAACCATGTCCACATTAAAACATCTGGCAAAGCATCTGGAAGCTAGTGGGAACCAAGCAGGCAGAATGGAAATCCTAGAGAAACATGACATACAGTATATTGCAGTGACTAAGCTCTTCTTCTCAGCATGTGGGGGTGTGATGGTAATGAAAGAGATATCATGCGTGTTGGGGTCCCCAGATAAGCTCTCATGCCCTTCCCCTGTGGACCTGTGCTCCAGCTGCTAAAGAAATAACTGTAGTGGGCTGATATTTTCTGTGACCTCTCTTTTTTAAATCTTCATCTTCTATGGGAAGCAAAGAAAATAAGAAAATGACCAGAAGGCCAAAAGCAACAGGATGTTGTTCCCTGTGCAGAATTTGACATTGTTGATTGCCAAATTCCTTGTGAATTACCTTTCTCCCTAGGTAAACCATGACACCATCCTATCTGCTTCTCTTCTAACAAACACTCTGCTCACTCCCTCTCCATTTCCTTAACTGCATCCTCTTTTTCATCTTACTCAGAAAATGTGGTGTTGCTTGCCCTCTTCTCTACACACTCCTATTTCTTAGAGGCATAAACCCTGACAACCGTCACCTATTTGTTTGCGTTCAGGCACTCACATGATCATTCATTTATATAGTACCCAATTTTTTGCTGCTCTTACAAGAAAGGCACTAAGCAAGGTAGTGAAACCTCCTGCTCTCAAGAAGATGACAACCCAGAACAAATATCCTGCTATCCCCTCTCACCTGATATGACCATATTAGTGATTTATCTGTTCTAATTGGTTGGTTTCTGTGTTGTATTAGTATTTTGACTATTAGCTCTACCTAGGTAGAGTATATCACACAGTCAAGAAAACTTATATCCAAAGTTGACTTCTTTCTTGTACTCTACATATTCAGTTTTATGGTTTAAAATTTCTTATTGATATCCAAAATATAAACCAATAGTTTTAACAAAATCTTGGTTGTAAAGGTTCAAGTCTCTCTCTCTCTCTCTCTCTCTTTTTTTATTTTTTTCCAAAACTCGCATCACCAACACTGAGCTGGAAGGGACTTCAAAATTGGGCTGGTGTCTTATTTCACAAACAAGGAAACATCCCTTAGTAGGAGGCTGTGACTTGCCTGGTCTCACAGTTGACTAGAACTCAGATCTTCCAATTCTAAGTTCAGTGTGTCAGCAATTTTGAGGATTTGGAGGTATTTTTCAATTTCCTACCAGCTGCCCTGGCATGCAGACACAGTATTACGATTCTTTAGAGGGGTGTTGCAGTGCATTATAAAGAATATGTGAAGACCACATGTACGAACAAGTGCATCATTTATAATGGTCGGAAGGATAGAATAACTGCAGTGCTACTCTCAGGCCAAACCTTATGCTGCCACGTGTTTAATGGTGCCATTTTATTTGCCCTTCCCACATGGCACTTCAGCAAGGCCGTAGCTATTGTCAAATTAGCTGTCATGACAACGGTATGCCTGTATTCCTCAGGGACAGTACTATCTCAAACAATATGTCCCAGCAAGTTTTAATATTCAGGCATCCAGAGACATGTTCCAAATTGTTTTGCACACACACACACACACACCACACACACACACACACATACTCACACACTCGAGATACAAATGTCCTTTGCCAGATGTTGTGTCTTGATATTTGCCTAATGGTATATGGCCACTGGACCGATTAGAAACATAGCAGAGAGCAAGAGGCAGAAACACTGACAACAAAGAAGTGACAGCTGGCAGTCTGATAGTGAGGGAGGAGGCAAAAAATTTTAAAAAAAGAGAGAGAGAAACCACGGCAGTGAAGTGACAGTAGGGGCCAATAACGGACATTAGTAATGAAAATTCTGAAACCTCAGCGAAAAATGTCATTGTTTTCCATATCTTTTCTTTCAAAATGCCAGGATGTATATCATAGACTTAACATTTCCACTGAAAATGGTTAAAATATCTTAATGGTGTCTTAAGATAAAAATAGTGTAATAATAATACTAATAATAGGGAGGAGAAGTCTTTTTGCTTCTTTAAGGTTACTTTTTTCATTTGTATTATCTATTGCAATCTTCAAATGAATCCAATGAAACAGGTGTTCTGTTAACCATTGTCGCTCAGGCTAATAGTGGGGAATACAAAAGATTAAAACAATACTAGGAAAACACAATAGACTGTGGGAATGGCTCCCTCTCATGTGTCCCCAGACATGTGGTGTCCACACTCATCTGTGGACTCCCAGGGCTGCTGGGTTTCTGGGACAACTTCCCTGCTGGACTCCACTGTTTCTGGGGTCCTTGCTTGCTGACCCCAAGATAATCCACTACAAAATATTCCTCTATTGTCTGATTGGGACAACTTGGCTATTTCTACTCCCCAACCCAGGAGACATAACACCCTATCTCTCCTGCCCTCAGTGTCTTCCCGAAACCTCTACGACACAGGTTCTGTCTGACTTTCCATGATTAGATTTCCCTCCCTCTTCTGACATCCAAACCATGTGGAGTGGGCAGGTGAAGGCAAAAGCAAACAGGTCCTAATGCAAGAAACTGTCCAAGTTCCCCTCCTAGGGCCTCCATGTCACCCTTTCACCTAACATCTGCACTCTGCCCCACCTCTCTTTCCCTCTGTTCTGCTTGTGCTGTTGAGGGATGACCTTTGCTCTTTCCTGGATCAAGGGTCATATTCACCAGGCTGGCTGTCAGCTCTGATGTGTGCAGTCGTCTGCCATTTCTCTCAAACTCCTCTTGCAAATTAGACTCCTGAGTGGGCCTCACCAATTAGCCCTCTAGACAGACCAAGATACGTTTGACCCTGAAAGGATCAGACTTCAGCTTTTTACAAGGGACATCTTTTGTGAGCCATGGTGAATCCTCTTGAACCCATCTTGTTGCAGCCATTGGTAGTGAAGAGTCCTGAGCAGATTTCAACCAGCTTCCTGCAGGTGCAAGGAGACAGCACTTTGCCCTAAGCCCATAGAGAAATACTTCCCTTCAGACTATTCCGAGATGGATTTCATGCAGTTCCTTGGAAGCTCCAAAGTGGTTCAGCATCAGTTCCCTGTGGCGATGGCCAACTGGATAACACCTCCATGAATGGTTTGCCTTCCCTCTCATTCCACTGTCCCTCCTTCCTGAGATCATGTCCCAGATAGACCACCATGCCTGCAATACTTTTGTTTAAATCTTTGATCTTTATGGCTGGGTGGTTGGGGGGATGTGTAGGGAGGAGGAACTGGAGCTCCGACCAAGACAGTTTTGCTTTCTTGCTCCAGGTGAAAAATAACAATGAAAAAAAAAAGAAGCAATCTTTATTGAGCGCTTACCATGTACCAAACACAGTTCAAAACACTTGGCACGTTCTAACAAATTTAATGCAATATGTGGCTTTTACAAATGAGCAAAGGGAGACTGTGTTGACAAGACTTGTCCCGAGTACCTCAGATGGAGGAATGAGGGCGTGAAGTTGGTTAGGTCTTCTGAACCTAGATTCAGAGTTCTTGCCATTGCATGAGGGTCAGTTTCCAGCTGTTTGGAAACCTTGGGGAGGCAGACAGCTCATTTCTTAACAGCTGAAGACCATGCTAGTGTAAACAACGTTTGGGACAGTTGCTTGGATTTCAGGGTATGTGTCATCTCCTGTCCACTTAAGCTGGTCAGAGGTAACATGCTCTGTCTTGCTCTGGTTTAGGGTGTACCAAGTCCCAGTGTAGAGAACCTCATTTGTGAGGTCACCAGGACCGGCATGCCTTTATCCCTCCAGGAGAGGGAAAGATGCTCCCATGGCTTGGTGGACCCTCAGTGGTAAGCAGCCTTGATTGTCCATGTCACACGAGTGTTGGCCTCAATCAATCTCTCTCTCTCTTTCTCTCTCTCTCTCTCTCTCTCTCTCTCTCTCTCTCTCTCTCACACACACACACACACACACACATCATACATACATACACATACACCTCCCTAGAACTACAAATGGGAATAAATTCCATCCTATATTTTATAAGGCCTAATTGAGCTGCAAAATTGCCTTTGGAAATGAAGGCTCCAGGAAACCCTCCTCTCAAATGCAACTCAGCATTAACATCATGGCCCCAGCCTACTGTACAGCAGACAGGCCTGCCCCTTCAGAGACTGACTTGACATCTTTCATGAACCTCAGCCTAGCCCTTCACGCCTCACAGGTTCCAGTGCTTTGTGTTGGATGAAGCCCACATCCCCCAAAGCTGTCTCATACCTCCACTCAAAAAAAAGCAGCTGGCTATGCCACTGGCCGGTTTATGGTACAATAGCTTTCTTGCAGCATGCTTATAAATATTTATAGCACCGAGTGAGCAGTAATGGGCTGCTATTCAAACACACCTGCTGGGGAAGAAAGAAATAAAAAAGAAAAGAAAAAAACACTACACACACATATTTATTCTCACTATATGAAGGTCATTTTGGCATTTAGACCAAGAAAGCGTCTGCACACAACTATCCAAACAATCGCTGCTTTCCCAAGGTCTGTGGTCCAGGTATGCAGTGTTTGCTCTGAGGATGCAGGGCAAGGACTCATTTTGTTTTCAAATGTTGCTTCCCCCCAGATAATGAACATATTTGTTGAACTACGTAGGGAAATACTGAACTGTACACAGGATAAGAAAAATATTACCTATATATCTTACCTCCCAGAGGTAATGGTGTTAACATTTTGGAATTTTTCTATCTATGCACTAAGAAATCTATACTTTATGTGCTTTTTTGAGCCCTGTTTTATTTCAGTTAATATGGTATCTTTAAAGAGTTTAAAAATCTTTTCTAATTTGAGAGTTGAAAATGATATTTTCTTGTTCCAATTTGCATTGATTTGATTATTGAGGGTTGCGTATTAAGTCAGTCAATACAAATATATCCCGGTGCTGCTGAGTGTAAAGTCCCTGGCATGGGTAATGGGGATGGAAAGATGTGAACTGGGCAAATCCTTCCCCTCATAGGTTTACTGTCTGGTGGAATAGAAAAGGATCTTCTTTCTCCGATATATTATTTCGTCTTTTGTGACCTGTGTATTCAGATCTTTTAATAGTTTGACTTTTCATTAAATGAGGGAGGCAACATGTTATAAAGAGATATTTTATTTCTCTCCTCTGTCCTACCATCAAGCCAACTTTCAGAATAAAGAATGGCATGTACAATATTGCTTGTGAGTTTTCTTTCAAAGAATTTGGAAAACACTGCCTCTGGGAGGGCTGAAAGCAATTCCGTCAGCTGTCTTAACATGGGCAAGAGGGAGTTCAGGTTAAATCAGAGGAGATGGAGAGCAAGCTAAATGATTCAAAAAGCATATGTGTTTGTGTATATAAAAATATACACATATGTATATACATATGTGTGTGTGTATATATATATATATATATAGTCTGTACATGCCATGTTAAACCCTTACAATTCGTGGGAATAGCTTTGGTAGTATGGTAAGTAAGTATGCTTCAAATTGCCTTTTTTTGGGCTATTTATTTATTTATTTAACATCTTTATTGGAGTATAAATGCTTTACAATGGTGTGTCAGTTTCTGCTGTATAACAAAATGAATCAGCTATACATATACATATATCCCCATATCTCCTCCCTCTTGCATCTCCCTCCCACCCTTCCTATTCCACCCCTCTAGGTGGTCACAAAGCACCGAGCTGATCTCCCTGTGCTATGTGGCTGCTTCCCACTAGCTATCTATCTTACATTTGGAAGTGTATATATGAACATGCCACTCTCTCATTTCTTCCCAGTTTACCTTTCCCCCTCCCCATGCCCTCAAGTCCATTCTCTATGTCTACATCTTTATTCCTGTCCTGCCCCTAAGTTCTCCAGAACCATTTTTTTTTAGATTCCACATGTATATGTTTTCTCTTTCTGACATACTTCACTCTGTATGACAGACTCTGTGTCCATCCACCTCACTAAAGATAACTCAATTTCATTTCTTTTTATGGCTGAGTAATATTCCATTGTATATATGTGCCACATCTTCTTTATCCATTCACCTGTAGATGGACACTTAGGATGCTTCTATGTCCTGGCTATTGTAAATAGTGCTGCAATGAACATTGTGGTACATGACTTCTTTTGAAATATGGTTTTCTCAGGGTATATGCCCAGTAGTGGGATTGCTGGGTCATATGGTAGTTCTATTTGTAGCTTTTTAAGGAACCTCCATACTGTTCTCCATAGTGGCTGTATCAATTTACATTCGCACCAACAGTGCAAGAGGGTTCCCTTTTCTCCACACCCTTTCCAGCATTTACTGTTTGTAGACTTATTGATGATGGCCATTCTGACCAGTGTGAGGTGATACCTCATTGTAGTTTTGATTTGCATTTCTCTAATGATTAGTGATGTTTAGCATTCTTTCGTGTATTTGTTGGCAATCTGTATATCATCTTTGGAGCAATGTCTATTTAGGTCTTCTGCCCATTTTTGGATTGGGTTGTTTGTTTTTTTGTTATTGAGCTGCATGAGCTGCTTGTAAATTTTGGAGATTAATCCTTTGTCAGTTGCTTCATTTGCAAATATTTTCTCCCATTCTGAGGGCTGTCTTTTTGTCTTGTTTATGTTTTCCTTTGCTGTGCAAAAGCTTTTCAGTTTCATTAGGTCCCATTTGTTTATTTTTGTTTTTATTTCCATTTCTCTAGGAGGTGGGTCAAAAAGGGTCTTGCTGTGATTCATGTCATGGAATGTTCTGCCTATGTTTTCCTCTAAGAGTTTTGTAGTGTCTGGCCTTACATTTATGTCTTTAATCCATATTGAGTTTATTTTTGTGTATAGTGTTAGGGAGTGTTCTAATTTCATTCTTTTACCTGTAGCTGTCCAGTTTTCTCAGCACCACTTATGGAAGAGACTGTCTTTTCTCCTTTGTATATTCTTGCCTCCTTTATCAAAGATAAGGTGACCATATGTGTGTCTGTTTATCTCTGGGCTTTCTATCCTGTTCCATTGATCTATATTTCTGTTTTTGGGCCAGTACCATACTATCTTGTTTACTGTAGCCTTGTAGTATAGTCTGAAGTCTGGGAGCCTGATTCCTCCAGCTCTGTTTTTCTTTCTCGAGATTGCTTTGGTTATTTGGGGTCTTTTGTGTTTCCATACAAATTGTGAAATTTTTTGTTCTACTTCTGTGAAAAATGCTATTGATATTTTGATAGGGATTGCATTGAATCTGTAGATTGCTTTGGGTAGCATAGTCATTTTCACAATGTTGATTGATTCTTCCAATCCAAAAACATGCTATATCTCTATCTATTTGTATCATTTTTCATTTCTTTCATCAGTGTCTTATAATTTTCTGCAGACAGGTCTTTTGTCTCCTTAGGTAGGTTTATTCCTAGATATTTTATTCTTTTTGTTGCAATGGTAAATGGGAGTGTTTTCTTAATTTCACTTTCAGATTTTTCATCATTAGTGTATAGGAATGCCAGAGATTTCTGTGCATTAATTTTGTACCCTGCTACTTTACCAAATTCATTGATTAGGTCTAGTAGTTCTCTGGTAGCATCTTTAGGATTCTCTATGTATAGTATCATGTCATCTTCAAACAGTGACAGCTTTACTTCTTCTTTTCCGATTTGGATTCCTTTTATTTCATTTTCTTCTTTGATTGCTGTGACTAAAACTTCCAAAACTATGTTGAATAATAGTGGTGAGAGTGGCCAACCTTGTCTTGTTCCTGACCTTAGGGGAAATGGTTTCACTTTTTCACCATTGAGAACGATGTTGGCTGTGGGTTTGTCATATATGGCCTTTATTATGTTGAGGTAAGTTCCCTCTATGCCTACTTTCTGGAGGGTTTTTATCATAAATGGGTGTTGAATTTTGTCAAAAGCTTTTTCTGCATCTATTGAGATGATCATATGGTTTCCTTCAATTTGTTAATATGGTTTATCACATTGTTTTGCGTATATTGAAGAATCCTCGCATTCCTGGGATAAACCCCACTTGATCATGGTGTATGATTCTTTTAATGTGCTGTTGGACTCTGTTTGCTAGTATTTTGTTGAAGATTTTTACATCTATATTCATCAGTGATATTGGCCCATACTTTTCTTTCTTTGTGACATCTTTGTCTGGTTTTGGTATCAGGGTGATGGTGGCCTCGTAGAATGAGTTTGGGAGTTTTCCTCCCTTTGTTATATATTGGAAGAGTTTGAGAAGGATAGGTGTTAGCTCTTCTCTAAATGTTTGATAGAATTTGCCTATGAAGCCATCTGGTCCTGGGCTTTTGTTTGTTGGAAGATTTTTAATTGCAGTCTCAATTTCAGTGCTTGTGATTGGTCTGTTTATATTTCTTCCTGGTTCAGTCATGGAAGGTTGTGCTTTTCTAAGAATTTGTCCATTTCTTCCAGGTTGTCCATTTTATTGGCATATAGTTGCTTGTAGTAATCTCTCGTGATCCTTTGTATTTCTGCAGTGTCAGTTGTTACTGCTCCTTTTTCATTTCTAATTCTATTGATTTGAATTTTCTCCCTTTTTTTCTTGATGAGTCTGGGTAATAGTTTATCAATTTTGTTTATCTTCTCACAGAACTAGCTTTTAGTTTTATTGATATTTGCTACTGCTTCCTTCATTTCTTTCTGATCTGATCTGTATAATTTCTTTCCTTCTGCTAACTTGTAGTTTTTTTGTTCTTCTTTCTCTAATTGCTTTAGGTGTAAGGTTCGGTTGTTTATATGAGATGTTGCTTGTTTCTTGAGGTATGACTCTATTGTTTTAAACTTCCCTCTTAGAACTGCTTTTGCTGCATCCCATCGTTTTGGGTCATCGTGTTTTCATTGTCATTTGTTTCTAGGTATTTTTTGATTTCCTCTTTGATTTCTTCAGTGATATCTTGGTTATTTAGTAGTGTATTGTTTAGCCTCCATGTGTTTGTATTTTTTTACAGATCTTTTCCTGTAATTGATATCTAGTCTCATGGCATTGTGGTCGGAAAAGATACTTCACTCAACTTCAATTTTCTTAAGTTTACCAAGGCTTGATTTGTGACCCAGGATATGTTCTATCCTGGAGAATGTTCCATGAGCACTTGAGAAAAAAGTGTATTCTGTTGTTTTTGGTTGGACTGTTCTATAAATATCAATTAAGTCCATCTTGTTTAATGTATCATTTAAAGCTTGTGTTTCCTTATTTATTTTCATTTTGGATGATCTGTCCATTGGTGAAAGTGGGGTGTTAAAGTCCCTTACTATGATTTCCCTTTTTATGGCTGTTAGCATTTGCCTTGTGTGTTGAGGTGCTCCTATGTTTGGTGTATTAATACTTACAATTATTATATCTCCTTCTTGGATTGGTCCCTTGATCATTAAGTAGTGTCCTTTGTGTCTTTTAATAGCCTTTATTTTAAAGTCTATTTTGTCTGATACGAGAATTGCTACTCCAGCTTTCTTTTGATTTCCCTTTGCATGGAATATCTTTTTCCATCCCCTCGCTTTCAGTCTGTATGTGTCCCTAGGTCTGAAGTGAGTCTCTCATAGACAGCATATATATGGGTCTTGTTTTGTATCCATTCATCCAGTCTTATGTCTTTTGGTTGGAGCATTTATTCCATTTACATTTTAGGTAGTTATCGATATGTATGTTTCTATTACCATTTTCTTGGGGTTGTTTTTGTAAGTCTTTCCCTTCTCTTGTGTTTCCTCCCTAGAGAAGTTCCTTTAGCATTTGCTGTAATGCTGGTTTCATGCTGCTGAATTCTCTTAGCTTTTGCTTGTCTGTAAAGGTTTTAATTTCTCTTTCAAATCTGAATGAGATCCTTGCCAGGTAGAGTAATCATGGTTGTAGTTTTTTCCCTTTCATCACTTTAATTATGTCCTGCCACTCCCTTGTGGCTTGCAGAGTTTCTGCTGAAAGATGAGCTGTTAACTTTATAGAAATTCCCTTGTATGTTATTTGTCATTTTTCCCTTGCTGCTTTTAATATTTTTTCTTTGTATTTAATTTTTGATAGTTTGATTAATATGTGTCTCGGCCTGTTTCTTCCTTGGATTTATCCTGTTTGGGACTCTCTGTGCTTCCTGGACTTGACTGACTATTTCCTTTCCCATATTAGGGAAGTTTTCAGCTATAATCTCTTCAAATGTTTTCTCAGTCCCTTTCTTTTTCTTTTCTTCTTCTGGGACCCCTATAATTCAAGTGTTAGTGCGTTTAATGTTTTTCCAGAGGTCTCTGAGACTGTCCTCAATTCTTTTCACTCTTTTTTCTTTATTCTGATCTATGGTAGTTATTTCCACTGTTTTTTTTTCCAGGTCACTTATCCATTCTTCTGCCTCAGTTATTCTGCTATTGATTCCTTCTAGAGAATTTTAAATTTTGTTTATTTTGTTGTTCATCATTGTTTGTTTGCTCTTTAGTACTTCTGTGTCTTTGTCAAACGTTTATTGTATTTTCTCCCTTCTATTTCCAAGATTTTGGATCATCTTTACTATCATTACACTGAATTCTTTTTCAGGTAGACTGCCTATTTCCTCTTCATTTGTTTTGTCTGGTGGGTTTTTGCCTTGCTCCTTCATCTGCTGTGTGTTTCTCTGTCTTCTCATTTTGCTTAAGTTACTGTGTTTGGGGTCTCCTTTTCGCAGGCTGCAAGTTTATAGTTCCCATTGTTTTTGGTGTCTGCCCCCCGTGGCTAAGGTTGGTTCCGTGGGCTGTGTAGGCTTCCTGGTGGAGGAAACTTGTGTCTGTCTTCTGGTGGCTGAGGCTTGATCTTGTCTTTCTGGTGGGCAGGACTGCATCTGGTGGTGTGTTTTGGGGTGTCTGTGACCTTATTATGATTTTATGCAGCCTCTCTGCTAATGGGTGGGGTTGTGTTCCTGTCTTGCTAGTTGTTTGGCATAGGGTGTCCAGCACTGGAGCTTGCTAGTCATTGAGTGGAGCTGGGTCTTATCATCAAGATGGAGATCTCTGGGAGAGCTTTCGCCATGTGATGTTACCTGGAGCTGGGAGGTCTGTGGTGGACCAATGTCCTGAACTCGGCTCTCCCACCTCAGAAGCATAGGCCTGACACCCGGCTGGAGCACCAAGACCCTGTCAGCCACATGGCTCAGAAGAAAAGGGAGAAAAAATAAAGAAAGAAAAAATAAATATATAAAATAAAATAAAAAAGTTATTAAAATAAAAAAATTAAAAAGTAATAAGAAAGAAAGAAGAGAGAAACTAAACCAAAAAACAAATCCACTAATGATAACAAGCAGTAAAAAATATACTAAATAAAAAGAGAAAACGGACAGACAGAACCCTAGGACAAATGGTAAAAGCAAAGCTATGCACACAAAATCACACAAAGAAGCATACACATACACACTCACAAAAAAGAGAAAAAGGAAAAAATATATATATAAAAAAAGAGAGCAACCAAGTCAATAAACAAATGTACCAATGATAATAAACTCTAAATACTAAACTAAGATAAACATAAAACCTGAAACAAATTAGATGCAGAAAGCAAACCCCAAATCTACTGTTGCTCCCAAAGTCCACCGCCTGGATTTTGGGGTGATTCATTGTCTATGCAGTTATTCCAGAGATTCACGGTATATCAAGTTGATTGTGGAGATTTAATCCGCTGCTCCTGAGGCTGCTGGGAGAAATTTCCCTTTCTCTTTGTTTGCACAGCTCCTGGGGTTCAGCTTTGGATTTGGCCCCGCATCTGTGTGTAGGTCACCTGAGGGCATCTGTTCCTGCTCAGACAGGGTGGGGTTAAAAGACCAGCTGATTCAGGGGCTCTGGCTCACTGAGCCGGTGGTGGGAGGGGGGGGAGGGAGGGGTATGAATGCCAGGTGAGCCTGCAGTGGCAGAGGCCAGCGTGATATTGCACCAGCCTGAGGCACGCTATGTGTTCTCCTGGCGAAGTTGTCCCTGGATCACGGGACCCTGGCAGGCTGCACAGGCTCCCGGGAGGGGAGGTGTGGATAGTGACCTGTGCTTACACACAGGCTTCCTGGGGGCTGCAGCAGCAGCCTTAGCATTTCATGCCCGTCTCTGGTGTCTGAGCTGATAGTCGCGGCTTGTGCCCTTCTGTGGAGCTCATTTATGTGGTGCTCTGAATCCCCTTTCCTTGCGCACCCTGAAACAATGGTCTCTTGCCTCTAAAGCAGCTCCAGACTTTTTCCTGGACTCCCTCTCGGCTAGCTGTGCTGCACTCGCCCCCTTCAGACTGTGTTCACATGACCAATCCCAGTCCTCTCCCTGGGGTCTGACCTCCGAAGCCCGAGCCTCAGCTTCCAGCCCCCACCCACCCTGGCAGGTGAGCAGACAAGCCTCTTGGGCTGGTGAGTGCTGGTCGGCACCGATCCTCTGTGCGGGAATCTCTCCTCTTTGCCCTCTGCACCCCTGTTGCTGCGCTCCCCTCCATGGCTCCAAAGCTTCCCCTCTGCTACCCCCCATCTCTACCAGTGAAGGGGCTTCCTAGTGTGTGGAAACTTTTCCTCCTTCACAGCTCCCTCCCACTGGTGCAGGTTCCGTCCCTATTCTTTTGTCTCTGTTTTTTCTTTTGCCCTACCCATGTACATGGGGAGTTTCTTGCCTTTTGGGAAGTCTGAGGTCTTCTGCCAGCGTTCAGTAGGTGTTCTGTAGGAGTTGTTCCAAATGTAGATGTATTTCTGATGTATTTGTGGGGAGGAAGGTGATCTCCTCGTCTTACTCCTCTGCCATCTTGAAGGTCTGTCCAAATAGCCTTTTGTTTAATGTTTTCCTGTGGATTTCTGGGCAGCTGCTGTGATGTCTTTTGCATTTAAATAGTAAAGTGTTATAAACATTAAAGAACAAAGCCTCACTGAGTGCATGTCAGTGTACTCACGTCAGACTTAGAGACTGAGTCCAGAGAAACTCAGAGATATAAAAGATGTACTGTATCTGTTCCTCAGTGACCCAAGAACTGGACCAGTGCTCACGCTAACTGGGTGGTTTCAATACTGTCCACCAGGCAGGGGCCATCCATAGATACTGACACTGTGCAGAAAGGCTTGATGTGGGGTAGACGTTCGTGTGGTGCCTATGAAACACTCCACACATAACTTGTGGTTCATATGGGAATCACACAGCTTTTCAAAGGGAATATCTGGCTGTCACAGAGTTATTAAACTCAGCATCACTAAGAGTAGGTCAGCCAGACATTACATGCCTCCTCATGTGATGTGAAGTGAAATTCAGCACCTCCTGTGAACTTGCTTAAAATATGTGTTCTGAAATTAATTAAGCCTTTAACTCTACACTCCACATTGCAGGAAATACAGGGAAAAGGAAACACGTTAAACAACATAATGAGAAGACAATCAGCCAAATCCAGAAAGTGGGACGTTTGTACAAGAAAAAAAGAATACCCTGGTCTCTTCCTCAAGGATAAGGAGGAAGTAACTATTCTAGATTAAAGAAATTTAACAGACTTAATTATCAAATATAATGCATGCTTCCTGATTAGAGTCTGATTTTTTAAGACTCCTAAACTATGCAAGACATTTTGGGAACAAGTAGGGACATTTGAATGCTATCTTATTGCTATATGACAGTAGAAAAAAATTTGTTAATTTTATTAGGTGTGAAAATAGTTTTGTGGGTGTGTTGGAAACGATCCTTGTTTTGGGAGATGCGTGATGGACTGTTTAAAGATAAAATGTCACCATGGTTTATCAAAAATATAAATAGATAAATGTAGATAGATAAATAGCTAGGAGTGATAGGTAGATAAATAGATGATAAAATGATTTACAGATAGGTAGAGAGAGATTGATAGATATGAAGACAGAAAGATAAGAAGGTAGATGAAGCAAATGTAGAAAAATATTATATATGTTGAATCTTTCTAGATATATAAGTAGTCATGGTACTATAATTTCTGCTTTTCTATGTATTTACAAATTTTCATAATTCAGAGATTTTTAAAAGTGCTGTCTCTGTCAGGTTACCTCAAAATCCCTAGGGAAAGGAGAAAGAGAACTTCATTGCTGTTAAATTTCTTTTATGCCAAAATGGAAGCACAGAGAGTTAATTCAGGTCACTTATTCAGAGATTTAGAAACAAGGTTTAGTCATGGATTTTCCCGGATGTCACAGGAAGCCTAGCATTGGGATGAAACTTTACAGTGTTTCTGACAGTTCTCATCTATGTTTTTCTCCTGCAAATATTTCACTGCTTGTGTTTCTTTTCTTCATCGAGGTGTATTGAAGTAGGTAGTGCATTTGATGTAGAGTGAGAAGTTGTAGGTTTGAATTCGGGTCTGTTACTTCTAGCTGCTAGGCCTGGGGCAGATTATTTCATCTGTTCATCTTCACTTTCTTAAACCATAAAATTTGAATATTAAACATATTTGCTTCACAGAATTACTGTAAGGCTAGGAGAATGTTTCAGAGGGTCTACAGGTATATTGTTAAGGGATGAAACGTGTCCTCCCCAATCTCTAATTCATGTGCTGAAGCCTGAAACCCAGGACCTTAGAATGTAACTGTACTTGGAGTCAGGGCCTTTAAAGAGGTAAAATAGATGGTTAGTGGGAAGCAGCCACATAGCACAGGGAGATCAGCTCAGTGCTTTTCGAGGACCTAGTGGGGTGGGATGGTGGGTGCGAGAGAGGCTCAGGAGGGAGGGGATATGTGTATATGTATAGCTGATTCACTTTGTTGAAACTAACACAGCATTGTAAAGCAATTATACTCCAATAAAGATCTATTAAAAAAAGTGATTAATTTAAAATGGGGGGGAGGGGCGCTTAATCCAATCTGACTGGTGTCCTTATAAGAAGAGGAAATTTGGACAGTGAGAGATGCCAGGAGTACGCTTGCACACAGGAAAGACCATGTGAGGACCCAGTGGGACGATGAGCATCTATAAGTCAGTGAGAGAGGTCTCAGAAGAAAGTAATCTTTTGACAGCTTGATCTTGGGCTTCTAGCCTCCAGAACAGTAAGAAAATTAATTTCTGTGCTTTAAGCCACCCAGTCTGTTACATTTTGTTCCTAATCGAACTGCTGTGTGATAACTCTCTCTCTTTTTTTTTTTTTTGGCCTTGCCTCAGGGGTTGTGAGATCTTAGTTTCCCAACCAGGGAAGCACGGAGTCCTAACCACTGGACCGCCAGGGAAGTCCCTGCTGTGTGATGCTCTTACCTTCTAGGATCAGTGTTTTTTCCCTTGGTCTCTGATACAGTTCTTCTTTTTTTTTTTTTTTTTAATCTAACTTATAATTATTCAGGAATAAGGAATAATCATGAAATTGAATTTTCCATGGTACTCTTTAGTAAAAAGTAAAACATAGTAGCAATTGATCAAAAAGTACACATAAGAGAAAAATAAAGTTATTTAAAATATGATTGGAGATAAGGAAAAGAGGGAAAACAGGGAATAAGAAATTAAATCAGATTTTGTACCATACTTTTATTTTTTTTAATTTATTTACTTTTTTAAACATCTTTATTGGAGTGTAATTGCTTTACAATGGTATGTTAGTTTCAGCTTCACAACAAAATGAATCAGTTATATATATACATATGTTCCCATATCTCTTCCCGCTTGCGTCTCCCTCCCTCCCACCCTCCCTATCCCACCCCTCTAGGCGGTCACAAAGCACCGAGCTGATCTCCCTGTGCTATGCGGCTGCTTCCCACTAGCTATCTACCTTACGTTTGGTAGTGTATGTATGTCCATGCCTCTTTATCGCTTTGTCACCGTTTACCCTTCCCCCTCCCCATAGCCTCAAGTCCATTCTCTAGTAAGTCTGTGTCTTTATTCCTGTTTCACCCCTAGGTTTTTCATGACATTTTTTTTTCTTAAATTCTATATATATGTGTTAGCATACGGTATTTGTCTCTCTCTTTCTGACTTACTTCACTCTGTATGACAGACTCTAGGTCTATCCACCTCATTACAAATAGCTCAATTTCGTCTCTTTTTATGGCTGAGTAATATTCCATTGTATATATGTGCCACATCTTCTTTATCCATTCATCCGATGATGGACACTTAGGTTGTTTCCATCTCTGGGCTATTGTAAATAGAGCTGCAATGAACATTTTGGTACATGACTCTTTTTGAATTATGGTTTTCTCACGGTATATGCCCAGTAGTGGGATTGCTGGGTCATATGGTAGTTCTATTTGTAGCTTTTTAAGGAACCTCCATACTGTTCTCCACAGTGGCTGTATCAATTTACATTCCCACCAACAGTGTAAGAGGGTTCCCTTTTCTCCACACCCTCTCCAGCTTTTATTGTTTCTAGATTTTTTGATGATGGCCATTCTGACTGGTGTGAGATGATATCTCATTGTCGTTTTGATTTGCATTTCTCTAATGATTAGTGATGTTGAGCATTCTTTCATGTGTTTGTTGGCACTCTGTATATCTTCTTTGGAGAAATGTCTATTTAGGTCTTCTGCCCATTTTTGGATTGGGTTGTTTGTTTTTTTGTTATTGAGCTGCATGAGCTGCTTGTAAATTTTGGAGATTAATCCTTTGTCGGTTGCTTCATTTGCAAATATTTTCTCCCATTCTGAGGGTTGTCTTTTGGTCTTGTTTATGGTTTCTTTTGCTGTGCAAAAGCTTTTAAGTTTCATTAGGTCCCATTTGTTTATTTTTGTTTTTATTTCCATTTCTCTAGGAGGTGGGTCAAAAAGGACCTTGCTGTGATTTATGTCATAGAGTGTTCTGCCTATGTTTTCCTCTAAGAGTTTGATAGTTTCTGGCCTTACATTTAGGTCTTTAATCCATTTTGAGCTTATTTTTGTGTATGGTGTTAGGGAGTGATCTAATCTCATACTTTTACATGTAGCTGTCCAGTTTTCACAGCACCACTTATTGAATAAGCTGTCCTTTCTCCACTGTACATTTCTGCCTCCTTTGTCAAAGATAAGGTGACCATATGTGTGTGGGTTTATCTCTGGGCTTTCTATCCTGTTCCATTGATCTATATTTCTGTTTTTGTGCCAGTACCGTACTGTCTTGATTACTGTAGCTTTGTAGTATAGTCTGAAGTCAGGGAGCCTGATTCCTCCAGCTCTGTTTTTCTTTCTCAAGATTGCTTTGGCTATTCGGGGTCTTTTGTGTTTCCATACAAATTGTGAAATTTTTTGTTCTAGTTCTGTGAAAAATGCCAGTGGTAGTTTCATAGGGATTGCATTGAATCTGTAGATTGCTTTGGGTAGTAGAGTCATTTTCACAATGTTGGTTCTTCCAATCCAAGAACATGGTATATCTCTCCATCTATTTGTATCATTTTTAATTTCTTTCATCAGTGTCTTATAATTTTCTGCATACAGGTCTTTTGTCTCCTTAGGTAGGTTTATTCCTAGGTATTTTATTCTTTTTGTTGCAATGGTAAATGGGAGTGTTTTCTTGATTTCACTTTCAGATTTTTCATCCTTAGTGTATAGGAATGCCAGAGATTTCTGTGCATTAATTTTGTATCCTGCTACTTTACCAAATTCATTGATTAGCTCTAGTAGTTTTCTGGTAGCATCTTTAGGATTCTCTATGTATAGGATCATGTCATCTGCAAACAGTGACAGCTTTACTTCTTCTTTTCCGATTTGGATTCCTTTTATTTCCTTTTCTTCTCTGATTGCTGTGGCTAAAACTTCCAAAACTATGTTGAATAAGAGTGGTGAGAGTGGGCAACCTTGTCTTGTTCCTGATCTTAGTGGAAATGCTTTCAGTTTTTCACCATTGAGGACGATGTTGGCTGTGGGTTTGTCATATATGGCCTTTATTATGTTGAGGAAAGTTCCCTCTATGCCTACTTTCTGCAGGGTTTTTATCATAAATGGGTGTTGAATTTTGTCAGAAGCTTTCTCTGCATCTATTGAGATGATCATATGGTTTTTCTCCTTCAATTTGTTAATATGGTGTATCACGTTGATTGATTTGCGTATATTGAAGAATCCTTGCATTCCTGGAATAAACCCCACTTGATCATGGTGCATGATCCGTTTAATGTGCTGTTGGATTCTGTTTGCTAGTATTTTGTTGAGGATCTTTGCATCTATGTTCATCAGTGATATTGGCCTGTAGTTTTCTTTCTTTGTGACATCCTTGTCTGGTTTTGGTATCAGGGTGATGGTGGCCTCGTAGAATGAGTTGGGGAGTGTTCCTCCCTCTGCTATATTTTGGAAGAGTCTGAGAAGGATAGGTGATAGCTCTTCTCTAAATGTTTGATAGAATTCGCCTGTGAAGCCATCTGGTCCTGGGCTTTTGCTTGTTGGAAGATTTTTAATCACAGTTTCAATTTCAGTGCTTGTGATTGGTCTGTTCATATTTTCTATTTCTTCCTGATTCAGTCTTGGCAGGTTGTGCCTTTTAAGAATTTGTCCATTTCTTCCAGGTTGTCCATTTTATTGGCATAGAGTTGCTTGTAGTAATCTCTCATGATCTTTTGTATTTCTGCAGTGTCAGTTGTTACTTCTCCTTTTTCATTTCTAATTCTATTGATTTGAGTCTTCTCCCTTTTTTTCTTGATGAGTCTAGCTAATGGTTTATCAATTTTGTTTATCCTTTCAAAGAACCAGCTTTTAGTTTTATTGATCTCTGCTATCATTTCCTTCATTTCTTTTTCATTTATTTCTGATCTGATTTTTATGATTTCTTTCCTTCTGCTAACTTTGGGGTTTTTTTGTTCTTCTTTCTCTAATTGCTTGAGGTGCAAGGTTAGGTTGTTTATTCGAGATGTTTCCTGCTTCTTAAGGTGGGCTTGTATTGCTATAAACTTCCCCCTTAGAACTGCTTTTGCTGCATCCCACAGGTTTTGGGTCGTTGTGTCTCCATTGTCATTTGTTTCTAGGTATTTTTTGATTTCCTCTTTGATTTCTTCAGTGATCACTTCATTATTAAGTAGTGTATTGTTTAGCCTCCATGTGTTTGTATTTTTTACAGATCTTTTCCTGTAATTGATATCTAGTCTCATGGCGTTGTGGTCGGAAAAGATACTTGATACAATTTCAATTTTCTTAAATTTACCAAGGCTTGATTTGTGACCTAAGATATGATCTATCCTGGAGAATGTTCCATGGGCACTTGAGAAAAATGTGTATTCTGTTGTTTTTGGATGGAGTGTCCTATAAATATCAATTAAGTCCATCTTGTTTAATGTATCATTTAAAGCTTGTGTTTCCTTATTTATTTTCATTTTGGATGATCTGTCCATGGGTGAAAGTGGGGTGTTTAAGTCCCCTACTATGAACGTGTTACTGTCGATTTCCCCTTTTATGGCTGTTAGTATTTGCCTTATGTATTGAGGTGCTCCTATGTTGAGTGCATAAATATTTACAATTGTTATATCTTCTTCTTGGATGGATCCCTTGATCATTATGTAGTGTCCTTCTTTGTCTCTTTTAATAGTCCTTATTTTAAAGTCTATTTTGTGTGATATGAGAATTGCTACTCCAGCTTTCTTTTGGTTTCCATTTGCATGGAACATCTTTTTCCATCCCCTTACTTTCAGTCTGTATGTGTCTCTAGGTCTGAAGTGGGTCTCTTGTAGACAGCATATATAAGGGTCTTGTTTTTGTATCCATTCAGCTAATCTGTGTCTTTTGGTGGGAGCATTTAGTCCATTTACATTTAAGGTAATTATCGATATGTATGTTCCTATTCCCATTTTCTAAATTGTTTTGGGTTCGTTATTATAGGTCTTTTCCTTCTCTTGTGTTTCTTGCCTAGAGAAGATCCTTTAGCATTTGTTGTAAAGCTGGTTTGGTGTTGCTGAACTCTCTCAGCTTTTGCTTGTCTGTAAAGGTTTTAATTTCTCCATCAAATCTGAATGAGATCCTTGCTGGGTAGAGTAGTCTTGGCTGCAGGTTTTTCTCCTTCATCACTTTCAGTATGTCCTGCCACTCCCTTCTGGCTTGTATGGTTTCTGCTGAGAGATCAGCTGTTAACCTTATGGGGATTCCCTTATGTGTTATTTGTTGTTTTTCCCTTGCTGCTTTTAATATGTTTTCTTTGTATTTAATTTTTGACAGTTTGATTAATATGTGTCTTGGCGTATTTCTCCTTGGATTTATCCTGTTTGGGACTCTCTGTGCTTCCTGGACTTCATTAACTCTTTCCTTTCCCATATTAGGGAAGTTTTTAACTATAATCTCTTCAAATATTTTCTCAGTCCCTTTCTTTTTCTCTTCTTCTTCTGGAACCCCTATAATTCGAATGTTGGTGCGTTTAATGTTGTCCCAGAGGTCTCTGAGACTGTCCTCAGTTCTTTTCATTCTTTTTTCTTTATTCTGCTCTGCAGTAGTTATTTCCACTATTTTATCTTCCAGGTCACTTATCCGTTCTTCTGCCTCAGTTATTCTGCTATTGATCCCATCTAGAGTACTTTTAATTTCATTTATTGTGTTGTTCATCATTGCTTGTTTCATCTTTAGTTCTTCTAGGTCCTTGTTAACTGATTCTTGCATTTTGTCCATTCTATTGTCCATTCTATCTCCAAGATTTCGGATCAACCTTACTATCATTATTCTGAATTCTTTTTCAGGTAGACTGCCTATTTCCTCTTCATTTGTTAGGTCTGGTGGGTTTTTATCTTGCTCCTTCATCTGCGGTGTGTTTTTCTGTCTTTTCATTTTGCTTATCTTACTGTGTTTGGGGTCTCCTTTTTTGCAGGCTGAAGGTTCGTAGTTCCTGTTGTTTTTTGTGTCTGTCCCCAGTGACTAAGGTTGGTTCAGTGGGTTGTGTAGGCTTCCTGGTGGAGGGGACTAGGGCCTGTGTTCTGGTGGATGAGGCTGGATCTTGTCTTTCTGGTGGGCAGGTCCACGTCTGGTGATGTGTTTTGGGGTGTCTGTAGCCTTACTATGATTTTGGGCAGCCTCTCTGCTAATGGGTGGGGTTGTGTTCCTGTCTTGCTAGTTGTTTGGCATAGGATGTCCAGCACTGTAGCTTGCTGGTCGTTGAGTGAAGCTGGGTGCTGGCGTTGAGATGGAGATCTCTCGGAGATTTTTGCTGTTTGATATTATGTGCAGCTGGGAGGCCTCTTGTGGACCAGTGTCCTGAAGTTGGTTCTCCCACCTCAGAGGCACAGCACTGACTCCTGGCTGCAGCCCCAAGAGCCTTTCATCCACAGGGCTCCTTAATTTGGGATGATTCGTTGTCTATTCAGGTATTCCACAGATGCAGGGTATATCAAGTTGATTGTGGAGCTTTAATCCGCTGCTTCTGAGGCTGCTGGGAGAGATTTCCCTTTCTCTTCTTTGTTCTCACAGTTCCCAGGGGCTCAGCTTTGGATTTGGCCCCGCCTGTGCGTGTAGGTCGCCGGAGGGCGTCTGTTCTTTGCTCAGACGGGACGGGGTTAAAGGAGCCGCTGATTCGGAGGCTCTGGCTCACTCAGGCCGGGGGGGTAGGGAGGTTCACGGAGTGTGGGGCGGGCCTGCGGCGGCAGAGGCCGGCGTAACGTTGCAGCCTGAGGAGCGCCGTGCGTTCTCCCGGGGGAGTTGTCCCTGGATCCCGGGACCCCGGCAGTGGCGGGCTGCACAGGCTCCCCGGAAGGGCGTGTGGCTAGTGACCTGTGTTCGCACACAGGCCTCCTGGTGGCGGCAGCATCTGATACAATTCTGTCCTGCACCCTATCTATCCTTCTAGCAGCCTTGTCTCAAAGAATCCTTCTGTGACATGTGGGTACCCCTCAGGGATTTCATTTCTTACTGAAAGTACTTTTCAGTTTGTCAACCAGTTATTCAAAAAAAATTTAATGATCTCCTACTATGTGTCAAATTATTATAGACACTTGAATACTTAAAAGAAGAGAAACCAAAATCAATGCCAAATTAATCTTCAGCCATTATATAGAAAGGTTGTTGAAGGGGTTTCCCACTAAGCATTTTGGGAAAAAAATAATTTCCATGAATTCTCACAGTCCTTCTCTCCTTATTCAAATGATTCTACTGTCATCACCTTTGAAACTTTGTATAATCTTATTTGGAGTTTGATTGGTTGGAGGGTGAATCAGTTAATAAGTCATCCAATCAACAGATATTAATTCATGTCCTTTGTGAAACAACATCATTAGAGAAGAATGTAAGGCATGGAGTTTGCCCTCAGGGAACTTAAACAAATTTTTAAAAGCTGCACAACAGGAAGGCAAGGAGATATGGCAAGGCAAGACATGATTAATCACCACATGAGTGAATGGATGGTATAAGGGATATTGTGGTTCCATATTAACAGGAGGGTGCTGGGGACAATGGTGCTGCCAGTGACAAGAGGAAGGGGAGAGAAAGAAGAGAAGAAGCAGAAGTCAAGTCATAAAAACTTGGGGAAATGAAGTAAAATGCAGCAGAGAGGTAACCAACCAAATGGATGGTGCTAAATATACACACGCATTTCAAAGCTGCGATGACTAATAAAGGAAAATACAAATGAAGTGGGACCAATTTAAAAACTAATTAAGGCCAGCGTGGCCCAGAGTGAGAAAGAACGTAGGATAGGAGTTTATACTTGTCATAGGAACCAGAACCAGCCCTGAAGGGAAAGATCATTGGAGGACAGGAGTGGTTGAAAATAAAATTTCAAATATGCATCCATATTTAGCTTTGCCTAAGATGTGAGAAGGAAAGGCTCCTGGAGAGGACTGACAAGATTGCCACAATGTGCAGAGCTTAAGCCACCATTTTGGCTTAGGAGAATGGCTCTTTCTTAAAAAGAATGATAGGAACGGTTTGTCATTGGCTTATGATTCTGGATCCAAATTGGAAATTAGAAATGGTCCATTGTTATTACTGTTCACAAAGTGGTAGACTTTCAGAGCTGTGTGGCAATTTGGTTGACAGTTCGGCATTAGAGTTGTCAGAAAAAAGGATGGATTTTGCTGGGGTCTTATTAGACCACATGGGGCAGTGGAAGCTGAATCCAGAACACAAATCATTCCTGGCCTTGGGGATGTTCCTACAAAAGGAGAAGGGAAGCTCCGGGGTGATGGGAGTATCCTGGGATGAGAGCCGCTGAGGCTGGGAACCTCACACACCAAGGAGATGCCTTCCCACTCATCTCCTCTCTCTCTCTCTCTTTCTCTCTCTCTGCCTCAGTAGTGATCCCTCCTTTTCATTTCTTTTTAGCCCAAGTTTCCCTCTCCTCTCTACAGCCTTGTTTCCTCAGTCTGCTCTTGTTTCCTGCTCCGTAAATCATCAGTATGTGCAGGACTTTGCTTTCCTTGGTGCAGACACAGCCCTAACTCTATATAACCCCGAGACTGGGGTCTCCACAGCTGGGCCAGTGGATTCCCTGACGACCTAATTGCAAATCCCTAGGTAAATACAGTGCTGTTACAGCTCGTGTTGAGTTTCAGGTTAAAGTCTGCTTGTGAGACAAAAGCTGGACTTGAACATGTCTTTGGAAGCACTACACTGGAAACTGACACCATCACTTTTCAATATGTCAGACCCAGCCACGGTTTCTTCTAAGAACTGGATTCGATTATCGTTTCTTTGAGTACAAGATGAAGTTGTTGATTTGCCTTTTGGAGCCAAGCTTTATGAAACAGGAACATTTTAAAGACAAGCATGACGCTTAGCTTGATTAGATACTCACACTCTCAGAGGCACTTAGGAAACAACACAGACCAGGGGATAGTAGATTCCTATCAACCATCTCAAGGCTACTGTAGCCATAGCTCCTCAATGTATGGAATGGTGCTAGGAATCCTTCGTGTTATTAAAATGATTCGTTTCTATGTCTGTCTCTCCCTCCACCATCATGTTCATATCTGAATTCTGCAGTGTGACATGAGTCCATTTCAAAGGGCCCCCTCCCACTCAGGTGTCTACCTGTGACTTGAGCAAAATGGGGATGAACGGCATGAGGCAGGCAAACAGCTCAGCAGGGCCTCTGAGAGGGGCAGTCCAGAGATGATGGTGGTGGGGACCTGACATAAACCTTCTAGAATGGATGAGTTTTTATCAGGGAACAGTAAAGCCTCATTCTGTGGACACTGTGTGACTATTAGCAGATAGATCCCTCTGAGGGTGGTGGGAGGTAGGTTGGTGGATTATCCTATCCGTCCTTGTTCTTGAAGCAGAGAGATTCAGGATGCTTATTCCTGGCCTCTTCCTTACTCTCAGAGCCAGTTTCTTGGAATTCAATGAAATAGTTATTTGTAAGTTTGGAGTTGAATGAGAGCCTCACATAGGCTAAAGAACACAGTAACTGTGAGTCCAGATGTTGAGGTTAGACAGTTGTGAGTCTTAATCCAAACCGTGCATATCAGCTATGGCTTTGGACAAATTATTTAACTTTTATGAGCCTCAGACTCCTTACCTGTAAAATGAGCATTGTAATACTTACCATGCAGGGGTCTTGAAAGGATTAAATGAGATAACGCTCAATCCCTGGCACATCATAAATGACAGTATGCGTGAGAGTTCATAAAGGCTTATTTTAGTGTGACTGTCTGTGATGTTCTTTGGAGAGTGAGGAAGAGGGCAGGAGAGAGGCAGATGGCTCAGTAGCCTATGGGCAGAACCACCTTCATGGTCGTACGTCCTGTGCAATTTCACTGACCCTGTGCTCAGAAGAGCTCCACACTTGGTTCAATGCTCTGCTCTCACTGTCTAGAAATTTTTAATTTTTGAATGAAGTGTCCCACTTTTTCGTTTTGCACTGGGCCCTGTGAACTAGGTAGCCGGTCTTGCCTGTGGGTGTAATGAGCTGTTACCGCCTGAATCCAGTTAGTGATCAAAGGAAAGGAAAGAGAGAATATAGTTTAGGAGGTTTCCAAGACCACATTCTCTGATTCAGTTGAAGGGCTCACAGAAGCCAGCAAAGCCATTCTATTCATGGTCATGGTTTTCTACCACGAAAGGATACAGATTAAACTCAGCAGCAGAAAAAAGGAGCTTAGGAGGGGGTCCAAGAGAGACCCCTTGCAGAACTTCCAATTGTGCTCTCCCAGTGGAGTCATGCAGACAGTCTGCTCCTCCTAGCAATGATCAATGGTAACATGTGACCCAAGGTCCCCACCATAAATCACGTTGCTAGCATAGACTATTTGGCATGGCCCGAGTTTCCCGGATAAGCAAAGACAGCCTTATCAGGCAGGACATTCCAAGAGCTTTGAGATTACTTTCTGGAAGCCAGTCAAGGGCCAAAGCACTCTTTGGGCAAGGTAAATACTTTACTGCACAGAGAGACCATCAGAAAAATTTCAAAGGAAAAAAAGTGTGACTTAGTGAATGATGGAAAGAGAAAGAGCAGTGGGTGTAAGAGGAAAGCAGTGGTTCTCCAAGGACCCCAGAGAAGTTGAACACTGTGGCACAATGAACAGAAACTGGGAAAACAAGAGAGTTCTTCACCGTTTAAATAAAGCAGAACTGGCATTTATTGTAACTGTAACTGAAGGCATTACATTAAATCACAAGTCAGTTATTAAGGATGACATGACAAAGACTGTCCTTATATTAACTGAGTGGGAGGCTTTGTGTGCTTACCTATTGCTCTGTCCTACTGTCCCTGGTAACTTGCTTGGAAGACTTGAATCAGCCTCTCTGGGGTCTTACCCAGGTCTCCCATTTCTCACTAGCAACTTCCTACTACCTATTCTGTTTCGCAGCTTCCCACCACATGCCAGGACACATACGTGTGCACACAGAAACACACACATGTTCACACTCATACCCAAACTCTCACCTGGTTCACTGCCCAGGTTGACTGTATTCACACGTGGGCAAATATTCCTGCAAAATGCTCACGGGAGGCCATTCAACCTAAGATGTGTTTCCTCCTACCAATTGCCACCTTCTTCACCAAACCTGTCTCCAGCACACCTTCAAATAAAATCTCTCTGGGCCTTGTCTACAGCAAATATTATTCACCTTTTCAACCTCCACAGCTGGGTGCTTCATATGTTGTTGGGACTTAATACACATGAAATAGTTTGAATAATTGACCCCTTATCACCATTTATCAGAAGCAGCTTTCCTTACATTTTACTCTTCCCTTAAAAGGAAGACCTGCCACCCAGGTCTGCTGGATTCTCTTAGCAAGAAAAGCAATGTCCCTGGAGATGATAAATGGTTCCAGAAGCTTCAGCCCTCACATGCCAGCTCCCTACTTTGTGATAATAGAGAAGTAACCCATTAATTGAGCAGAGATACATTTCCTTTTGCAATGTCCTTGATTTTATTTTTCAGCGATTCCTCAAAATCACAGGTTAAAAAAAAAAAAATCACAGGTTAAAGGAGTGTGTTTGCTGTAGGTTGCCTCTACGCAAATTAAGAAGGGAAAAATTATTTGGTCCCTCTCTTCTTTGCCCCGTCAGACCCTCTTTCCTTTCCCTTTGGTGCTCCTGCCTACCCAAGTCCCCTCATCTGGGCTGCTCTTCAGTAGTCTAGCTTACAGTGTACTTGATGGACCCCAGTGTTTGGCATTGGTTCATGGAATTCAACTTTCCAAACACTTTGACATCATCATTCTCAAGGTCCCAATGAGCCAGATAGGGCAGGAGTCATCATCATCACGATCATCATGCTTTTTTTAATCCCAATCACTATAAAGTTATAAAAACTGAGATCTAACTAATTTAAATGAATCAAACAGAATGCAAATTCAGACTTCTGATCCATTCTTTTTCATCAATCATTACTTTGGTCATTAATGCTGAAGGCAGGGCTGACAGATATATGGTATTCTCGTTGACCCTTTCCATCCTGGTACCCACTGTAAGTATCCCAGTCTCTTGTTCCTTCCTGAAGAATCTAGAATAGCTTAGGAATACTTAGAATAGTGCTCTGGGCAATCATTACCCACTGAACAGTGTTGGCATGTGAATTAACACACAATTTCTATTCTTGTCTAAGGTAGTGACTTCCCAAGTGGTATTGGAAGAGAAAAATTTCTGCAGAGCAAATGCCTTTGATATTTCATGGAATGACTCTTACTTGGAGGAGTTTCAGAGGCAAATGCAAGGGAACTAATTTTAACGTGTGCCTGTGATTTGCCAAACTTTGTGTTAATCCACATGACAACTTGTTTGCAATGTCGTTTGTAATTTTCAGTTGAGGAAACCAAGTCAGCATTTAAGTCACTTTCCCAAACACAAAATAGTGCAAGAGACAAAGTCAGGATTAGACTCAATCTGAGCCAGAACTCTGCTACAGACGTGCCCTCACCCACCCTCCTCCCAGCCCTCTGACTGAACTCCTTTTCATCTTATTGTAATAGCACGTTTCTCAACATTAAAAGAGAATGGCTCTAGAAAAACTAAAGGGCAGAGAAAGGAGATAAATACGGGAATGATGCCAAGCTGTGCTGTGTGTGATCTTGTGTATAAAGGTACGAAACCAGCATTACGTCATTATTTTCACTAACTATGTGTTTAAGCATTATTCTGTGCAAGTATGTAAAATTTATAACCTGGTGGTTTTTCAATTCTGCTTCTATTTCCTTCAAGATACCCATGCATGTGTGTGTAACAATTTTTCTCTTGGATGCTCTGCGGAAAGCAGATCAGGATCAATGACTGTGACAGGAGCAGGAGGGATATAAAAGAATATCAGAGGCTCGATCGGCCAGCCAGTATTGATTGAACACTTTTTGTGTATTTTTTATTGTTCTAGGAACTGTGGGACCACAGAGAGTGCAAGACAGTGTCACTTCTCTCTGAGACATTATAATGAGATTAATTTCAAAGACCTTACTATCTGATAGAGAAAAAAAATATCCACCCCAGGAAATGAACAGCATCACAAAAAGTTAGGATTTGAAAGAGTCCTAACTTCATGTGACGTCATGTGACTTGCTGTTTGCCTCCCTGGCTGAAGGGTTAAATAGATGAAATTGTGCTTATATAGCCCGACCAGCAGGGGCTCACACAGCCTTGTAATGGCATGTCTGTTCTCTGTGACTTCTACCCAATGACTGATTCTGCCATCAGGGCAGCTCAGAAAAACTCTGTTCCTTCTCGGAAGAGCTCCTGTTATATTTGAAGGCAGCTACCATTTCTTCCCTTAGCTACTTCTTTTCCCCTTGAAACCTCCATTCTTTTCCCATTGAAACCATTACTGCACTCATGTTCCGGAACCTTCACCATCCTTTGTTTAGATTCCCTCTGCTTAGTCAGAGTCCTCCGTAAGTGTGATTGGCAGAAGCAAGCACGGTTCTCTAAGGGGGACTAACCTGGGCAGAAAATGCTTGTGTTTTTTATTTCTAGCCCTGGACATCGTACCTCTTTCAATGTAGACTAAGTCTGTGTTAATATTTTAGCAGTTGCATAATGTTACTGGCATCTATTAAACATGCTTCTTAAGCTTCATCAAATTATTTTTGTAGGAATGGATGCCAAATTAGAGGCACTCTAGGGCAACTTTAAAGTATTTTAAAGGAGTTAGTCACGAGACTTGAGTGCTAATTCTGATTCCAGTGCTCTTTGACTGTGAATCCTTGGGGAAGTTCCTACCTTTTAGTGGATTTCAAGTTAACATCCCTGTCAAATGAGGCAGTTGAACTAGATGATTTTTCAAGTTCCTTATACTACGAAATTTCTGAGTCTGATCTGTTACATCTTCTAAGAGAACAATTGCTATTTTGAACTTATATGCAAAATTTCACATTTGTCCCATTTATTCCAGTATATTTTGCCCAGAGTTCCAGGCTTTTAAGACCTTTTTGAATTACAATCCTAGAACTGAGTGCATTAGCTTTTGTGTATTACAGTATTTTATTAGGAGCAGATCAGCCATTTAATAAGCTCTTTTAGAATATTGCCTGAACAACTTGCTTCCGAACCTTGGTCCTGCTCAGCCTTGATTCCTCAACTCAGCCCAATTCCTTGCTACTGACACTCCCAGGTTTATGAGCTGGCAGTTTGAAGAATCCATGCTTTACTGCTTTGGAAAAATTAGGGTTAAAATGATGTCTGCCATCGTAGTTCCTCTCCTCTTTGTCCCTCAGAGATTGCTATCACATCTACAAATTCTTTTAGCACATGTGATGGACACTTTGCCATGTAATTTTTGTCTGTCCAGTTTTCCATTCTTTCTTATTTTTGGAGAATTCCCCCACTGCACATACTGTTGGTAGATTGCAGTAACACCTTTCCCACGATGGAAGCCAGAGGAAAGAATGCTTTCCTCTCAGCACTGTCCTGCAGCCAGGGTAGAGGGATGGGGCCTAGGCCTGGCCCATCACATCCTTCTGTCGGGGCTTTGATTTTGGAGGAAGTGATACAAGGATGAAGGGTGCGTTCTAAGCAGCTGTGGGGCTTTCCCTGGGTGGCTAAAATTGTCTCAAGTTGGAGAGCATCCTTACCTAATGGTTCACCCTCGAACTCAGATGTTATAGTTCCTGCCTACAGACCCTCAAGAGTCACATAGGTCTTGCCATTTTTCAACATTTTCATCCTCTCCGTTTTATGAAACTCCATATCGTTCCAATAGATTCTTCCCATAATTAAGATAGCCCCAAATTGTTAACTGTTGTTTGCAACAAAGAACCCTGAGGAAAACAGCACGGTAGACACTGAAGGATGTGATGGCTGCCAAGACACTGCCTCCTAAGGACATCTCTCCCTGAAGAGATTGGTGAGCACAGAACACTGCCTATATCTGCATATCCCTTACGTGTGTAGTCCTGACCTTCTCCCTTTCTGAGCCTTGCTCAGATTTGCCAGTCCTAACTCAACCCATCTCTGGCTTTTTCTTCCTGTTCCCCATTTTTTGGACTGGTATACTCCTCCATCTCTGTACCAGGGTTTGGATCCAACAACAGTCTCAGCATTGATTCAGAATTCTTCCAGACTCCTTGTTCTGTTTCACAGTTATTTTGCTTTCCAAGGAACAAGAATGTCTTAATTCTCCCTTTGGCCTGGATCAGGTCTCTCTCTAGTACTCCTTCCCTTGGCAATATCAACAGCTTACACAATTTTAAATACTAACCCCTTGATTGTAACTCCCAAATTTACATCACTGTGTGACTTCTACCCTGAATTCCAGACTCCTATTTCCAACTATCTCCTTGACATTTCTAAATAGATAGATAACTAATAGGCCTCTCAAACTAAAATTAAGCACACAACCCCTCATCCTGCTCTGCTGTAGCTGTCTCTACATTAGTTGATGGCTTATTTTTCTTCCATTTTCTCAGGCCAAACACCTTGGGATTATCCTTGTCTGTTCTTGTTCTCCTATACCCCATATCCAATCTCTCTGGAAATTTTGTTGGCTACATCTTCAAAATATATCCATAATGTAACTTGTAAACTTACTTTGATACTCTTTGGAAAGACTGTTAGATTTATTTCAGAAGCCTGACAAGTTGATTACAAATTTGTTTGGCAAAACAGACAAGCACGGCAAGTTCTTCTGAAAAAGAAGAACAATGAAGGATTAGCCCAACAAGGCATGAGAACACATTATAAAGCCTCTACAATGAAAACAATGGGAATTGGTGCATGGATAGCACAAAAGACCAATAAGACAGACTAGACAATCCAGAAATAGATCCTATTGTATATAGTATATTTTTTATAGAATAAAATCATTACCTCAAATCAGTGGAACAGAGAACGAACAGGTTGGAGTGAACACAGATAAAAAGTATACATTTCTGAATATTCCTTATTTTGTATAATTGATATTGGAACTAAATAATATTCTACATAATTATAAGATAAAACCAAATTAAAATGAAAATAAAGCAATCCCTGGATTTAAAAGCTAAATGAAAGTAATGAACCTTGAAGTGTATCATGTTTTAGCATTTTTGACATAACTATACAGACTAGGATTATTTCAAGTGTATTTAAAATGAGTAACTTGTGTGCTACACTTAAAAGCATGAAATTAAATTGCGATCCCCCCCAAATCTTAAACTGCCTTCAGCAATAGTATTACTATTAATAATATTGTATTATTATTGTATTATTATTTTAAAACAGATACACAGCCATATAGTAAAATGTTGAGCCTGGAACCAAAAACAAAAATGTAGAAATACACCACACAAAAATTCCCAACTGATTTTTGGTCAAAAGTAATACCATGATGGTAAGATAACTTTATCAACAAGTGGTGCTGGGGCAATTAAGATGTCTGTAGACAAAAACAAAAAACTCAACCTATACCTCATGCTTTATACAAAAATTAAAGTGGATCATGGATTTAAATGTAAAATGCAAAACTTTTAAACTTTTAAGAAAAAAAATAGGATAAAATCTTTGGGATCTAGAGAGAATACTGAGACTTGACACCAGAAACATGATGAATAAAGGAGAATTTGGTAGATTGGACTTCATCAAAATGAAAAACTTTTGCTCTCTAAAAGGCCTGTGAAAGAAATAAAGACGAAAACTACAGACTGAGAGAAAATATTTGTAAACCATATATGCAGTGTAGGACTACTCTCCACAATATATAAAGAATTCTTAAAACTCAACAGGTGGTAAAGCAAACAATTCAACTTTTAGAAATGGACAAAAGACTTGAAGACACTTTTCTCTCAATAGGAAATATTGATGGAAAATGAGCACATAAAGAGAACTTCAGTACCATCAGCCATTACGGAAATGCAAATTAAAACCACAATGAGATATTAGCACATACATAGCCAAATGGCTAAAATAAAAAATAGTAACAACAGCAAATGCTGATGTGGATGCAGAGAAACCTGATTATCTATACATTGTTGGTGGTAATAAAAAAAATGGTACAGTCACTCAGAAAACAATTTGACAATTAAAAAAAATATAACATGCAACTACCATATGAATCAGCAATTGTATTCCTGGACATTTATCTCAGAGAAATGAGAATTTATGTCACACAAAACCCTGTACATGAATGTTTATAGAAGCTCTATTAATAATATACTGAAACTAGAAACAACTCAAATGCTCTGTGAAGGGTGAATATTTAAATCAATTCTGATACATCCATACCGTGAGATAGTACTTATAAATAAAAAGGAATGGGCTATTGATATACACTATAGCCTGGATGAATTTTCAGAGAATTATGCTAAGTAAGAAAAACCAGTCCCGATGGTTACATATAGTATGATTCCATTTACAAAATATTCTTGATAAAATTATATATATCTAAAAAGAGCAGATTAGTTGTTTTCAGGGTTATAGGAGGGAGTGGGAGGGAGGTGGATATGGCTATAGAAGGACAACATGGGGGATACTTGTGGTGATGGAAATGTTCTGTATCTTGACTGTATCAGTGTCAGTGTTCTGACTGAGAAGTGTTACTATAGTTACACAAGATGTTATCATTGGTATCTCTCTGTATTATTTCTTAGAACTGCATGTGAATTTACAATTATCTAAAAAAATTTATCTAAAAAGAATAATTATGATAATGCATTGAAATGTATCAAATATTTTAAATCCATGAGTTCATAATGATACAAAAACAAAAATCATATTGTTCACTTTTGGAGGATTCTAGGAAAACAACTCATTCTGAAAACTGGCAAAATAAGGCAGATAAACATCCATCTGCATTTTGTTTTTAAATTATACCTCAAGTAAGTCAGACATTTGATATGGAAAATATTCTGTTTAGAATTTTAAAGAAAATGAGCAAAAAAAGAATGCTATTGCACTACCATTAGTTTGAAAGCCTGAATGAAATAATGGATCAATGCAATGCTTCTGATGTCTACTAAGAATATCAAGTGCAAAACTAAGGGGAAATCCATGATGGACCAGGGTGACAACATCTGAATCCCTGGCTCAATATTTTTTAATTAATTAATTAATTTTATTTATTGCTGAGTTGGGTCTTCGTTGCTGTGCGTGGGCTTTCTCTAGTTGTGGCGAGTGGTGGCTTCTTTTGTTGCAGAGCGTGGGCTCTAGGTGTATGGGCTTCAGTAGTTGTGGCACGTGGGCTTAGTAGTTGTGGCTCGAGGGCTCCAGAGTGCAGCCTTAGTAGTTGTAACGCACGGGCTTATGTGCTCTGTGGCATGTGGGATCTTTCCGGACCAGGGCTCAAACCCGTGTCCTCTGCATTGGCACCACTGTGCCACCAGGGAAGTCCCCCTGGCTCAATATTAACATCAAACAAAAGAGGGAAATTCAGACACTAAGTGCATCCCAGTGAAAATATATATCACCATCTATGAAATATTCTTTAAAAAACAAAAAAACCCCACAACAATTTGAATAAGGATCTAAATTTAATTGCCAGAGTATGAGATATTTAGGGAACAAATAAACAACCCACAGGATGCATTCAGCAAAACCTAAAGTGTTGGAACATCTACAGTACTAGCAACCTATTTTCTTCAAAAATGCATTTAAGGAAAATACAAAAGGGCAGGTGAAATCCCTAGGTTATAAGACCTTAGGAGACGTCGAAGAACTGCAATGCATGGGCCTTGTTTAAACACGGCTTTGCAAAAGAAAATTGTAAAAGCAAAAATTATGAGACGATAGAGTAAATTTGATCACTGGTTAGATATTTGATGCTGCTAAGGAATTATCGTTAAGTTTTTCAGATGTAAAATGACAATGTGTTTATGTTTTTAACAAGAATCTAACCTTTAGAGATACCTACCGAATTATTTATGGATTAGTTATTTGCTTCTCGCTAATCCAGTGGGAGCAGAGGACAATGACTGGGTATAGAAAAAGCAAGATATGCCACAATCTGAAGTTTTTTGATGAGTCCTCACTCTACTTTTCTGTTCACACCATTTTTGTATATGTTTGAAATTTTTCATAATAAAATATAAAAATATATCCAGGAGCCTTTACTTCTTACTGTCAACTGCTAATTGCCTGGTCCAATCTACCACCATTTTTAATTTGAGGTGTTATAGTATAATCCTAACTGATCTCCTGGATTCTACCCTGGTCTTCTTTCCATCTCTTTCCAACACATGGTAATGGAAATGGTCATGTTAATTACCATGGTCATGGTAATCTTCTTAATACCCAAGTCAGATCCTGCAGAGGAGATGTATACAGAGTTCAGCCAGGGCTCCCTCCTAGGTTAAAGTTATATCATCTCCATCCACGCAGGATGCCTGTGGTCTTCTATTCAGCTGCCTACACCAGGCAAAGCTGCAAAATCTCTGGTGGTTGTTTGTAGCATTTCTGAGAGTATCAGTTTGCTGTGGTTCAGTCCCCCACACAGCATCCCCATGGGGTGGTTGTACACCTGTTTTATGTTTCTCCTTGCTCACATGCTTTCCCGTCCATGTTTGTATCCTTGGCCTTTTGCAATTTGAGCTTATTAGAGAGCTCCCCATGACACTACATATCTTACTTTAGCAGCATTTCCTGTCTCATAGGAATTGTCCATAATTATAGTGTCAAAATTTCTCTTTTAAGAAATTCCCCATCTCATGTCCACCATGCTCTCACTTGGATTCTCTGACTATGAGAGACTCTGTACCATTTCTTCAAGTTCTGTGATGTTTCAAACACAAGGAAAAGATTTTAATGTTTTCTGAGCATCTACTATGTGCCAGGCACTGTGCTAGCTAGTCATATATATCATTTCATTTCATTCAAACAGTAGTGCTAGTAGCTAAGACATTCATTTGTATATCCCTTAGAAATAAGAAAAATGAAATTCAGAGAATTTCAGTCAATGTTTGAAGGTTATGTATAGAACAGTCAGTGGAATCAGGATTGGAGAATATATTTCTTTTCTATTAAAAAAATTAAGATTTCATGGCCACTTTTTTGATAGATCTTCTACAGACTCTAGCAGGTCTTCATAATCATAATTTCTCCATTTCTTCCATGTCTGCTATCTGCTTGTTTCTTCTGTGAAGTGCAACATCATAGGGACTTGGAAGAATTGGGCTTCCAGCAGCTCTTGGACAGTTGAAATTCCTCTTTATTCTTTTATATCTATTTGGTAATGTATATTTAGAAGAAATCAGCCATGTCTTTGGACTGTGGAGAAGTATAGAATATTTACATGATATTGAATCTGTTTAAAAGGAGAATATAAGCCCTTCTCACTGGACATCTATCTCTGTTTAATATCCACTCTGAGGCATACTCCTTAGGTACACATTCTTACCACCTGTTAGATGAGAGTAGGCTTCTATCTCAATTCTCAGGTAATTTTAACTTTAAAAAAGGTATCTGAAGTGTGAAGTCTTTAGAGTTATGTAGTGTAAAGAGTGCTGGACTCAGAAAATTTGAGTTAAAAGATAACAACTGAAGTTTATCAAGCATATTCTATATGTGGCAGGCACAGCTGCAAGTACTTTTCATTGGTTATTTTATTTGAACTACCCAACACCCTAAGAGAAAACCATTATACAGATGAAGAACTGGAGGGCTGGATGGGACTGTGTAATGTTCCCAATGTTGTATAGCGAATAAGTACTAAAACCAAATTCAGATCTCTGTGTTCTTAACTGCCACTCCACTCTACTTCCCAGCTCAGGCACTCCTAGACCGAGCCTTGTGAAGTCACTGAACTTCCTTGATGCCCTATGAATGGAGATAATAACAATTGCCTCACCAGTAGGGAACATGAAAACTTTGAGTGCACTGAAAATGTTTTACAAGCATAATGGATTACCATTGTATGAAATTGGCAGTGCCAGTAATAACAACAATGTTTATTTGAGATACTATATGGGCCACCATCATCCTAAGCTTTTCATATCTCATTTAATCATCACGTGAGCTGCATGGAGAGATAGCAAGATAGTATTATTCTTACTATTTTAGAGACAAGAAAAACCAGAAGGAAAGATAATATATAATATAATATAATATAATATATAAAACTATGTGAACTATGTGTAAAAATACATATGCTTTCTGAATGTCATATTTCTGACCATAAACCTTTAGAAAATCCCTAGTGGAAGCAAACAGTGTTGGCTCTTCATTTGTGCTTGGATAATGCTGTATACTCATTTCATTTTTTCCAAGAGGGACGCAGCAGTAGGTGAGAGAGCTAGAGGGACAGGTGCCTCTTCCTCTGCCCACCTGCCGATCCACAAAGCTCTGTATGACCACATACAGTTGTTTCTTAAAGAATTAGACACATGCACTGTCATCTCTTCAGGAAGTTTTGCAGCTATTGTCAGAATTCATTTTCGGTGACAAGACATAATGGACTTGGGGTTTCATTAACAGACAGAGCACTCTGAGAAATCTTTTGTGTGAATAGGAACAATCTCAGGCAGAAGGTAGGATTTACTTGGTCAATGGAACGTTTTAGAGGATTTCCAGAGTTGAAGCTTTGTATTTAGCTTTTTTCCCTCTGTGTCCTGAAGAAATGCCCTTAAGGCCTCAGCATTAAACAGTCTGGGAAAATAAGCAGGAAGGGATGGGCTGGGGACACATGCTAGCTCATGCAAGCAGGGGACTAGACTTGAGAAAATGTCTTTCTGGTCTCCCTGAGGAAGGGTCAGCTTAAGGTCAGTAGCTAGGGATGATTAAGAGTAGGGTACGCTCTCTCTAACCTCTCAAAGTACATTTGGCCAAGAAAGGCTTCCAGTTTTCTGGTGAGACCTTGTAGTACCTTGTCAAATCCTCTTGAAGGCAAGGCAGGTGAGAAGGTAGGGAAAGTGAGATGCATTTGACATGCTTGCAATGGAAATCAGGTACACGGGGACAGCACAGTGAGAAGGTGACACACGGGTGCTTACAGAAAGTGGACATCTTCTCACAAACAGTACCGCCTATTTAGAGTCTGGCACTGTTGTTCTTTTGCCCTCAGTTTTTTCCACCTGGTAACTCATACTCTTTCATTCAAGGCATTCATCCAATAAACTTCAACATGAACCCTTCTCTGAGTCTCTCCCCAGGTTATGGGCTCCTCTTTCATGTTTGCTACACTTTGTACGAGTCTTGATTGCAGTACTTTTCACCTGGTACTCCCTCGATGGTTTACCTGCTTATCTACCTTTTAGGACAGTGAAACCCTGAATGACACAGAAGATATCTTTTACTGTATATTTCAAGCACCCAGCCATGCCCAGTACCTTGTAGGTGTGTCAGTTAATGGGGTTGAATGAATATTCAGTCTGAAAGCCCTTTAGGCACCAACAGCTTGGGAATCTTAGATAAGATTGCTTTCATAGTTTCTTCCTAAATTTAGTGGCTATATCAGCACCCATCTCAAAGGGGCAGGTCCCAGGATTCACCGTACTCTTGAAGTTATAATTTGTGTGGCTGGCTGCATGACATCTTCCTTGCCCACTGTCTCTATGTCTGCTTTCCTGCTGCAGGGTGTGGGTGGAAGCTCATGTTTCTGCCAGGCCCCAATGACATCAGGAGAGGGGAGAGAGAAGCAGAGTGCCTGCCAACTAGCCCTGCTTGTTCTGTTCTCTGTTCCCACCATCTTGTTCCCTTTTATTGATGCCGGTGGGATGGGGGCTCAGGTCTTCACTGGGCTCTGCTAATACTAGGAAGGGGGAAAGCTGACTAGGCTGTCTGGTACCAGCTTGTTCTGTTTCCTTGGTGCCAGCTGAAGGTAGAGGCCCAGCTCCACACTGGGTCCCACTGATGCCCTGCATGGTTTGGGGGAAGTGGAGCCCTTCCTTGGACCACCATGTTTGGTCTCATTGATTTTGAGGGATGAGGGTAGGAGGCCCAGCTATTGGCTAGTCTCTGCTGGTCCCCCTGGCAGGGAGATTGGGGTGCCTTTTGGTGGTGGGGTGCCAGCTTAGTTCCTCTAGGTTCTGTTGTGAGACTGTGGTTTTTCTGTTGGAGTTTGACAAGAGCAGGGAAGTTACTGCCAAAGCAGTTTTTTGTAGTTAGACAATCCATTTTCTTGTCCTTTGGCTAGAGGAAACAGGCTTTTCTTGGACCTCTGCTGGTTGTGCCTGTTGGTGGTTCCAGGTGGGAGGCTTCTGCAGTGCCCTGTCTGGGATACAGGCAGGGCAGCAAAGAGACCCAGGAACACCCCACCATGCTGTTCCTTGAGTCCCAGTGTCCCTAGGCCGTCTGCCTACTTCTATGTCATCTTCCTATGCTTATTCACCGGTTTTCTAGTTTTAAGGTGAGAAACTGGGGAAATGAAACTATTTCATGTTGGCCAGAACTCATACCATTTCTGGCTCATACATGGATGTAATGACTTGAAATTGTGGCTCAGCCTTTCAAACTACCGCAGGCAGTGTGAGCAAAGACCCATCAGCCCAATTTGCGTATGGTTCTAGTTCTGTTAGGTGTACTGTCCTAACAGCCTATAAGAGGAGCCTCCTTGAGGACAGGCACGGTGTCTTACTCATCTCTGCATTCTCCATGCCTAGCATGGTGCTTGGAAGATCCAGGCCAAAGGTTTTGAGTGAATAAAATCAAAGGTCCCTTTAGCAGAACTGGATAAGCCTTCCTGTATGACAAGTTTCCTGATGTGCTTTTCTAATCTAGAGTCGAGATTGATTCCGACCTTGTTTGCTCCCTAGTGGATGTGTGATGTGGAGGAAGCAGGGTCTGCAGCCTGCTGCAGGTGACTGAGGACGTTGAAGGCGGCACACTCCCCAAGAGGGGCCAGACTGCAGCATTCCTTCCTTCCTAGCTGCGTGGTCCACTGGATGTGTGGTTAACTCAGCAGGGCAAAGCCGCCTGCGCTAGCCTGCCTGGTCGTTATTCACGTGAGGACAGTGGGTGCTGCCTCTACTATCAGTGGTTTTGTGGGAGCCTGGAGGCTGACCTGCTGGCAGGGGGGCTCCTCGTTTTGGTGTCACAGTTGACAGTGGACATCACTAGGTGCTGCCTGGTTACGAGGGAGGGGGCAGGCAGGAGAGAACTAAAGACAGAGAGAGAGACACACACGCTGACAGAGCATGGCAGAAGAACAGAGAAACAGAGCACAAAGGAAGGAGATGCTTTTCCTTCGTTTTTACCTTTTCTGCGATTGGCTCTCTGGGCTGCTTTGGGCTACTTTTTTCCATCTCAGCATGCAAAATATTTGACTACCCAGGAGTAAAACATCAAAACCTAAAATGTAATTAGACGTAGGAGATATTGATGGGGTGCCAGAAGCATCAGGTTGCTGTTGTGAGCAGAGAGGAGCTGCCACTGTATGAGGCGGAGATCAGAAGGTGGCAAAGCCCAGCTCCTTGCAGGCGAATCCCTCTGAGGTCCGAGTGACAATATTTACCCCATCACCATGTGTATCAGTAAAATGATTATTGATATCAACCAGGCAAGATTGGGGCGAGGGGGTGTGGAAATGGAAACAAGAGGAGACCTGGTTTCAGCCGGTAATGATACAAGAGTCAGATTTAATAAAAAAAAATTGTTTTAGCATTAGTAAGAATTAGCAAATCTGATTATTTTTGACTCTATGATCCTTGGAACTCTTGGCTGTCACTCAAATAGCTGGTGCTACACTCTCCAGGAGGCAAGCCCCTCCCCTCACTCCTCCTGCTGCTGTGTGTACGGAGCCTGGCTCTGGACAGAGGCTCATGCCCCTTCTGGTACCTTCTTCTCCTCTTTTCACTGCTCCCTGCAAACTCACATCTAGGCCACCACTTTTTACTATCCTTGATGCAATTCTCTGAACTCCAGGAAACAGCACGTGACTATATACTGTCTGAGATCATTTCCTAAATATTTTATGTACAGTGAAAATCGTTAAAGGGTGGATGCCTGTTTGCAGGTTTTTTGTTTGCCTGGCAGTGCCCAGTTCAGAGCTGGGCACAATGCATGCCCAGTGAATGAGGGCCAAGGGGCCGACACAGCAGCTAGGAAAGGCCTAACTTCTGCTCTGTCCTCATCCTCACATTTCCATTTCCCATCCTGCAGTTGCTCTGCATCATCTGCCTTTTATGGGGCTGGACTGGCTTGCTTGCATTTCCAGAAGGATGGTGGCAGGAAATTAAAGCCTGTCACCAATCAGTGACGCTTGTGGTGTGTCCTGGATGAACATGGCACAGTGGCTCATGGGGTTACTAAGCAAGAGAGGTAAGAGCAGCCACCAAGCATCAGGGAGACTTTCTCGTGGAATGAAAATGCAGGGACCTCACAGCAGTTGGCCAAATGCTGGTAATTCCAGGCCTTGAGATCTTCTCCCCAGAGGAGGTATCCTGGTTGACAAGCATGGCTCTTTCTGGTTACATCAAGGCTTATTTCATTATTAATACCAACAGTACATAGTAGTACTATGATTTATAGTTAGTATGGGCAATTGTTATGGACTAAATGTGTGTCCCCCCCCCCCAAAGTCATATGTTGAAACCCTACCCCCCAATGTGATGGTATTAGGAGGTAAGGCCTTTGGGAGGTAATTAAGATTAGATGAGGTCATGAGGGTGGAGCCCTCATGCATGGAATTAGTGCCCTTATAGAGTCACAAGAGAGCTTGTGCTCTGCCTTGTGAGGATATAAAGATAAGTTGGCAGTCTGCAATCCAAAAGAGGTCCTCACCAGAACCTGACCATGCTGGCTTCTTGATCTCAGACTGTCAGCTCCAGAAATGTGAGAAATAAGTTTATGTAGTTTATAATCAACTCAATCTATGGAACTTGGTTAGAACCACCTAAACTTAGAACCACCTAAACTAAGACAGCAGTGTTTGCTGAACAGTTATTATTTTCAGGGTACTGGGTTCATCTCTTTGTATGTAGCGTCTTAGTTTTTCCACACCACAAATCTGTGTTATTATCCTCATTTTATGGATGACAAAATAAAGCTCAGAAAAAAATTAATTAATTAATAAAAAAAATAAAGCTCAGAAAGCTTAAGCAATTTGCCCAGACTGACTTAGGAGTTAATAGTGTGGCCATCAGCAAACCTGAAATTGTGCCCTTCCAATGCCCGTAACCTTGGAAACTCTGGAGTCACTGGTGAAAATGGCAAAATTCAAGATATCTGAGTTGACAGGAGAGGGATTTTCTCTGGGGAAGCTTAGAGGGGAGTAGCACCTTCTGGAGATTTGGGTCATGATAACACTCTAAGGAAATAGAATAAAAATAATAGTGACTGTACTTCTACCACATACCATTTTGTTAAATTAAACATATTGTCTAGGTAAATAGAACCTACAGGTGAGGTCATACACTGCGTCCTGGTCCAGGCTGCTGGCAATAGCACAGTCAGACCTCACATATACCCAGGCTCAACCCTCGCCATCCTGTTAAGCCAGCTCTGAAGATCTCTAGGCAGATGTTCTTCCAATGCTCTGTGTCCCACAAGAATTGAAATCCCTAAGCATGGTTGCCCTACCCTGGCTTTAACTAGACCTCGTCGTGTCCTTGACTTCAGCTTCATATTCTTAGTTCTTCCTTTCATTTCCTGCAGTGGCAATTCCGTCAGAAGCAGTGTCTGTGTCCCTTTGCTTCCCTCTCCCGAATTCTGCATCAAGGTTACTCCAGGCTGTGCTACCCACTATCTCAGCTGTCAGCAGGCCCTTCTTTGGGGATGTAGGGCACCCAGGGAGAGTGATAGCCAGTCTTATCAGAGCGATGCCACTGGGGCTTGTGGAGGGGTCAAGGGCAGTGCATTTTAGCTGAGTTGATCATTTCTGGAATAAATCAATGGGCTAGCATTGGAATTTGATGAACCTTGAATTGTCCAAGACTAGGCTCATGTATCAGGCCACTAAGTGCCTCCTAATTGGCCAAAGTCATGTCTGGTTTGGCCAGACTATACCTGACAAGCTGCGTAGTGTCATGTGATGGACAGATGCGGGGCAGAGATGCAGTGTCATTTAAGTATTTGTTAAGTGACTGATCTACACATGGCCTTGGGCTAGGCTCTTGTTGGTTGAGGGACTGGGGATGAGTGGGATTTCTGAGACAATAAGAGGGGCAGTGTTTCCACTTGGTACCTGCATGGCAGGTATGGTGATGTGTGTTCTCATCTAACACCTCTTAGAATCTTTAACTTCTTGAAGCTCTATATTCTGTTCCACTACTCAGAACCTGGTGCAGATCCTGATAGGGTTGTTCAGTAGTACTCAGAATGAAGGAAGGGATCTGTCAATCAATGGAAAGATTTTGGTAAAATGTGAGTGCAGAGCCCTTAAATTGGGCGGAGAAGGGAGATTATTTTCATGGGATCACATATTCTAATAAACATCTTAGAACAGAGGACAACAAGGTGCTTAGTTGAAGGCGGGCACCAGGGAAGGCTAGAGTTTGACTTGGAAATGGGATTAGAATGAAATGGAATGGGCTTTGAACTAGAAAAATGATCTTCCATAAATGCGGCAATTATACATTCTGCTCTTTCTCCACATTGGAGAACACGTGGACAATTTCATAATTCATTCTCTCCAGAATGGTAACATGTGGCTTCTCCCTGCTGCTCAGGGCACTGAGGACAATGGCCTGAAAGGCTCCTGCAGTCCCTTTTCTAAGAATTTCTAAGAAAGACTGAGGAAGACCCTGGAGAAGTACAGGATGTGACCATTATTATAACACCAATATGATAGCTATTAACCTTAGCAAAATTCCCCATAGCTGTGCCCACTTGAATTCATAAGACTCACAAGAGGCTTCGGTCTACATGACACTCTGTACAAATGGCACTTCAATCAGCAAGTAACCTCAAATGAAATGGATCACTCGTGGTTTTAGAGCCCAGTGCTAAGGGATCGGTGGGAGAAACCAAAATAATTGGATCATATTTTATCTACATACAGTTTATCAAGGAAAGACACTACACACAAAATCATATATCATCAGCTTCCAAAGAGTCTCATTAGACTCTCCAAACTTGTAGTAGTTGGAGATTTTGTTGTTCTATACATGGCCTTGAATAAGCTAATCATTGCTGGTGTTTGGAATTTTTCTTTTTTCTTTTTCTTTCTTTCTTCCTTTCTTCCTTCCTTCCTTTCCTTATTCCTTCCTTCCTTCCTTCCTTCCTCCCTCCCTCCCTCACTCCCTCCCTCCCTTCCTTCCTTCCTTCCTTCCTCCTCCTCCTCCTCCTCCTTCTTTCAGAGAGATTTTTCTTACAACATTTGCTTTAACAGGGTTTTATTTGCACAACAAACTGACAAGATAGAAAATGTTAGAGGTAAAATTATACTAATATCTGGCATCTGGTATCCCTACTACATGCCCAGAACATCATGTGTCATCTCTAAGCCATACAATGATAAGAGGTCTTATCATCCGCATTTTACAGGTGACAAAATAGCAGCTTGGAAAAGTTGACTACATTAATGAAAGTCACATAGCTAGAAAGGGAAGGAGCTGGAAGGAAAACCCAGGGATGTCCAAATCTAAACAAACACTCTCTACTACCCCTGGGAATGGTGTTAATCAGTAAACGTCTCTTGCAAGTGATGAACTCACAGCCCCCTTCGTAGCAGGAGTTGGGGATGAGTGGTCTTCCGGCTTTAAGACTGTCTCAAAGGTCTGAGGAAACCTACGGATCAATGCCATCAGCCCCTATCCTCCAGGAACTCACCAATCCTAGATGAAGAGACAGACGGGAGGGGAGTGAAAGAAAGCTTTGATAGGTGAGAGACAAATCGGCAAAGATGAGTAGGGTTAGCAAGGCATCCAAAGTGGGAAGGGTACCAGGGGTGGAGGGAATAACATGTGCCCTGGTGCTGAAATGCAAGAGTCTTGTGGAGCCACAGCAGTGTGATGAGGCTGGTGCAGGAGCATGGGAAGAATGGGGGAGATAACAAATAAAGGAGACCCAGAGGGGACAAGGATGTGGGGACCAGAGAATGGCATTCTTGGATTCAAGGAGAAGCAGCCTGATATCCTCTTGTAGGGGCGGAGGGTGCAGATTGAACATGGCTCTCTGCCCTCACACACACCATCTCCTGGATGCAAATTAATATTGCCAAATAGCCTTTCTTTTTAAAGCTTTCTCACACTGGCATGATAACTAAAAAAGGAGGCTGGTGGAAAGGAGGAGCAAATTGATTTGGGAGCCACATGCTGGTCTGCCTGAGCCAGGAAAGCAGGCATCCTCCCCTCCCAATAGTACACCTTTTCCAAAAGCTGTGGGCTGACAGCTCTGACAGCCTCTCCGTCACCACAGTGGCGTTCTGGGTGCAAGAACTGAGCAATGAGAGGGACCGGCACCTGAGACAAGCACACACACACCCGGGGAAGGTAAATGATGGTACACAGGACATTTCTCTCTGAGATTGTTCCCCCAGCAAAACCAATTACTGGCCTTTTCCTTGCGAACGTGCATTGAGTATCAACTTATTGGGGGCTGGAGTGAAAAGATGCTATGATACATCTTTGTGATATTCATGAGTCTGCTGAGAGTTCTGAGGCAAAGGATTTAGTATTTCTGGGCTTCTGCAGGTGGGGAGGGTGTGAAGTGCATCTAAGAAGAGCTCTAAGGAGTGAGGTGTTGAAGTGGCACTTTTACAACAGATGCACTTAGGAATTGCAGGTGGAAGTTGGAATCAGCCTGGGAGAGGAGGAAGAACTGATCACATAAATAAAAGACCTGCTAAAGTGCAAATTCACTGTTCTTTCCTGAGAACAGTGGGAGGTTTTCTGCTGCAATCGCCATATTAAATTGGAATGCAGAGCCAGAGGTCCCAAAAAGATGCAGGACTCATCTCCGTCTCTGCCAGGACTAATGCTACCCAAATGTGTATTCATGGCCTGTTATACCATATACCAGGCTTTAGCATCACAAAGGATCATCTCTTAGCTGTGCCGTCAAGTGGGAGACAGGGATGGTCATGGAGGGAGAGCTGATACTGTGGCTTCACAGTGCCTTGCTACCATGTTGAATTTTCCATGCCCAGGCCTGGCCAGAGTTACAGGAATCTGGTATCAGCCCTGGGGGCCTGCCCTCCATCCACCCCTGCCTTTTCCATCTCCCTCGGGTCTCTCTGTGCAGGCATCTCCTCCTTTCCCTTCAGGGGTACTGTGATTGGTTTTACAGTTTCTGTGGTGCACGAAGGTATCAGCCAAAGGGACCAGGAGCATCTAAAACTACAGAAGAACTCCTTTACAAAGCCATGTGCATGGGGTATTGTGTTTGCAAGAGGGGCTGCTTTTTCCTGATATGCTCATAGAAGAGCCATAGGTAGGTGCTGGCTTTGCTTCTCCCCTCACTTCTCCTATACTCACAGGGGTGAGCAGGACTGAACAGAAACCCAAGAGACCTGAGCTGAGCTAGGTGAGCAGATGCAGTGGGCAGAAGAGGGCACTGGGCAGGAGAGGCAAGATACTCACAGAGGGCAAATGTCCCTGAGACACACTCAGAACCCTGCTCTGCCTTTCCAAGGGACTCAGCCACAATTCTTGGGGAGCAAAATCAAGTCTCCTTGCTTATACAGATACCCAGCTGTGCCTTCCATTCTCCCTTTGATTCAAATGGACTCGTTCTCTCCTGGAATTAAGGGTATGCCCCAAACTCACATTTAATTTAGGAGCAAATAAAATTAGCAGAGCCACGAAATTGTATTAGAGTTGACAAAGCTCTCAGAGACTTTCTCTCCTGGAAGTTGCAAATCACTGGCTGGCAAAGAGACTTATTTGACACTCAGAGAATTATGTAGGTGTTTATGTATTTATTTATTATTCATTCATTCATTCATTCATTCATCTATTTTATTTGTTTTCAAAAGGCAATCCTCCCAAACAGGGCGTGATTTCCCCAGGGCTCCACTGTCCCCATCCCCCACCAGGTTCATTTGCTTCGACCATTTGCATAACTCGCCTGGGTCTTGGAAGCATTTGAGTGTGTGCCCCTTGTTCTTGTCCACTTCCCCATTTTACAGATGGAGAGACTGAGGCTCTTAGAGGCTAGATGTTGGCACCAAGTATGCATAACCAGTCATTGGAAAGGGTCCAACTTAGAACTGGTCTCATATTTCCCTTGTTCAGTGCTGTTCTCTTCACTTAGAGATGCTTTCCAAGTCTTGAAATGACCACACTGTGTTTAGCTCAGTTTGATCTTGACCTTAACCACCTTCATGGTCTTAATGGAGCCTGCCAGGCTACATACTTTCTTTCCCTTGCAAAGGGGAATTGGAAGGGAGAAGACACCTTCAGCCTCTTCTTTCTTGTCTCCCGAAGGTCTGAAATGATGCACAATTGCAATGAGTTGTGAGCAGTATCAAGGCTGCCTCCTTAACTTTGAATGGATGAATTCAAAGTTAAGGAGGCGGCCTTGATACTTCCCTTCCTTGTCTACGGCCATCCCCCCCGGAACACGCCCAATCTCATCAGAGTGCATCTCCTCCTGGCCTCAGCCAAATCCTTCCCTGCTCTGTCTCTACTTCCCCTGATGCCCTGTCTGTCCCCACTCAGCTTCTTCTCTTCTGGACGATTCTTCTTGCCTCCCACTATTGCTCAGCCATAATCTGTTGAGCAGCTGATGTTTCTTCCTGGATGATCCAGTCACCAGAAGTGGGGTTTTTGGGGCTCACACCCTGTTCCCAGCTTCTTAGCCACCTTGTTTCCTGTTGCTGGCCTGCTTCCCTTTTCTCATGGCTGTCTAGTTCTACTTGGTCTTTTTGCCCAGAATTCTCTAGATCGTACATTTTTAAGAGCAAAAAGATATTTCAAATCTTGCCTCTCAAAACCTTCCACTTATGAGGGTTTTGACCCCTGTATTCAGAATGGCCTGGGTAAGGGAGACAGATAGAAGGAGGTTTCTCTCTTAGGTTTGATAGCTCTTGCATGACTCAGGAATGTATTCTGCTTTACTACATGGTCTCCAAAGGGTTAATAGTGCTGCCACCTCTCCGCCTCCTGGAGGAACTCCCTAACAAACACACATCCATCCATCCATCCATCCAACAAATATTGTATCACAAAAACAGTGATCAAGCCCCCCAGTCTCTCCACCACATACCTCTTGGTGGAGGGAGAGAGATAATAGGGAAACAAGTAAATGAATAAGATGATTTCTAAGAGTGATACATGCTATAGAGAAAATATAACCAGATGATGTGATGGAAAGTGATGGGTTTAAGAGGCTTCTGTAGACTAAATGGCAAACAAAGGCCTCACTAAGGAGGTGATACTTGACCTGAAAGATACAAAGAAATCAACCAGGTGAAGCTCTGAGGAGGAGTGTTTCAGAGGAAGGGAATCACTTGTATAAGAGTCCTGGGACTGAAAAAGCCTGGTGTATTACAGGAAAGGAAGGAAGGCCAATATGGTGAAGCACAGTTATAGAGTTGGTTAATGATAGGAGTTGAGATCAGAGACCTGGATAATTCCTGGTAAAGAATTTGGAACTTTTCTCTAAATCTAATGGGAAGCCATTAGAGGGTTTTAAGCAGGGGAAAGACATGTTACAATGTATGTTTTAAATGTATCACCAAGACTGCAAGATGGAAAATGGAATATTTGCGTTCTCGCCCCTGCCGGCTTTGATAAAGCAAGTTGCCATGTTGAGGAGGATTCCACAGAAGGAACGGATGGGGACCTCTATCCAACAGCCCACTGGAAAGTGATTCCCTCAGTCCAATGGCCCAGAACAAACTGAATCTTGCCGACATCCGTGTAAGGAAGCTTGGAAGCAAATCCTTCCCTGGTCAAGTCTTCAGGTGAGACCTCAGCCCTGGCAAACAACTTGATTGCAGCCTTATGAGTGACCCTGAAGCAGAGGACCCAACTAATTAGTGCTCAGACTCCTGGCCAACAAAATCTATGAGATAATAAATGTTATTATTTTAAATTTGTATGTCTAAGTTTGTTGCATTTTTTTTAGTGCACCAGCATATAAGAAATATGAAGTATTTGACCAGTTAACTCTGAATGTCAGAAGCCAGTCTAAGTGGGCATCTTGTTAAAAGCAAAAATAGGGTCTGAAATATTGAGGGGGGTCCCACTCTTAGGAAGCATACCAAGAGATTCTAAAGTTTAGTTGTCATGGTGTTATAATTAGCATCTGTGGGTATAATTCATAGTCAGAATTTACAGTAGTACAAAAGAAGACTAAGTAAAGGCTCAGATTTACTTAAGGTCAGTCCCCATGAGTTCTTGTTATTGCAGTTCATTATGTCAGTGATTCTTTTGAAGATCTCACCTCCAAGGATAAACCACAGTTAAAGCTAAAAGTATGAATGGTTGAATCCACAACTGCTATTGAAAGAATCCAAAGTCTCCGAAGCCCGAAGAACTACTTCTCTAATGATGGACAGTCAAACAACAGCAAGGAGTGGGGGAGATCTTTTAAGGCAGGCAAGTACTTTCAGCTCTTATTATCCTCATTCATAAGATCCTGGCCACAAGGCATGTAGGAGACTTTTTGCAATAGGCTCATGGAGACCACGAGGGAGTTTAATTTCAGGGTTCTGGGAACAGACTCAGTGATACCAGTGAGCCCTGTAGGCATAGCCAACTGCCTAATGGCGAGCATCCTAAGGGGCACGTTAGTCTCTGGCTTGATTGAGACTATGCTAGTATCCTAGGTGGTGGGGAACAGGTCTCTTCAGGAAACAGGGATCCCAATCACACTGGACAGCTGCTCATGGATTAAATGATTGAGCAGGGTAGGTCAGCAGCCAAAGCTTAAAGTTTGGTGATAGGGTCCAGTCTTTTAGTTTATGAACAGAAATGATGTGTCAGCTTTAAGCTGTGGTTTGTATCTCTGCCCTTAAAAAGGAATACAGTGGTTGGGATATGGGTTCCATGGAGCTGCTAAGGTAAAGTCTATTTCTTGAGGCAGCATAAGATAATAGCCACAGGATTTCAAAAGTTACCATAGGGAAATAGAAATTCCAAACAAGCTACTGACTTTGATTCATATCTTCCATTCATATGCAGAATGTGGCCCAGGTTATTTATAAATCTTCATGTACCTCCTACTATCCAATCTGTATCTGAAACAAAGTGAAACAGTAGAAGTAAAGTAACACACACAACAAAGGAAAGAAGGAAGTAATTAAAAAAGAAGGGAAAGAGAGAACTAACATTGATGGAGGACCTACTTGTGCTTTAACTTTTAAATCCCCAAATAACCTTGTAGGGCTAAGTGCTGTGCCAAATAAACCTCAACTTTCAGGGGCTTGATAAAATAAATACTCATGTAAACTTCTCAGTGCTCATGTACCAGTGTGGCTCTCCTGAGCATCTTCCCAACAGTGACTCAAGGATCCAACCATCTTCAATCTCAGGGCATTGTCACTTTTAATACCACATGGCTTCCAAGATTGCCAAAGAAGAAGCAGAGAGTGTGGCAATGACATACAGATACTTATGCATGTACATATGCTTTTAAGTGACAAGGATGACTTTGAGCTCATTCCATTAGTTGGAACCAGTCATGTGACTGGTTGTCACCTAGATGAAAGGCAGGCTGGGAAATGTAGTCTCTGACTTGACAGTCACTTCTCAGCAACAGTTCTGCACCTGGGGGAGGACGTAATCTTTCAGCGTCCACTAATTATCTCTGCCTCAGGTTTCAAATGAGAACACTGGAGCTCAGAGCAGTTGCTCAGAAAGTTGCACAGACCTTAATAAGTGACAAAGGCAGCACTGGCACAGGGGAGAGAAAACTGTCAGACAGATTGATCTGATGTGACAGCTTCCCCAAGGCCTTTGGATTTCCTGGTCTCACAATTCTCAGGCAGATTTGATTAACGGTCGGGGCTCTTAAGTCAGGTTATCTTAGTTTTCAGCTTGGTGCCACCACTTATTAACTGCATGATAGTGGGCAAATGGCTTCTTCTCTCTTAGGCTTGGTCTTTGCAATTATAAAGTGGACATAATAATGGTATCTTCATCAAATGCCTTTCGTGAGAATTAAATGAATTATTGCAAGCAAAGAGCTTAGATTGGTACTTGACAAACAGTCAGTGTTAAGTGTTACCTGAGGCTCTTGCTGTTGTGATCTCTCAATCGGTTCCATTTTGGGTTCATCTGCCTCAGTATCAAAGCCCTTTGTTCTTCCATCTCATACTCATTCATGACATACTTCTGTGCCCCGACCCCAACACAGCTTCCTCTCTTCTCCCTTAGCTTTAGGGAGGATAAGTTTCCTTCTCCCTAAGAACGTTTGTAGTATTTAGCCAAATGACCAACTGCTTTCTTCCCTCTGGAAGAGAGTGGTATTTTGAGCCATAATTATCTCATCCTCTTAGCCATCTCGCTCTGGCTTCAACACAACAAAGATTTTCTCACTATATCTGCACTGAAATAATTATACAGGATGGTTGTATGATCTGCATATATTTTATTCTACAAATGGCTGAGTTTTAAGAGTAGTAAAACCAATAACACTGCTTATTAAAACTGTAAAATACATTGCGATTCAGGCATACCTAAGGACAGATTGAATAAGCAAATTCAGTTTGTACCAATGAGTTCAGGTTAATACAAAGAAAAGACTCTCTCCTTTTGACCTCTAATCTATGTTTATGTGGATAATGTTCAACAGACAGGAGATATTGTTGCTCCCGTCACCTTGCCTGGGTAGAAAAGGCCTAATGTTGAACTTTTAAATGTTAAAGAGGTCATTCATAATGAACTTGCATGGTAGGAATTTTCCCAGTGAATGTCACATACTCCAGTGTCACTGACCTACTTCCCCTAGGTCTACATACCCCAAGGAATACAATGGCCCAGCCACAAAATGGGCATCACTGGGCCACACAATAACCTTTCCTTTACACGGTGGTCTCCCTTGACAAGGGGGGCATTGCATACTAGCCATTGTGGGCTCTCAACACTGGACCATTGTGGGTGATGCCCAGGGCACACTTCTTGGATTCAGAGGTCATTCCTGAATGAGATTGAGGCCTTTTCCCAAATTCAAGGGCTCATGAGCACCCCATGTCACTAACATGTCTGGTAAAGAACTAGGGTCCATGGTCTGGGCTGTCATTCCAGTGTGAATTTCTCTTACTCCAAATTTTCTTCCTTCCTATGTAGTTCTTCCTGTGTAGTTTCTTCTTCCTAAGTAGATCATGACTTGGGGAAATCCCTAAAAGTTAAGTGCTAAAAGTAGCATTGGAAATCACCTAGTCCAAATTCCCCATCCTGAGAAAGTAGAGGCTTTAGGTTTTATTATTATTATTAATTAAATGGAAGAATGAAAGATTCTCTCACACCATTGTCACGTAAGAGGTGAACGTTAAAGCAAATAACAAATATTATTTGACAGTTGTGTTTTGGGAGAGCAGTTTAGCAATATTTATCAAAACAGAAAAAGGTACACATACATCGACTTAGTAATTAAACTTCTAGAGATTTCTCTACACCCCACATCATCATTCATAATAGTGAAAAAAAAATCTGATAGCAGTGCTAATGTCCCTCATTATAAGAGTGGTTAAATAAACTATGGCACATCTTTACAATGGACTATTCTTCAGCCTTTGACAAAATAAAGTAGATCTGGGGAAAAAAAGTCTCTGCAAAAGAAAATGTTAGTAAAGGTTATTGTGGGAACAGAATGAAGGCAGAAGAAGGGCATATAGGAAAGCTTTTACTTTTCTTTTTATGCTTTTTTAGTTCTTTTATACTTGTTTTATTTTTCTTACATTGTGAAAATTTTTCATTTAAAAAATCAGCAAGGATTGTCTAGTGGATGTGTGTACCATTTTTTATTTTATACCTTTATATATATATTTAAAAACTAACAAATTGTTATTTTTATAAATTGAAACATATAATTCATTGTAGAAGCTTTTGAAAATACACTCACTCATGATTCTACCACCCACTGCTTACATTATATCATATGCTTGTTCAACCTTTTCAATATGCATAATTTCATATATTCAAATGCCATGGAGTTTTTTCAATAAAAATATGATCACATTGTAAATACCTTTTTACAACTTAAAAGATCAAATTTCTGTGACATTAAATAATCTTTTACAACATAATTTTAACGATTGCAGAGTATTCAACTTTCTAGGTAGCTTATTATTTCAGATCCCTAGATATTGCATATTTAAATTGTTTTCAGAATTTTGTTTATTTTGTTTTTGTTTTGTTATTATAAATACATATTCATATGTATGCCCCTCAGGCAAAAATCTTAGAAGTGGATATACTGGTCAAAGTGTCTGCATATTATTTAAGCTTTTGATAAATATTGACAGCTAATTCCAGAGAATTCCAAATTCTACTGAGTTACACACTGGGAATAGATGAGAATTTTCATTCACCCTCACAGTTATACTATTATATAGATGCTTTTAACGATCAAGGAAGTCCTTAAAAATTCAGTTATATTTGCAGAGCTTTGTATCATAAAATATGAAAATTGACTCCTTTCTACCATAAAAAAGTACAGGAAATGCTTGAAAAGACGAGGATGCACATAGTTAGATAAGTCCCTATTTTCAATCATTCAGTCGGTCAATATTTATTGAGCATCAGGCTCTGTTTTAGTGACTGGGCATATAACAAGCGACAAGACCTCAACTAGGCAAATAGGATACTTTAGAAAACAATTAGGGCCAAGTGAAATAAAGTCAGGGGACAGGATGGAGAGGTCCCAGGAGAATGGCTGGTCAGGGAGGGCCTCTTTGAGAAGATTATGGGAAGGGGCCAGGTGTGTGAAGACCTGGGAAAGAGTGCATTCTAGAAGAGGAGATGAGAAATGCAAAGGCCTTGAGGTCAGGTCACAGCGAAAACTCAATTTTGGTGGATCAGAAAAAAACGGCCCTCTGCCTTCAGCAGAGTGAGCAAGGCAGACGGTGTCTGAAGATGAGGTTGGTGTGCTGGTCAAGAAAGGGGACAAGGGGCTTTGTAACTCACTGCAAGGAGCATAGATTTCATTCTAAGTGTAGAAAACTGGCCAGTAGGAAACTACTGGCCAGTTTTTAACAGTGCAATATTACATTATATTTTTAAAGGTCTCTGAAGCTGCTGGGCAGAGAATGGATTGCAGGAGGTGGGTGGTTGGGTAGAAGCTGGGAAGCTCATGAAGAGGACACGGCAATAGTTTCAGTCCAGGTGATGGTGGCCTGAATGACAGTGGGAGCAGTTGAGATGGGAAGAAGAGAATGGATTCTAAAGACATCTTGCAGGCAAAAGTGATGGACATGGTAATATATGAAACCTGGGAAGTGAGAGAAAGGGGAAAATTGGGCATGACTCTTGTGTTTTCCCCCGTGGAGCTGGTTTAATGAAGCAGCTGCTTACTTAGAATGAGAAGGTTGGAGACAGGTTTGACAGTGGATCTCGGGGTCAGAATGCTTGTTCGGAACATGTTAGGTTTGATATTCTTGTTGGGCATACGCATTTAGGTGCCAAGGTGACAGTGGATATACCTCTGGGGTTCAGAAGCCATCTAAGAGATGGTGGTCAGTGCGCTTAAAGAGGATATTTAAAGCCATGGGTCTAGACGTGCGCACCAAGGATGAGAGTAAGAGGAGAATAGGAGGGCTTCCCTGGTGGCGCAGTGGTTGAGAGTCCGCCTGCCAATGCAGGGGACACGGGTTCATGCCCCAGTCCGGGAAGATCCCACATGACGCAGAGCGGCTGGGCCCGTGAGCCATGGCCGCTGAGCCTGCGCGTCTGGAGCCTGTGCTCTGCAATGGGAGAGGCCACAACAGTGAGAGGCCCGCGTACCGCAAAAAAAAAAAAAAAAAAAAAGAGAATAGGAGAGAAGAGGTGAGGAGTAGAGGGAAGGAAGGGAGAGCATATGGGAAGGACAAGACTGAGTCCTGGGTTGTTCGGAGATTCTGAATGAAGTAGAGGAAAATGTGCCATGAGGGAGATGGGAACGGGCAGCCAGTGACACATTCTCACTGAGAGAGTCTGACACCCCATGACACCCCAAAGTCAGGAGAACACGTGTCAAGAAGGAGGAGGTGGCCCGCTCCCTCCAGTGATGCTCTCAGAACCACTAGCAAGCTGGCTGTTGGGAAAGTGAAAAAAGGCTACTGTAGCCAGCAGAGACAGGCCAGGTAGATGAGTGGCCAGCAAGCTGAAATTGTAGATCAAAGTTTGGAAAGAGATGTGAGACTAGAATCACGGTACCTGATATATCAGCTGGGGAGCATGCCAGTCTATATTATTTTTTTCTACACTAATTTTTATTTCCAACTATTACATACTCACATGGAGCTATATACATTTAAACAAATAATTATAAAGCAAACACCTGACGCACATTCACACAGGGCAAGACCTAGAACAGCACCAGCCCTCAGAATCCCTCGATTCCTAGAAGTATCTGCACGCCTGACTCAGGGATCGTCATTTCCTTGCTTTGCTTTATACTTTTCCCACAGTGTACATGCATCCTTCAACAATATAGTTTCGTTCTGCCTGATTTTGAACCATACATAAAAGTGATTACACTGTATGTGTTTCGGAATCTCACTTCTTTGCCTCAGTCTTACATTTAGAATATTCATCTTCCCGCAGATAGTTGCAGCTTGGTCATCTTAACTGATATATTTGGTTGTATGCAGGTACCACATTCTCTACCCATTCTACTGGTGAGTCCAGTTTGAGGCCATCTGGAGCAACGTTGTTATGATTATTCCTGTACCTGTACATATGTCTGTTGAGAGTATATGCCTAAGATTAGAACTGCTCTGTCATAGAGTACACGTGCCTTCCGTTTTAGGAGATAGTGGCAAACACTTTCGATGTTTATATAATTTTGATGTTTATATAATAATTTATACTCCCACCAGCAGTATAGGAGAACTTCTCTTGTTTCAGATTTTTACCCCACTTGGTATTAACAGGTTATTAATTTATTTTGCCATCAGATGAGTATACAAAGATATTTTATTGTGGCTCTATTTTTCATTTTCTAATCTCTAGTTTTTATTTGTTGGCCACTTGGATTTTCTTTATTTTTCTTTTTTGGTGAGAGTCCTGGTTTTGACTTTTTCAGCTTTTCTATTGGTTTCTGCCTTTTTTTTAATGTTGATTTTTGGCTATTCTTTATAGATTCTAGAAACTATGCCTTTGTTGATTATGTGTTTTATGAAATTTTATTCTATATTTTCACTTTTTCTCTGATGTCTTAATACAAGAGAGGTTTAAAATTGTACCTTTTACAATTGTGCCAAAAAGGTAGGAAAATGCATGCCTAGGAAAGTCCCTCTGAGACTTAAGGTGCCCATATCTTTGGAGTCCTTTTGTCTTTGGAATCCTCTGAGTCACCCTAAAATAAGGAAAGAGGGGAACTTGAGGAGGTCTCATTTAAGAATGGGGAAACCACCTTTGCTGTTTAGGTCTGGAACCCTGTGATAATGAGGAAACCCCTTCAGATTTCAGATTTGGGCAAGCTTGTCTTAACAATGACAGGCTTGACAGTTGTTCCTGTAGTGCAGAGAAAAAAATAAAGTAAGTTGCCAAGGCAGTTACCTTAGCAAAAAACATAGAGATTTTCCTTTCTGTTTCCTTTGAAAAGAATACTTGAAGATGCAGATTGTGGGAGAGGGGAAAAAGCCCCTGCTTTAGAAATGTCAACAGTTATCAGTAGGCCTTAGTCACAGATAAAGTCTCTTAAAGAGGTGTGGGAGGGGTGCCCTTCCTGCCTGTTCTGTTGGTGGGCTAGTCCCTTCACCTGTTCGTTTTTGAATCATCAACTACCACTCCCACCATCATTTCTCAGTCTATTTGACCAAATCCAAACCTATTTCCTCCCACTTCCAAATCACTGCCTGCCATTCAAACCCATGTAGGCGCACTCCAGTTGGCATTTGGTTTGGAATTAATGCACATTAATGGGTGGTAATACATTTCTACTAGTGCATATATTTACTTGAAATACAATTTTCCATCTAATGCATTTTATTCACATCACTGAATGATAACTGCATCCAGAATAATATCTTTAGTGATTATTCATTACTGAAATAATATATCCGTACCAAACAGCAGCTTTTAAGTGGCTTCAGATTTTTTTTTCTTTAAATTGAACATGTTATTATTACACAGATAGAATAATCCCATTATCCTCACTAACTGAAGACAACAGCTTTCTAGGAGGCTATTTCACAAAACCGGGTGCAGGTAAGAACTACGGCTTTTCTCTGATGGGGGTGGGGTAGGTAGGGAACTGATTTTGGGGAAAGTGCTGCTGCTTCAGATGTGAATACAGATGTGGAATGAACAGCTGTAGCAGAAAGAAGATGAGCAAGTTGGGTATGGCTCAAAGCAAAATGTATGTGCTGTCTAAAACCAGAAGTGAAGATAAGAGTTCTTTGAAAGCTGTAGATGACTGGGCGTGTGTGTGTGTGTGTGACAGAGAAAGAGGGAGAGAGAGGGCAAAAATTTAATGCAAGAAACCCCCTAGGATTACAGAGTAATTAATAAAGCATCACACTTCATGCAGAAACTTCAGGATAAATTGTCAGGACCTACTGGAAGCCCGTGTCATATCTTAGAGCTCAGGAAACATTTATTGACTGGCATTTCTGTCATGTATACCACATATACATTCTCCATAAGTGACATGTATCATTGTCCCAATTTTCTCAGATTAGGAAACTGAGGCTCAGAGAGATTAAATGTAGTTGTCCACAGTCTATATGTAAAAAGTGCTAGAAAGATAATTGGACTCTAGATCCATGTAATTCTAAATCTGATGATCCTTCCATGGCATTTGGAACTGACTAGTGGTTAAGAGTAGTTCAGACGGTTAGCAGACATTTGGTCCTGTCCAAAATGTCTGTAAAACATTAGGTCCGTAAGACATTTGGTCCACACCAGAAAGGTACTTGGTATTTAGTTCTGTCCGAAACCATTTGGCATAGACCAAATATGTTCATGAATGTTTTGGACGGGACCAAATTTCAAGGACATTTTGGCATGGACCAAATGTTTTATGGACATTTTGGACAGAAACCAAATGTCCTGCATGGGTTCAAATCTTAGTCTTATCACTTATACTTACAAAATGTAGAGCCTTGGGTGAATTAACTTGATTCAATGATTGCCATTTTCTTATAGGGATTTTGTGAGAATTCAATGAGATTTCACACGTGGAGAGCCCTGGATCATAAATAATTTTTCAGTTATTGGAAATCTGCCCTTTTCTCCTTCTCTATGATCTAGATTGTTGAGTTCAGCTTCACAGCTGAAACCAGACAGGAGCCTCTCTCCAACCTCCGTGAAATCTTGTGAAACTATGACCCCTTGGTCCCTGGATCTGTGCCCCTTGCCCCAGTCAGGACTAGAACTGAACTAGACCTCCAGCCTTTCTTTGCACTTAGCATCAGCACTTTGGAGGGCAGAATGGCAGTGAAGTTGACTGGCTACCAAACTTTATAAAAGAACCTAAATCATCTTCATTGTTTCATGGTGTTTTCCCCATTAGGCTCACCTGGGAAACACTTTAAAAATAAGGATGATGGCAGCTCAGTCCAGGAGATGAGGTTCCAAGTGGTTAGTATTTTTTAAAACTACTCATGTTTGTTATTATAATATTTCACTATTCCAGGAGGGCTCATAACCAGTGGTCTAGAAATTGACTTAAGGTGAGTCTATATATGGGAAGATCAATAAGTCCCTGATCCAGGTAAAAGCTATGTTGCCACCTCCCGGGGCCAGATCAGGGGCTGAGAATTGGAGAAGAGTCCATTTGCCAAGAGCAAACCCAAGACATTGCACTTTCAATTTTCTTTTCTCTTTTTGACCTAGTTTTTCCTTTTTTTGTTTTCCTATTTCCAATGTAGATTTTTAAAAATTAATTTTAGTTTTTAAGTGATCATATAGTAAAATTGACTTTTGTGTTGTTCATTCTAACAATCTGAACATGCGTACAACTTCATATAACCGCCATAATTGGAATACAGAATAGTCACCCTAAAAAACTCCCTTGTGATGTCCTTTGATAGTCGTCCCTCTGTATCCTCAGGGCATTGGTTCCAGGATCCCCTGCAGATACCAAAATCCTTAGATGCTCAAGTTCCTTATATTAAATGGTGTAGTACAGTCAGCCCTCTGTATCCACAGGTTCAGTATCTACGTATTCAACCCATCATGTCACGCAGGTACTAAAGGCCAACTGTGTAGTTGCATCCTTTCCCAACCCCAACCCTGGCAATCACTGATATGCTCTCCATCACTATAGCTTTGTCTTTTTGAGGATGTCTTTTAACTGTAATGACAATGTCTGTAACCTTTTGAGACTGGCTTCCCACACTCAGTACAATGTCTTTGTGATTCATCCAAATTGTTGTGTATATCAATGGGTTATTCCTTTTTATTGCTGAGTAGTATTCCATTATATGGATGTACTGCATTTTGTTTATCCATTCATAAATTGAAGGTCATTTTAGGGTATTTCCAATTTTTGGCAATTATGAATAGAGTTGCTGTAAACGTTTGTGTGCAAGTTTTTGTAGAAACATAAATTTTCATTTTCTAGGGTCATATGTGTGTGTTTAACTCTATAAAAAACTCACAGTTTTCCAGAGTGGCTGTACCATTTGGTATTCACACCAGCAAGGCATGAGAGTTGTATTTGTTTCACATCTTCACCAACACTTGCTATCTTAGTTTTGTGTTAGCAATTCTGATAGGTAGATAGGGCTATCTCACTGCGGTTTTAATTGGCATTTTCCTAATGGCTAAAGATGTTGAAAATCTTTTCATGTGCTTATGTTATGCTTAAATAATCTTTGGTGAAATCTCTGTTCAGGTCTTCGGAACATTTTAGAAGTTGATTTTGTTTTCTTACAACTGAATTTTGAAAGTTCTTTATATATTCTAGATACAAGCCTTTTGATATATGATTGCAAATTTTTCCTCCCAGTCTGTAGCTTATCTTTTCATTTTCTCAATAATGTCTCTCATCAGTAAGATTTTTTAATTTTGAGGAAGACCAATTTATCAATTTGTCTTACATGAGTTATGCTTTTGTGGTCATATCTATGAATTTTTGCTTAACTTCAGGTCATGGAGATTTTCTCCTCTGTTTTCTTCTAAAACTTTTATACATTTGTGTTTTATATTTAGATTTATGATACATTAAAATGTGAGGTTTAGGTTAAAGGTTTTTTGTTTGTTTGTTTGTTTGCATATAATGTCCAATTGTTACCACATCATTAAAAAAAACCACTATTCTTCCTCCATTGAAGTACTTTTGCACCTTAATTAAAAATCAACTGGCTATATTTCTGTAGGCCTCTTTCTGGATTCTGCATCCTCCATTGGTCTGCATGTCCACGTGTCTATCCTTTCACTGATAACACACTCTCTTAATTACTGCAGCTTTATAAGAACTCTTAAAATTGGATAATATGACTCCCACAATTTTATTTTTACCTTTTAAAATTATTTGAGCTATTTTAGTTTCTTTGTCTTTACATATAAATTTAAAAATCAACTTCTCTATATCTACAAAAAGTTTTACTGGGATTTTGATTGGAATTTCACTAACTCTAAATAAATCTGGGAAGAATTAATCTTTACTACTTTGAATCTTTTAACCCATGAACATGGTATGTCACTCCATTTATTTAGATTTTTGATTTATTTGACCAGTACACTTGTAATTTTCTGGCCATGGATTTTGAATACGTTTATTTTCATTTTTTAGAACTATCATAATAGCATTTTAAAAATTTAGTTTCATATTTATATTGCTCGTATATTGACTCATGGATGATTTTTATATGGTGATCTTGTATTCTGTGACCTTGCTAGATTCATTTATTTGTTCTGAGAGGTTTTTTTTTGTTGTTGTTGTTTGTTTTCATTTTCTGTAGATTCTACAGAGATCTCTCAATAGATAAACATGTTCAATTTTAAAAGGGACAGTTTTATTTCTTAATTTCTCATCTGTAGGCCTTTTATTTTATTTTTTCCATTGCACTAGTTATGAATTTCAGTACTATGTTGAATAAGACCAATGGGATTGAGATTTCTCTTCTTCTCAGTCTTAGGAGGAAAGTATTCTATCTTTACCAATAAGGATGATGATAATTATAGGTTTTTGTGAATGCTTTTTTTTTAACATTTGTGAATGCTTTTTATTAGGTTAAGACAGTTCCTTTCTATTCTTAATCTGCTTAGGTTTTTTTTTTTTTTATCATGAGTGGATGTTGTATGTTATTAACGAATTTTTGCTTTTTCTGCATCAGTTGACATGACCCTATGGTTTAGCTTCTTCAGACTGTTCATACAGTAAAAAGTGAATTACATTCATAGGTTTCAAAATATTGATCTAGCTTTGCATTCTTGGGATAAGCTGTACTTGGTTGTGATATATTATCGTTTGTATATTTTGATCTATTGATTTGCTTGTATTTTTTTGTTATTGAAACCTCTTAGAACTAATAAGTGATTTACAATGTGCCATTCTCTGCTGTACAGCAAAGTGACTCAGTTATACACATACAGACATTCTTTTTTTAATATTCTTTTCCATTATGTTTTATCACAGGATATTAAATATAGTTCCCTGTGCTATACATTAGGACCTTGTTGTTTATCCATTCTAAATGTAATAGTTTGCATCTACCAACCCCAAAATGATTTGCTTATATTTTGTTGACAATTTTTTGTGTTCATGTCCATGAGGGATATTGATATATTTCATTTTTGGCATTGTCTTTGTTTTTTGTTTCAGAATAATGCTTGTCTTATAATAAAATGAGGTGTAAAATGTTCTCTTCTATTGTCTGGATTAGGTTGTATAGAAATGGTGTTATATCGTATTTAAATGTTTGGTAGAATTTTCTAGTAACCATTTGGGACAGGAGATTTTTTTAGAAGGCTTTTAACTACAAATTCGAATGATTTAATAGCATAGAAATATTCAGGTTATCTGTATTATCTTGGGTGGGCTTTGGTACTTTATACTTTCTGAGGAATTGGTCCATTTTATCTTATTTCTCAAATGTATGTGCATAGAGTTGATTATAGATTATGATTCCCTTATTAATTTTCCTTTTAATGTCTGCAGTGTCTGTGGTGATATGAGCTCTTTCATTTCCAGTTCGTCGGTGATTTGCGTCTTTCCTCCTTTTTTCTTTGTAAGTCTTGCTAGAGTTTTATTGTTTTATCGGTCTTTTTAAGAAATCAGCTTTTGGTTTCGTTTATATTCTCTGTTGTTTTTATGTTTTCAATTTCATTTACTTCTGTTTTTATCTTTAGTATTTTCTTCTTTCTGCTTGCCTAGGTTTAATTGTCTCTTCTTCTTCTAGTTTTGCGATGTGGAAGCTTAACTTATTGTTTTGAGTCCATTCTTCCTCTTTTAAAATAAGCACTTAGTGCTATAAATTTCCCTGTAAGCACTGCTTTAGGTAAATCCCACATTGTTTGATATGCTGCATTTTCAGTTTTGTTCTCTGTGGATTTTCATGTCCTGTTTTCCACAGACTACTAGGATCCATAGTGGAGTCTGAAACTGTGATTTTGCCAAATGCACATGATATTGGCATTTGCTACTACTGGCAGGTTTATGCCTTGTCATTCATTCACTATCTTCATTCACTCAATAGATGTTTATTGAGTGTTTACTATAATTTGGGCACTGTTCTAAGCCCTGCAGATACAGCACTGAACAAAACTTATGAGAATTTCTGCTTTTTTGGAGCTTGTATCTTAGTGGGAAGATAGATAATAAACAAAGATATAATACAGTTTTAGGTAGTCATATGTGCTACAAAGAAACTTATAAGTTCCATCATTCCATTTAGTAGGAGTGTTGTTTATATAGATCAAAAAAGACCCTGAGCAGGTGTCCTGACTGGATCAATAGGGCTGCACTTGGTTACGTGTAGAAGAGCCTTCAAGGCAGAGAAGAAACCTTGCAAGACTGTACAAAGGTCCAGGGACAGGGTATAAGAAATGAGCAAAATAACAGTAAAGAATAAAAGGATGAGGAGGTATGGTAATAGTTAAGGAGTATATTTTTGAATTGTTTCGTCCAACCATCGGCAACTAATTCCCACCCACTCTGATCCAAGTGGGTTTCAGGGAGCTTATTAAAAGCTGTCAAGTTCCATCTCTAATAATTTTATCTCTAGTTATTCTCTAATAATTCTGATTCAGGTAGGTCTAGTTGATATCTATCCATCTGATCAAGCACTCCAGGTGAGTCTGGTGCCGGAATATCTTTGTATACATCTGATATGCCACACTGGGCATCTTCCAGCTTCTCAACTTCACTCTGTCATTTGGAATTTCTAAAGGCTGCAGATGACAGGTCACAAGACTGAGACAGCAGTAGCCACTTCATGCAGCCAGAAAGATAGGCCCATCACACATATCCATCTTCTCTGCTCGGAAGGTCCGGCCTCATTTATTGTGGCAGCTATGATGACGCATTCTCCGGGGATGGAGGAGACTGACACGACCTTTATGTTTTTCACAGTCTGGAAGCCTTGGCTCTTTGAATCACAGGATCTGATTTGAAAAGAAAGAAATGTGTCTCTTGGAAGAGAAATGAAAACAAACAAATAAATAAACAGACAAGTACAGATTGTAATTAGTTAGTAGCAAAATAATTAGTGACAAAACCGCCGCCAGGCAGGAGCTGGAGCAAACCTCTTCATTCCTATGTGGAGGCACTGACCCCACTAAATGCTTATGATTCGTCGTTTTCCAAGAGCCTCATTGATACTGGACTGCCAAGACCCCGGGGACCTGCGATAGCTATTTCCCCACAATTTACAGGGAGAACGGAGTGGGGTTGCTTGGGAGATTAATTAACTTGTCAAACAATTAAGCGGACAGGCTGTAATTGAGGTTTCCATTTCATAATTGATTTATCACTTTGTAGCTTCTTGAATCCCTGGGCTCTGAATGGAGAGACTGCTGTGCAGGGAAAACTTTTAAGAGATGGCAGAAGGCTTCCGGGAGGGGGAGGGCAGGAGGGGAGCTCCTCCTGTTTTTCTACCTTCTAGCAGCACTGCCAGGAGAATTCCTTTTATGGCCTCACAGCCTCGCCCAATCTGGTATTGTTTGGAGAGACAGACTCCAAGGAATTTCCACCAGGAACACCTACAGTGCCAGAGCCACCATCCTCTGTGATGAAAGTCCCTAAAGAAATGTCACACATTACAAATTCATCCTGAGACTGTAACTGGAGGCCGCCTTCCCTGTGTTCTCAATGAGACATCAGGGGTTCTTTCTGGGATGCTGCACCCCCTGAGAGCATCAACTCATGACTGGTGTGCCACAGAATGCTGGCTGTTTCACAGTGTTAGCGTGCATCAGCATCACCCGGGAGCTTGTCAGGCCAGCTGAGTCTCCAGTCCCAACCCAAAGATTTGGCCTTAGGAGTTCTGGGGTGGGGCTTAGAAATCTGCCTGTTGAACATATCTTCCAGGTGATTCTACTGCAGGGAATCCAAAGAGTTAGTGTTTAGATCAGAATAGACTCCCCAACCGCAGACTTGATTTGGACACCTTTGCCACCAGGTGTCTTGTGGCAGAACCCAGGCAACAGTCAGCATGCGTGTTATATCTCCCCACTCTTTACCATACAGTTGGATACCAGCGTGAGGGCCCTGGAGGCCTGGTGCCTTCTGAGTCAATCACTTTAGGGATGCTTCAGCTCACCTGCATCAAAAGGCAGGAGTAAAAGTTTACTCTGCTCTTTTGGATTTCCTTCTTGGTGCTTGTGGATAGGTTTGTAGTCCTGTGTGTATGTACGTGTGTCTATATGCATACATGCACACACGTGTATTTTGGTTGCATTTGCATGCATTTTTGTTTCATTATTTGCTTAAATCTCAAATTATTTTTTCAGACAAGGCATTCTGTAAACATCCTTTTCACCCCACTTTACCCTCATTCTCACTTCTCTCCTAGCCTCACTCCCAGCTAGACTTCCTAAAGCAAATGTGCTCTGTCATCAGCCCTCTGAAGTCCTGCGAATTGTCATCCAGCTAAAACCTCAAGTTTCAGTAATAAGCTTAGAACACTGAGCTTCATTGAGGGAGCCTTCCCTACGTCTCATCTATTTCCAATTAAGAAGCTCAAACCATGTCCAGAATTTGAAAGAATTTCTTCTGACACCACAGAACAAGAGTAACTCTTATTTATTGATTTGCCTCAAAGCAAATGGCTTTTAAATAAAGCATCACAGATACTGTAGAACTCTCTCCTCCGCATCTTCATGCTCCTCTACTACTCCCCGGCAGCAACCATTATCCCAAAACTGATGTCTGGCATATTTGTCTCAACCCTATTTTTTTTGTTTATCTTCTATGTATACATATCCATAGGCAACACCATATATTGTTTCCTGAATTGTTTTCTAAGTTGTTTCTAATTTATACTAATAGTATTCTTCATCATTCGGCAGTCTTAATTATTATTCTTCAACCTGATTTTTGCAGGTTTATAATATAAACATTATATTTTTAAGATCTATCTTTCTTTGCCTCTTGTAGGTCAAACCCACTTCTCTTAGCTGCCATAGAGTATTCCTTCATCTGAGCGTGCTGTTTCTCTGTTTAGGTCTCCCCATTGCTTCACCATTTAATGCAATAATCTGGTGACTTGACTGCAACTGTTCATGTTTCCTCCATGTGCACACGTGCTGAGGCTTCTTCTGGGTAAATACCTAGAGGAGGACTTGCTGAGTCTTAGACTATGTACGTTTTGAATTAGGTTTGGGCAGACACTGACAAATTTCTCTACTCAGTGCTTATACCAATATGTGAGAGCTGCCTTTTCCTATGTCCCCACCAAAACTTAGTATTGCCAAACTATATACATTTCTACAAGCACAATTGCAGTCTCTTATCCAACTAGAGTTGGGAGGGGATCAGACTCTTCCTTTCACAAAATTTTCCAGAAGGACCTAGGCTTAAGTGGTCAACCCACAAAATAAAGGAGTGAGATGAATTAAACCTAGGGAATTCAGGTCTGAAAGAAAGTGTTGTAAAAACACAATAAAATTTCATCTATTGAGCTCTCCTTAAAATGCATACAAAGCAGTAAAAAAGCAGAAAAACCAAATTAGAGTCTGTTTTTAATTGCAGCAGTTTACACCAATAGCAAAGGAAAATAAATGTTAAGTTGCTGGGCCTCAACTATTCCAAATCCCTTGATTTGGGGTATATGTGAGGCTTAACTACAAGCATAGCATTACAGGACGGTTGGTTGTGGCTGGAGCCTCTCTCTTCTGGGCTTTGCTGAAATTGTAAATACTCAGTTATGCATTGCCAGTCACCTCACTTTCATTTTTAGCTTGCTTAACCTATGTCTTAACACTCCCCCCAGCCCCACTGCCAACATATTTTATTTTTCTTTCATTGAACATGCAAAGATAAACTTGAGGCCAGTCCTCATTTGAATTATTATGCTGTCTGCACTTGAGAAGCCTATATTAATGAAGACTTGTAGGAACTGAATAATTGATGCATGTGTATTTCTGAGCTTAATTATCAGCAAAACAAATTCTCTTCTTTCTTTCCCTTTTGTGTTTATAGACATTGTCTGAGTGGCTGCTCTGAAGGTCACACAGCCAGATTAGTTGCAGGAAAGCTTAGACTGCAGGTCTCACCCTGTCCTCTGGTCCCCCAAAGTCTGGGCGGATAACAACGTCCAGATGTCTATCTGGAGAAAATTCAACTAGCTATTGATCCTCTTTGATAAGAAAAGCTCTTGTCCCATGCAAAGCTGATGAAAATGACGTCTCTCTCCTCCAGGCGTTCACAACTTAGTAACAGTAACAGAGCTCATGTAAATAACTCTAATACCAGGAAGATAGTTATTGGATGAAAAGTGAACCAGGAGACCATAACAAAATAGCCATCTGAAACTGCCCTCAATTCTCTGAAGAGGAAAATCTGAACTTAAAGCCTGTGAAAGCACTTAGTAACATGCAGAGCACTAAATGAATGTAAAACAGTATGTCTCCCCTGAGAGATGAGGTTAAAATATAGACTGTTGGGCCCCACTCCCCAAAACAACTGACTTAGAATCTGTAGCTGGGGCCTGGTAATCTGCATTTTTAGACTGTTTCCTTGCATCAGTGGTTCTCCAGCTGTATTTGCATCAGAATCTCCTGGAGGGCCTGTGAAAACACAGGCTGCTGGGCCCCAGCACAGTTTCTGATTCAGAGGTCTTTTGAATCTGCATTTCTAATAGAGTTCCCAGATGATGCTGATCCAGGGTTTGCACTTTGAAAATCACTCCCTGAGCGATTCTTATGAACAGTGGCATTTAAAAACTACTTACCTGAGACATTATTTGCTTTAGATTGTGTCACCCAGAAATGAAGCTATGAAAAGCAAAAAGCTAGCAAAGAGGATAGAAACTAGCAGGGGTGAAGAGGAACCTGAATCTCTAGCCAGTTTGCATATGATACAGAATTCTCATCATCCTTGGATCTTACTGAAGAAAGAAGACATACCTGCTTAGTCTCTAGGATAGTTACAATCTAATGGGAATCTTCAAACATACAATAAAAACTTATAAGTGACAGAAACAGAGACATACACCAGAGGCTTGTTACATAAACGTCATTTGGAGGAGTAATTTCCTTGGGGAAAAAACTTGTGAATTTGTTATAGGGTTTGTACAAGGATGTCTCTTGGACAATGGATCCATGTAAACGGGGTTCCATACTGGAGCCTGGTTGTAGTGAGGTTCCAGTCTTCTCTTCCAGCTCTGGAGATAAGATCTTATTCTAAGCATCGTTGCTGTGGATTGAGGGGCCCAGTGGAGATTACTGGAATGACATTACTCACAGCCACTAATTTTAAAGACATATCACGTTAGGGCTGGAGGGGATCACAGAGCTGATGTAGTCCATTATTGTATGGATTGGGTTGCAGAAACTGACAAGGAAAGTAACTTATTCAAGTTCAAGGGAGAATTTATAAATCCCTGGACATTCAAGAAAAGGTATTGAGAAAGGTGAGGCATGAGGTTTGGCAAAAATATGAAGACAAATCCAGAAAACACAGCAAAAGAAAGTGCAAGATGTTAATGAGTGGAAGACGGCAGACCCCCTGCTTGGTGGTAGGAATGGACATGGACGGTATTATCTGGACAAAAGAGGAAGGAAGGGATAAATACAAATGAGGCAGAGAGAGAGAGAGAGAGATGGAGAGCAGTGGTGTTTTCAACATGCAATCATTTCACAGACTTAAAACCAAACAGAGAACAGGGAAATTGGAAATTATTGGCCAACTATATCAGAATCTGTCTATATGACAAATTCAGATTCCCTGGCCTCAATGTACCAGGAGTCTACAATTTCCCACCACGTGATTTTTACACAAGTAAAGTTTTGAACTACTGCTCTACTTCATTAAGTAAAGACTCCATTTCTCTTCTCCTTGCTTGTTTCCCAGGAAAGGCATCATCTCCATTAGATGCCTGAGCCTGGTCTCCCAGCTTTACTTTGGATACCTCCAAGGACAGAAAGCTCATTCTCTCAAAGGCAGGCTCATTCTGTTCTCATGTGTTGACTTAGGTTAAGTGGTCCTCCTGGCCCTAAAGCGCAGGGTGGCACACGCCTTGGGAGCAGAAGTGCCATTCTGAAGGAAAGGTGTGTGGAGCCCTGACATCTCTCAGGCTCTTACCTTCCTCTCTCTGTCTCACGATTTCTTTAACCATCACCTGGAGATGATAACAGCTCCTACCTCGTAGGGCTGTTTTGGAAAGTTTTAGTTAGTTAACACATGTAGAGCATTTACAGTGGTAGCTGGCATGTCAGAACAGCCAGGGTTGGCTGTGCTCAGAAGGGCCCTTTGTTTGTTTTAATGCTCTGCTGTCTCCATCTTGAAATTCTTAATAATTTTTGAGCAAGAGACCTCACATTTTCCTTTTGCACTGGGCCCTGCAAACTATGTAGCCGATCCTGGGGAGAACCCAGTATATGGTAACACTTGTAAGTTGGCATCGTTGCTCTAACATTTTGAAAAGTTTAAATCAATAATATGTTTTTTTTTTTTAACCTTGGCTCCAGGATGGTGTATCACATTCATAGTTAAGTATTGGGTCTCTCCTTCACCAAAAGCCCAAGCTTATACTTCCCATGGTAGGAGGGTCTCTCCAGGTTCCAGCCCTGAATGAGGACTTCCCTAGCACTGGCATGAGCTGCCCCTGCCCTTGTTTCTCACTGTCCCATGTGTTGAACCCAGCTCTCTTCTGCCAGTCCCTGCACAGACCGCTCCTATGTGTAGGGCATCCGCATTTCAGTTCTTTTTGAAACCTGAATCTTTTTTTTTTTTGGCTATGCTACATGCGGGGATCTTAGTTCCCCAACCAGGGATCGAACCCGTGACCCCTGCAGTGGAAGTGCAGGGTCTTAACCATTGGACCACCAGGGAAGTCCCCTCAGTTCCTTTTCAGACATCATGTTGAAACACTGATTCCAGAGCACAGGGGTGTGCCCAGGAGGCCAGGTCTCTAATAATGTTCAGCAGTAGTCACAAGCTGCCAGCTATACCAATTTTGAGTACCTTGGCATGAACTTGGATCACCAGCCTAGACTCTCAGCATGGTCATTTTATTTTTGGAGTCCTGTTTCCTGCATGGCCCACTCCAATATATACTCTTGCTTCAAGTCTCAGAAGCCAGTTTTGGGAGAACAGATCCACTGCTCCCAGAATCTTTATGAGAATTAATCCATCTTCTTCCCAGGGACCAGTTTTCACACCAGTGTTCTCAATCAGACATCGTCTCCATAGAGTAAAGGAAGTTGTTATGATACCCTGATCCCAAGGCACTGCTGCCCTACATTTGTTTAAGCAATATGCCCCCTGGGTTAAACCCTTTGTAGGGCAGAGAAGTCACTGCAACTCAGTCCACATCCTTCTCCCCATAACTCTCATCCGTTAGATCTGTCCTGACCTCTGGCTGAATTCTTCTTCAATTTGAATCTCCTTCAAGAACTTAAAAGCAGCGTGTGTGCAGGACACAGCACGTCTGCCGAGATGACAAAGTGGTAAATGGCTGAACAAGCCAATGCCCAGAGGGGTCTCACCTGCTATGATGTGCTTTGAAGGCAGTTCTCAGAGGAAGTGAAGTCAAATACTAAACAGTCCTTCCTGACCTTGAGCCGTGTCCTTGCACTGAGCCCCAAACACCCGATTCCTCTCCAGGAAACATTCTATCTTCTCCGTGTGTTGGCTTCTTACTGTCTTCCCTGGTTTTCTGCCATCTGCTCAGCTGGCCATTGCAGTTTGCAGAGACCACAGTGGGATGACGTGTACTCTCTCAGAAGTGCTAGCTGTCTTTAGGTGGAAGAGGGATTTGGGGAGAAAACATGCTGGATTTTCATTTATTTGTAATTGTAAACAGCTTGAAATGAGCGTGCCACGAACTCTGATTTCATCCCTCTAGAGGGAGCCAGGCTGGGTTCAGCCCTTTCAGAGCCTTTAGGTGGCCACTGTGTTTAATATCTTGGGAAAGCAAGCAGAGCCCACAGAAGACTACGTGAATAGCATACTTCCAACAAGACCGCATTTCAGAGCCCACAGGACAAAGCTGATCCCAAAGGCACATCTGAGACTCTTTCTTCTTATGTCTGAGCTAGTATCAGCCATTCAGTGGAATTTATTTAAAAATAAATAAAACTACACACTTTTCCTATAAATAAGATAAAGTGATACTCCCTAGTACTGACCCACTTTGCAACAGTGTTCTGCCTGCTGCCCTCATGTCTGCCTCCTGCCTTAATTGAGACACTGGTCAGGGGACTTTCCGATTCCTCTTCATCTCCTTTTTCCAGAAAGGCAGGTTAACTCAGCCTAATCTTAACATGGAAATTCCCTTAGGGTCCGGAGCTCCTGCCTACACTCAGTCGGATTGTTGGACAGCAACAATTTTGTTTATTCAAGAGGTGCCACAAATGAAGCTGGACAGGGAGGAAAAATGGGCTAAAAGGAGGATCTTATTGTTCTTTTCGTCACTTGCTAGTGAGGACGTTTACACTCAAGGACTGTCCATTCTGAAAGGACTCTAAGAATCATACTGACTCCTTAAATCTCTGTTGGAGAAAGAGCAAGAGAGCGAGCATGCGAAGGAGAGCTTGAGACAAGAAGTTTTTACTTTCTATTTTACGTTGTCAGCCATTGAAAAGCTGGAAAGTGAACGGAATCTTGCTTTCCTTCTAGGATCATATTTGTCGATTTCTTGTATGTTTCTTCTTCTGAAAGCATCATTTCTTTTCCATGGATGATCTCTCTAAGGGTGCAGTGCCTAAGACTTTTTTTAGGAGATGCTCACTTAAGATTACATGAATAGCATCCTTCTAACATGACCATGTTTCTTAGCCCATCAGATACAGCCTAAGGATGTAGGTCATGAACCTACAAAAATAGCAGTCATCTGACTACATCTGGACCACATCCGAACTGACCCAGTGCCAACCCTTATGCATGTGCTGTATCTCCAATCAAGCCTTAATATTTGACCTCAACTTTGTGAGCAGTTCTGAATATCTTACCCTTTTCCATCAGGTTTCATGCTTTTTATGGTCAGCCAGGCATCTGATCCAGCCCTCCCTCTAAGTCAGCTTTCTCAGACAGCTCTGCTTGGGTAGCCTCCCAAGGTCTTCCCAACATCAAATTTTAACCAAATCCCTTGCAACTTCCTGATGCCAATCCCATACACTCACTAACTTTCCAGATCCTCCCCTTGTCTGAGAGGAAAATGCTCGAGTGGGTCAAGGACAAAATGAAGTCCTTGGGGTCACACAAGTAGGCTGCAACCATGAGGTTTAGGTTTTTAGTTTAGAGGGGCAATGCCTCTCCCATAGAGCTGTTGTGCTGGGGGCAGCCCTGCTCCTGGGGCAGCCTGGTGGGTGGAAAGGAAGCACTCGTGGTGGGGGTCTGATAGTCACGGACTTTAAGGAAGAAAACCTCTTTTCTCTTGTCCTTGCTTATTTCCTCCTCCCCCCCTTTGGAGAGGTGATGTTCAGAGGGCAAAGGTCACATTGGGACTTTGGGGAAGGGTGTCTGGAAACCAGCTCCTCAGCCTTCTTCTGGTCTCGGTCTCAATTTGAAAATGCTAGGGAGGCTTTCAGGGTTGCTCTAGACTAGTTCAGCTCACCTCCAGGAGAGAATTGTTTCAAATTTGGTAGCAAAGAATACTTTCAGTGAAGTGCTAAGTATGTCACAAAAGGAGGCACTTTGACCATTGTGCACGTCCTTTGAGAACCTACCATGGCTGTGTATGATGTGTACTATAGGCCGTGTACTATCTTCCAGTGTTCTTGATGATGGGTCCCTGTGTGCCAGACTCTGTACTCGGTGATGTCCCTGCATTATTTCATCTCTGAGTTGGGGAGCCTTCTTACTCCCAGAACATGAGGTGTACAGCAGTAAGTACCTGTCCAAATTTTCCAGACTGTCTTACTGTCTTACCTGGGGCACACGTGGAGGCAGACCTTGAACCCAGCACTGTCTAACTCCCGAGCCCTAGCCGTCGATCATGACACTATGCTCTGTAGACTTACATTGGGTTCATTCAACAAGCTGGTATTATTCATCTCTTGAACAGGTACTGGGCTAGGTCCTGGGAACACTGAGACGGAATAAGAGGACATAATGTCATCAAGCCTCACAATCTAATGAGGGGACATAAAGTATGCTTCCTTGTGTGTCCTTCCACTGTCATCTGTGACTGTCTTCCCCATCTGCCAGATCAGTTAAACTTTCTTGTCTCAGCCACTGAAGCCTCCTGTCCTCATCCCTCTGACTGTCATTTTGGTGTCACAGACAGATGGAATACAAGAAGAGCCTGTCTATGGGTGTGGGGTGAGGAGAGGAAGAAGGGAATGTGCCACAAAGTGGGAATCTGTCGAACAAATGATGTGACAGCAGACATGGTGTGGGTGACAGCTGGAAAATAGCAGTTAATAGCCCCTGGCCAGGCTGTGCTCAGGGAGATGGCATACTGAGAGACATCATAAAGGCTTGTGGAAACACTGCTCAGAGCCCACGGAGGCCTTTGCAAGACACCAGCCCACTGCACATCCTTGTCACATTTGCAAAGCCCACTCTTTTTGAAACTGAATCTGTGCTGGTCCTAGCCCAGTGATGCATTCAGAGGATGCCATGCAGAGTCAACCAGCTGGACCTGATATCTACTTAGCCATGGCTCTTGCTAATAAACACTTAGAAGAAATGATTGCCAAAGACTTGGGGTTTGGGTGAGTCTTCCAGCAACTCACGGGCTTCACTGCTATGACTCCTAAAGATAATGATAAAGATAACACAGGTTAAAATATCCAATGTTTTATTCAATATTTTGGCGAGTTTCAGTTACTCCTAATTATAATACAACGGCTTTTCTACTTAAAACAATTATTGCCCTTTGCAGTGAGCTTTGAAGCAAATACATTGTTTGCCATGATTAGTCACTGCTTCTGCCAGAGGTCTCTCTTTCTCGTCCTCCTCAATTCTGCTGCCTTTCAATTTGCAGCTAACTAGCATTAGCTTATGGTTAACATTGTGTCTGCTCCCAGTGTTAGTAACCAAGCTCATTCACAGAAGGGGGCAGGAAAAAGAGTAGCTTCAGTCACCCTTGAGACAATTATACTCATTAAAAATCAATGGGATCCAATTAGGAGCAGCAGGACTCTGACTCAGTTTAAAATGTATTGAACACCAATTCCCAGCCGAGTGACAGTGGCACATCACGGGGGTCTGACAGCTGTGGCAGGAAAGGAGACGCTTTAACTTGCTTCTGTGATTGCATTCAAAGCCATTGCTTCCTTGTCATTATTGTCATCTTGTGTTTATTGTGTAATTTCCTCCTATGCTAAGTGTTAAATTAAGAGCGAGGGAAGATGCAAGGACTGAAGATTATCCTCCCTCAGATAGAGTTGTAATTAGAAAAAGGAGACAATGCCGGCAGAAATTGTCATCAGAAAAGGACACAAGCTGGAAGAAACAAGTTCAAACCTGAAGTGTCTGATAGGCCTTGGGTGGCACTATTCCCACTATTTTATTGAATAGTGGGTTTCACTATTCAATAAAAACAAATTTTTATTGAATCCCGCTCTGACCCTAGGAACTCAGAGATGACTGAGATCACACCTGCCCTCAAGGAACTTGCCATGCATATTATGGTTTGTGGCTTTGTTTTATTCATCAAATCAACTACTGGGTTAACAAATGGGGTTGTTAGTTATACAATTTTAGAATAAAAGCTAGAGGCTGTTATTGGTATTAGTAAAATATAGCATCCTCGATACTTTGTAATACCTAAGTTACATTTGTTAACAACTGAATTAGACCACAGAGTTCAAGGACATGAAGTTCAACATAGTAAGTGCTTTTCTGGGAAGGGCCTTTCAGAGTAAAATTGGGATTTTCATTTATACTTACATTCCCCTCTCAATATTTTGTGTGTTAGTACCTCCTTGGCAGTGTTGGGTGTTGGCTGGCTGGCTTGCTTGCTTGATTGATTTCTATTTTTCCCAGCTTTATTGAGATATAATTGACATATAACATTGTATAATTTTAAGGTACACAGCATGGTGATTTGATACACGTATATATTGATTACCTCAATAAGGTTAATTAGCACATGTACCACCTCACATAATTATAATTTTTGCGTGTGTGTGGTGAGAACATTTTGGATCTTAGCAACTTGCAAGCATATAAAACAGTATTTTAAACTGTATCACTATGGAAGTTTGTACTCTTTGGCCAATATTCTCCATTCCCCACCCCTAGCCCTTGGCAACCATATTCTACTCTCTGTTTCTATCAGTTTGGCTTTTTTTTTTTTTTTTTTTTTTTTAGAGTCCACACATAAGGGAGATAACACAGTATTTGTCTTTCTCTGTCTGGCTTATCTCACTTAGCATAATGCCCTCAAAGCCCATCCATGTTGTTTCAAATAACAGGATTTCCTTCTTTTACATGGCTGGATAATATTCCACTGTGTGTGTGTGTGTATTTATATATCATATCTTTATTTATTCATCTGTTTATGGACACTTAGGTTGTTTCCATATCTTGGCTAATGTTAAGAGTTCTGAAATAAACATGAGGCTGCAGAGATCTCTTTGAGATAGTGATTTCAGCTCCTTCAGACCTATACCCAGCAGTGGTATGAATGGATCGTATGGTAGTTGCAGTTTTAATTTTTTGAGGAACCTCCATACCCTTTTCCATAGTGGCTGCTACAATGTACAGCCCCACCAACAGGGCACAGGGGTTCCTTTTTTTCCAGCATGCTTGCCAACATTTTTTTTTTAATAAATTTATTTATTTATTTTTGGCTGCGTGGGGTCCCCGCCGCTGTGTGGGGGCTCTCTCTAGTTGCGGCGAGCGTGGGCCACTCCCCGTTGAGGTGCGCAGGCCTCTCACTGAGGTGGATTCTCACCGCGGAGCACAGGCTCCAGGCGTGGGACCTCAGCAGCTGCAGCACACAGGCTCAGTAGCCGTGGCGCACTGGCCCAGCCGCTCCGCGGCACGTGGGATCCTCCCGGACCAGGGACCGAACCCGTGTCCCCTGCATTGGCAGGCAGACTCTCAACCACTGCGCCACCAGGGAAGCCCTTGCCAACATTTTTTATCACTTGTCTTTTTGATAATAGCCATTCTTAACATGTCTGAGGTGATATCTCATTGTAGGTTTCAAGTACATTTCCCTGAAGATTAGTAAAGTTGAGTGTTTTTATGTACCTGTTGGCCATTTGTATATTCTTTGGAAAAATTCCTATTTGGGGGCTCTGCCCATGTTTTATCAGGTTCTTTGTTTTTTTTGGTATTGAGTTATAAGAGTTTCTTGTATATTTTGGATATTAACATCCTATCTGATATATGGTTTGCACATTATTTTCCATGCTGTAGACTGCCTTTCCATGTTTAAAAAATTTTTTTCTTTTGTCTTTGCAAAAGCTTTTTATTTTGATGTATTTCCACTTGTTGATTTCTGCTTTTGTTGCGTGTATTTTTGGTGTCATATCCAAACTATCATTGCCAAGACCAATATTAAGGAGATTTTTTTCCCTATGGAGTTTTATGGCTTCAGGTCTTATGTTTAAATCTTTAATCCATTTTGAGTTAATTTTAGTAGGTGGTATAAGATAGGGGTCCAGTTTCATTCTTTTGCTTGTGAGTATCTAGTTTTACAAACACCATTAATTGAAAAGACTAACTTTTTCCTTTTGAGTATTCTTGGCTTCCTTGTCAAATATTTACTGACGTTATGCATGGGTTTATTTCTGGGCTCTGTATTCTATTCTGTTGATCTTTGTGTTTGTTTTTATGTGAGTAGCAAACTATTTTGATTACTATAGCTATGTAGTATAGGTTGAAATTAGGAAGTGTGATGCCTCCAGCTTTGCTCTTTCTCAAGATTGCTTTGACTTTTCGGGGTCTTCTGTGGTTCCATACAAATTTTAGAATGATCTTTTTCTATTTTCGTTAAAAAAATGCCTTGGATTTTTTTTTTTTTTTTTTTTTTTTTTTTTGCGGTACGTGGGCCTCTCACCGCCGTGGCCTCTCCCGTTGCGGAGCACAGGCTCCGGACGCGCAGGCCCAGTGGCCATAGCCCACAGGCCCAGCCGCTCTGCGGCATGCGGCATCCTCCCGGACCGGGGCACGAACCCGCGTCCCCTGCATCGGCAGGCAGACTCTCCACCACTGCGCCACCAGGGAAGCCCTGCCTTGGAATTTTGATAGTGATTTCACTGAATCTATAGATGGCTCTGGGTAGTATGAACATTTTAACAATATTAATTTGTCTGATTCATGAGCCCAGGATACCTTTCCATTTATTTGTGTCTTTTTTAATCTCTTTTATCAATGTCTCATAGTTTTCAGTGTACAGATCTTTTACCTCCTGGCTTAAGTTTATTCCTAAGTATTTTCTTGTTTTCAATGCTACTGTAAGTAAGATTGCTTTCTTAATTTCTCTTTTTCATTGTTAGTGTATAGATAAGCACTTGTTAGATATTTCATTGTTAGTGTATAGAGATGCAACTGATTTTTGTATGTTGATTTTTTCTCCTGTAACTTTATTAATTCTAACAGCTTTTTAAAATTTAATTTCTTTGGGGGGTGGAGTCTTTAGTGTTTTCTGTATGTGCAACCATGTCATCTGCAAACACAGACAATTTTGATTCTTCTTTTCCAATTTAGATGCCTTTTTTTTTTCTGTTTCTATCTTAATGTTTTGGGTAGGATTTCCAGTACTATCCTGAATAGGAATGATGAGAGTGGGCACTCTTGCCTTGTTCCTAATTTTAGAGAAAAAGCTTTCAGCTTTTCACTGTTGAATATGATGTTAGCTATGGGTTTGTCATATATGGTCTTTATTATTTTGAGGTATGTTCCTTGTGTTCTCAATTTGTTAAGAGCTTTTATCATGAAAAGGTGTTGAATATTGTCAAATGCTTTTTCTGCATCTGTTGAGAGGATCATATGATTTTTAGTCTTTATTCCATTAATGTGGTGCATCATATTTATTGATTTCCATATGTTGAAACATCCTCACATCCCAGGGATAAGTCCCACTTGATCATGATATATGATTCTTTTCATGGCTGTTGAATTCCATTATCTAAAATTTTGTTGAGAATTTTTTGCATTTCATATGGTAAGCAGAGTAACCAATGAGAATGAGGGGAAGCTAGAATAGTGTGTTATGTTTTAGAATCGAAGAGAAGTGGGTGTTTTAAAATAAGAGGAGCTGTCTACTTGCCAGTGTTACACAATAGTCCAGAAAATTAAGGACTGAGATGTGACCTTTGAATTTTATAATATGGGGTTGCTTGGTTTCAGTGAGGTTGTTGTGAGAAAGGTCTGATTACAGTGGGTTACAAGACAGTGGGATAGTGACTAGAATAGCTTTTCTATGAAGAGACAGAAGAAACATGGGATGTAGGTATAAATACTCTGAAGTCAAAAGTTTTTTATTTCGTTTTGTTGTGTTTTAAGGTAGGAGTTAGTAGGGCATGTTTGTTTGCTTATGAGATGATCCAGTAAAAAAGAAGAAATTAATGCTGCTGAAGGTAGTATCTAGTTGCACTGACAAAGCCCTCAAGAAAGAGTGTATAGCTAAGATCTAGAACACAGGTGGAGAGTACAGGATACTAGCTGGTTGTACAAGCCACAGAGTCATGGGATCTTGGAATGTTTGAGCTGACAAGGGTTTTAGAGTTCATCTAGTCCCATTATTCATTTGCTGATTCAGTCCTTCAAGTAATAGGTTTTGAAATCTTCCATGCAGCAAGCATGATTGAGATAGAACCTGTGCCCTTGATACATAAGCATATCCTCCTTTTTATAAACAAGAAAAATGAGACATAGAGGGTGGAATATCTAGCATAAAACCATACCTTTTTTTTTCCAGCTAGAGCTAGAATGGAAATTCATGACTCTCTACTATCAATACATTTTGCCTAAAAAAAACCCCCAAAAAACACAAACAAAGCAAAACAGAAACACCTTTTTTAAAGAGTAGTTTTAAATTCATAGTAAAATTAAGAGAAAGTAAAATGAAGAGATTTCCCATATACCCCTTAGCCCCTCACATTCATAGCCTCCCTCATTATTAACACCCTCATAAGAGTGGTACATTTATTACAATTAATGAACCTACATTGACACATCATATTTGCCCAATTTGTAGTTTACATTATAATTCACTCTTGGTGTTGTTCATTCTATAGGTTTGGATAAATGTATAATAATATGTATCCATCATTATAGTATAATACAGAGTATTTTCACTCCCCTAAAAATCTGTGCTCCACCAATTCATCCCTTCCCTCCACCCAAGCCCCTGGAAACTACTGATCTTTGTACTGTCTCCATGGTTTCACCTTTCCCAGAATGTCATACAGTTGGAATCATACAGTATGTAGCCTTTTCATACTGGCTTCTTTCACTTAGTAATATACATTTAAGTTCTTCCATGTCTTTTCATGGTCATTATTCTTTCAGTTAACCATCCAACCACTTAACTCAGAACCTCATTTCCTCACTTATTACGCAGGTATGTAACACATGAGAACTGATGGAACAAGTTCTATGTTCGGTTTACAAAAAAATGAACAAGATACCCATGAACACACATTCTCATGGGGGAGATACTATGCATACATTAAAGAATCTTTGTGAAGATAGAATGAAAAATAATATGGGACATCTCCTGAGAGCAAGCTTTTCAAACAAGTGTAAGTTATATGCTGCGTTACATTTATATGGATATAAGAAATCAGGCTAAATGGTAGAGATGCAACAGAGTTCCTCTTGATTTTCCTAAAACCCAAAGAGAAAAATGGAAACCTTTTTATTACAAATGTTTATAAAATAAGCTGAAATGTAACAACTTATAAGATAAAGCAACTGAACAAAAGCAGCAGGTGAAAATGTTAAAAGATCATAGCATCTAGGTGTTCAGGGAGCTTTTTGTTGGAAAAGCTGTTACATTTGAAAAGTTACAGCTTAGAGTGTTGGGGGTCCTTTCCCAAATCTCTTGGAGTTTTTGGGAAGCATATAACTATCCACTTTGACCTCAGCATTAAGCCAAACAAATCTATCCATCTGACTGATATACCTGTCAGTCTGTTGAATCTGGCCACATCCATCCAGAGATGCTCACAAAGATTCTAGACCCTCCACTGTCATTTGCTTGCATACAACTTGATCTTCAACCAACCTTCCCCTAGCTTCAAATGCTTGGCTTTCCAATCCTGAAATAAATTCTGTTTCATATTTTCTAAATTTGGCATTTGAACCTTATTTCTTTAGATTTCTGCTAACAAATTGATATGTCATCTTCCTGAGCCCTGTCAACCCATAGAATTTTGAGAGATAATAATAAATTGCTGTTTTAAGCCACTAAGTTTTGGGAGTGGTTTTCAACTAGGGATGATTTTGCCCCCAAGGGGACATTTGAAGATGTCTGGAGACATTTTTAGCTTTCATACTGAGCAGGGGGAGTGTTAATGTCATCTAGTGGGTAGAGGCCATGGATGCTGCTAAATATTCCATAATACACAGGACACCCCCCCTCCCCAACCATAACACAGAATTACTGGCCCCAAGATACCAATAATGTTAAGGCTGAGAACGTTTGTAATTAATAATCATGATCACTTTCTTTTAAACTTGTACTGTTATTAAATAAAAAGGTCAAATTTTCAGATTTTGAATAATGTACCTCATATACACTCCTATGTGTTATCCTGAAAGCCCTTTCTCTTTTCTGTCTCTCCAAACCCTGCAAAGCCTTATTCAATTCCCCCATTCACAGAAAACTTCCTGACATCTTTCCTCTGCCTGTAGTAATATACTAACATATTATACACTGCTAATTTCTTTTCTGGCATTTAGCTACATTTTTAGGTCTGCTAATCTGGTATGACTGTAAGCTCCTCAAAGTCAGACACCAAATTACATACTACTTTCAGACACTCCCAAAGGCCAAGCACCATGCCTACCATGAAAGGTGTTGGAGACTGACTGTGACCGTTTCTTATTTTCATGCAGTTTTTATGAAACAATGCAGTAATTTTATACTAGATTGTAATATTGTGATTTATAATAAGAAATATATATTTAGTTTTTGTCCCCATTTCTGGCATAGAGCTCCTAAAACTCTTGGAATTTCCTAAGTAAAGAGAGAAATAAAGTTGTCTTTTTTTATGTTAATGAGATGACATTTGGAAAGCACTTAAGGATAGGGCTGGTTGCCAGTGGAACCAACCATGTTATTAGAGGGTTGAGACATTCAGTTCTAGCTCCAGATCTCCAGAAAGAAGAGAGGGGCTGGAGATTGAAAGTCGATTGCCAATGGCCAGTGGGTTAATCAGCGATGCCTAGGTAATGAACTTCCATAAAATCCTAAAAGGAGAGGGTTTGGAGAACTTCCAGGTTAATGAACATGTGGAGTTGCTAGGAGAGTGGCATGCCAGGAGGGACACCCTTTCCCATGCCTTGCCTTGTTCGTCTCTTCCATCTGGTTGTTCCTGAGTTATATCTTTTTACAATAAACTAGTAATCTAGTGAGTAAACTGGTTTTCCTGAGTTCTGTGAGCCACTCAAGCATATTAATCTAACCTGAAGAGGGGGTTATTGGTACCTTCAGTTTGTAGCTAGGTATTCAGAAGTACAGGTAACAACTTGGGCTGGCAACTGGCATCTGAAGGGGGGGCAGTATTGTGGGTTTGAGCCCTTAAGCTGTGGGATCTATCTCCCACAGACCTATCTACCTATCTATCTATCTATCTCCAGGTAGATCGTGTAAGAATTGAATTAAAGTTAAGACACCCAGCTGGTATCCAGAGGATTGTTTATTGTAGGGAAAATCCTCCATCCGTTTGGTGACCAGAAGTGTTGAAAGTGAAGTGTTTTGTGTGAGTAATAAAGGAGACTCACAGGAAAGAAAAACAGAGTACAGAAGAACTGGATTTTTCCTTACATAGGAAGGAAAAATAAGTTGTATTTTTCCATTTTATAGACTTTTCATAGAGACACTGAAATTTCACAAAATCTAAGTCAAAACTGTCTTGCTGATGTTAATCACATGTGACTTGCAAAAGGTGAATCAGCAGAGCCCAGCTCCACAGACTCAGATAAGATAAATTAGAAAAGGTAGCTGACCTCCCAAACAGCTCAGATGAGCATTCCTCTCCCAAGCAGGGAACAAAAAGCAAATCAATAGAAATGGTCCCTGAGAAATATCAGACATTGGACATAGCAGACAAAGCTATTTTAAATATGTTCAAAGAACTAAAGAAAGTATGTCTAAAGAACTAAAAGACACTGTAAGAATAATGTGTCACCAAATACAGAATATCAATAAAAAGACAGAAATTACAGAAAATAAACTAGAAATCTGAAGTTGAAAAGGGCAATACCTAAATAAAAATATTGCCAGAAGTTCTCAATATAAGATTTGACCTGGCAGAAGAAAATAAATCAATAAACTTGAAGATAAGTTAAGTGAGATTATCCAATATGAGAGAAGAAACAAACAAAAAAGAATGAAGAAACTTAACACAGCCTCAGAGCCTTATCAGGACTCTGAGACACCATCAAGCATACTGACATACAGGAGTTCAAAAGGAGAAGAGGGAGAGAAATGGAATAACGTATTGTTGAAAATATAATCACTGAAAATTTCCCAAATTTGATGAAAATTTGGTGAAAAACATAAATCTACATATCTAAGAAACTCAACAAACTCCCATTAGGATAAATTTTAAAAGATCTATAACTAGATACTTAATCAGACCATCAAAGACAAAGATAAACAGAACCTTGAAAGAAGCAAGAGAGAAACAACTCATTACATACAAGTGATGCTTAGTAAGAAGAAAACATGATTTCTCAATGAAAACTGTGGAGGCTAGAAGGCAGTAAGATGACATATTCTAAGTGCTAAAAAAAAAAAAAGACTGTCAAGAAGGAATTCTATATCCAGCAAAACTATACATCAAGCATGAAGAAAGATCTTCAAAAATTAAGACATTCTCAGGAAAAAAAAAAGCTGAGATTATTTGTTGTTAGTACACCTACCTGTAAGAAATACTAAAGGGAGTCCTTCATGATGAAATGAAAGGACAGTAGAAAGTAACTAGAATCAACATGAAGAAATAAAAAATACTGGTAAGTCTACTATATACATAAATATAAAATTCAGTATGAAAGTATTTTTTAATTTGTACCTTTTTTCTCCTATCTGATTCAAAAGCAAATGGTCTAAGCAATAACTATGAACCTTGGTTGATGAACATATAATGTACAAATACGTACTTTATGTGACAATAAATGTATGAAGGAGAGGGAGGGAATGACACTATGAAGGAGCAAAATTTTTGTAGACTATTGAAAGTAAATTTGTATTAGCCTCAATTAGATTGTTAAAAATTAAATTGTTCATTTTAATCCCCATGGAAAGCACTAAGAAAATAACTCAAAAAATATGGCAAAAGAAATAATAAAAGAATTGAAATGGAACACTAGACAATATCTATTTAACATAAAAGAAGTTATATTGATGGATTAGGGGAATAACAAAGAGATAAGATGTATGGAAAACAACACGATGGCAGACAGAATCCCTGCCTTTTCGGTAATTATATTAAAGTAAATGATTGAAACATTCCAGTTAAAAGACAAGATTGGTGGAATGTGTTAAAGAGTAAAAAAAACCAAAAAACGTTATCCAGCTACTCGCTGCCTGAAGTAGACACATGTTAGATTAAAAAACACAAATAGATTAAAAGTATGAAAACAATATACCATACGATCATTAACCAAAAGGGACCTGGAGTGGTAATATTACCAGAAAATAGACTTTATAAGAAAAATTGTTACTAGAGACAAAGAAGCATATTTTAACTATGATAAAATATTATCCATAGCAAGGTATAATGATTATAAACATACATGCATATAAAAGCAGACCCCAAAATAAAGGAAGCAAAAACTGACACAAGGGAAAAATAAACAATTCAACTTATATTTAAATACCTCAATATTTGATTTTCAGTACTGAGAAAACACTAGACAGTAGATCAACAAAGAAATGTGACTTGAACAATACTGTGAAAAACTAGAGCTGAAAGACATCTATAGAGTATGCCACCTGACAACACCAGAAAATACATTCTTCTTAAATGCACATGGAACATTCCTTAGGATAAACCATAGTTAAGGCTACCAAACAAATCTCAATAAATGTAAAAGCGTTGTTATCATACAAAGTGTGTTCTTTGACCACAATATAATGGTATTAGAAACAATGACAAAAGGAAATTTGGTATAGTTAGAAATCTGTGGAAATTACACCCTTAAATAATCAATGGGTAAAAGAGAAATCGTGGGGAAATTAGAAAATATTTTGTGAGGAATAAAAAAAAACACAACATGTGATACAGTGAAAGCAGTGCTTAAAGGGATTTTCAAAGAAAAATATTACATCAATAAACCAACCCTAAGAAACTAAGAAGAGCAAACTAATCTCAAAACAAGCAGAAAGAAGGAAATAATAAAGATTAGAGTGGAGATAAATGAAATAGAGAATAGAAAAACAATAGAGAGAATAAGTAAAACAGAGTTGGTTTTTTGAAAATATTAACAAAATTGTAAAATTTTAACTAATTTGACCAAGAGAAAAACCTCTAATTACTAAGTCAAGAATAAAAGTATAGACATTACTACTGATTTTACAGGAATAAACGGGATCAGAAGAGAATACTGTAAAAAATTTTATGCCAACAAATTGGATAGATGAAATAAACAAGTTTCTAAAAACACTCAAATTACCAAAACTAAATCAGGAAGGAATAGAAAATCTGAATCGATCTGTAACAAGTAAAGAAACTGAATGAATAATAATAATTAAAATCAAACTTCTCACAAAGAAAAGTTCAGGACCAGATGACTTTATTGGTAAATTCTATCAAACCTAAAAGAATAAATATGAATCCTTCAAAAACTGTTCTAAAAAATGGAAGAAGAAACACTTCCCAGCTCTTTCTGTGAGGCCCTGATACCAAAACCAGGCAAAGACATCACAAGAAAAGAAAACTACAGACCAATATCTTTCATGAATATAGAGATAAAAATCCACATCCAAATACTAGCAAACTGCATCTAACAGCATATAAGAAGGATTACATGTTATGATCAAGTGGGATTTGTCCTGGGAAAGTTGGTTCAACAACAAAACCAGATCACTGTGATAACTATAATAATAGAATAAAGAGCAAAAATCACATGATCGTCTCCACAGAGAAAGCACTTTACACAATACAACATACTTTCATCATAAAAGCATTCAACAAACTAAAGATAGGGAGGAACTTCCTCAATCTGAGAAAGTGCATCTATTCAACAGCCACAGGTCATATCATACTTATGCTAAAAGGTTGAAAGCTTCCCTCTAAGAGCAGAAACAAGAAGAGGTTGTCTACTCTTGACACTTTTCAACATTGTAATGAACATTTTGGCCAAGGCAGTTAGTAAATAAAAAGAAATAAAAGGCATCCAGGGCTTCCCTGGTGGCGCAGTGGTTGGGAGTCTGCCTGCCGATGCATGGGACGCGGGTTCGTGCCCCAGTCCAGGAAGATCCCACATGCCGCGGAGCGGCTGGTCCTGTGAGCCATGGCCGCTGAGCCTGCGCGTCCGGAGCCTGTGCTCCGCAACGGGAGAGGCCACAACAGTGAGAGGCCCGCGTACCGCAAAAAAAAAAAAAAAAAGGCATCCAGATTTGACAGGAAGAAATAAAATGATCTCTATTTGCAGATTGGATGATATTGTACATAGGAATTCTAAGTTACACACACACACACACACACACACACACACACACACACACACACACAATATTGGAACTTATAAATGAGCTCAGCAAGGTTGCAGGATACAAGATCAATATAGAAAGGCAAATTGTGTTTTATATACTATCAATGTACCATACAAAAATAAAATTAAGAAAACAATTTCATTTAAAATACTATCAAAAAATTAAATATTTAGGAATAAATTTAACAGAAGAAGTGCAAGATTTCTATACTTAAAAGTACAAAAATCATCATTGAAAGAAATTAAAGAAGACTTAAATGGATATGCATTCTGTGTCCATGGGTTAGAAAACCTAGTATTGTTAAGAAGGCAATGCTTCCTAAATTGGTCTACATATTTAATACAATACCTATCAAAATTCTAACTGCCTTTTTTACACATTCTAAAAAGCTGATAATAAATTCATATGGAAATACAAGACACCCAGAATAGCTAAAGGAAGCTTGAAAAAGAAGAACAAATTTGAAGGACCCACACTTGCCCATTTCAAAAAATTCACTACAAAGCTAGAGTAAACAAGGTGGTATATAGTCCTGGCATAAAGGTATACGTATAGATGAATGAAACAGAATCGAGGTTCAGAAACAAACCTACACATTTAAGTTCAATTTATTTTTAACAAAGTGCCAAGACAATTCAGTAGGGGAAAGAGCAAGTCTTTTCACAAAGGCTGTTGAAATGACTGGATATCCACATGCAAAATAATGAATTTGGAACCATACATTAGTCTACATACAAAACTTAAATCAATGAAAAAAAACTAGACATGTAAAACTCTTAGAAGAAAACTTAGGAATATATCTTTATGTCTGGATTAGACAATGGTTTCTTAAATATGATACCATAAGCACAAGTAAACAAAAAGAATAGATAAATGGGGATTAACCAAAAGTAAAATATTTTGTTCTGTGAAGGACATTTCTTCAAAGACAAATCACCAAATGGGAAAAATATTTGCAAATCATATATCTGAAAAGGGGCTAGTGTCTAGAATACACAAAACACATATCAAGAACAAAAAGATAAATTTAAAAAATGGACAAATTATTTGAATATCCATTTCTCCAAAGAAGATATGGAAATGGTAGTCACCATATGAAAATATGCTCAACATCATTAGCCATTAGGTAAATCAATATTAAAACCTCAGTTAGATACCACTTAACACCCACTGGGATGACTATCATCAAAAAGACAGGCAACACCCATCAAAAAACTTATATGTACATAGCAGCATTATGCGTAGAAGCCAAAAGGTGAGAACAATCCCAGTGTCTGTCAGTGATGAATGGATAAACAAAACGTAATGTATCTATACAATGGTACATTACTCAGCCACTTAAAGGAATAAATTTTACAGTATGTGAATTATATTTCAATAAAAAAGAAACTGTTGCAGCAAAACTGCATTGATTTCAGTGGCAAAAGGAAATAGAGATGATTGGAGCCCACAGATTCCCTTCACATGATAGAAAATAGTGGATTTTCCTGATATGCTTTTGTAGTAAATACGGTAGTGTGTAATTTATTCACAAGACTTTCAGCTACCTGAATGTGCAAGTTGATAATAATTAGAATCCGAGGAACAGAGGCTTGGGACAAAAGACAGCCCTAAAACAGATGGCAGATAGGAGGAAGTACAGCCTTGGGAAAGATAAAGAAACTGCATTCTAGCCTGTTGGGGAGGAGAAAGCTGAAATGTAGGTAAGAAAAGGGCTAATGGAACTAAATTAGTATGGTCTGTTATACTCTGGCATGACATTTTCTGGCGTGAGTCCTCACTGGGATTTTCCAAGACCCCAAATCTAAATTGGAAGCATCTTGGAAAATCCCAGTGAGGACTCATGGGGAGTTGCCCCTTCACCAGGAAAAATTCAGTAAATCAGTGGCTTCTATAGGAAAAGTTAAGACACACAAGTCCAGAGGAAGCTTTTGTTTGTTTAATTAGAAGTTCAGGTATTCTGGGAATATTGACAGTTCCAAGAGATTCCCCCCAAAATATTAATTGATAGAATAAATAATTCCATTTGGGAAATGATATTCCAAGGTAATAATGCCTGCCTAAACCTTTTTCTCCTTAGGGCTGGGGAAGTGTTAAGTGATTTCTTTTCAATGTTAGCAATATCACATTTTATATTGGGAGGGAGGAGCTTGGAAACAATCCAAATTACCCACAAAAGGGAACCAGCTAAACAAACTGCCTCACAAATGATGGCTCCTTTAAACATATTAAAATGGTAATATGTGACAATTTCAATATATGAAAAGCTCTAAACGATGAAGTGAGTTAACAAAACATAAAATTACATGTCAACTGATTACTAAATTTTGTATATTCAAAAAGACTATATGTATGTTTTATTAAGGGAAAAAATAAGGAATATAGAAAGAAAGAACAAATATACTTGCCATATTCCCTGTCAATTATGTTCTTATAACCCCATGAATAACTTGAAGTTGGTAATATTATCCCAACTTTATAGATGAAAAATTAATATACAGAACAATTAATATAATTTGTTTAAGGATACCCAACTGATAAAGGCAAAGACAAGATTCAAACCTCAGCTCTGTTGATGCCCGAATTCATTGACCCATAGTCCAGTGAAATAGAATTTAATAGTCTTCTATTTCTTTTCTTTAGTTACCAACTCAATACAAGTCTGAGCAGTGAGATACCAAATGAGGTGATGATTTTTTTTCCACTCACTGCACTTATGTTGAATCTGCTTTCCCATCTCTTAAAGATGACAGATCCCATAGGCATGTATCAAATATTATCATTAAAAAGGTCATTTAAATCCAGTTTCATCTGGTTTCAAGCCCAAGCCTCATACCCTCAGTAAACGTTTATCATCTCCCCTTTCTCTGATATCTACCAGATTTCAGCCCAAGAGATTTGCAGCCCATGAGAGAGGTCATGAGTGGCATGTGGGATCTTTTCTCCATTCTTTTCTCCTCTGGTTTCAGCTCCTGTGATGTCAGCTTGGGAACAGGGAAAAGAGAGAAAAGAGAGAGAAAAGACATGATCTTATGTAACTAGCATCCTGTTGGTGGTCCTATTTTTGGCTTCTTTGTCTAATGCTACAGGTATCTAAATGCATCTCGTGGAATGCATGTGTAAGTTATCCAGATCACCTAACAGACCTCCACACTGTTAAGATCCCCTAACTGAAAGATCTGTCCTAGCTTCACCCTATCCTTTCCCCCTGACTCCTCAGCTTCTTCTCCAGGGGCGTCCACCTAACAGCCTCTGGCTGCTGCGTTCCTCTGCCCAGTGTGCCAGCCTTCTTGGGTGGGATTCCAGCAAGCCAACTCAGGTCCGGCTGCCCACATGGTGTTCAGTTGGCCCATTCACCAGAAACTCCGGCCATAAGAAACAGTGGGAGCCCAGGCTGCTCTGGCGCCACACCCTCTTTGTCTTCTGCCTCTCTTATATTCCTTGTGTGCTTTTGTACAAATAGTTTGAGAGAAAAAAACAGCAGGTCCACCACATAAGCAGATACCCTAGTAAACAAATAAGATGAAATGAAATTTTTCCTTTCCTGCAGCACTAACCTCATAATTTCTACAAAGTGTTCTCTTGGAGATCCTCTTGCTTTTCTTGGCATGGGTGAGAAAACCATCCACTCTTCCCATGGAAGGGAGGCAAATGTGGACACTTACTCTCCCAGGTTAGTAACTCATGTCTCGGACAATTCTCCAATTCTCAACCGTGACCTCCCCCTCCCAAGACTTTATTTATTTATTTTTTTAACATCTTTATTGGAGTATAATTGCTTTACAATGGTGTGTCAGCCTCTGCTTTACAACAAAGTGAATCAGTTATACATATACATATGTTCCCACATCTCTTGCCTCCTGCGTCTCCCCCCCGCCACCCTCCACATCCCACTCCTCTAGGTGGCCACAAAGCACCGAGCCGATCTCCCTGTGCCATGCGGCTGCTTCCCACTAGCTATCCATTCTGCGCCTGGCAGTGCACACATGTCCATGCCACTCTCTCACTCCGTCACAGCCCACCCCTCCCCCTCCCCCGCCCCACATCCCCAAGTCCACTCTCTAGTAGGTCCACGTCTTCACATAGACTTGGGTGGTGACAGTGGCTCAGTTATACTGACATAGCAGAACAATTTGTTCCCCTTCCCCAACACACACACACACACACACACTCACACACACTATGATGCCTTGGAAAGGATTTTTGTCCCCTAAATGTCTGAATCTCATTATAGAAAGTGGAATACTTGACTTTTGTATGTCCTAGCTTTCTACCCTGATCCAGGAACAGAGGATTCCCTCTCAGAATCCTAGTACACTTATTAAGTCACCAAACTGCAAAATAACATCTGCAAAAGGCGGCATATGTCCAATTAAATGCACATTAGCACTTAAGAGGGCTCTTCACCACTCCCGATGCCTAAAGCATACCAAGAAAAATAGAAAACAGCTAGTAAATCAAAGTAATGAAACTTATTGAAAATCATATCTCTGAAATCAGTGGGGGGTAACTCTAAGGGAAAAATAAAAATTTCTATGGATTAAGAAGTTAAATTGGGGCTTCCCTGGTGGCGCAGTGGTTGAGAGTCCGCCTGCCGATGCGGGGGACGCGGGTTCGTGCCCCGGTCCGGGAAGATCCCACATGCTGCGGAGCGGCTGGGCCCGTGAGCCATGGCCGCTGAGCCTGTGCATCCGGAGCCTGTGCTCCGCAACGGGAGAGACCACAACAGTGAGAGACCTGTGTACTAAAAAAAAAAAAAAAAAAAAAAGTTAAATTGTAGTATAAACAAAGAAAGATAAATGCCATCTCTGCTTTCCTACCCAAATTAGCAGGAAACGCTCTGTCCCCCAGCTAGAGGGTACCAGTAGGTTTTGGTACCATGTTGTAAAAGTTAAGCTGACATTCTTCATTACGAGGGATTAAAATACTTTAAATCCCTATTCACCAACCCTGTTTATGTTTCTGTCTAAGCGTTATTTAGGATTATCATACTTTGGGTGCACACTGACTTTCTAAACAAATTTCATTCCCTGTGTCCCCTTTAGAATACTCTAGCTAACTGCTCTGCTCACCATCCTAAGCCTGTCTGAAAACTGCTTCCCTCTCTGCTTTTCTTCACCTCTACCTTGGGAAGCTCCCCTTTCCTATGTCTGTTTAACAAAATCCCACCCACTACTAGAAAGTCAGTTTGGAGCCCACCTTCTCTATCCTGCTGTGGGGGACTTCTCTACTCTGCTTTCCTTTCTGGACAATGTATTTTCTTGAGTTGTTGCTTAGTGATTCTCAGAATGGATGTGTACATCCTAGGTGTTTGATGACATATTCTCCAAAGTGTCCATGCTTATTTTTATTGTTTTGTGTTTATTTGGCCGAAGAGGGAGGAGTTGGAATGTTTTTACCCTGAAGATTATCTAAAAACGTAATAAAATCATCTGGATGACCCCAAAATGACTAACTCCCTGTCATTTCCTCCTTATCACAAACTCACAAGCAAGTTTGCGTGTGAGTTTGTGATCACATTGGCACCAGGAGTTCTCTAAGAATACTAGGGCAGAGATGAACTAAATATGTAAATTACAGATTCATGACAAGTGAAAGCCAAATAATTTAGGATATGCTGTGAGAAAGATGACTTTCCTACAGAAAAAAACCTGGGGGGACATGAGTGAGTGTATGGCCCAACGATATGGCAGGAAGGATTGGAAGGAACTTACTCAGTGGTCCTCAGCACTATACTCACATTGAAAGTAGAAATTTAGTTTCAAGAGAGTAACACCATCCGTCTTACTAAATTAGCATTGTTGATTTAATGTTATTGGTTTTTGTAGTTTTGTTTGGGTTCAGTTGCTAAATTTGATTTGGTGTTATAGTTTTATAAGTGCAATAAACATCAAATATTTAGATATAATTTTAGGTTTGCACATATTTAAACAACATAAGTATTACAGCATAACATAGCATTTTATGTCAATGTTGAGGAATCTCTGACAATTTTTTTTAAATGATGTGGAATACTATTCGGTTTTGAAAAACTGTGGCTTAGCATTGAATGTTTGCCGTTTGTTCATAGAAACATGTCTTTTTTTCAACACTGTTGTCAGTTCTTAGAGATCAGAGATTATATCTGTTTTCTGTGTCTCTCACAGCAGCTAGCTGGGTGTCTTACATATAACCAATGCTCAATAAAATTTATTGATGACTGTGATTGTACTGATGTACCTTTTCTGAAAACTAAAGCTCTCAGAACTTCAGTTTTTCATATCTAACATGAAATCGATCCGTTAATGCTTGGCTTATACATTCCCTGCCTACTCTGACATTCTAAACAATTTGCAAAAAAAAGTAGATCACGTCCATGCTAAGGATAAATCTGGTTATGAGAAACATTTCAAGCAAAGATAAAGACGAATCTAGTGATTGTGCCCGTTGAGAGGAAGCATGGCTCCACATCCTTTGTTTTATAAAAGAGGGGAGGGATGAATCTCTTTTCAATGGTGGTAAGTCATGGTGCTTCACGCTGCCAACAATGAGATATTGGCTACACAACTACAGTTTTTCATGTGCTGTTTTCTTTGCTGAAGGGAATAAGGTACGATTTCCTTTTGGAGATAGTTGTAGATGAAAAGTAGTTGCATTTTCTTTCTTCCCTGCAAGTTTCCTGAAGGACCAATCAAGAAAGCAGATACGACCTACAGTTCAAAATGTAGTTGGGAAGATAAGAATAATCTCAGCCAAGAAGGACATAATAGGTATATAAAACTTCAACACAAATAGAACTGGAAACCTCAGCAAAAGAGTGTGGAGACACAGACTCACCACCATCTTACAGTCATCACACTCTGACATATGGGTTGGTTTTCAGATATACAGTTTATTGGCCAAAGTACTTAAACTTCCTGATTTAATTCTCAAGAATGTCCAACCCCATTAACCAAATGGTTGTTTTTTCTTTCATGTTAGAGAGCTCTGAGTTAGCATCACAAGCCTACTGACTATAGATGTGTCACCTTGGCAAACTCTTAAGATCGGTTTCTTCAGCTGTAAGATGGGGACAGCACTGATTGCTTTTCAGATATGTTATGAGGATTGTGAAATTCTATATGTAAAGTTCCTGGTCTTAGATGAATGACCCAATAAATGGAAGTTTTTTTCCTATTACCTTTTAAGATCTGGAGGAATAGAGATCCACTGCTCTCTGAGCTCAGAAGTGGTCCTCCATTCTGATGAATCATCAGTATCATCATGGGAAATTTGAAACACAAATTGTATAGACTCCACCCTGATTTAGAGGATCTGTGGTGGAGTCCAGGAATACCTACTTCAGTCAGTCCTCCATCAAGTCCAAGAATCATTGTCCTAGGGAGCAGGGTCAATGTGCTACTTATATTTTGGATTCTTAATCCCTACAAGGCAAGTGCTCAGTGAAAGGCACAAAGAAAGTACCCAGTGAGTTCTGTTAAATGAATCCTAAACAATCTCCTCTGTCACCCATGAGTGATGGCATTGATTCTGGTGTTATTCAAGTGGACCATTCAGAAGATGGATTATTTGGCTAATTATGGCTGGCCCAATTAGAGAAAAGCCTATTATAAAGAACCTTAAAATGCTTTAAAGTAAAATTGATTTGGCTATATTTTATAATGTGATACAGAGTAAACTTCATTCCTTATAACATACAGGCCATCACTTAGAGTCTTCCTTATGTTACATACTTAAAACAATAATAAACGTGATGTTTCATGGCTGTCTCCTACATTTCCCTAGAGCAAGGACTGCCATGCCATTTTTGTCATCACTGTACAGAAGGCATTGCATGTAATATGTAGGATTGGTGACATGAGGTAATGCTCTTAGCTCCTCCTTCCGTGTCTTATTCCCACATTGCAGGGAGAAGAGTTTGAATAATGAAAGCAGTAGTAGTTTGCAGCAGTTTGTAGAGTGATGTCAAAATGGCCAGGTTTAACAATTCAAGGGCTACCAAAATACCTAAGAGCACCTCGGACACTGATGCTTAAATCTTCTAGCCAACAGCTGACCTTTCCCTCTATAGCAATTTTAGATATTTCAGTCAAAGTTTTGTCCCTGTTGGGGAGTGAGAAATTTTAAAATAAATTATCGGGCTTCCCTGGTGGCGCAGTGGTTCAGAGAGGCCACAGCAGTGAGAGGCCCGTGTACCGCAGAAAAAAATAATAATCATAAAAATAAATAATCAAGTATTAGAAAAATAGAGAAAATGGAAATTAATATTTATTAGCTTTCTAGGGGAGAGTTTTTAGCTTTCAAGCAGTGAAAGAACTCATGAAGATATGACTACAAAGATATAAGCAAATAATTATAAATTAAAAAGTAAAAAACAAACGGGAAAATATTCCCAGAATATATGACAGAAAGACTGAATATTTTATATATAAAAAGATTATACAAATTGTTATAAAAATGAGACATTCTATAAATAGGCAAAAGATAGTATCAGTTAATTCATAAAAGAAGAAAATCAGTATGCATCATATGCAAAAAATTCAGTTAGTAAACAAAAAATACAAATCAAAAATGAGATTCCATTTCAATTTTTCTATCAAATTAACAAAACTTAGTTTAAAAAAATATAACAGTACCCTCTGAAAGGGGAAAAAGGACTTATACTGTGCCTATGTGAGGGTAAATTTATACAGGCTTGCATAGAAAGACATTTAATAATATTTATCAAGCGATATAAAAATGATCAGACCTACTGAACTAATAATTCTACTTCTGGAAAATGATCCTAATGAAAAAAATAGAAAAAAGGAAAGAAAAATAATGAAGATAGTAACAAGAAATAAAAGTCAGGTTTGCAAGAGAAGCTATATTCGTTGCAATATATATTCATTGCAGTAGTATAAAAACTTGGAAACAAGCTAAGAGTCTAAAAATGGATAATATTAAGTTAATTGTGATTCACTTACCCAGTGAAATATTATGTGACTATGTTAAAAATATATGCAAATAACTTATAATAATATAAATCATATTATAGGAAACACATCATATGTAGTTATGATTAAATTTAACCCTCTACCCACCCCTGAAAAAATAGAAAAGAAAGGCCAGGATCTTTATGTAGAATTACAACAGTATAGTATCTCATGGATTGGTTTGTAGTTGAGTGGCTTTGATTGCCGGGTTTTTTCCCTTCTATTACCTTTTGTGTATTATTTATATTTTTTCTAATTACCATGTATAATGGGAAAAATTAAAACTTACTCAAAATAATTCCCTCTAGCACTTGCTAATACAGTAGTAGGAATCCATCCCTATACTTTCAGAGGTTTGAGGGATGCCAGATGGACACTTCACTCTCTGGATGGAAAGTGTCACTGAGCCAAAGAGCCTTGAAAGACCTTCCTGCTCATCTCCGTGAGCAAATGAAAAAATAAATGTATTGCATTGAGAACAAATGATTATAGTGACACTGGCTAAGAAAAAAATAAAAGAATATAGAAGTTAATATTTATCATTTCTCTAGAGGAACTTCTCTAGGCTTTCAAGCAATGAAAGAAACAAAAAAAGATTTGGCTGTGAAAATAATTCAAAAGTCTGCAAGTAAGTAAATATAACCAAAATTAAAAGATAAGCAACAAATGGGAAAATATTACAAAGAATGAATGTGAATCTCCCTAAAGTTTGCTGCTCCTAGAATTGTTTTAGCTCACTCACCTTTGGGTAGAATTTCTCTGGCAGTGGATGTAGTGCATCCTAGATTTAGTTTGCCTTCTCAGGGAACATTAAAAACCACACCTATTGTCCTCTCATATAAATTCCCAATGTGTCTGCCCAGGAGAAGAATGAGGTTAGCAATTTTTCTCAAAGTTAAACCTCGAGGTTGTTCTGTGGTATAAAATTATTTATTCATTGTATTATTATGGGTATGCATTTCCCAAATAGCATATTAACATTATATATCCAAAGAAGTAAATTGGAATGCAGTTTACATAGCACTTGTGAAACACCTTTGAGGAAGCTTATGGGACCAGCCTCTAATATTTCTTTGCATTAGCCCCCTAGGGTGGATTAATCAAGGCCCAAAAGAAATAGAGCTGAAAAAGACCTTATGGATTATATTTAGTTTAAGAACGTTATTTTTCAGATTGGGAAACTGAAGGTAGACAAATGACTCACACAAACACAAGAACACAAAGACAGAGCTGTACCTAAACTCCCAGATCTGTGCTATTTACTTTAAATTTTTTTTTTCTTAAGGTGAAAAAATTAATAAAATCAACTACTTTTCTCTTCACATTTCCCCAGAAAAACTGGTGTCTGCTGTTGTTAATACCTGAGTCAAAAGTCGCTAATGATCCATACGAGCACATTTTGGAAAAGAGATTAACAAGCATTTGACAATGATCAACCTGTATGTTTTAGAACAGGTACAAAGAAAGAGTGGATAAAACATAAGAGTGAATGATTATGCCTACATTTATGTATTTATTGGGCTTTTTTTTTTTTTTTTTTTAACGGTACGCGGGCCTCACTGCTGCGGCCCCTCCCGTTGCAGAGCACAGGCTCTGGACGCGCAGGCCCAGCGGCCACGGCCCGTGGGCCCAGCCGGACCGGGGCACAAACCCGCGTCCCCTGCATGGGCAGGTGGACTCTCAACCACTGCGCCACCTGGGAAGCCCAGGGCTTATATTTTTAAAGCATCGTGTGCTCAATAAATGTGTCTTAAGACACTACAGGTTTCAGATGAATGTAATGTCAGCACAAATCCTGAGCCTCTTTTTGAGTAGTTTGGTTTTCAGTAATATATTCAGACAGTATTCCTCAGAATATGGCATATATAATCCTGGTGTTGTGTGAAATAATACCAGGTAGCATTTTTCAATTTTTATAGTAAAGTTCCTATTTCATTATTTATGAAATTATAACCAGCACATCAAAACTTATTTTATAGGTCATATTGCTTAGGATTTACAGAAATATTTTAAGTAATTTACATTACAGGTAGTATTATAAACATGACAAAAATTGGAAAGTGGTACAAGAAAGACTTAAGTTCCAGAAATGATGATTTAAGAAGTTCCTACACTGAAGGAATAATAATTCACAGAGGGTAGATGAGTCCTTTGGAAACATCTGCTTTCAGGTTTAGAATTTAATTCTAGGACATCATGAGGCAACACCTTGATTGAATGGTCTTTGAAGAATTGGTCATCTTAATGACCAGAGGAAAAAAACCCTTGACTCAGCCCTCACTCATTAGGGAAGTGAACAAAGCCAAAGTGACCATCATATTGGGTTGATGGGACTTGCCATAGCAACAGAGCTAAATTTTTTCATGTTTTGCTCATTACAATTGACCCTTTTTTTCTGTTTGTGTTCTAGAAGTTATGTGTGTAATTAAAATATACAAAGTAACCATAAAATCATAGCATTTTAAAAATTACTTTTCTTTACTCTCAAACATCTCTAACTGTTTTACAGTTCTTATCCCACTAATCTTCCCAAAACTCCTGGAAAGGTGGGCCGATGTATATATCACTGATACTCTGCAAAGACAGCTGGAGAGACTCCTGAGCTCTCTTTACTCAAGGAGGTCATGAATACAGAAGAGGAAGGCAATTTCCAGGTTTTCTGATTGGCCTGGCATATCCAGATCAATGTCTGCTAAGGCCTGCTAAGGCCAGGCTTTCACAGAAATCAGGGTAGAAGGATTGGTTAAGGTGATGTGTCAAAGAAACAGCCAAACATCCTGAGATGCTGTTTTTTTGTGGACTTCAGAGAGGTCCTTTGGGGTGCACTATGGCTCCACTGACTAGAAAATGTTAATGATATGACACAATGACTTGTAGATTAAGAGTGTCCTAGTTGTTTAAATGAGTCAACCAGAAGTAGACTCTTATGCATTGAGAGGAATGGAGTTTTGATAGGCAATAGGATTGAAAGCTGTTTTTTCACTTTTGAGTTCCATGTTGTCATAAATGTGCATAAATGGTGAAGAGGGCATATAGGATTCTAAGGTAGTTAATATTTCATGGCAATGAGAAATACTGAGAACCTTCTTTTGCTTTATGACCCATCATGCTGCTTTATTGTGGCTTTTGTCAAGACACTGTCTCAGTATTCATACTGTATTGAATAGATCCGACTGAAAGTATGGCACCTCGTTTGGAAGATTCACTTACTACTATTTAATGGCTTTACCTACAGGTTGTGATAGTAGAAATGAAAAGGAATTGTAAACAAACAACTTGAATTTACCTTAGGAACTAAAAAATGTTCTATTTTTTTTCTAACTGCATTGTAGTCAGTTCTTTTATTTATGAATAGTTTAAATAAAATTCATGACTGCTTACCTTTTTTAACCTTTGCCACTCATTTTGTTGGGAGAATACTGACACATTTCATAAAAGAAAATAACCGTTGATTTAAAATATAGGTGTCTTAATAGAGAGGATTTTCATCTTAGGTCTACCCTAGTCAGATAATTTTTTTTAGGAGAACTGGATAACTCTCACTGTTCTTAAATTCAGAGCCATAAAGTCTAAGGTCCATAGTCATAACTACCTATCGTATCTGACTCATCACAAACACCCATTATGGCCATCTCAGTTCAATGTAATTCCCGGTTACGTTCATTAAGCTCTATCATGAATAAGATACCTTGCTAGATTTTTTATGGGCATAGAGTTTGGAAAATACCATCTATACTTTGAAGACACAGTCCCCTCCTTCTTGGAGTTTATAATTTATCAGACTAGATATTTATCCATTCATTTATTAATGCATTCATTGATTTAAAAATGTGCATCTACCATGTACCTGTGCTAAGTGGTATTTTTTAATTTTTGTTTTTGCTTTTGTCAAACCATAGTTTTTCTTTTCTCTCCCCTGATCCCTAGACATAAACCTCAGGAAAGTAAGGCATGCATACCAATTACTAAATTACAGGGTCTGTCTGGATAAATGCTATGGCAGAGGCTGCATGAGTTATGACATTACAGAGAAGAGAAGGATAATTTCTAGCTGGGGAAGGAAGAAAAAATTCCATGAACCTGGTGACATTTGAGTTAAGTCTTGAAAGATGAATAGAGAGAACTTTAAAAGCAGAAGTAGAGGTAGGGGCGAGGAGCCAGGATTTGGAGAATGGGGAGAGTGAGACTGCTATAGGCACTAAGAGCAGCTAGAGTGGAAAGGCAGGCTAGTCTATTGAAAATCTCATTGTCATTTTCAAGAAATTGACCTTTAAGCCATAGGAAGCTACTAAATGGCAGGATTAATGTTTCCGTCCCAGAGATGTTAGATAGGTCCTTTTTTTTTTTTTAACCTCTTCCTCACTTCTGATCCTCTTTTCTCTTTCACCTGCCATAAGTTCACTTACATTAAAATGCAATCGAGAAGTATGAGCTGCCTGCATTTTGATTCTACAATGAGGACACGTTGGCATGGTTGTTTTTCCAAGCACTGGGCTGCACTGTGCGAAGTTCGTTACAGAGATGATACGATTAATGTATCAGCTACAGCAATATCTAACCACCCCACCCTTTACTGTCAAAAGCAATTAATGTGGATTACATATATTTGAAGGAAGAACTTCTTTCATTTCAAACCTTGGAGCATCTCCAGAGAGGATTAGGTAGGAAAATGAATGGTATGATTTGCATAATTTAGAGAAATATGAATAGTAATTTGTATTTGGAAAAGCTTGCTCAGACATTCCAGTACATTGGTGCCACATGGCTTATCAGTTGAGTGTGACCAGGAAGTAAGAATTCCGTATGATACAGTAGTCATAGGAGCAAAAAAACCCATTGTCGTGTTGCATGTGCTTTGATGCAAAATGAAAAACAAATCAAAGTAACTTATTTTAGATTCAGTCTATATGACTGTTTGATGGATTGAAAATAATATAGTCTTTAGGGCTCCAGGGATACATATAAAATTTATAAACACCACTCTTGCTAGAGATACACACTGAAGATAAAAATGAGAGGAACAGGTTTAACTTGTGAATTTAGAGATTTGAGTGGAACAAAAGGAAAGACTTTCTTTAAGTCACTCTCTTTTCTTAGTAGGCATAGAAACATCATTCAGTCGGAAGCTGGAAATAGACCCATGCAGTGCAAAGGAAGCAGTGTCTAACGTAATTTTCTTACATAGCAGAGAGAGAACAATGACCTATTATGAGTAAATCCACTTGCCTTGACTATTATCACCTTTTCTAGGGGATGTGTTCACAACTGTCTTTCACAGTTTTAACCAATAAGCAATGCCAATGATGGAGTCACCTCTGTGACACTGGACTTCCCATCAAAGTAAACTACATATATGGACCTGAATCCCAGTGACTCTAGTTCACTACTTCTAAGGAAGCTTCATAAGCTGACTCATTTTCCTTGTCCAGTTTCTGAGGCCTATTGGAAATAAGAGACAAGCCTTTCCTGAATTCATACCGTAATTTTGCTTTATGGCATTTTCAGGGTCCAGAGGGCTGGTGCGGTGAAATGTAGAGGGAATTAGCAAGAGACAACCTTTTGGGACACTGCAGGTTGACAGGAGCTATGGTGTGGAAGCAGAAGCTTCAGAAGCTGACCTCCATCTGAGATCAAGAACGAGAGGGCAGCAATTTAAATGAAAGAGACATGGATCATTTCTAAGCTATGGCCTGGCTGTCCTCAGCTTCATTTATCAACATGTTGGACCACACTGACAGATTCGTAGGAGTCTCAGATGAGAAAAGATATTAATTTTCTTTCAGCAAATGAAAAAAAAAAGAAAGAAAGTTAGCATTCTTAGGTAATCTTAATTTGATTTGACCTGAGTTTGACATCAATCAATGCTAATAATGCTGGTACACAACATAGACCCTTTTTTAGTACCTTGCAATTTGTATGGAAAGGTAAGATTTAACTCCGAATAAGCAGCAAATGAATTTTAAAAGTGTATATGTGTATTATTGCTATATGGACATATGTACAAAATAGTTATACTATCTGAAGATGAACGATAGCTACATTTGCTAGGGTAATCTCAAAATAGTCTGCGTGCTTTTTGTGGGAAGTGCCAATGTATTTTTATCCTTTATGTTTCGGCTGAGGGACAGTAACATCCCCATACAGCTCCCAGGTTCCATTCCTCAGAACCAAGTTTCTACTATAACCTACCTTCCCTAAACATTTCTCTTTTGCCCTTTGGAGATTTCCTCCAAGAGTTAAGCAAACTCCTTTGCATCCTCATCTCTTCCATGCACATTCGCTCTACCCTGATGTCTTCATTGAATCTTGCTTGTTTCAGAAGTCAGGTTTCTCTGTGGCTCACATAAGCATAAAAACTCATTTTCCCAAGATCCAGATATTTCAGGGCCAGAAGGTAGCCCACTTTAGCCTTCCCAGGCCCTTTTCCATCCATATGTCTCCAATCCCCCAAGAAAGCCCTAGGTCCCTTGAGATCTGTAATATGGTCATCCCCTCATTGTCCTTGTCATCGAATGACCTTCTCTTCAGTCCCTAAGTCATTTATACTTTGAAATCTTACAACCTTTCTCTCCACTGAATGTTGTCATCATCTGGAGTTTTTAGTGTGTATGTCAATGTCCCAATCAACACCTTTGCCTATCTCAGTTCCTTCTCATTCTGCTTAGGTCACCAATCTCCTGGACCTTTATATCAACTCAAACTAGTCCACGTCTTAAATCTGCGGTGCCAGTATCCTATTTGGTGACCATACTGAGCAGTTCTGCCTTCCATCTGCTTCTGACTCCTTTTTCCTTTGTTGCCATGCTTGCTATAGACAAGGATCCTTCCTCCTGTAAGCTTCACTCCATTTCTAAGAAGGTCAGCTTTAGCAACAGTTGATAATTGGTTATAAGTTTGGTCTATACAGTTCACTCTGCAAGTCTTCTCTTCTTGGTCTCAAAAATCTCTAATTGACTTTTATAAGCCCTATGATTCTGTGGCTATCAGCAGCCATCGTAAGCAAGAAACAATAACTTGGCATTGCTTCATAAGAAGGTATAGGCATATTATTAACTGTGTTTTTGACTCGTGTGAAAAAGTGACTAAATGCCATTGACTTTGAACACAGTGTTTATGTATGTGGATTTCATTAGAATGAGCCTCAATGTTTTCAGAAGTCCAGCAATGAAAATCTCTGTGCTAAGGAATCATGGATCATTCATGGTAGCAAAACCAGAGAGAGTTTTTAAAGTCTTTGAATAATGACCCAACAAGAAGAAATAGAGCCCAAGTCTCCAGGAAATGGTTTAAGGATAGATCCTCAAAGTGATTTTTAAAATATTTCTTTCTATCACAACCCTTTTATCTGACTTCATTAAAATGTCTCAGTATTGTTTATCCAACATACCATTTAATCAAAATCCTCTATTAGATTCTTCCCAAGATTCATTTGTGATCCATATGAGCAAACATTCTGGAGGGTTATAATGAAGAGAAATATAGGAGAATTATAGCAGCTTTCTTTTCTTTTTTGAACACTAAATATTTTAGTAATCCATCTCCACTTCTAAAATTGGTTTCTCTTTGAATCATGTATTACTTTGCTTTAGATAAAAAGCACTGTACATGTCTGAAATCAAAAAAGATTGGAAGGAGATTCAAAGAGCTATATTTCTTAATATTTACTTCTTAATCTAAATCTTTACTTCTCATGAGTAAATCCACAAACGACTAAGCAAAGATACCACACCTAAAGACTGATTTTTTCATTTGGTAAGGAAATAGTTAATAGTTCTGCATCTTTTAGAGAGTATTTTAATAGGATCTTATTTATTGTAGATTCAAAAAATATATAGAAAATCAAATAAAGTCATTCAAGTAGAGAGCCTTCATTTCACAAACGAGAAAAATCAAGGCCCAGAGAGGTTAAACCAATAACGACTTTAAAAGCATTTATAATAATTTTAATGTGGACTTCAGTTTTCTCTGAAGTCTCATGCCCTAAATATGCATTGTCTCAATATTGAGAAAAATATTTTTAGTAGGGATTACCATGACCACCCTTAGAGATCCATCACAATTATGCTAAGAACTACAAACAGAACTTACCTGATGTTTGTTATTGTTTGACTTCAAGTACTACTGGAGAATGAACAAGGTGGAAAAAAATCAAGAGCTGATTTCCACTTGACTCTTTTGGTTGAACATAATGAAAGAAAGAAGTGTGACAACATCTCCCATCCCACGTGGTCTTTTAGAACCTTGGCATCCCTCCGTCAAGAGATGAACCCTCATTCCCCTCCTCTTGAGTCTCAATGGACTGTTTCAAACCACACAACAGGGTAGAAGTTGTTATCAGCCCAACTGTTATGAGGAGGCCAAAACTAGCCCCCCCACTATCGAGAGGCCACACAGAGAGGTCCTAAAACTGCAGCCCCCTGCTGTTCCCCATTCCTGCTTTTCCAAATCTAGCCACTCCTTTACTGTAACTGCAGGAAAGATCCCAAGTCAGAAACATCCAGCCAAGTGCTTCCCAAATCCCTGACTCATAGAAATTGAGATACAAGGAACCAATTGTTCTTGTTTTAAAACACTAAGATTTGGGGTGATTTGTCATGCAACAATAGTCATTGAAACAAAAATTATTTCCCGTGATCCTCTTCCCTTAACAGTCACAAGAAAGATTTGGGAAGTAGGTATGAGACAGTATGTTTGTGATTCTTCGAAGGTTGTTACAAGGCATTAGGCACAGGGGCAGATCATGCACATCGCATCTTGTCCGTTGGCTCACCTTGTTGTTCTGGAGCAGCTCCTGAGTTCCAGCCACTTCAGCTTGTCTCCTTCAGCTTGTCAAAGTGCTCGACCAAGTGTGCCTGCAACTCCAGGGCAAAAATGGCCAGTTTCTCCTGCATGTCACCCACAGAATGCAGGTTTCAGGTGCTAATAGAAAGATGTCGATTCCAGGTTGTCCTTATGAACTTTTTTATGAGTTTTTGTTTTCCATATGGATTCCAGTTCATCTTCAAGTGTCCCAGTTTGCCTTTGCTTTTGCCTACATTCATCTTTCCTTTCCAACCTCAGGGCTGGCTGACCTGTCTCAGCTTAGACTCAACTCCAGATGTGCAGCCTCCTCTACCAGCTTTTACATAGGTTAAGGTCTAACCCCTATAGTAACTCTGTATTCTACATCACTCACAGAGGTCCCACTTCTGTGATCAAGTCCTGACTGATACAGAGGTATCAGTATCAGGATGCTTCTTGGAACATCCCCTAGAGATTGGTCCCTGAGCTGAGATAAACTGAGAAGTGTTGATTTAGTCTTTGTTAGGGTTAGGCTACATTTTCCTAGGAAAACCATTTGTTTTGGGAATATATGTAGCTTCCAGTTGCTCCAGTAATGTAAATGCCTGCACTCAGGGTTGGGAAGCTGGAGGGTAGGCTGGAATTTTAGAAAGGCTCATGCAGAGATATGTATGAATTCTGTAAGTACCTAAATAGCAGAATCCAACTTGAGTGAGATGAGTTCTTAGAACATGTATTCATGATTTCATGAGTCAGAAGCTGATGATGCTTAACTGCAGCTGCTTTTCTTCAGGAAGTCTGAAATCATTGATGTATTTATCTTTTCCATCAATCTGTCTAGTCTATCTTTATATAGTGCCTATTAATCTGTTTAAGACAACCAAGAGCCCAGCTCAGATTGGAAAAGATATATGCAGATAAATAGAAGCGGTACTGTTAGTAAATAAACTGACTTAAAAAACATTATAAGAACTACTTATTCAGCAGCTATTAATTAGAGGCACAGTAATAACTACCTGCCTTGTAAATCTGTGGTTTATGTTTTATAAGGAAGGGGGGTAGAAGGGTAGAGAGATTGTCCATATGGCAGCATATATTTTTCATGAACCGTGGACTTTCCAGACCATTTTTACCATTTTATGGGATGGGGAAAGCAACGTTAGATGTTTTGTTTTGATACCTAGATTGCTGTCTGAGCTATTCTTTGTAGAAGATAGTTTCCAGAAGAATGTTCAATCTCTCTGGCTATGTGTATCTTTATGGGAATGAGAAAGCCCATGAAAAAGAATCTATTGAAAGAAAGAAAGAAAGGAAGCAAGATGTAAGACAGATGGAGGCCAGTGATCACTTCATTACCAGTAGCGGCTAAGTCAGAAGACAGTTTCTTATGAGTTACATCAGCCTATAAAGCCAACACCCACAGCAGAAGGATAGATCTACTGAATCACAGACAGTTCTGAAGCAGAGCAAGCCCTGTACATGAGGGACCTACATGGACACTGGAAAACTCCTGATTTCCATGGGTTGGTATGGTCTCAAGAGGAAAATGAAGGGAAAAACTGACGAAGCAAGAATGACTATTCAGATCATGCATTCTAGCTCTGCTAAAATGGAATAAAGGAAGAAGTGGCAAGAGGCCAGGGCTATGGCACTAACTGAGCTCCTTTTACAAAGAAATAAATGCAAAGAATGGGAAAGAGGTGCTTGTCCTTAGTGATGTGAATTAATAGTAAAGTTTTGCTTCTTAGGGATGGGACCTAAAATATATTGTCCACAATCCTCTTCCACTGGATTCTTTTCTTTACCCATAAACCTTATAACATATTTCCCATTTAAAAAACCTCAGTAGCAGCAAAAGCAACATCTTCCTGAGTGCTGTTTTGACACTTTTTTCACCATAAGTGTACTTTTATTGCAAAGTGACCTACAACTTATTGGTAGGAATGACTCAAAAAATGTCGCCCTAATTCCTTGCCTCCCATTTGCTCAACAATCTATTGTAGTAGGCACATTGTCTGCATCAAATCTCCATTGAAATTATTCTTGAAGCCTTAATTGCAAAATTTAATGTTTCCTTTCCAGTCCTCCTGTCACCTGTGCTGTCTGCCACACCTGACAGGTTCCCTCCCTTCTGAAACTCTCTCTTCCATTGGCTTTCATTATACATGTCTCTCCTAGTTCTTTTCCCGCTTCTTTGGTTTCTTAATAATCTCAGTGATATTTTCTGAGAACTCAGAGAAGAGGGATCCTTCTTTATTTATCTTTAAAGTCCCAGTGTCTTGCACAGTGTCTGGTACCTGATGGACGTGATTACCCCTTCAATAGACATTCCTCTGTCCGTGTCATGTTGATGCAGCTCTTTTTCAGGAGTTCATTGTCCTATATGCTAAGGGAAGGTGACTCCTTTTCCAGTCCCAGGGATGGATAATGATTTGTTTAATTGAATCAGGTAATTTCCCCTTCCCACTAATTGATTTAAGCATGGATTCATGATTCAATCACATGCAATAGGGAGAAAGCTTCTAAGGGACTTCGGGGGTAGATTTTCAGAACTAATAAGAAAAGGGAATGGATTAGTTTGTTAGGGTTGCTGTAACAAAGTAGCACAAACTGGGTGGCTTAAACAACAGAAATGTATTGTTTTGCAGTCCTGGATGTTAGAAGTCTGAAATCAAAGTGTTGGCAAGTTTGGTTCCTTCTGAAGGATGCAAAGGATCTCTCGTAAGCGTCTCTCCTTAGCTTTTAGATGGTCATCTTCAGGATCACTTAATATTTTCCCTGTATGTATGTCTCTGTCTCTAAATTTCCCCTTTTTATGAGGACATCAGTCATATTAGGGCAAATGGTAATTACTCTATCTCTAAATAAGGTCACACTCTGAGCTACTGGGGATTAGGACTTCAACATAAAAATTCTGAAGGGGCACAATTCAACTAAGGAAGGAAACAACTTTTCTTCAAGTTTATGGATGCCTGGAGCTGTAGCAGCTACACTGTAACCATAAGAAGGCAACACAGTTAGCAGGCCAAGAAACAGAAAGTGGTTGAACAATAAGAGAACCTGATCCTTGTTGGTGTCTTTGATCAGAGTAGTGTTTTAGGAAAACAAAGAAGTCTGTGATGTACATTCCATTTGGATTGGAGTGGGGTGAAACTGAGAGCAGATAAACTAGTTAAGTGATTGTTGCAGTAGTCCTAGTGCAATGACTTGAATTAAACTAGTGAAAAGAAGGGATATAGTTGAGGCATCAACAAGGAAACTTTCTTATAAGAAGAAAGATGGTAGCCAGAGATGAGTTTGGGACACATTCTTACTTCTCCCTGTCCGAGGGCTGCTAGTGCTGGTAGCTGCTTGGATTGCATGCAATTTAAGAAAAGATGAAAAAGAAAGAGCCAGTTGATCTAATAACCATTTTATGACCAAAAAGGCCTTGTGAATTGAACATTTCCCTCTTCCCAGATGTACAATTTTAGACTTCCCCTGACAGTCTAAAAATAGGCAATTAAAGTAGGTGCTTTAAATCAATGTTCCCCAAACTGTGATTCATGAAATGCTAATTCTGTGTGTTAATAATAGATCTTATACAAATCAAAGGTGAGGAAAGACATGTTCTGTGCCGAAATGAATTCAGAAATTTGGGTTAAGGTCCACCTTGCAGGACTTCTCAGAGCCTTCAGTAGTCAAGTGTTGAGTGATAGGAATGTAGTGAGTAGTATTTACAAAACTAATAAAACACAGGGTTTAGCAATTGCAAACATTTTATCACGAGCATCTCACAGGAGTCTATCCTGTGGAGCACATTTTCAGAAATACTGCTGTAAACAATGATTTCACTCTAGGGTCCATTTTTTTCCCTTTAGTATATCACACCCTAGCTATTCAGTCTCCTCAGTGTAATGGGCCCATTACAGATGGAATTGCCAATTCCCTGGTGACCCATGAGTCTTTGTGCAGTGATATTGACATCCCCATTTAAAACACTGAGGCAGGAAGAGAAGAGGCATACTACTGTATGAATAGAGCTATCTCCAGGAGACAGGAAGGAGGAAAGGAAATCTACGAGCCTACCTCAGATCAGGTAACCGGCCCAACATTCAGCAAGACCTAGTGGGCATTGAGAGGCCACACTTGGATCAGAATCTACCAAATAAACGCAACAGGCACCTCTGAGAATGGATTTTTCAGGTGAGAAAATGCAACTGCTCCTTCCCCAAGGAGAGATTTTTTCTGGACTCATCTTCCTGGACATACGTTATTTTTTATTATAGGTCTCCATGCAGTGGTGATGTCTGCATTTTGCAGCAAGATGGTGTTTGTGTTTTATGCCCAGACCCTCTCCCAGGAGCCTCCCATGTCTGTACAACAGGTGACGTGGTTTAGAAGTTGAGAGCACACACAGGAACCCAGGTTCCAATTCTGATTCTGTACTTCGTGGATTTTGCTTTTGAGAAGGTATCTTAAGATCTTTAGATCTCAGTTTTCTCATCTATAAAATGGGGACACTTATAATAGCTCCCTTAACAAACTCTTTTGAGGCTTATACAAACCCAATGCTGGGCAAAAAATAAATGATTAATAAATGTAATAAATTACAAAAATTCTATAAACTTTAAATAAATTACTGAATTATTTTTGAAGCTCTGCCACACACTTTCAGGAGAGGGTATTTCTGGGCAGAATTTATGGCATATGCAAATCTGTAGAGATGGGGTGAATTGCAAAGAATGAACAGAGCTGGGCTTTTGGGTTCAAGGTTGATTGTAGTCAGCTATGGAAAGGAGTGTGTGCCATGTTGTGGAGCTTGGACCCTACACCTGGGTCAACTCACTGGAGAATTTTAAGTTGGGGAGGGACATGGTTAATTCCTTGCAGACTAGAAAGGGCACTTTGGTAGTAGCATGGAACTGTTTGTAAGTGCCCACATTTGAGAAATGTCCTTCACCTTCATGTAGTTTGCTGTCTAATTTAAGATAAATTAATTTGCTGATCCAACAGGTATTTACTACTAAAACATCATGGTTGACAAAATAATAAATGATTGATTGGCTTGTGCATGGCCATACGTGCTGGTGAATACTGTTTCAGGCTTAGAAAATTGAATACATATTATTTTTGAATAGAATAATATACCTTTAATTTTTAGTGTTTAGGAAATTTTCAGGAAGAGCATTGCCTTTCTCTTCACCTTATAAGAATGGCCTCTAAGTGACATTAGATGAACTGTAAACCATGCCTGAGGCTCCCTGATCCCTGATACTGGAACATATTTTAATCTCTGGACTCTTCATATGTGAAAATCCTCTTGGTGGGAAATGAACTTCTGGATACAGACGCTGCATACCAGATTTCTCATCTTGACATTCCAGGCACCTTTATAATGTAACATCACATTCTTCAAATAGTATCTTCTCCTGATTCTTCTATGAAAACACTGTTCTCATGTGTCCCCAGTGGTGGCAGGTGCATTCCTGCCTCTGAAACTGGGCTCAGGCCATTTCCCATCCTTCTAACTCTTCTCTATGGGGATTATATTCTTTCTTCAGGGTGCATCTCCTATGTAACAGTGGCATCGGATGCCCCAACCTTTTGCCATCTGAACATCCTCTGTACTCCTTTTGAATGTATTATTGGTATCATTTGGTTGGGAGTTAATGTAAACTGCTTTACAAAAATGTGTCTCTCTTTATGAACACATTTTTGATATAACTTGAGCAGGGTACGTCTGAAGCTGTGATGATGTCTACCTGTCCTGGGACAATGGAGGAGAAATAGCTGGGAATGGGTGGAGCTTTGGGTGGGAAGATCATGGAACCTTTTCTGGCTATAGGACTGGCCTTTGAGGCAAGTACTATCTAGTCCAATATGCTCAAAAGGATAAGGGCAGAAAGGGAAAAAAAAGAGTCAAGTTCCTATTAGGATCTTTGGAAATTTCATTAATCTCTCTAGGCCTTGGTTTTCTCATCTGTAAAGTTAGGCAAAAAAATTTTTTTTTTAATTTAAAAAACAAACGAAACCTACATCTCTTAGGGTTATTGTGGAAATTAAATCAGTGAACTTACACAAAGCACTTAACACTATGATGCATAATAAGGACCCAATAAATGATGGTTATTATTATAGTCGGTAAATGAGAGGTTACAATAAAGTGCTCCTGGAACTTAGAAATAAATTACCCTCTGCGAGAGAAACTAGGAAAAATCAACACATAAAAAATGAGATTAACCATCTGTGGAATTAAGCTCTCCTCAGATGGTCTGCGTGTCTGTGTGGCTGCAGAGATTTGGGAATCACCCAAGTCCAATCAAGCAGGCAGAGGTATAACATTACAAGGCCCAGCTGGAATGTGATTGATAAAAAAAAAAAAACCAAAAATCAACCCTGGACTCCAATCAATTATATTAGCATAACTGAAGAAAGAATGTCTCAAGAGAATTGATAGACTCTAGAAAAAGAAAGGGTCAAAGATCAAGGTTTTGCTATTTTTCATTCAGCATCCTGGAAGAGGGGGGAATGAAGAGAGACAGAGGCAGGAAAGGAAAGGCAGGGAAACAGAGGCAGGAAATCAGAAAAGGAAGAAGAGAGAGATAAAGGTAGAGAGGTGGAGAGACACAGTGGAACAGAAAGAAAGTCAGAAAATGAAAATAAGTTGAATCCAAAATACAAGGATATTCAGGGTACTAGAGGGATAGAACTAAGATGATGAAATATTCTTTCCCTCAGAGACAATCTAATATTATTTGCTGTTCTTCCTAGCAAAAGAGTGATGCAATTTTAACTTTCAAGGCCAAGGGATATTTCTAACAGCTGCTCTGATCTTAGTAATGGGACTCAGCAGCTGAACCAATAGGAGACTTCAATTGTTGGAGGGGTGAAGTACCTCAGGGAGGCCTTCCTGGTCAATACTGACTCTGGAACTAGCCGGGTGAAGCCTGCAGGAGGAGTTCATAACTACAGTTGATCATAGCTGGTCATGCTTGATTAGATTTGAAACTATTTAATGCACTGAACATCCATTCCTAGCCCATTCTGTGCAGAAGAGTGGGTTACTTGGAAGATGACTGGGATGATGCAGTTGCCTTCCAGGAACTTTCAGTCCAGAAGCTCTGTAAAGCTTGCACACTAATCCTCAAATAATTAATGCCAGAGGGGATCAAGGTGCTGCATGATCATGTAGAAAACAATGACTAATTCTGCTGAGGGGACTGTCCTTGAGAGGTAGACATCCCAGAGGAGGTGACGTTGGAACTGGCACTTAAACAGTAATGGGTATTTCTACAGACAGATAATAGGGTGTGGATGGCATAGATAGAAGATAGATGGCACAGAAGAAGATGGCACAGATAGAAGTTAAAACATGAATAATAGGGATGTGTTTTCAGTGGAATGTGGTGGTGAACTGGAGATCATCTAGTGCCTTAATCAGTTCAGGCTGCTATAACAAGAACCACAGACAGGGTGGCTTATAAACAACAGAAATGTATTTCTCAGTTCTGGAGGCTGGGAGTTCAAGATCAGGATGCAAGCATGATTAGCTTGTGGTGAGGACCTTCTTCTACGTTGCAGACTGCCAACTTCTCCTTGCATCCTCACATGGCTCAAAGAGGGGTGAGAGTGTTCTCTGGGGTGCCTTTTATAAGGGCACTAATCCTTTTCATGAGGTCTCCACCCTCATGACCTAATTACCTCCCAAAGGCCCATTTTCCTAATACTATTACATAGAGAGTTAGGATTTCAACATATGAATTTATGGGGGGATACAAACATTGAGTCTCTTGCAACTATCTGTATGGGTGATGGAAAGCAAACTTACCAAAGTGCCTTTGATTTTGAACCTCTTGATATCTACAGTAAGATCCATGCAATAAGTGCTCAATAAAAGCTCACAACTATTTTGATTTTCCTACTTGAGAGACATATTACCTTTGACAAGGAATCACAGGCTATTTGAAAATGTCATGTTCAATGTACTAAAGATTCTCAAATAAGTCACTAAAACATATCCAACAGGGAAAGTGAAGAAAAGGGACAGCCCTTGGGACCACTTGAGGAAAAATAGGGATGACTCCAATTGTTTAAAGGCTTTCAGTGTACCAAAGGCATCAATTGTATGTCTCTCTACCTAATTTAAATCCATAAGATGTATACTCTTTTGTCTCTTTTGCAATTGTGCTAACATTAAAAAAAAAAATTACACGTTTGGTCTTTGTTCCTGGTTCTTGACACCGTGCTCCTAAAGCTCTGGAATTTCCAGAATGATAAAGTGTCTTTGGTTTGTTAATGAGCTGACTCCTGGCTGGGATGTCTTGGTAGCTTCAGGATGGGGGTACTGGACGCTAGAAGGACCAAGCCATGAATAGAGATTTGGAACTTTCAGTGTACATCTTGACCTCTGGGGATGAATGAAACCTCCATAAAACCCTGAAAAGGCAAATTTTGGAGGTCTGGGTTAGTGAACATGTTGAGGTGCTGGGAAGGTAACATCCCAGAGAGGAGGATTGAAATCTTTGTGCCACCCTTCCCTCCCTCACCCCCAAACCTTGCCCTATGCATCTCCGCCATTTGGCTATTCCTGAGTTGCATATTTTGTAATAAGCTGGTAAATGTAAATAAAGGGTTTTCCTGAGTTCTGTGAGTTGTTGTAGCAAATTATAGAAGTTGAGGAGGGTGTTGTGGGAACCTTCATCAGAGGTATAGGTGGTTCCCAGGACTTGTGACTGGTGTTTGAAGTAGAAGCAGTCCTTAACTCAGTGACATCTGCACTAACTCCAAGCAGTCAGTGTCAGAATTGAAGGGAATTGTTGGATGCCAATTTGGTGTCAAAAGTGGTGTCAGAAAAAAGAAAAGGGAACAGTTGAAAAAATTAAGACTCAGAGAGAAGTCATTTATCTGGATCACACAGCTTGCATATGAAAGAGCTGGGTTTGGAGTCTAGGTCTGTAAGATACCAGAACCTTGCAGTTAACCAGGCTGGAAGGATTCAAGGGGGAGCCTCACTATTCTGTTTGGTGGAACCTGCTGGAAATCAAGAGAGAAGAAGGAATGGAGAGGTACTGCACCTGCAGACAAAAATTTCTGCCTGCTATTCCAGGAAACGAAGAATGTTGCGTGCCATCAAGCCATCAGCCACTGCAGCTGCCCCCAGTGCTGCACCCTGAGAGGAATTCAGGATGGAGAAAAAGAGAATCCTGGCCCTAGATAGTTAAGATGCATATCTAAGGAATAATTTTAATAAGCCCAGACTGCTGCATCCTCCCATACATAGAAAGGCACTAAAATCATTAACTTGAGCTGTATTTTTTGTGATTAGCAGTAATCTTTTTCGGCAAAAACTCCTATATATCCTGGCTCTTCCCTTATCTCTTTGGAGCAGTTCTCCAGAGCTCTCTGAGAGGCTGTCTCCTGGGCTATAGTCCTCAGTAAAGTCCCCAAATAAAACATAACCTGAAACTTTTACGTTGTGAATTTTTCTTCAGTCAATGCACCCATCTCAAGAAGCTCAAGTTCAAACTTGAGCTCTGGACTTGGAGTACCTAGATTCAATTACCAGCTCTATTACTTTACTGGCAAACGTAACAAGTTGTTTAAACTTTGTACCTCAGTTTCCTTATGTGTAAAATGGCAAAATAATAAAACTGGGAGACTGGTTCAAGATGGCGGAGTAGAAGGACATGCTCTCACTCCCTCTTTCGAGAACACCGGAATCACAAGTAACTGCTGAACAATCATCGACAGGAAGACACTGGAACTCACCAAAAAAGATACCCCATGTGCAAAGACAAAGGAGAAGCCGCAGTGAGATGGTAGGAGGGACGCAATCACAATAAAATCAAATCCCATAACTGCTGGGTGGGTGACTCACAAACTGGAGAACACTTATACCATAGAAGTCCACCCACTGAAGTGAAGGTTCTGAGCCCCACGTCAGGTTTCCGAACCTGGGGGTCCGGCAACGGGAGGAGGAATTCCTAGAGAATCAGACTTTGAAGGCTAGCGGGATTTGATTACAGAACTTTGACAGGACAGGGGAAAAGAGAGACTCCACTCTTGGAGGGCACACACAAAGTAGTGTGTGCATTGGGACCCAGGGGAAGGAGCAGTGACCCCATAGGAGACTGAACCAGACCAACCTGCTAGTGTTCAAAGGTCTCCTGCAGAGGCGGGGGGTGACTCTGCCTCACCGTGAGGACAAGGACACTGGCAGCAGAAGTTCTGGGAAGTACTCCTTGGCCTGAGCCCTGCCAGAGTCCGCCATTAGCTCCACCAAAGAGCGCGGCTAGGCTCCGGTGTTGGGTTGCCTCAGGACAACCAACCAACAGGGAGGGAACCCAGTCCCACCCATCAGCAGACAAGCAGATTAAAGTTTTACTGAGCTCTGCCCACAAGAGCAACAGCCATCTTTACCCACCACCAATCCCTCCCATCAGGAAACTTCCACAAGCCTCTTATAGTCTCATCCACCAGAGGGCAGACAGCAGAAGCAAGAAGAACTACAGTTCTGCAGCCTGTGGAACAAAAACCACATTCACAGAAAGAAAGACAAGATGGAAAGGCAGAGGGCTATGTACCAGATGAAGAAACAAGATAAAACCCCAGAAAAACAACTAAATGAAATGGAGATAGACAATCTTCCAGAAAGAGAATTCAGAATAATGATAGTGAAGATGATCCAGGAACTCGGAAAAAGAAAGGAGGCAAAGATTGAGAAGATGCAAGAAATATTTAACAAAGATCTAGAAGAATTAAAGAACAAACAGAGATGAACAATACAATAACTGAAATGAAAACTACACTAGAAGGAATCAATAGCAGAATAACTGAGGCAGAAAAACGGATAAGTGACCTGGAAGACAGAATGGTGGAATTCACTGCAGTGGAACGGAATGAAGAGAAAAGAATGAAAAGAAATGAAGACAGCCTAAGAGACCATTAGACCTAAGACAGCATTAAATACAACAACATTCACGTTATAGGGGTCCCAAAAGGAGAAGAGAGAGAGAAAGGACCCGAGAAAATATTTGAAGAGATTAGAGTCGAAAACATCCCTAAGATGGGAAAGGAAATAGCCACCCAAGTCTAGGAAGCGCAGAGAGTCCCATACAGTATAAACCCAAGGAGAAACACGTAGTAATCAAATTGGCAAAAATTAAAGACAAAGAAAAATTATTGAAAGCAACAAGGGAAAAACGACAAATAACATACAAGGGAACTCCCATAAGGTTAACAGCTGATTTCTCAGCAGAAACTCTACAAGGCAGAAGGGAGTGGCATGATATACTTAAAGTGATGAAAGGGAAGAACCTACAACCAAGATTACCCAGCAAGGATCTCATTCAGATTTGATGGAGAAATCAAAAGTTTTACAGACAAGCAAGAGCTAAGAGAATACAGCATCACCAAACCAGCTCTACAACAAATGCTAAAGGAACTTCTCTAAGTGGGAAACACAAGAGAAGAAAAGGACCTACAAAAACAAACCCAAAACAATTAAGAAAATTGTAATAGGAACATACATATCGATAATTACCTTAAACGTGAATGGATTAAATGCTCTAACCAAAAGACACATGCTCACTGAATGGATACAAAAACAAGACCCATATATATGCTGTCTACAAGAGACCCACTTCAGACCTAGGGACACATACAGACTGAAAGTGAAGGGATGGAAAAAGATATTCCATGCAAATGGAAATCAAAAGAAAGCTGGAGTAGCAATACTCATATAAGATAAAATAGACTTTAAAATAAAAAATGTTACAAGAGACAAGGAAGGATACTACGTAATGATCAAGGGATCAATCCAAGAAGAAGATATAACAATTATAAATATATATGCACCCAACATAGGAGCACCTCAATACATAAAGCAACTGCTAACAGCTCTAAAAGAGGATATCGACAGTAACACAATAATAGTGGGGGACTTTAACACCTCACTTACACCAATGGACAGATCATCCAAACAGAAAATTAATAAGGAAACACAAGCTTTAAATGACACAATAGACCAGATAGATTTAATTGATATTTATAGGACATTCCATCCCAAAACAGCAGATTATACTTCCTTCTCAGGTGCGCTCAGAACATTCTCCAGGATAGATCATATCTTGGGTCACAAATCAAGCCTCAGTAAATTTAAGAAAATTGAAATCATATCAAGCATCTTTTCTGACCATAATGCTATGAGATTAGAAATCAATTATAGGAGAAAAAAAAAAACGTAAAAAACACAAACAAATGGAGGCAAAACAATACGTTATTAAGTAACCAAGAGATCCCTGAAGAAATCAAAGAGGATATCAAAAATACCTAGAGATAGGGGCTTCCCTGGTGGCGCAGTGGTTGAGAGTCCGCCTGCCGATGCAGGGGACACGGGTTCGTGCCCCGGTCCTGGTGGATCCCACGTGCCGTGGAGTGGCTGGGCCCATGAGGCATGGCCACTGGGCCTGCGCGTCTGGAGCTTGTGCTCCGCGATGGGAGAGGCCACAGCAGTGAGAGGCCCGTGTACCGCAAAAAAAAAAAAAAAAAAAAAAAACCTAGGGACAAATGACGATGAAAACACGATGATCCAAAACCTATGGGATGCAGCAAAAGCAGTTCTAAGAGGGAAGTTTATAGCTATACAATCTTACCTCAAGAAACAAGAAAAATCTCAAATAAACAATCTAACATTACATCTAAAGGAACTAGCAAAGGAAGAACAAACAATACCCAAAGTTAGAAGAAGGAAAGAAATCATCAAGATCAGAGCAGAAATAAATGAAATAGAAACAAAGAAAACAATAGCAAAGATCAATAAAACTAAAAGCTGGTTCTTAGAGAACATAAACAAAATTGATAAACCATTAGCCAGACTCATCAAGAAAAAGAGGGAGAGGACTCAAAACAATAAAAAGAAATGAAAAAGGAGAAGTTACAACAGACACGGCAGAAATACAAAGCATCCTAAGAGACTACTACACGCAACTCTATGCCAATAAAATGGACAACCTGGAAGAAATGGACAAATTCTTAGAAAGACTGAACCAGGAAGAAATAGAAAATATGAATAGACCAATCACAAGTAATGAAATTGAAACTGTGGTTAAAAATCTTCCAACAAACAAAAGTCCAGGACCAGATAGCTTCACAGGTGAATTCTATCAAACATTTAGAGAAGAGCTAACACCCATCCTTCTCAAACTCTTCCAAAAAATTGCAGAGGAAGGAACGCTCCCGAACTCATTCTATGAGGCCACCATCACCCTGATACCAAAATCAGACAAAGATACTACAAAAAAAGAAAATTATAGACCAATATCACTGATGAATATAGATGCATGTATCCTCAACAAAATACTAGCAAACAATCCCACAAAACATTAAAAGGATCATACACCATGATCAAGTGGGATTTAACCCAGGGAAGGAAGGATTCTTCAATATATGTAAATCAATCAATGTGATACACCATATTAACAAATGGAAGCATAAAAACCATATGATCATGTCAATAGATGCAGAAAAAGCTTTTGACAAAATTCAGCACCCATTTATGATAAAAACTCTCCAGAAAGTGGGCATAGAGGGAAACTACCTCAACATAATAAAGGCCATATATGACAAACCCACAGCCAACATCACTCTCAATGGTGAAAAACTGAAAGCATTTCCTCCAAGTTCAGGAACAAGACAAGGATGTCCACTCTCACCACTATTATTCAACATAGTTTCGGAAGTCCTAGCCACGGCAATCAGAGAAGAAAAAGAAATAAAAGGAATACAAATTGGAAAAGAAGAAGTAAAACTGTCACTGTTTGCAGATGACATGATCCTATACATAGAGAATCCTAAAAATGCCACCAGAAAACTACTAGAGCTAATCAATGAATTTGGTAAAGTTGCAGGATACAAAATTAATGCACAGAAATCTCTTGCATTCCTATACACTAATGATGAAAAATCTGAAAGAGAAATTAAGGAAACACTCCCATTTACCATTGCAACAAAAAGAATAAAATACCTAGGAATAAACCTACCTAGGGAGACAAAACACGTGTATGCAGAAAACTATAAGACACTGATGAAAGAAATTAAAGATGATACCAACAGATGGAGAGATATACCGTGTTCTTTGACTGGAAGAATCAATATTGTGAAAACGACTATCCTACCCACAGCAATCTACAGATTCAATGCAATCCCTATCAAATTACCAATGGCATTTTTTACAGAACTAGAACAGAAAATCTTAAAATTTGTATGGAGACACAAAAAACCCCGAATAGCCAAAGCAGTCTTGAGGGAAAGTAAATGGAGCAGGAGGAATCAGGCTCCCTGACTTCAGACTATACTACAAAGCCACAGTAATCATGACAGTATGGTACTGGCACAAAAACAGAAAGATAGATCAATGGAACAGGATAGAAAGCCCAAGGATAAACCCCCACACCTATGGTCAACTAATCTATGACAAAGGAGGCAAGGAAACAGTAGAGAAAAGACAGTCTCTTCAATAAGTGGAGCTGGGAAAACTGGACAGCTACATGTACAGTAATGAAATTAGAACACTTCCTAACACCATACACAAAAATAAACTCAAAATGGATTAGAGACCTAAATGTAAGAGTGGGCACTGTAAAACTCTTGGAGGAAAACATAGGAAGAACACTCTTTTTCATAAATCACAGCAAGATTTTTTTTTTTTTTTTTTGCGGTATGCGGGCCTCTCACCACTGTGGCCTCTCCTGCCGCGAACCACAGGCTCTGGACGTGCAGGCCCAGCAGCCATGGCTCACGGGCCCAGCCGCTGCGTGGCATGCGGGATCTTCCCGGACCTGGACGTGAACCCGTGTCCCCTGCATCGGCAGGTGGACTCTCAACCACTGCACCACCAGGGAAGCCCACAGCAAGATATTTTTTGATCCACCTCCTAGAGTAATGGAAATAAAAACAAAAATAAACAAATGGGACCTAATGAAACTTCAAAGCTTTTTCACAGCAAAGGAAACCATAAACAAGACCAAAAGACAACCCTCTGAATGGGAGAAAATATTTGCAAACGAATCAACGGACAAAGAATTAATCTCCAAAATATATAAACAGCTCATGCAGCTCAATATTAAAAACAAACAACCCAATCCAAAAATGTGCAGAAGACCTGAATAGACATTTTTCCAAAGAAGACATACAGATGGCCAAGAGGCACATGAAAAGCTGCTCAACATCACTAATTATTAGAGAAATGCAAATCAAAACTACAATGAGGTATCACCTCACAGGAGTTAGAATGGTCATCATCAGGAAATCTACAAACAACAAATGTTGGAGAGGGTGTGGAGAAAAGGGAACCCTCTTGCACTGTTGGTGGTAATGGCAATTGATACAGCAACTATGGATAACAGTATGGAGGTTCCTTAAGAAACTAAAAATAGAATTACCATATGACCCAGCAATCCCTGTACTGGGCATATACCCAGAGAAAACCATAATTCAAAAAGACACATGCACCCCATTGTTCATTGCAGCACTATTTACAATAGCCACGTCATGGAAGCAACCTAAATGACCATCGACAGACGAATGGATAAAGAAGATGTGGTACACATATACAATGGAATATTACTCAGCCATAAAAAGGAACGAAATTGGGTCATTTGTGGAGACGTGGATGCATCTAGAGACTGTCATACAGAGTGAAGTAAGTCAGAAAGAGAAAAACAAGTATTGTGTATTAACGCATATATGTGGAACCTAGAAAATGGTACAGATGAACCGGTTTGCAGAGCGGAAATTAAGACACAGAAGTAGAGAAAAATCATATGGACACCAAGGGGGGGAAGCGGCAGGGGGTGGTGGTGGTGTGATGAATTGGGAGATTGGGATTGACATGTATACACTGATGTGTATAAAATAGATGACTAATAAGAACCTGCTGTTTAAAAAAATAAATTAAAAAGAAAAAAATAATAAAACCTATTCCACATGATTTTTTTGTGATTTATGAGTTAATATGTAAAGAATACTAAAGATGTAATAGCACTTTATGTAATGACATAAATGTTAACATTATTATTATTGTTGTTGTGATTATTGGTAAACAGCCCCAAAATGATAGGCCTATAATGAAACGCTACAACCTAGGAAAGAAGAATACTTTGTTGTATTCTTATTTATTAAGATGTAATGATAAAATAAGCCAATTTCATACATCATATATGGAAATAAGTGCTGCTACTTTAAAGTAAGAATGGGGCAATTCTTTGATAGAAAATAAAATCTTTGAAGACAAAATAGCTAGTCATTCAAAACAAAATTGTGAGACCAAAATTTCTTCGAGGAAGCGGCTAGTGCATTTCAGGGCAGGGAGTCTGTTCGAGGCCACTAGGAGAATCCAGCACTCCCTGTGAGATGGTAGAGAGAGTGGGGAGCTTTTTTCTAATTAGTGTGGTGATCTATAGGCGCTTTCCTGGCACGAGCTTGGCAGTTGGACCTTACAGAGACATTAGGAGAAGAAGAGGAAAGCAAGAAGGACAGAATCAGAAACAGAGCCCCAGGAACACACCAGGCAAAAAGGAAGTAGCCAGGAGCCCATGTGTCAGTATTCAGCATGTCATAGAAAACTCTGAATATGGGAGGATGGAGGCCAATCTGGGGGTGGTAGTGAGGAGAGGGTGCACAGGGGCTGAAGGGGATGCTACCTCGTACCAAAGTATGGGGATTATAATAACTAGTAGGCATTCAGGGATATAGCCAAGAGGGCTGTGGTTCAGGATGTGGCTCTACTAGATCAAGCATAAGACTAAGTGCTAACAAGGGGAAGGAAGAAAACAGTCTAGTCATTGAGGCTGGACCACATGCACATTACGGGGGAGCTGCAGCATTGGGTCCACACTGCAGAGAGCTCGCTCCTGGCACTTTCCATACCAGATGCTACATGCCAAGCCCTGCCTGCTGGTGTCGCTAAGCCACTTGTTTGAGTGCCCGGCCTGAGGGACGCTAGCTGTTCAGAGCTAAAGAAGGCAGGAATGGCACGCCACACAGTTCCCAAATAGTATGCCTTGTTAAAAATATTTTAATACCCCTTTAATTTTGGCCGGGAGAGCTGATTTCAGTCAGGTGTATTTATAAGAAAAATTTCACATGTATTGAACAAGTAGGCTTTCTCTACACACACAAAGAAAGCGGGTGGAGAAGAGAAAGAGAGATCTAAACTTGAGATCAGTCAAATAATTGGGTTATTTGGAAAACAGCAAGGACCTATTTGGGGGACAAGTGCCATCATCTATTTTCAAAATCACCATTTTTCTCAGATCCAAGCATTTCTCCTTTTTCTAAGCCCTTACTGCTGGGCCTACGTGGGAAGTACTTCTTGACGGCAAGTATATTCTGGCAGGGTTTAACAAGCACACATTTTACAATGAAAATAAACGTTTGAAGAATTTCCTATCCTGGAGGGCTTGAAGATTAAGATATCTTCTCTCCAGAAAGGTTTAAAAATGTTACTTCTAAAAACAGAAGGATGAGCTCATTTACCTCTGAAACTACCACGGGTCAGTTATCAAACATGCATTGGCCCTTTGCAATGTGTAAGACACCATGGCTCATAGGTGGTATGGGGCTAAGTGAGGGAGGATTCCTGCCCTGCAAAAAGATTCTAATCCCTCTGAGCCAACATGCCCTGAATGAATATTGAAATGGTACAAGGCAATGGATCCTATAGCCCTGTATCAGCTGGTATCCACTCAGTAAAATAAAAAAACACACCAGTTATTTTAGCATTCAGAATTTAATATAGGGACTTAGTGAGACAGGAATTGAATAACAAAGGCAAAAGTGGCTGCTGAGTTAAGTTAGAGATTCTAACTTCAGGAAGCAAATACCACTCCCCACCCCTCCAGGCTGGGGAAACTAAAGAAAGAGAAAGGGGCTATTAGAACCCAGGAGTGTGGAGGAGGGGCCTTGCCGAGTAGGACATAGATCTCTGAGGAGGGAGGGCAGCCCAGCTAACAGGGGTGCTATGGGATTCAGAGAAGGCCCTGCAAAGAGCTGAGATTCAAACCTCTAAGGAGAAGGCACAAGGATGCCAATCCTAGCAATGTGGAGGGGTATGAGGGAGGGAAGGGGTACTGATAATGGAATCAACTGCTTCTGCAAGGGTGAAGAACCATCACTGGAGTGAAGTTGAGAGCAACGGGAAGCAAGTCAGAAGAAAGCAGTTCCTTCCATCTACTCCATCCTCCCCGTCTCCCTCTAGAGCCCACTATTGGCAGAACTGAGCAGAGGGCCCCTGGCAAAGCAGAAATGTGGTTTTCAGAGTCCCAGCCCTAACATCCCCAAAACAGAGTGAAGAGGGTAAGATAGGAGACAGTAGCTCGATAACCAAGAGAATACCTTATAAGAGGCACAGAGAAAAATTGTTTAGGGCACTTTAGATATGATGAAATGACTCTGCGCTCATTGGTCAGGCAAGCCTCCATGGACAAACAAGTGATCTGATAGTTTCATTATAGCCTGGACAGATTCCACTGTGGGTCATTCATTCATCATTCATTTATTCACTCAGTAATTATTTAAACACCTGCTAGATATCAAGGGCTCTGTGAAACACTGGAAATACAAGGATGAATATGACGGAATAGGTCCCTATCTTCATAAAACTTGCGTTAGAGAAAAGAGAAAAAAAGAACAACCACCAAAACTCCAGATATGAATAAGCTTATGAAGGAAATAAAACAGGGTAATGCGATCAGGAGATACAAGAAGGGGTTGAGACCACTTCAGATTAAGCCACCAGGAAGGTGGTCTTCAAGAAGGAGTTTTCAGTGTAGACAGGAATGCTGAGACAGCTAAGTATTCACATAACTGAGAAGGGGGGTAGCCATAGTAACAGCACATACAGCAAGTGCAAAAGCCTTGAGGCAGTAATGTGCTTGCATCGTTTAAGGAGCAGAAAGAAGGGCAGGTTGTTGGTGGCAGAGTGAACAAGGGGACTAGTGGTCAAGCATGAGACGGCAGAAACAACCAGGCACACACCTTATAGGGCTGATAGGCTCTTTGTTGACTGCGCTGAAAATTTTAAAAGATCACCTGTTACTGTTATGTGGAAATTGCACTGTTGCAAAACAAAACAGGCACAGGGTAACCAACTGTCCAGGCAAGAGATTTTGGTGTTTTGGCTTCAGGTGGTAGCAGTGGAGATGGTGAGAAGTGATTACATTTGCAATATCTTTTCGAAGTATCTCCAACAGAATTTGCTTGTGGAATAGATAGATGCCAAGGGTGAGGGAAAGAGGGATTTAGGAATCTGCAGCATGAGGTAGGTAAGAGCCTACCTATAAGTTTGGGAGAATCTCAAGGAGGAGTGGGTTTGGGGGAAGTTGGGGGAGGCATGTTGGTCTGAGGCATCTCTTAGATACCCAGGTAGACGTAGAACAGACTGCTGGACTTGGGAGCACACCACTCATGGGAGAGGCGGTGCTGGAAATATACTCGTGGGACGACCACGTTGGAAGGATCACCCAAGAAATATGGAGTAAGAGATACATGGAATGGAGCTAGCTTTGGGGTGAGCTATCTTCAGTCTAAATCAGGGGCTGAGGCAGCTCAGCATCTGCTAGGATACACAGGGATACACAAGGGTTTTAGTCAAGTGGAGACTGGCAAAAGTGGTTCACATCCTCCGGTGAGGTTGGCACCACAGATCTAGGTGCTGAGTGCATTTTGGAGCAGGGGAGGTAACAGAACAGGAGGCAGTAAGGGAAGGGGCATCCCCCCCCAGCAGGGACATCAGCCTGAGCAAAAACAGAGAGGAGGGATTTACAGAAATATTCTGTGGGATAGAAAGAAAACAACTCTTACTTAGGTCAGAGACGCCAAGGAGAAGCAGGGCACATCCTGAACAATGTGTTAGTGTTGGAAATCTTCTTAGAATCCATTTATTCCAACCTCACACTTAGACCTGAGGAAGCTGAGACCTAGAGGTGTTACTACCTTAGGCAAATTCACACAGTCACTTAGTACCTAAGCCGTGCTCTCCTTCCGTTCATCCTCATCTTCTATGAGTGCATGTGGTAGAGCTCACGCTGGGAAACTGCGGTTTTACCTAGAAGCAGTGAGGAAACACAAAAGGCTTTTGAACAGAAAAATGGGGCAGTGTAAGTGATGCTTTGTGCGGAATTAATTCCGGTGGTCAGGAAGAAGATGAAGACCCAGGAAGGCCAGGTGGGCAGCCTGGGTGGAGGTCAAGGCACATGGGAGAAAAGCCTGCATGTGCACAGCCATCCTCCAGACACCCAGGTCTATGGCTAAGGCTGCAATCCAGTTACAGGCAAAGAGGGGTTTTAAGCTAAAAGATAAAAATCCAGATCCTTTGCCTTCCTTGTTGTGGTGCTATCTCAAATCACACTATTTTCTTCCCTTGTCACTCACTATTCTAAGAGAAAGTATGAGCAGGTATGGGGGTATTTGGTGAGCTTGGGAAGGATATGTGAACTGACAGATACTTCAGAAACCCCTTTTCTTGCAGGAGACATACCCATTTAAATTTGACTATCTAATCAGTGACTTAGGAGAAGGACTCAGTTGAAAAAAAATTGTATACATACAACAATTATATAAAATTAAGTAACATTTTATAAAAATAAAATTATATATATAACCTTCCTTCCTATGATATATATTATATATGGTTATATGTGATACATAATTTTTTTAACATCTTTATTGGAGTATAATTGCTTTACAATGGTATGTTAGTTTCTGCTTTACAACAAAATGAATCAGTTCTGTATATACATATGTTCCCATATCTCTTCCCTCTTGCATCTCCCTCCCTCCCACCCTCCCTATCCCACCCCTCCAGGCGGTCACAAAGCACCAAGCTGATCTCCCTGTGCTATGCGGCTGCTTCCCACTAGCTATCTACCTTACGTTTGGTAGTGTATATATGTCCATGCCTCTCTCTCGCTTTGTCACAGCTTACCCTTCCCCCTCCCCATATCCTCAAGTCCATTCTCTAGTAGGTCTGTGTCTTTATTCCTGTCTTACCCGTAGGTTCTTCATGACATTTTTTTTTCTTAAATTCCATATATATGTGTTAGCATACGGTATTTGTCTCTCTCTTTCTGACTTACTTCACTCTGTATGACAGACTCTAGGTCCATTCACTTCATTACAAATAGCTCAATTTCGTTTCTTTTTGTGGCTGAGTAATATTCCATTGTATATATGTGCCACATCTTCTTTATCCATTCATCTGATGATGGACACTTTGGTCGTTTCCATCTCCGGGCTATTGTAAATAGAGCTGCAATGAACATTTTGGTACATGACTCTTTTTGAATTATGGTTTTCTCAGGGTATATGCCCAGTAGTGGGATTGCTGGGTCATATGGTAGTTCTATTTGTAGTTTTTTAAGGAACCTCCATACTGTTCTCCACAGTGGCTGTATCAATTTACATTCCCACCAACAGTGCAAGAGGGTTCCCTTTTCTCCACACCCTCTCCAGCGTTTATTGTTTCTAGATTTTTTGATGATGGCCATTCTGACTGGTGTGAGATGATATCTCATTGTAGTTTTGATTTGCATTTCTCTAATGATTAATGATGTTGAGCATTCTTTCATGTGTTTGTTGGCAGTCTGTATATCTTCTTTGGAGAAATGTCTATTTAGGTCTGCTGCCCATTTTTGGATTGGGTTGTTTGTTTTTTTTGTTTTTGAGCTACATGAGCTGCTTATAAATTTTGGAGATTAATCCTTTGTCAGTTGCTTCATTTGCAAATATTTTCTCCCATTCTGAGGGCTGTCTTTTGGTCTTGTTTATGGTTTCCTTGCTGTGCAAAAGCTTTGAAGTTTCATTAGGTCCCATTTGTTTATTTTTGTTTTTATTTCCATTTCTCTTGGAGGTGGGTCAAAAAGGATCTTGCTGTGATTTATGTCATAGAGTGTCCTGCCTATGTTTTCCTCTAAGAGTTTGATAGTTTCTGGCCTTACATTTAGGTCTTTAATCCATTTTGAGCTTATTTTGTGTATGGCGTTAGTGAGTGATCTAATCTCATACATTTACATGTACCTGTCCAGTTTTCCCAGCACCACTTGTTGAAGAGGCTGTCCTTTCTCCACTGTACATTCCTGCCTTCTTTATCAAAGATAAAGTGACCATATGTGCGTGGGTTTATCTATCCTGTGGGCTTTCTATCCTGTTCCATTGATCTTTCTGTTTTTGTGCCAGTACCATACTGTCTTGATTACTGTAGCTTTGTAGTGTAGTCCGAATTCAGGGAGCCTGATTCCTCCAGCTCTGTTTTTCGTTCTCAAGATTGTTTTGGCTATTTGGGGTCTTTTGTGTTTCCATACAAATTGTGAAATTTTTTGTTCTAGTTCTGTGAAAAATGCCAGTGGTAGTTTGATAGGGATTGCATTGGATCTGTAGATTGCTTTGGGTAGTAGAGTCATTTTCACAATGTTGATTCTTCCAATCCAAGAACATGATATATCTCTCCATCTATTTGTATCATCTTTAATTTCTTTCATCAGTGTCTTATAATTTTCTGCATATAGGTCTTTTGTCTCCTTAAGTAGGTTTATTCCTAGATATTTTATTTTTTTTGTTGCAATGGTAAATGGGAGTGTTTTCTTGATTTCACTTTCAGATTTTTCATCATTAGTGTATAGGAATGCCAGAGATTTCTGTGCATTAATTTTGTATCCTGCTACTTTACCAAATTCATTGATTAGCTCTAGTAATTTTCTGGTAGCATCTTTTGGATTCTCTATGTATAGTAAATGATACATAATTTTATAAAAATATATTTCTAATATATATTAGATATAAAATATATATATGTATCTCTACAATATCTATATTTGTATGTATGTGTGTATCTTCTATCTATCTATCTATATTTTTAAGGATATCTGGTCTATTACCCCTAGTTGGATTATAAACTGTCCAGCTCATAAGTAGTGGTTTCTATATAAGGTCCAAACCAAGATATTTTGAGACTGAAAATGGATATTATTAATAATATTGCCAAGATGACGACTTGGGGGCTGTCCCAGACAGAATGTCCCAGACAACTAGGAAATATGGTCATCTTATTTTTAGTTGTTTTTCCTCTGCTCTCCCTAACACCTAGTTTTCACACCAAGCACCATGGGAACTTGAAAAATGCTAACTGAATTTGAAAAGTCTGCTCCCCCCCCCCCGATTTTTAGGCAATTATGAAGAAGCACATTATGGGGATAGATTTTAAGTCCTACGTGCAAATCCCAACTTTGCCAACAGCTTATGTGATTTTGGACAAGTTGTTTAACCATCCCAGGATGTCACTTTTGGTCTTTGTAAAATAAAGGTTTGTGTGAGGATAAAGGAGATGATACACTCGGAGGATCTTGTACTTTTAAAAACGTGAGCCCCTTCTTCTATTAAAAGCACTCAGCAAATAGGGCCATTAGCGTACTGGAAAATGTTATTTTTTTCTTCCTCCCTTCCTTCCTCCCTCCCTGCCTTCCTTCCTCCCTCCCTCCCTCCCTTCCTTCCTTCTATCGTTCATTCGTTATCCATCCATCCATCCTTATGGAAACCATAGTAAAGTGTCAGGCCATCCAGGAGACTAAATCACATCATGTAGAGCCCAGTATTACCCTTTCTCCCAAAACACTTATATATAGGTAAAATCTGCCTACTCTAAACATTAAAGTTGATGACAGCCTTTGGGTTAGCACTGACACTGCTGAACAAGATAATCATGCTATAGTTATATTGTACTTACTATACACAAATATAATGAAATCTATATAATTAAATCCATCATTGATGACAATAAATGTATTTCACCTGACTTCTGCAATTCATCTTCCTCTGGGCTCTTGGGAAAAGAATTTACCATATCATATACCCTCAGATGAAGACCAATTCCTCCTTACTGCCCTTTTCTTCCTTCTTACTTCCTTTTCTTCATATTGTTTAGTATATTTACACCATTTATTTTTTGCAGAGGACTTTTTCATTTTCTAATTTATTTCACAACAAATGCATAGATGTATCGGTTTATAGTATTTAGCACATATTGAATTAGAGATAAGAGAGGTTAATTAACTTGCTCAAAGATGCTCAGGTAGTAAGTGACAAAGAGGACATTTTAGCCTAGGAATTCAGTCTGTATTATTCTAAGAATATATTTATACTCAGGTTGTTTTTCACCATGTATAATCTAGAAAAAAATTACTTCTCTGAACAGTCACCTCTTTTTAAAAATTACCTGCCTCATTCTGGGTTCTCCAGACTGAACCTGATTGTGTAGGAATACGATAACAGTTTCTATGGCCAAATTAAGACCTTCTGACGCCCAAAGTACCAAAATACTGTGTCCAAGGATCCCTCATGTGTAATTAAAAGTATCTAAAAACAAAACTAGCACAGATGTTAAAGTTAAAATAGCCTAAATTTTCTCTTATTACCAGAGTCTGGATAAGTTCACTGAAGCTCAGTTTGTCTCATTTATTTTGCTTTTATCATTTATTTATTTATTTTTATCATTTATTTTATCATTTATTTATTTATTTATATGCCCTCTTTGCTGGTCCTCTAAGTATATACTTGCTCCGTTACAGGAAATCAGCTCTGATGTTCTCTCTGGGCCTCATCAAATGAGAGAGTTGGACCAGGTCACTTCCATTTGCCTCCAAACTCTCACCTTCTTCAGCTGTGCTGTGGCCCTACCCAGCCTCTGTGGGGAGCAGCTTCAGAGAAGCTGATTTTGGTCTGAAGACATAGAGTGGCAGGTGCCCAGCCTTGACAAGGGCTCTAGCCTATGGAGCACAGGATAAGGGACACAAACCCCTTTTTCTCTCAAAGACCTTCATAGTCCACTCCCTTTCTGAAGGAGCTGGTGTCAGGTCACCCTTTCTGCCAGCAGTGTGGACTTTCAGATAAGGTACTCTAACATGCTCAGCGCATCTTCCTTTCCAGGGAGCTTCCAGTGACCGCAGAGTGAGTGTTTGCAACTTTGGGGTTCCTGGGTCTATTTACCAACACCTCCCCAAGTTCCTTGAGGGTAGCCCTACATACCACATTAGCCTTTATTTTATTTATTTATTTACACTGAGTTGTATTTTGAGGGAAAATGAGAGACTGAGACAACCTCAGAGAGAAATGTAAATAAATGCCCCTTTTTACCATCGCTGGGGCCTGGCTGTATGACATTTAACAGCCAGGGAATTGTCCCAGTGGCAGCCACTTCTTTCCACATCCACCTGGTCCAGACAAGAGACTACGGTACACACTGCCCTCTTCCACTTGCCCCACGTGGTTTCCTTCCTGAGGGCTCAGATGGCTCTGCTCTCTATCTACTGGCCCCAGGGGCCCTCAGCTGCCACGTCCCATACCTGGTTCCCATACCTGGAGGATAAAAGAGGAGATGGTTCAAGGTTCCTATGTCTTCTCTCCCCTCCTGCTTAGACAAGACCTATGTAGTGCCGTGTAGGGTGGGTCACCCTTCAGCTGAGTGTTGGTCTCTTGTCTACTCTGTGCTATCTTGGCCCTTGCTGAGCATCTCCCAGGAAGTCTGGGTCTTTAAGATGGGAGTTGTGAGATCTTATTTGTCCTCTGACCCAATACTAGCCCTAGAGTACAGGGTTTCCCAGCCCACCTCACCACCTTTGGGGAGGAAGGTGCAGGTAAGTATTGGGCTGGGGCTGGGTGTCAACCTGCAGCCAGCTCCCCTGCACTCTCCCTGACACAGACTCTCTGGCTAACCTTTCTGAACCCCTTGATGAAAGGAATGTTCTACATCTTCATCTTAATCAGCTGAAAAGGAAGAATCCAGGTTTTTACATCCAAAATGCTTCTGGGCTGTGCTATTTTGTCTCACCCTTTATTCATTCAATCAGTTATTCTTCCTTTCTGCAAACATTTATGGAGCCACTGAGGTGTTCCAGATAATTTTCTAGGTGAATATATGTCAGATGTAGTTCCTGTGTTTCCATGTAGCACACTTTCCAGTAGAGAAGAAAATATTTAAAATAGTCCATCCACTAATTGCTCCAAGAGAAAATTACGCAAAATATCTGAACAGCGGTGGTGGGTTGTGTGTGAACATCCTTTGTGGTGAGTTGGGAAAAGCATCCTTAGAACAGGTAACTTTTGGGCTGCATCTATTATGGTGGTTAAGAACACAAGCTCTGGAGGAATAAATCCCTTCTCTGCTGCTCCTAACCTTTGTGTCCTTGTGCCAGTAAGTTAACCTCTCCAAGACCCAGACTCTTCATCTGAAAGGCAGGAAATAGTATACCTACTTCATAGGATTGTAAAGAACAGGAATGAAATCTATAAAGCATTTAGCAAGGTGTCTGATACAAGATAATCTTAGCTACTTTTGATATTAATGTTGTTTTTATTATTACCAAAAGACAAGTGAGTGGGCAGGAAGGAGAAGAGTATTCCAGAAGACAGCACAGCATATACAAAAGCATGGGGATACCCCTTCCCCTCATGCAACCGCCTTGGACTGATAGAGCTATAAAATGTAAGATCCAGCCCTGGTCTGGGGAAGGTGAAACAATGACAGGGAGGGCATTTGGGTATTTCAAGAGCAGCAGACTTATCACATAAGTCTTCCAAACCCTATTTCCAGCAGCCTGACATTGACCACCAGCCTACAGTCCCCTCCCCTCACCTTCCCCAGCCCTCGCCCAGTGGATCATCCCATTCTCTTTCAAGGGCTAAGCCCCCCTCCAATCTCAGCACTTTTATTAGACAACCGATGGATCATCTGATTGATATCTCAGTATTAGGAAATCATTATCAGACCCCAGAGAATGATTTTCTGTTATAGAGCAGGGGTTATTTATTTATTTGCGTACCTAGGAATCTATTTTTCACTCAATGGAGGTTTTCCTTGTTTTGGCCCAACAGCAGTTTCCAGAGAGAGAGAAAAAGAGAGAGAGAGAGATTCCTGTAGAATGTGGGACAAGGCTACCATAGCACGCAGTAATAAAAACATAAAATCAAGCATAACTTACGCTGTTGAGCGTGGCGAAGCATTGGTGAGGTTGATACAAGCTTAGCTGTGGGTGCTTTGAAAGGATCCAGTGATGTTTAACACATGGTGGGGGGAAGGGGGAAATATTGCTACAGGCTCCCAATTTTAAGTTGCAGTGAATGAATGAGGAAAGAGAGGTGCGAAGTGGAGGGAGGACGATGTGTTCCTGTCTCCATAATTAAAAATGAAAGGAGCTTCTGGCTCAGAAGGATGGGACAGAATGGAGCCATCCATCTGGGTAGCCTGTCTTCTGCCATTCACTGCCTCCACCAGGGCTAAGTATGTGATAGCTGCTGAGGACAGGTAGTGGATGAAAATCGAGTTGGTGAGATGCCCTCCACGGAACATTCCAGAGAGGTTTGCAACAGCTAAAAGGCCCACATGGAATCGGACCAGAAAATGTTAATGCGTTCAGCTGCAAGGCAGGCAAACTCAAGTTCTTGCAATTTAACAGAGCTCCTGGGGTCACCCCAGCACCTGGGGGAAGATTTTGGTTAATCTACTTCAAGTTTTTTTTTTTTTAACATCTTTATTGGACTATAATTGCTTTACAATGGTGTGTTAGTTTCTGCTTTATAACAAAGTGAATCAGTTATACATATACATATATCCCCATATCTCTTCCCCCTTGTGTCTCCCTCCCACCCTCCCTATCCCACCCCTCTAGATGGTCACAAAGCACCAAGCTGATCCCCCTGTGCTATGCAGCTGCTTCCCACTAGCTATCTACTTTACGTCTGGTAGTGTATATATGTCCATAACACTCTCTCACTTTGTCCCAGCTTACGCTTCCCCCTCCCCATATCCTCAAGTCCATTCTCTAGTAGGTCTGCGTCTTTATTCCCGTCTTTACCTTAATTTTATTTTATTCTGGATTTTTTGTTTGTTTTTACATAAGTTCTATTACTCTTTGGTAGAGAAACCCTTGCTGTATCAAATGTCCTCTTTGGGCTTTAGAACTTCATTAATTAGCATCTCTTAAATGATTGGGTAATATTCTTTTCTCCCTTTTCTGAGCCATTTCCTGAAGCCCTAATTTTAATAAAGCTGGTGTTCATGAACATTTGAATTTTAAAGCCCTTGGTTATAAGAAAGACAGAGGATGCATTTTAAAAGAGAGCCAATCAAGGATGACTCAAATGGTGAACAGGACTTCTCTGATTTTATGAATCTACTTTGAAAGATCCAATATTATCTTAAGACATTTTTTTTCCTACAGATATAGCAGAGAGCAACATTAAGAAAAATCTAAAGGCTTGATTAGGGGGGCAGATACTCCAGGGAAGAGTTAGAAGCATAACTCTGACATACTTCAGTGTGGGTGGCAGTTTCATTTAAAATAGAGCAGTAGTAAACCTGTTTTATTTTTCATAGATAAACACTGTATTTCAGGTGGTAAAGGTGAACCATTTAAGAGCCTTTTAAAAAGAGAACACACAACTAAAACTCTTTAAGATCCCCAATTGTTCACAGAATTTATGTGGAGATGAATGCATTTGCCAGTATAGGCTGTTAAAGGCAAAATGGTTGGAAATTGACTCCACAGTTACCCACCTGCCTGGTGCAAGCTTGTGCGTTTCCCCAGCAACTGGGATAACATCATAACCACTTACAGTGCTGCTGAGCCGGCAGCCCCCTGGGTGGCTTCAGGTGGTAGTGATGCTATCAGCTGTTGCCAGGGCAACACAAAACCTTGACCTTCTGAGACCTGCCAGGCAAGGAATGGAGAAATACAGCTTTTGAGTCCTCCTTGGAGGTCTGTTTGTGAAGAAAGGGATATAATTCTGTATCTGTCTGCCACTGGATACTTATTAAGTATACAGACACTTATAAATAAATACATGCTACCTAAATAATACATGCATGCTTGCAAGTGGTCTCCCCTTTGGTTGGTAGAGGGTGCTTCTATATTTGCAAATGGTAAATGTTTTTATCACCTCTATTCAGTCTACTCCTTGACTAGTGGCAATGGGATTCTTCCCCTGGGACCCCAGCCTCACCAATTCCTCAAGTTTCATTCTCTCCTGGACCCAGAACCTGAAGAGTGGATTAAAGAGGTTTCTGTAGTTATTCTTAAAACATTTTACATATGGGAGAGCTGAGGTCCAGGAGCAGTGAAGTGATTTGCCCAAGGTCACAGAGATCTGGGGGATGAAAATGGGGTTGTACTTCTCTTGCGTATATCTTATTTTACCTGAAACCATACTGGCTGCCATGTCTTTTGTGAATTTTATGCATATGGAAGCCTTTTGGTTTTCCCTTCTGCCAAATATTTCCTCAACTTGTAAGTCACCATCTTTTCTGAAATCTTTCTACACTATTTTTGACCCAATCATCATTGTCTTCTAACCTAAGTGTTTTGGAAGGGAAGACAGTGGGCATCTAACTATATTCCTATTGGCTTATGATGACCCTGACTGCCTCCACTCTGGAGCTGAAGAGAATAGATCCTAGCCACTCTTTAAAGTGTATCGAGTCCCTTGTCAATGAAGGGGTTCAAAACACGCCACTCTAAAATATACCACATTGGCATGTTGATTATTTTGAGCTGAAGACACTTGAGAAACAGCTGATACAGGAACGGCTTTCTGATCTCTGCCTTTCTACCTAAAATCAGGTCATAAAATTTCTCATGAGAAAGGTCACCTCCCTGTACCAGCAAGAGAACATTCTTATCACTGGAAACTGGGAGTTAATGCTGAAATATATCTGTACAAACAAATCTACTAAAGTAACCGTTATCTTCTATTACTTCCCCCCATATATTTCCTGGTCAGTGTCCCACAATTTACTGCTCCTAGCCCAAGCCACATTGTCATGTCACAATTTATTGTTCTTTGTTTACAAAGCTTTTGGGCTTAATGACTTCTTTGGGTCTTCAGGTTTCTTATGAAGGCTCCCATGCATGTAAAAATATTAAATATAACTTGTATGCTTTTCTCCTATGACTCTGTCTTATGTTAGTTTAATTCTCAGACCCAGTCACAGAACCTAAAAGGGTAAAAGGAAGGTTTTCCTCGCCCTACATCATCATGGACATTTTCCCAGGAAGAGCAGTCTTAGCTACCTTTGGTATCTTGAATATTGGGGAATCAATGGGGCAGACTCAGTCATTGAAACCATGTCAGTGGCATGCAGAGAAGACAACTGGTTGATGGATATCTTAAAGCAATGACATAGACATTATAAATCTACCTTTTAGGCAGGAACAGTTAGTCTTCCTTTCCTCATCAATTAAACAGGAGCAATATTTTCTAACTATTTGCAAATGTGTGAAGATAGTCAACAAAATGTTTGGACTTTTATTGATCACTGTATGCCTTCTCCCCCAAGTTTGGAGTATTTTGATGGTTCTCAATGACTAATTCTAATTCATTCAGGTTATTGTTATGATGGCAGTAACATCCTTAATAATGTGTTGGGGGGAGAGAAGGATTCTGAAAGGCTCATCCTTCTGAAAAAATAAATATGGGTCCTATTTATTTACAGTAGCTCTTAGTGCTGACACAACAGGTTAGGTGACTGCCTAGGAGAGATGAGTAAGATGCTATTCTAGACGCAAATGATAAAGCCATCTTGTACCCAGCGAGTATATAATGGGGAGGATCAGACCATTACTGGGCATCAAGATGGGATAAACCACGCTTTGAGTATATACTTGGTCCGTGATGAAAAGCCCTTTTCATGATTCCGATCCTCACGAAAGAGAGTAAATCTTTTTTCTTCCCTTCTGGTAATTGCATTTCTGGACACAATTGCCTGTTATCTCTAGGCATCCCACAGGTGGGGATATTGGATTCCCTGGAGAATTTGTTGTAGCAGCTCAGCTGTTCGTTTCTTTGTGGCGCTAAATGCCATATTGCTGAGTAATCAGCATGTTTTCTGAGTGAATGTGGTATGCCATCTGCAATTCGTTTACTTAGCTTCATGAGCTCCATTGCTTCAAAGGTGAAGAGCAGAGCTTTTCAGCAGAGATTTGAAATAGGTTCTTTACAGAGCCTTGCTTGTTACTTACAAAGGCGGAGACTATTAAAATGCAAAGAACTTGAATAAAATAGAACTCAGTTGCTTTGATGATCATCCTTGAATCGATGTAATTTACTTTAATTGTTGAGTGGGACTTAGAGTTCTGGGTTTCATATTCAGCTTATAACTACTTTTATTTTTCTGGCACTTTGACTCTCTCCAAAGCTACTGTTTGGCTTTCTAGGATGGATTCAAGAAAGCCTGATGAATGAAAATCCAAATTTGCAAAACAAATCAATTAGTGGAGCAGTAGTCCAACCACAGAGAAAATTCACAGCATGACTCCTTAAATAAAATAATTCTTCCCGGTGAGTCTGAAATAGAATTTGATTTTCCCCATTGCATAGGTGAAGAAATTGAGATTAGATCTGTCTTCCCAGCATAAAAATTTGATTCACACACAACCTTTTAGAATACATGTATTATGTAAAAGACAATGTGCTTGCCTTGCAGAGAATGATGTCAGTGACCCAAATTCTCGGTAGGAAAACTGTCCTCAAATCTGAGATCCAGTTGTGAAATGCTTGAGTCCCCCAGAGTTATTGTAGCTTTCACTTATAACCAAAATTTTGTCTCCAGTTTCTTCATGTACCACCAAACTAAGAAAAGCCAAACTGGCATCTTCTGGAAATATCTAAGCATTTCTCCACAAGCAGATACCCAGCCAGGACAACAGAATCAAGAAAGTGGAAGTATATGATTAACTATACTTCTTGTCACTGCCCAAAGTGGCCTTGTTTGTGATAGGACTTCATTATCTTGGCCACAGTGAACCGGTTTAGGGGTGGGTCATGCCAAAAATATTTTCCTTTTATCAAATTTGAATTAAATGACATCAAGTCAGTCAAGTGGTTGTGAGTACGGAAACCAGAAGGTTATGGAAACTTGGGCCTGGTAACTATTTTCAATTATGTGAATAGTAATAAGGAAACTGAGAAAACTGGTGTGCAGAAAGTTAGGAGAGGTGTTTGGAGAGAAGCAGCATCTAGAATCCATGTGGCCATGAGAGATTCTGCTTGAAAGCTTTTTAGTATTGTAAAATCCTGACTCTTTCCTTCATCTTAATAAGCATCTGTATTATGAACGTTTTATTGGAGCCAATTCTGAATGAGTTTGATCTCCCTGGCAACTTTAGGAGCTCTGAACATCCTCTGGAGCAATGTTCTTTTAGAACTAGCTTTTAGTAGGAGTGTTTAGTTTCATCATTGACATTTTCTGGTTAATAAATTTAAGAAATCACACCATTAATGATGTTCAGTGGGGTCCTTGGGGGCACTAGAAATTCATCTATTTGAGGAATCTCTCATACCATCATTTGGGGATCACCCCATCTTTCTCTACTTTTTCTGTGAGTGTCTGGGGCTTACATTCTCCAGGGTCCATTATACTCTGACCTCCTATATCTGTATATACTATTTTTTCTACTCCCTCCATGAGTATAGATGCAAAACTCAGCACTTTACACTTTCCAGAGATAATCCACTCACACAAAGTTCTTATATAATGAACTGGGGGTCAGGAGAGGGTTTCCCACCGTGCACTCAGTAGCAAAACATAAACAAAACTCAAAATCTTCCAAAACATCATCTTAGATATTATTATTCTCCAAGCTCCCTTTTCAGACACTCTGTCACCAGGATTTTATTTATGCAGTTTTTGTTTTTTGCATTGCATTCCCTTTCATAACCTCCTCCAGATCCTCTTTCTTCCCTCTCTTGTCTGTCCTCTCTCTTCTCATATGCCCTTGCCCTCCCCAAAGAAACAGAAATCCCTCCTCATTTTACAGGCAGATCAGGTTAATCCTCTGAAAACTTGGCAACAGGCAGTGCTTAAGCCTTGGGGATCACAATTTCTCACTAAGGACTTAACAGGTATTTTCTCAAAATGTGTCCTCCCTAAACAGACTTCAAGTGCCAGCTGCTAAGATAACAGAAGTAGTGATCGTGGTGGTAGTGGTCATTCTACCTCAATACCCTGGTGTGTCAGTTCATGTCATTTGGACTTTATGTCATCACTGATTTTCAACCAGTCTTTCTTACTGCTGAGGTTATGGAAGTGACTCAGGAGCCACCAGGCAGGAGCAGAGCAGCTGATCAGGGGAGGATCCTGGACCCTGTGGATTCACCTAAACCAGAGCAGCACAGAGTGTTTCTGCTTCACACAGTGGAGTTCTATGTAAGAAATATTTTTGAAGAGAGAGGTCACGCTGCTAAAAATAGCTTGTAACCTCCTAAAGAAGGAAATGAAAAACGATAGAGGAATTTTAAGCAGGGAGGTGACAAGCTTTAATCCACTGTGGTTGGAGTGAAAGGAGAGGCTTTGGGGTCAGGAACCCCAGTGTGGAGGTTAACATAGGAGCCCAGGAGGATGCTGAGAGCCTGCCCGAGATGGTAGCAGTCAGAGCAGAGCTATTTTTGAGGAAAAGTCACAGGACGTGGTGGCCACTTTGACTTTGGGATCTAAGGCAGAGGAAGGCATATCTGTAAAGTTTCTGACCTGGTGACAAGGTAAACGTGGGTACCATTATTGAAAGGAGGGAATACAGTAGAAGAACTTGATTTTGGAGGGTAGTTGGGAATCTAGGTTCAGTTTTTAATATTTTGAAATCGTTGTACTTTCTGGATATGCTAGACATCTGGGGATGTCTAGTAGCCAGATAGATATGTGTACCTATTGCTCAAGAGAGAGGTTGAACTGGGAATCAACCATGATAAAGGGTCACTGCAAGGCATGAAGTAGGAATGATGTGGAATAAGAAGCAAAGACTTCTGCACGTGAGATCTGGGGACATGCATATTTAGTGCCAGCAGAGGAAGCCGAGGGGCCTGGGAGGGAAGAATCAGAGAGGCAAGAACCAAATGGAAGTTTCCAGAAGCTAAGAGAAGGTGGGAGTGAACAGCTGAGTCAAATACCAACGTGAAGTGATGCAGGCTGCATCCTGGATTTGACACTTAGAATGATGTTGATGATCTAGGAGGGTGATGGCTGCAGACAAGAGGTGAGCAAAGGTGTGACTAGGAGACAATAAAAGGAGGAAGAGAAGGAGAGAGGAGGGAGAATGATAGCTACAGTCATTTTAAGAACAGTTGTAGGCAAAGGGGAAGGAGTGAGGGGAAGCGAGACAATTGGTCAGAGAAAAAGAGAACTTGTCTGATGGACAAGGGACTCAAAGGAAGTTTGAATAAATGGGATTATGAGCGTCGGGGGAGAAGCTCACCATGGAGAGGAGTACATCTCTCCAAGAAGATTAAGACAAAGGCAAGTTGGGAGGTTGTTTGGAATATTGAGGGTTTTTTTTTTTTTATTTAAAAAAGGACTTTTCATCAATTCATTGCTGAAAGTTTTTTACAGCCCTGAGGTTCACATCACAATGGTGCAAAAGGAGAAACTGAGAGGGAGACCCATGATATCCAAAATGCCTCATCATCACATTGCAGTGGGTGCTTCAGAATGAGTGGTGGTATTTCATTCAAACGGTGGAGACGATCTTGACGGCATCAGCCTAGGGACTGAAGGGAGCCTAGTGGTTACCAGCCAGTTTAGCACATGGCTGCCCTCCTGGCAGCAATCAGTGAACTGACTGAAAACATAGTCAGATTGTTGCAGTCCTTCAGACAGTCTCAGGCCCTGGAATGAATGAGGAATAATAAAGTTTGCATCTCTGCATCAACACAGAAGCAGCCATCTGAAAAGTAAAAAAAATAAAATGAGATGTTAAAAAATAAACTGTGTGATCCAGACAATTCCATGCAAGTATGTCTGATATTTGTTTCTCACTGAAATAAAAATATAAGCTAGTTAAGTCCTGTGTAAATGTGGCCCAAATTAAATATACACATGGGCAACTTGTCTTCACGACCCTCAGTCTAGAAAATAAATACTCAAATGGTTGTTCTTTCTCTTGTGAGGGTGGGAGCACGTAGATGGAGTGGTAGATGGGGCAGGTCCAGAGCTTACTGGTTGGAGTAGGAGGCTGTGATGGTAAAGCTGCAATGGAGGTTTAGTTTACTGATGACAAGAGCATACTCAAGAGAGTTTTTTTAATTTAATTATTATTTAATTATTTTTATTTAATTTTTTATTGGAGTATAGTTGATTTACAATATTGTGTTAGTTTCAGGTGTACAGCAAAGTGAATCTGTTATACATATACATATATCCACTCTTTTTTAGATTCTTTTCCATATAGGCCATTACAGAGTATTGAGTAGAGTTCCTTGTGCTATACTGTACATCCTTATTAGTTATCTGTTTTATGTATAGTAGTGTGTATGTGTCAATCCCAATCTTCCAATTTATCCCTTCCCCCTGCCACTGTTTTGATTCCACCTAGATGGTTTAGTTCAAGCAGTGATTTGGTGACTAATGGGGATTTGGTTATGACTTCCTAGTCCACACAGCTAGGCTTCCGCCCTAGGCAGGCTAACCGGCAGACATTAGCAGGCTTTCTCACTTGGTAATCTCCTTTTATAACCAGAGCAGACCACTTTATTAAAACAGCTAACACAGCAACAGTAAAACACCCTACGTGTTTAAAGAATATATATATATAGGGCTTCCCTGGTGGCGCAGTGGTTGGGAGTCCGCCTGCCGAGGCAAGGGACGCAGGTTCGTGCCCCGGTCCGGGAAGATCCCACAGGCCGCGGAGCAGCTGGGCCCCTGAGCCATGGCCGCTGAGCCTGTGCGTCCGGAGCCTGTGCTCTGCAACGGGAGAGACCACAACAGTGAGAGGCCCGCGTACCGCAAAAAAAATAAATAAATAAGAATATATATATAAACAGAGAGTAAGAGTTTGTTTGCTTTAGTTTGTTTAAAAACACAACTGGAATGATCAACTGCATAGTCTAATAATGCCCTCATGGGAAATACTGATTAGAAATGATTATCTGTGTAGATTTTACATCTACTTGTTCCTTTTAGTTGTAGCCCAATTCCAGTTAATGCCAGTGAAAGATTCAAATGCCTCACCCAGCCTTGTAACCAATGGATCTTACACTACCATACTCTAATTAACTCTTGAGAATAAAAGTTCCTATCCTCTTAGGGAAAGTCTGATAGTTCTGTGAGCAAAGCAGAAGTAACCATAAAAATTGGTTTTAATCATGCTTACCTGATCAGTGAAAAGCAGCTTAAACATTCAAACTTCTGAAGACTGTCCCACCAGTGACAGCCACCTGCTTCTGAAATCAACCAGTTGGCAACACCCTTACTCCAGTGCTGTCTTTCTGAAATCAGCCAATCAGAACTAGCCTCACTTGAGTAACCAAGCTTCCCCTACTTAACGTCAACCAGTCCCCAAATGCTGCTTCTTCTGAATGTCTTCCAGCCCACAAACTCCATACTTCCCAAATGCTATAGAAACTCAGCTCTCTGCTTTACTCCCTGTATTGGTCCATTAGGGCTACTATCATGAAATACCATAAACTGAGTGGCTTATAAACAACAGAAATGTATTTCCCATGGTTCTGGAAGCTGGAAGTCCCAGATCAGGTGCCAGCATGGTCAGGAGAGGGCCCTCTTCCAGATAGAGGACTTTTGTGTCCCCACATGGTGGAAGGGAGAGGGGTGTCTCTGGAGCCTCTTTTGTAGGGCAATAATGCCATTAATGAGGGTTCCACCCTCATGACTTAAGCGCCTCCCAAAGATCCCATCTACAAATATTATCCCCTTTGGGAGTTAGGATTTTGACATATAAATTTGTAGGGGACATAAACAGACAATGGCACTCCCTGCGTCTGCATCTTATACATATAACCCTTTCTTGCATACAGAAGCAATAATTTGGCTTTTTGTTTCCGGTGCTGAGAGGTGGCTTCATTCTTCAGGGCTTTTCATTGCACCAATAAGAGAGAACTAGGCATAGTCATCGCCGACGGCTCTGGGCTGAGGTGCTTGGAGTTGTGACCTATACAGATACAAATACAGCTGGGCATTTCAGTTACACTTTTCAATGGGACCTTTCTCAGCTGACTCCTACAGGACCCTGGTCTCTCCATCTGGTCTGCCTCAGTTTCTCCATTCTTCTGAGCCTGCAATGTACCACCAATTTGCCGTCTAATGTAGGCTATTTTGATAAGAATAAGAAGACATAAGACTGGCATGGGAGGGAGAATACACACACACAGTAGTACAAAACAGCACATAAGAATGATCTTTAATCTCTCTATGACTTTGTTTCCCTATAATAAAATGCTGATTATTGAACCTACTGTCTTGCCCCAGGTGAAATTAAATAACATATGCATAGTAGCTCATTCAGTGCCTGGGATAGAAGTTAAGTTCAATAGAGATGGTCTTATTTCTTCCAGGTATCTTTGAACTCTTGGTGGTTTGGCTTTCTTTCCTTAGTCCCTTCACTTTCAGAGGTGTTTTGGGTCTATGGGACAGTGATTCTCAACTGTGGCTATGCACTTGAAATGTCTGTTAACCAAAGGATAACACAAAAATTCCAGTGATGCAGATTTAGTAGGTTTGGAGTGTGGCTTAAGCATCTGTATTTTTCAAATGCCATGTTGGTGATTCTGATGTGCATCCAGGCTTAGGAAAGATGAGTCTGGGCAAGGCTCAGAAGGAAGAAGAGAATCACTGTGTGTCTTCGCAGTTGTCTGATGCTATTCACTGGGCAGGAAGAATGGCTAAGGAGACAGGGATAAGAGTAAACACTCTTTCCTGTGCCTGCTATATAATACTTTCCATGCATTAGCATTAAACAAATGTTGGTTGAAGTCCAGGAACAAAAATCAGTTTTCCTTGGATGAATCTCTTGGGGATGTAAATACTGAGAACTGCATTCTCTCTATATACCTAGCCTTAGATCTCTCTCCTGAGACCAGGTCTGCAGGGCACTTCCACAAGGACCTGTTGCAGACTCAACTCAACTCTGCACTCCGACCCACTGGTTTTGAACCTGGCTCCATGCTTGACTGACTATGTGTCTTTAGTTTTTCCCCCTGTCTCATAGGATCAGTGTGAAGACCCTATGAGATTAATATTTGGAAGTGTATATGATATTCACATATCACATATTGATATTCTGTTCATATCAATATATATGAATAGCAAAGAGAGAAACATCAGTAAATATGGTTATTATATCTATTATTTAATTTATTAATAATCTCTTGCCTGAATCCACTGTCCTCAGCTGCTCCCTATCTAGTGATGGTGGCACTAGTCTTGGTGCTCCAATGAAACCCCTCGGAATCGTCTTTGACTTCTCCCTCCAGTCTCATTCTCCATGCCCTCTAATACCGAGAATTGACCACATTTTTCTTACTATCACCCGGCTTAGGCCACAGTTGACTTTTCCGTGGACTCCTACCATCGTCTCCTATTAGGTGTCTTGTCTCCAGTCTGCCCACCCAGAGTGCAGCTTGCTTCCAGACTTACCTTTCCAAACTGCAGAGAGGATTAATGTCATTGCCCTGCTTAAAACCTTCAATAACTTCCATTTGTCCTTAGGCTCTAGTCTAAATTACTTTACATACTGAATATCTTCCTTTGGCCCCTGTTTACCTAGATAAGTCTCAATTCAGTGACACCCTCCTTGCACCATGTGTTCCATGGACTTGGACCCTCCTTCGGTTCTTCATCTGTGTCATGCTGCTCTGAGCGCTGTCCAGTGATATGCTCTCCACTTGGAGCACTCTCACTATGAATGCAAAATGAAGTATGTGAGATGCAAGAGTTTTGGAAACCAAAGGAGATGTTGATTACCTTAAGACGCCCTCTTGCTCTAAATTCTCACATTCTATGATAAAAGTACTTACCTACCTCCTAGGTTGGTGAAGATGATGCCAACGATTCATGGTCTTGATCCACCCTTTAATTGCATCAGCAAGCTCCAGCGGCTGATAAGATAGAAACTCCCCAACCCATTTATGTTCTGGCCAGGTGCTCATGAAAGTTCTCCCCAAATCTCCACTCAGTACCGTCCTAGTCTCTTATTCAGATCTCATGTCCACACCATTTTGCCTCTATCATGCCTTCTTTGATTTTTGCCTATGATTCCTTGATTTGACACTTGGATTTTTTTTACCCCTTTATTTAAACCTCAGCATTTCACAGTGAACTTTTGACTGTTTTTGGCAACTGGAGTAGGACTGGTAGGAATCCTCAACTCCTTTACTAGCCCCATAAAACCCCACCCAGAACAAAACCCTGGCAGACAGGCCAGGGCCTGCTTTGACTCCTCTTGGAGTTGAAAATGTAAGACATTAGTCATTGATTTCCAGATGATTCTTCCAGAATATGATCTATATCAGCAGGCTCTAAGTTGAACTTAATTTCCTTAACAGCAAATAAAAAATATGTTCAAGTTATAAGAAGTACGTGTGTGTGTGTATGTGTGTGTGTGTAAACATCTAAATGAGAAAGAGAAATATGAACCTAACTGTAGAACTAATAATGAAGTGAAGGAAATCTTGCCAGACAAATTTCAACTCCATTATTGGCTTTAATCAGCAGATGAGAGGACAAACAGAATACAGTGAGTGTCCCTGATCTTGACTTTATTAACACATTGCACAGAGCCCTTCACAAAATGATAGCCCATTGGGGCATTTAAATCAGCATGGAGGTGAGCAATTGCAGCAGCCCAGAGCTGGCTGGTTACGTGAAAAGGGAAGGTAGAAGAAATGACAGCATTTTGGAAAGACAGCGACACGGACCCTGTCTTATTCAGCATCTTTCCTAATGATGTGGAAGGGGGAGCACACAGTGTAATAATTAAATTTGACAAGGATGCTGATTTGGTTAGCAGAGTGAACTTGGAGGGTCTAGATACATAGTGAGGAAATACGAAGAAAAAAATACAGTTTGGAAAAATTCAAATAGTGCATTTTGGGAGAAATAAGCCATTAGAAAAATATTCAGGGATCCCATAATAAGAACTAGGACACATTTAAGAAAATAGAGATGAGAAGGCCACACTTGTTTTCTTTCCCCAAGGAGAGCATAGAGCATCACTCCTTATGCATCCCCTAAGGCTAAACACTGCACCCCTTAATAAGGCTTCAGCAAAAGGATTTTCTTACTGAGATTAAGATACTTTGGAATTGATGGTTTCTGTGTATTTCACTTACGAGGTTCTTTATGTTTGCTATATCTCACTCCCATTGTAGTTCTTAACAAAACACTTGTCAGCCTTCTGTATCATTGCTTCCTTTTATCTTAGGGACAAAAGACATCTCTTTAGGGTCAAAATCTTCCTTCCTGTGCCTTCTTCATCTCTATTCAACCAAGAGTTTTCCATCAGGGTTTGGAACTGCCTTTGGATGGCGGTTAATTTCTACCTTATCAAGTACATTAAAGATGTTTCTAAATTAATCCAAACCTTGCTTTCATGTCACCTAATAGCATTCTTTTTCCTGGCTTTTTATAATGACCCTCCAAAGACTGCTCATCTGGGAATGTCATAATGAACTTTGGCCTCTTCCTTTCTTTTACATACCATCCTCCAAACATGAAATGATTTTCTTCGTCAGTCTTTGGAGGCTGCAACCCCACAGATACATTTTTGTCCAGATATCTTTCTTCATTCTCACATCAGTTCTGTAAGGTAGGCCTTGTGTACAAGGTTTTAATCAATATTTCGCCACTAACCAGCTTTAAAAGGCAATAGTTAACCTCTCTGAGATTCCATTTCCATTAGTGAACATAGTAATACTTACCTTGTTATAAGAAACAGGAGAAACAAGCCAGGCAAGCATCCTGTATGCAACTAGAAAGTGACGTTCAAGGAGGGTTATTATTGCTGTTGTACAGAACCTTCTGGATTTCAGGGAAATGTAGAGACTTGTCCAGCACCAGAAGGATATGAGTGATGGGATGTGAACCTACCTCCAGCTGCCCTCCTTCTTTGTCCTGTGTTCTTCCACTCCCATCACCATGTTACCTCCTTCCTGAAAGCAAGTCTTGGACAGAGTGTAAGGATGAGGTTCTGTAGACTTTTGTATGTGAAATATCCCTAATCTGGACTCCATGTTCCTTAGTTATTGTGGGTCTTTACTTCACACTAATTCTACTCACCTGAGTGCTCATTTATCCTTAAAAAAAGATACAAGAAAACTTTTAAAAAAAGAAAATGAAAAAAGAAACAAAATAAAAGAAATAAAAAAGGAAGAAATAAAGAAAAAAGTAAAAAAAAGTTTGAAGATATGAAAATCTTACACAGGGTGCCCAGTTATGAGGGACACCCGTTGATCAACTTGCAGAGAGCTTAGCTGGAGTTACCTAGAGGCCAGGAAGTCTTTTAGCCAATATAACCCAGAAATTCACAGCATCCACAAAGGGGAACACTGTACAAAAGCCCTCGGCAATTCTCTTTTACTTCCTCATTTTCCTAAGGATATAGAGAGTGCATGAAAAGGATTGGCCTGAGCCTTGGGCTGGACTTGTGGCTTACTGAGAGGCAGCATAAAGGATTTGGAGTTAGACAGGCCAAAGCTGTAAATTACAGCTTTGTCATTAGCTACGTGACAAGGGACATCAGTTTCTATCTCTAGGTGTGATGAACACGAGCACTTCACCAGATTCTTGGGAGGATCGGATGAGGTGATGTCTGTAAATTGCCAAACACTGTGCCAGATATACAATAAACATGCTGATAATACATTATTGAGCACTTATGGGGTACTAGACATTGCTTCAGGTGTTTCACATGATCAAGAAATTTAATACCCACAATAATCCTATTAGATAGGTTAATATTTTTCCCCTTTCATGATTGAGGAAAGGAGAATAAAGAAGATGGGTAAATTGCCAACATCACACATCTCAGGAGTGTTGGAGACACAATATGAACCCAAGAAATCTGACTCCAGATCCCTGGTTTTTGGTTTTGTTTTAATTAAGACCTAATGGATATTCAGTAAACAATTTCCTTAAAGTATGCAATTCGCTTATGAGAAACAAATGTGTGGAAACATCACCACAATTAAAATAATGAATGCATCTCCATCAGCTCCCAAATTTCCTTGTGCCCCTTTGCATTCCTTCCCACCTGCCCTTCTCCGTCTGTACCCCAGCTCCTTGTTACATCCCCAGGCAAACACCAGTCTGCTTTCTGAGTCTACAGATTCGTTTGCATTTTCTAGAATTTTATATAAATGGAATCATATATGTTTGTACTCTTTTTTATTTTTGTCTGGCTTCTTTCACTTAGGATAATTATTTTGAGATTCATCTATGTTGTTGTGTGTATCAATAGTTCATTCTTTTTTATTCCTGAGTGGTATATTATTATATGGATATAGCTACAACTTATTTATCTGTTCACCTGTTGATGGACGTTAGGGTGTTTCCAGACTTTGGCTAGTATACATAAAGTTGCTGTGAACATTAGTAACAGATATTTATATGGATATTTGTTCTCCCTGCTTTTCATCACAAAACCTCCATAATGCCTATCTCTGTTATTGAGGAAAGCTCAATAAACCTTAGGAGAACTAAGAAGTGGTGGCCTAGCATGAAATTCCTTTCTTGAAATTGCATATTGTTCAGGAAAGAACTCTGTAGCCATGTGGTCTTGCCTCTTTCTAGAGTAATGGCAGAAGAAAAACATCCCCTTCTATACCCAATGTTCACATGTGGAATTCTTTCTGGGGTAGAGAAAAGAGTTAAAAAATAAAACGCCAAATGTGCTATGTTACTGAAATTTGCTTTACTGGAAAGCAGAACCCAATCTACTTGTCAAAATTTTCAGCCTGATGTGTTTTCAGTGTAGTTGTTGGTGATGAATGACTGGGCCCAACCACATGACCTGCCAAAAGTTAATGTGAAAGCTCCGGAGACTTAGGCAGGAAATGAGATCCCCGGATGTTCCCAGAGTCAGTGAGACAATTAATCTGATTTACATCCATTGCATTTCAGAAACTAAAATTTCATCTGCTGCTCCTAAGCATTAATTTGGGCTGAAACCACATTACTTTAAGTGAAACCCATCAGTCAAGCTGTTTATAAAATACACAGTGACTAGCAAGGAAGGAAAGCCAATAGAAGAACCCAGAGATCACAGATAATGCCAAGGCAGAAGAGTACATTAGACAGGGCTGTAGACATGTGGAATAGAGAAAGCATCACTTGGGCTAAAGCTCTGCCCAACGGAGAACACAGGGATTTGATAAGTTTCTAAGACCAAAGTGATAAACTAAAAAGTCCAGATGGCAGGAAGAGACAAGAGATTGCTTCCCAAAGCAGGAAATGAAGTATTCTTGGAGATTGAAAGGAAAAAAAACAAGGATCTTATGGAAGTTTGTTTTGTTTTGTTTTGTTTTTTTGAGTTGTCCTCTCTTGTAGGATTTACAGACACTAATATGACACAAATAAGATGGAAGTGATATCTATCTAGAGGGCAGAACAGAAAATTAACTGTGGCTACAAAACTCCTATCTCATAAAAGGGGTGAGAGAACAGCCTGCAGAGAGTTTGCCTGCTGTGTTGAGTCTAGGATACAGCTGAGGAGTTGTACGGCAGCAATTCTCATTGCTTAGGGGCCAATGGTTCCAGGTGATCTTGAGACATTATTGCCAATATTTCTGGTTTAGAGACTTTTCAAAATCTATAGGCAGTTATTTCTTACTCCAGAATTATCTTGAAGTCTGCTTCTTGTGGCATCAGTAACTGTGATCTATGGTTGTAACCACAGATTTCAAGTAAATTTGGGGAAGAAAATTTGGACAGTTCTCAACAGTAGATGAGCCATTTGTAAGATGCTTGAGTTTTCTTAATATAATCGTCATTGGTGATATTGAAAGATGAAAAAGGCCAAGATTCCAGTAGCTATCTACAGGTGTTAATAGTAAGTTGTAGTCATGATTTAAAAATGAGCAGAAGCCCTGAATAGACAGTCTCCAAAGAAGATATACAGATGGCCAACAGGCACATGAAAAGATATGAACATTGCTAATCTTCAGAGAAATGCAAATCAAAACCACAGTGAGCTATCACCTCACACCTGTCAGAATGGCTGTCATTAAAAAGACCACAAATAACAAATGTTGGTGAGGATGTGGAGAAAGGAGAACCCTTGTGCACTGTTGATGAGAGTGTAAATTGGCGCAGCCACTATGGAAAGCTGTATGAAGTTTTCTCAAAAAACTAAAAATAGGGGCTTCCCTGGTGGCGCAGTGGTTGAGAGTCCGCCTGCCGATGCAGGGGACACGGGTTCGTGCCCTGGTCCGGGAAGATCCCACATGCCGCGGAGCGGCTGGGCCCGTGAGCCATGGCCGCTGAGCCTGCGTGTCCAGAGCCTGTGCTCCGCAACGGGAGAGGCCACAACAGTGAGAGGCCCGCATACCGCAAAAAAAAAAAAAAAAAAAAAAACACTAAAAATAGGACTACCATATGATATAGCAATTACCCTCCTGGGTACATATCTGAAGGAAATGAGAACACTAGTTCGAAAATATAAATGCACCCCAATTTTCATAGCAGCGTTATTTGCAATAGCCAAGATATGGAACCAGCTGTTAATGCTCAGTGAAATAAGCCAGATAAAGCAAGACAAACACTCTGTGTTATCACTTATATGTAGAATCTAAAAAATAAAACAAACAAATGTATATAACAAAACAGAAACAGACTCACAATATAGAGAACAAACTAGTGTTTACCAGTGGGGAGGTGCAAGATAGGAGTATGAGATACAGAAGTACAAACTACTGTGTTTAAACTAGATAAGCAACAAGGATATATTGTATAGCCTAGAGAAATATAGTCATCATTTTGTAATAACTTTAAATGGAGTATTATCTATAAAAATATTGAATCACTATGTTGTACACCTGAAACTAATATAATATTGTTAATCAACTATACTTCAATAAAAAAAATTAAGTAACTTGTCCTAAAAGTGATTAAAAGACAAAGAAAGATTCAGATCCAGACAATCTGATGCAAAAATCTACGTTCTTAACCCCTACTTTATGCTACATTCTTTAGGCTTCACTGCAACCCTGCAGGGGAGTTATGTTTTCTATTTCATGGGCAGTGAAACACATCGTGAGAGGTCTAGTAACTTTTTTAAAGTCACACAGCTAGTGAGTAGAAGAGATTAGGGATGGAACCCAGGACTGCTTCACTCCAAAATTCATTTTCTTTCTATTCTACAGAATGTAAGTTCAAATTACAGAGCAACTTAAGAAGGGAGGGGTAGAAATGTGAGCAAACTTTTAGATGGGAGCCAGTGGCAGAGCAAGCAGTGGACATTCAGTACCAACTTCATGGCAAAGGATAGTATACATAGAATGATAGGGCTGGGATGGGCCAGAGGCAGGTGTTGGAGAGAACAGATGAGCTGGGAATGGTGAAGAGAAGTAGTGGAAAGTTTTGCATCTGGTTGTGGATCATATTTCATTTGCCATAAACATAGCCTTTCTCGAATTCTGAATTCATTGCACGTTTTTGAAAAGAAAACTAAAAAGAAAAAAAAATCCAAAAACAAATCCCTTTTTATCTAAGCCTTTGCCCCCAGTCTCTCCACACTCAGGAAAAGAGCAATAGAGCAGTTCAGTTCCTGTTGGTACCTTACCATGGAGATGGCTTCCACAGGATCTTCAGTCCTGACTCACCCCTGCAGGAGTCTCCAAACTTAATAGGCTTTTACCAGGGCAGTCTCCAGGGGTGGAACATCTTGTTTCCAAGGCTGAGACAGTGGAGAGAAACAGAGGCAGAAAATACTATGCAATTACAAAGAATTAATTAGAGCATCTGTAAACATACTGATAAACATAAACATGACAACATGCAGTGGGATTTGAGGGTACTCAGGTGTTTGGGGGAAAAAAGGAAAATGGGCAGTAGGTATCCAATAATCCTTTCTCTGGTGACACTGCAAGAGTTTCCCACACTGTTCCTTCCATGAACTAGTTGTTCAAGATGGATTAGTAAGCTACAAATTCCAGAAAAGCAATTCTGGAATGCATCCTAAAAAATACACACACACACACACACACACACACATACATATATAAGTATATAGTGTTTCAATCTTTGGACACCCTTCCAAGCATACCATAATCAGATTGCCTTAGCTAAACTAATTAATTAATTAATTAATGGAGAGCACTTAGAAATGATATCAGTGATAGAATTACGTCTTGCAGGAAATGTGATTCCTAGGTTACCTATTTACATGATTGCACATGAATTATTTTTTTCTATATGTTTAAACCTAATGAATGGAAATGGAATGGGAAAAGCACAAAGGTAGGTGATTAATTTGTTAATTAACTTATTAGTTCATCCATTCATTTATCCTTTCAACTATAGATCTATTTATTCACTTAACTGTACTTACTAAGAATTCAATCCTGGTTTGACTATCACATGGTGCTTGACTCGAGAGACGTGAGACATGCACCTTAAGTCACTAAATTCATGGTAAAAGATTATTAGTTACCTTAAAAGATACACCGGTGAAAAGTTGTGATAAATGGCATGATAAACGGGGTCACAATGAAGTCACAGAGTGAATAGTGATGCTTTGTGTCTGAGATTGAATTAGTTGCCTGCTGATAGCCCTTCTAACTCTAAGATCTGTCTGAATCTCTGTGAAGCAGTCAACTAACACTCATGTTACTTTGTGCAACTAACACACAAAACCTTACCTCAATTCCACTGTTGTGTTTCCTTATGTTGACTGCTATGTGGCAGATCTATATGCCATAAGAAAAGCATCAGGCATCTAATTGGGAAAATTCATTCTGTCCTTTAACAACCTTAAGTTTAAAACTCCAATCCTTTCAAGTTAGGTATAATTACTTGTCAGTCCAGTTTCTGGTGTAGTTGAGTCCAGGTTGTGAAAAGGTAAGTACAGAATACTCCATAGTACATTAGAGCTAGAAAGGACTTGTAGATCATAAAACCAATAAAAGCTACTGTGTCTTGATTGTTTATTAGATGTTAGGCTCTTTACTTAATATATTAGCTCTAACCCTTAAAATCTACAAGGTACGTATGATTAGACAGAGTTCATCATCGATGAGGAATTTAGGCTTGGAAATAATGATGAACAGGTCCAATATCCCAGAGCTGGTTAGAAAAGCTGAAAAGAAACCCAGTTGTGTCTAACCCCAAAGCCAGAAAATATTTCTCTGGACTCTTTGATCCAATCTGGCCTCAATTCCCTCATTCCTTAGATAGGAAAATTAAGACTCAGAAATTTGAGAAAACCCGTATTCATTCTTGATCAAAAGGTCTTAATGAGCCAGGAAGAATTTGATCAAGAGCATTATCTAAAATTAATAGCCAACATCATAATTAGCAGTATGCCTTTAAAATAATTCTCATTGAAGTCAGGAATGCTACAGGATTCATTCAATCACTACTATTATTTAACATTGATCTGAAATTTTAGTGATGAAAATGATAGGGAGAAATTAGAGTTATAAGAAGCAGTAGAGAGAGGGGAAAGTTCATAATTGATCTCTTGATAAAACCAAATGAAACAACTAAAAATTCTAGTAAAGCAAATGTTAGAATTTGGAATATTGGCTGGTTTCAAACTACATATTCAAGAGCAAAAGCTGTGGAAATACAAGGGACCCAGAATAGCTAAAACAATTTTTAAAAAGAAGAACAAATTTAGAGCTATCAAACCTCCCAACTTCAAAATTTGTTACACGTCTTTAGTAAACAAGACAAAGTGATACTGGCCCAAAGATAGACATATAGATCAAAAGAATAGTATTGAGAGTCTGGAAGTCAACTCTTATCTTCATAGTCAAATGACTTTTTTTTTTTTTTTTTTTGCGGTACGCGGGCCTCTCACTGTTGTGGCCCCTCCCGTTGCGGAGCACAGGCTCCGGACGCGCAGGCTCAGCGGCCATGGCTCACGGGCCCAGCCGCTCCGCAGCATGTGGGATCTTCCCGGACCAGGGCACGAACCCGTGTCTCCTGCATTAGCAGGCGGACCCTCAACCACTGCGCCACCAGGGAAGCCCGTCAAATGACTTTTGACAAGGTGCCGAGACAAGTTCTTGGGGGAAAAGAATAGTCTTTCCAACTAATGGTGCTAGGATAACTGAATATTACGATGCAAAAGAATAAAGTTGGGGCTTCCCTGGTGGCGCGTGGTTGAGAGTCCTCCTGCCGATGCAGGGGACATGGGTTCGTGCCCCGGTCCAGGAAGATCCCACATGCTGCGGAGCAGCTGGGCCCGTGAGCCATGGCCGCTGAGCCTGCGCGTCCGGAGCCTGTGCTCCGCAACGGGAGGGGCCACAACAGTGAGAGGCCCGTGTACCGCAAAAAAAAAAAAAAAAAAAAAAAAAAGAATAAAGTTGGACCCCTTCCTTATATACCACACATAATAATTACCTCAAAAACGAATCACAGACCTAAAAGTTAGAGCTCAAACTATTGATATAAAACTCTTAGAGGAAATGATAGGAATAAAGCTCCTTGTTCTTAGATTAAGCAAACCCTTTTTAGATATGACACAAAAGCACATGGGACAAAAAAGAAATAGATATATTGGACTTCATAAAAATTAAAAATGTGTCTGCTGCAAACAGTACCCTCAGGAAGTGAAAAGACAACCCACAGAATGAGAGAAAACATTTGCAAATTAATGTTTAATAAGATGCAGGTATCCAGAATATATAAAGAACTCTTACAGATCAATAATAAAAAAGGAAAACAGAAGCACAAAGGAATTCCACTAGACATTTCTCTCAAGAAAATAAACAAGTGGCCAGAAAGCACATGAAAAGATATATAATTAACCATTAAGGAAATGCATATCGAAACCATGAGGTGATAGAATGTCAACTCCACTAAGATGGCTATCATCAAAAAGTGAGATAATAAGTTTTAGCAATGATGTGAAGATACTGTAACCCTTATACATTGCTGGTAGAAATCTAAAATGGTGCAGCCACTTTGTTCAATAGCTTGGCAGTTCCTCTAAATGTCAAATATAGAGCTACCTTATATGACTCAGCAATTCCACTTGTAGGTATGTACGCAAGAGAATAGAAAACATATCTAAAAAAACTGGAACATGAATGTTTCTGGCAACATTATTCATAATAATCAAAACCTGAAAACTCTCCAAATGTTCATGAACTGGTGGATGGATAAATCAGGATGGTATATCTATACAAAAGTATATTATTTCTCAAAAAAAAGGAATTAAGTACTGACAGGTACGATGACATGGGTGGACCTTGAAAATCTTATGCTACGTGAAAGAAGCCAGTCACAAAAGACGACATATTGTATGATTCCGTTTATATGAAATGTCTAGAATAGGCCAATCTATAGAAACAGACAGTAGATTACTGGTTTTTAGGGGGGCAACCAGGGAGTAGCTGCCAGTGGGCATGAGTTTTCCTTTTGGGGTGATGAAAATGTTCCAAACTTAGGTCATGGTGGTGGTTGCCCAATTCTGTAAATGCACTAAAGGCATTGAATTGTACAATTTACATAGATGACTTTTATTGAATATGAATTATGCCTCAATAAAGATGTCTTTAACAAAGCAACAGCTTGTGTGTATATTTATGTATACATATATATGTGTAATAATGTGAAAAGCATAACAGAAATCTCTCACTAAAAGCAGAATGCAATGTAAATGCTCATAATTATACAAAAAGAAATACACGTGTCTACTTATTCATTTTCTTTTATCAAGTATTTATTGAACATCTGTACTGTGCCAGACGTGGATTAATGGCCTTGATGGGCACCAGTGAACAAAATAAAGAACACTACTTTACATGTAGAAAACCACAAGACCCTACTAAAGAACATGGAGAGATATAAACATGCCTCTCTCCTCCCTAAAATTTATATATATTGACAGTTTCAGTACATTTTTTGGGGAATATGACAAAATGTTTAAAAATTTTTTCAGTCAAAATCATCCATGTTTTAAAAAAACACAAAATATTTTTGTGTTCCTTAACAGGATGAAATATATTTACCCCAATCCCAAATCCTACATTATTTTTAATGGGGAAAAATAAAGACTTACTAAGATAGGGTAAAGGATAAAGGGGCCCATTATGCTCAGAACTGTTCATCATGTGTGAGAGGTATTAGCAATGGAATTAGACAGGAATGCAGCGAGAGCCTTAAGAATTGAAAAGGAAGAAGTAAAATTATAATTATTTGATGATAAAATGATTAGTTATCTGGGAAGCCTAAAAAAATCCACAGAAGTCCTGTTATCAAAACTAAGCAAAGTAAAATAAATATGCAGCGTGGACATCTATACATAAAAGCTAGAAACTTCAAATATACAAACAAAGCTATCTGGAAGATATTTTAAAAGAGAAGACTTTATTTATAACAGCAAAAGAAAAACCGAGAAAAATGTGCAAAAATTATATGAGGAAAATTATAAAACACTCCTGACAGAGAGAAAAGTAGATTTGAACAAATGGAAAGGCATACCATGTTCTTGGAAGAAACATTCAAAATCATTAAAAAGTAGAATCCATAAGTTAATATACGAATAAAATAGGATCTCAATTTTTTTAAAAACTTTGTATTTTTTTCTGGAGCCTGACAAGGTAATTGTAAAGTTAATTTGCAAGAACAGAAATCAAAACTAGCAAAAGACTCTATAATTAAAACATTGTGAACAGAACCAGAAATATAACTTTCATATGAAAATTTAATATACAATATCATAGCATCTCATAGCAGTGAGGAAAGATAAACTTCTTGATAAATGGAAATCAAATATATGGATACAAAATTTAAATTTGGCTTATTCCTCATACCACATACAAAAAGAAAATTCAAAATGAATCAGAGATTTAAATGTGAAAAATAAAGCCTTACATATAGTGGAAGAAAATATAAATTAATTATATAATAATGTGGAAATGGAGATAATTTACCTAACGATAATTCAAAAATCCAGAATCATGGGGGAAATCTATCTATCTGTCTGCCTATTTATTTATCTATCTGTCCATACTTAACTTTATATATATAATATATATTTTATTATATAGAAATATTTATATTAGAATCAATTAAAATGAAATATAATATAAAATTATATAAAATATAATTTTTCAAGTACCAAAACAGTTTGCAAATTACTTGTAAATAACAGCAAAAATATTAGAAATCTTAATAATAAAAGAACCTCTAAAAAATAAAACAAGACAGACAACCCTATACACAAATAGGCAAGATACATAAAGACATCAATTTACAGAAACTAAAAAGGAAATGGTCCTTAACAAATGAAAAGATGTCAGCCTCACTCATAGTAAGAAATATGAAAATTAAAAACGATACTGAAATACCTTTCAAATTGACAAAATCCAAAAGTTTGACAAAATACCCTGTTGTTTAGCCAGCAAAGATAGACACTCTCATGGATTACCAGTGGAAAGGTAAAATTGCATAACCAATTTAGTAATAGCTAGCAAAAGTATATATGCATATACTCTTTGACCCAGCAATCTCTGTTTTAGAAATTTATCACAGTGATACATTCTAAAAATACAAAAAGACATATTCACAAAGGTTCATTTTAGCAATTTATCCTAGTAAAAGACTGACCCATTTTTCCATCAAAAGGGAGCTAGGTAAATAAATTATGAATACATAATGAGCTACTACATAATTAAAATTTAAATTTATATGCTACTTTACGAGACTGGGGTGTATTGTTAAGTTAAAAAAAAGCAAGAAAGAGAAAGTTTTGCATATTATACCACCATTTAACAAAGAGAGGGGGACAGATCTATGAGTAGATAGATTGATAGATAGAATCTCCTATATTGAAAAAATGGAAGGAAGACCGTATATTTTGAAATTCTATAGGGGGAGGCAGAAACAGGGGTAGAAGTTAGACTTCTCTAATACACTTTGTTCTGTTGTGACATAAACACCATATAAATACATATTATTTTTGGAACAAAATTACATAAGGAATTGCTAACTATTAAATGTAAAATTGACATATAAATCTTTGAATTGAGTGATGGGAATAACAATACAGAGATAAGATTTTTCAAATGACTTTGAAACACAGTCATTTCACTGTACACCCTTAATGGATTATATGCTAAAGATAAAAGAGCTAAAACAAAAAATGCACACATCTTAAATTATTATAATCAGTTGTGAGTGTGTATGTATGTATCAAGTAAATGATTATGTTAATAAAGATTTTTAGCATCGAAGGATAAATCAAATAATATATGCGAAAGACTATAATCCTTCATTGGAATGGAAATATCAGCATGGACTCATAATATAGTTTTTTTGTTCAGTGAAAAAAACCTAGAAACTGTGACCAAAGCAATAGCAATGAGCATCTTTAACACTCAGATCTTGAACTACTTAACCACAAAATTAACCAGTGATCCTTGAAGATATGGCTGATTCCTGATTTGGGGTAGGAAATGTGGAAAATGAGTCTGGATCATAGAAAGTATGAAAGTTACCAAAGATTGTTAGTGTTTGATTGAAAATGATCCATCGTAAAACATAGAGAGTTTCCACTGACCAAAGATGGTTAGTTAGGGCACATCAATATGTTTAAATCCGTCTGTTTACAATGATACAGAAAAACAAAAATAAAATACTCCCAGTGATTACTTTGGAGTGCTAGGGAACAACACATTATTTGAAAACTGGTGTGAAGCAAAAAGGGGGAAAGGCTAACACAATAAGAAGTCTATATAGCAGAGCGTATAATCATTACCGTCAATTTGTTGAGATAGTTGTGAAAAAGTATTTACATTCTCGGATAATAAAACATTACGGAACTAAAACATTTTAAACTATGTGGTATTGCTATAACAACAACAACAGCATAAACAGCTACAATAATAACAGAACAATGAAATAAAATACACATCCTAGTATGACTATTTCCCATATGATAAAGATGGCATTATAAATAATTGACAAAATGCTAGATTATTTAATAAGTAGGATAGGAGTAATCGTTTAACAATTTGAAGACCTAACTTGCATTTTTAACTCACACCGTAACTCAACATAGATTCCAGATGGAATAAAGAGAATATAGAATGTGGAGAAGGAGAAAAGGAAGGCAAAGGGGAAAAGAGGAAGGGAAAGAGAAAGGAAAAGAAGAAAATGGAGAGTTAGGCAAAGAGAGGAGTGTCAGAAATGGGAAATTATCCAATTTAGAGGGGGTCAGGCTCTTTGAGGCAAAAACTTCAAAGAAAACATAATAATTAACCAAGTGGACTCTGACTGTCTGCTTTAAAGACCAGCTCTGCTGCTTACTAGTTGGTGTGTGACCTTGGGCAGGACACTGAGCCACCTCCCTTTGCCTCAGTTTCCTCATCTGAAAATAAGAATAATTATTATATGCACATTAGAGGTGATTTACAGATTAAATAAAATAGCATGTGTCAATAATTTAGTACAATCTGGAACGTGTAGTAAAACTAAATAGATGTGGACTATCATTGAATATAATTTAAAATTTGTGTGTAATGAAAACTTCATAAACACAGTTAAAATATAAATGACAAACTTAGAGAATATTTGCTACATATAAAGACATATTTAGACAAAAGGCTAATAGAATTATAAGTATATAAAAATAAATATGCTATGGAGAAAAAGTGAGATGAATAATTTATAAAGTAGGAAGTATCAATGACAGTTTTTTAAATTAAACTAATTAAAAATCAAAGCCAAAGAAATTAAATACTTTTAGTCTGTGTATTTGCAAAAAAAATAAAGGCAATATTCAGTATTGGTGAGATATACCAAAACTGCTAATATCTTGCACTGCTGCAGCAAATATGTCGTTAACTCTCTGAAGGATAATTCAGGGTTATGTGTCAAGAGTTTAAAAATATCTATATGTTTTATACTTTAAATTATACTTTTTGTAATTTAAACTAAGAAAACACGATTAATATGTACAAAAACACTCTTCATACTATTACTTATCTTAGTGAAAACTTAGACTCAAGCAATGTGTCCAAAGTTATATGATTATCAAATACTTTTTGATAGGACCAATAATAACCATATCGAGAAGACTTGCTAATGTCATGTATATACTATGTTATAAAGTTTTTAAAAGCAGGTCACAAAGCAATGCTTTCAACATGATCCCAATTTTATGTACAACTGGGTGTCTCCCTGCAGAGTGGTTTCATCGCTTTATTTATTTTTTTTAATTTGTGTATTTTTCAAGTTTTCCACTGACTATACATTTATTTTCTAAAAATATATGTAAGAAAAAACCTTCTCAAAGCTTTAAAAATAAGCTACTGTAACTATACTAACTTACCATGAATCAGTCATGATATTTTTCTTAGAAGAAAACAATCCTCATAGCAGTGATCCCTGGAGTCTCACAGGGAATATAATGAGGACAAAGAACAGCTTGGCTGGCATATTCCAAGGAGTTTTTATTGACCATGTGTTGCCTCTTATATGACACCTTAAGCTAAGCTAAAAAGAAATAAACTTTAAGAAAGGTTTACATGGGTTAAGCTTTTATTTAAACATTGCAATACCTTTCCCAATCCCCATTTCAAATTAGCAAACACCTATCACCGTCATAACTAGCACCCCATAAGAAGCACAGTGATGACTTTTTCAAGGAAACAAAGGTAATGGACACGTTAATGCCAAAATCATCCCCAATTCATACTAATTCAAGCTCAGGTTTCTATCTACTAATCTTTTCTGTTTATGGGGTCTTGTCATGTAAATTCTATGCCTCCTACTCACTAGTAATAAAAAATGCGCCAGGTTTTTCATGCTCACCCAGCATCTTGGTGTTGGGGATACTGCTTAAATACATGGGCTTTCCAATATCCAACATCCAAATATCACATGATTAAATATCATAAATATATAAATCTTATCCATCAAGTAAGGATAAATAAAAAACCTTGAATCTATTTAAGTATACACTAACACCAAAAGGAGACTGTAAAATATTCCAAAACAAGAAGGGATGAAATCTATCACATGTAGAATCTCTCCATTAATAAGAAAAAAATAGGATATTAGAGAGAAATACAAGTCAAGGCAAATTTGAAATACATTCTCCACTAAGCTAATTGACCAGTATCACTGACGATGAGTCATTCTGCAATAAATTTTGTTATGGGCAGGAAGCTAGTTTAGTGACACCAAGCCAAGGTATGAATCAATTATTTTTTTTTTCTGATTAGACAAGTTTAAATATCATGGCTTTCTACATTGCTTTTTCTTTAAACAAATATTTACTGAACACCTACTATATGACAGTCACTGTGACCAGTCTATGGGATACATCACAAAACTTGGAGATTAGCATCTCCCTGATGATCTTTTGGTCTGAGTGAAGAGCAATATCTAAATTTCAGAAAACTACAGCTTGCAAGTCAGATCTAGCCAACTACTTATACTTGTAAATAATACTTTACTGGAATACAGCCATGCTAATTAATTTATGTATTGTCTGCAGGGGTTTACATGCTGCAGTGATAGTTTAGTTACAACAGGGACTACATGAACTGCAAACCTTAAAATAGTTGCTATCTAGTCCTTTATAGAAGTTTGCTGACCCCTGGTTTAGAAGGCACTAACAATTTCTATTTCTGTACAGATACCTGTGACCCAACTGCCCTCAATCTATTCTTCAAATAGCACCCAGAATCATCCTTTTTACATGAAAGTTGGATAACACTCTCTTCTTAATACATGACAATGGCTTTTCATTGCTCTTACAATGAAGACTACATTTTTATACAACCTCCAAAGCCCAGCTTGCTTCAGCTGTGGTGGCCCTCTTTCCAATGCCTTGAATAGATCACTCTTATTATAAATGTTGTCTTCTGTCTGGAACAATGTTCCACTTTTATCTTGCACTGGTCAACTCATCCTTCGTTCTCAGCTTAAATTTTACTTCCAAGGAAGCCTTCCCGACCATACTATTTACAATAATCTCTACACCTCCATCCTGACCTGTTATTTTCTCTTATGGTACTCTTTTGTATTCTATCATAGTATGCCTTAAATTTTGTTTCCATATATTCATTTATGGGTTTTTATGCTGCCGGTCTACACCACTAGACTATAAGCTCAGTGAGGGTAATAATTAAGTCAGTTTTTTTTTTTTTTTAAACTAAGTGAACTGTACCCATCTGAAGATTTCCTGGACCATAGTATGTATGTCATAAATTTATTCATTCATTTTTCATTCTTTTTAAAAAATTTATTATATTTTATTTCTTTTTGGCTGCATTGGGTCTTCGTTGCTGCATGCAGGCTTTCTCTAGTTGTGGCTAGCAGGGGCTTCTCTTGTTGCGGAGCACAGGCTCTAGGCACACAGGCTTCGGTAGTTGTGGCATGTGGGCTCAGTAGTTGTGGCTCACTGGCTCTAGAGCACAGGGTCAGTAGTTGTGGCGCACAGGCTTACTTGCTCCATGGCATGTGGGATCTTCCCAGACCAGGGCTCAAAACCGTGTCCCCTGCATTGGCAGGCAGATTCTTAACCACTGTGCCACCAAGGAAGCCCTCATTCTTTTTTTTTTTAATTTTAAAATTTTATTTATTTTTTATACAGCATGTTCTTATTACTCATCAGTTTTATACACAGCAGTGTATACATGTCAGTCCAAATCTCCCAATTCATCCCACTCCCACACCCACCCCCCGCCGCTTTCCCTACTTAGTGTCCATACGTTTGTTCTCTACATCTGTGTCTCAATTTCTGCTCTGCAAACCGGTTCATCTGTACCATTTTTCTAGGTTTCACATACATGCATTAATATACGATATTTGTTTTTTTCTTTCTGACTTATTTCACTGTGTATGACAGTCTCTGTATCCATCCATGTCTCTACAAATGACCCAGTTTCGTTCCTTTTTATGGCTGAGTAATATTCCATTGTATAAATGTACCATATCTTCTTTATCCATTCATCTGTCAATGGGCATTTAGGTTGCTTCCATGACCTGGCTATTGTAAATAGTGCTGCAATGAACATTGGGGTGCATGTCTTTTTGAATTATGGTTTTCTCTGGGTATATGCCCAGTAGTGGGATTGCTGGATCATATGGTTATTCTATTTTGAGTTTTTTAAGGAACCTCCATACTGTTCTCCATAGGGGCTGTATCCATTTACATTCCCACCAACAGTGCAAGAGGGTTCCCTTTTCTCCACACCCTCTCCAGCATTTGTTGTTTGTAGATTTTCTGAGGATGCCCATTCTAACTGGTGTGAGGTGATACCTCACTGTAGTTTTGATTTGCATTTCTCTAAAAATTAGTGATGTTGAGCAGCTTTTCATGTGCCTCTTGGCCATCTGTATGTCTTCTTTGGAGAAATGTCTATTTAGCTCTTCTGCCCATTTTTGGATTGGGTTGTTTGTTTTTTTAATATTGAGCTGCATGAGCTGTTTATATATTTTGGAGATTAATCCTTTGTCCGTTGATTCGTTTGCAAATATTTTCTCCCATTCTGAGGGTTGTCTTTTTGTCTAGTTTATGGTTTCCTTTGCTGTGCAAAAGCTTTGAAGTTTCATTAGGTCCCATCTGTTTATTTTTGTTTTTATTTCCATTATGCTAGGAGGTGGATCAAAAAAGATCTTGCTGTGATTTATGTCAAAGAGTGTTCTTCCTATGTTTTCCTCTAAGAGTTTATAGTGTCCGGTCTTACAATTAGGTCTCCAATCCATTTTCACTTTGTTTTTGTGTATGGTGTTAGGGAGTGTTCTAATTTCATTCTTTTATATGTAGCTGTCCAGTTTTCCCAGCACCACTTATGGAAGAGACTGTCTTTTCTCCATTGTATATCCTTGTCTCCTTTGTCATAGATTAGTTGATCGTAGGTGCGTGGATTTATCTCTGGGCTTTCTATCTTGTTTTGTTGACCTATGTTTCTGTTTTTGTGCCAGTACTGTATTGTCTTGATTACTGTCACTTTATAGTATAGTATGAAGTCAAGGAGTCTGATTCCTCCAGCTCCATTTTCTTCCCTCAAGACTGCTTTGGCGATTCGGGGTCTTTTGTGTCTCCATGCAAATTTTAAGGTTTTTTGTTCTAGTTCCATAAAAAATGCCATTGGTAATTTGACAGGGATTGCATTGAATCTGCAGATTGCTTTGGGTAGGATAGTCATTTTCACAATATTGATTCTTCCAATCCAAGAATGTGGTATATCGCTCCATCTATTGGTATCATCTTTAATTTCTTTCATTAATGTCTTATAGTTTTCTACATACACGTGTTTTGTCTCCCTAGATAGGTTTATTCCTAGGTATTTTTATTCTTTTTGTTGCAATGGTAAATGGGAGTGTTTCCTTAATTTCCCTTTCAGATTTTTCATCATTAATGTATAGGAATGCAAGAGATTTCTGTGCATTAATTTTGTATCCTGCAACTTTACCAAATTCATTGATTAGCTCTAGTAGTGTTCTGGTGGCATCTTTAGGATTCTCTAAGTATAGGATCATGTCATCTGCTAACAGTGACAGTTTTACTTCTTCTTTTCCAATTTGTGTTGCTTTTATTTCTTTTTCTTCTCTGATTGCCGTGGCTAGGACTTCTGAAACTATGTTGAATAATAGTGGTGAGAGTGGACATCCTTGTCTTTTTCCTGAACTTAGAGGAAATGCTTTCAGTTTTTCACCATTGAGAATGATGTTTGCTGTGGGTTTGTCATGTATGGCCTTTATTATGTTGAGGTAGGTTCCCTCTATGCCCACTTTCTGGAGAGTTTTTATCATAAATGGATGTTGAATTTTGTCAAAAGAATTTTCTGCATCTATATAGATGATATATGGTTTTTATTCTTCAATTTGTTAATATGGTGAATCACATTGATTGATTTGCGTATGTTGAAGAATCCTTGCATCCCTGGGATAAACCCCACTTGATCATGGTGTATGATCCTTTCAATGTGTTGTTGGATTCTGTTTGCTAGTATTTTGTTGACGATATTTGCATCTATATTCATCTGTGATATTGGTCTGTAATTTTCTTTTTTTGTAGTATCTTTGTTTGGTTTTGGTATCAGGGTGATGGTGGCCTCATAGAATGAGTTTGGGAGTGAGTGTTCCTTCCTCTGCAATTTTTTGGAAGAGTTTGAGAAGGATGGGTGTTAGCTCTTCTCTAAATATTTGATAGAATTCACCTGTGAAGCCATCTGGTCCTGGACTTGTTTGTTGGACGATTTTTAATCACAGTTTCAATTTCATTACTTGTGATTGGTCTGTTCATATTTTCTATTTCTTCCTGGTTCAGTCTTGGAAAGTTATACCTTTTTGTCCATTGGTTATACCTTTTTGTCCAAAAGGTTATACCTTTTGTCCAAATGGACAAGAATTTGTCCATTTCTTCCAGGTTGTCCATTTTATTGGCATAAAGTTGCTTGTAGTAGTCTCTTAGGATGCTTTGTTTTTCTGTCGTGTCTGTTTTAACTTCTCCTTTTTCATTTCTAATTTTACTGGTTTGAGTCCTCTCACTCTTTTCTTGATGAATCTGGCTAATGGTTTATCAATTTTGTTTATCTTCCCAAAGAACAAGCTTTTAGTTTTATTGATCTTTGCTATTGTTTTCTTTGTTTCTATTTCATTTGTTTCTGCTCTGATCTTCATGATTTCTTTCCTTCTGCTAACTTTGGGTTCTGTTTGCTCTTCTTTCTCTAGTTCTGTTAGGTATAAGTTTAGATTGTTTATTTGAGATTTTTCTTGTTTCTTGAGGTAGGCTTGTATAGCTATAAACTTCCCTCTTAGAACTGCTTTTGCTGCATCCCATAGGTTTTGGATCATCATGTTTTCATTTTAATTTGTCCCTAGGTTTTTCTTTTTTGCTGTACGCGGGCCTCTCACTGCCATGGCCTCTCCCGTTGTGGAGCACAGGCTCCGGACGTGCAGGCCAAGCTGCCATGGCTCACGGGCCCAGCCACTCTGCAGCATGTGGGATCCCCCCGGACAGGGGCATGAACCCACGTCCCCCGCATCGGCAGGCGGACTCCCAACCACTGCACCACCAGGGAAGCCCTGTCCCTAGGTATTTTTTGATTTCCTCTTTTATTTCTTCAGTGAGCTCTTGGTTATTTAGTAACATATTGTTTAGCCTCCATGTGTTTGTGTTTTTTACGTTTTTTTCCCTGTAATTCATTTCTAATCTCATAGCACTGTAGTCAGAAAGGGTGCTTGATATGATTTCAATTTTCTTAAATTTACTGAGGCTTGATTTGTGACCCAAAATGTGATCTATCCTGGAGAATGTTGCATGTGCTCTTGAGAAGAAAGTGTAATCTGCTGTTTTTGGATGGAATGTCCTATAAATATCTATTAAATCTATCTGGTCTCTTTTGTCATTTAATGCTTCTGTTTCCTTATTTATTTTCATTTTGGATGATCTGTCCATTGGTGTAAGAGAGGTGTTAAAGTCCCCCACTATTATTGTGTTACTGTCAATTTGCTCTTTTATAGCTGTTAGCAGTTGCCTTATATAATGAGGTGCTCCTATGTTGGGTGAATATATATTTATAATTGTCATATCTTCTTCTTGGCTTGACCCCTTGATCATTATGTAGTGTCCTACCTTGTCTCTTGTAACATTCTTTATTTTAAAGTCTATTTTATCTGATATGGGTATTGCTACTCTAGCTTTCTTTTGATTTCCATTTGTATGGAATATCTTTTTCCATCCCTTCACTTTCATTCTGTATATGTCCCTAGGTCTGAAGTGGGTCTCTTGTAGACAACATATATATGGGTCTTGTTTTTGTATTCATTCAGTGAGCATGTGTCTTTTGGTTGGAGCATTTAATCCATTCACGTTTAAGGTAATTATCGATATGTATGTTCCTATTACAATTTTCTTAATTGTTTTGGGTTTGTTTTTGTAGGTCCTTTTCTTCTCTTGTGTTTCCCACTTAGAGAAGTTCCTTTAGCATTTGTTGTAGAGCTGGTTTGGTGGTGCTGAATTCTCTTAGCTTTTGCTTGTCTGTAAAGCTTTTGATTTCTCCATCGAATCTGAATGAGACCCTTGCCGGGTAGAGTAATCTTGGTTGTAGGTTCTTCCCTTTCATCACTTTAAGTGTATCATGTCACTCCCTTCTGGCTTGTAGAGTTTCTGCTGAGAAATCAGCTGTTAATCTTATGGGAGTTCCCTTGTACGTTATTTGTCCTTTTTCCCTTGCTGCTTTCAGTAATTTTTCTTTGTCTTTAATTTTTGCCAGTTTGATTAGTATGTGTCATGGCATGTTTCTCCTTGGGTTTATCCTGTACGGGACTGTCTGCTCTTCCTGGACCTGGGTGGCTCTTTCCTTTCCCATCTTAGGGAAGTTTTCGACTATAATCTCTTCAAATATTTTCTCGGGTCCTTTCTCTCTCTCTCTTCTCCTTCTGATTCCCCTATAATGCGAATGTTGTTGCGTTTAATGTTGTCCCAGAGGTCTCTTAGGCTGTCTTCATTTCTTTTTTCTTTATTCTATTGCGCAGCAGTGAGTTCCACCATTCTTTCTTTCAGGTCACTTATCCGTTCTTCTGCCTCAGTTATTCTGCTATTGATTCCTTCTAGTGTATTTTTCATTTCAGTTATTGTATTGTCCATCTGTTTGTTTGTTCTTTAATTGTTCTAGGTCTTTGTTAAACAGTTCTTGCATCTTCTCGATCTTTGCCTCCATCCTTTTTCTGAGGTCCTGGGTCATCTTCACTATCATTATTCTGAATTCTTTTTCTGGGAGGTTGCCAATCTCCACTTCATTTAGTTGATTTTCTGGGGTTTTATCTTGTTCCTTCATCTGGTATATAGCCCTCTGCCTTTTCATCTTGTCTGTCTCTCTGTGAATGTGGTTTTTGTTCCACAGGCTGCAGGACTGTAGTTCTTCTTGCTTCTGCTCCCTCATTCATTTCTGAATGAAGTTTATAGGAGTATTTTGATGCCAGTTGAGTGAACTCTTTAACAGCGGTAGAGAATTGGCAGATAAGTTTGAATTTCTTGAATAAAAAAAAGATAATTCAGATTCTAAAACTGTCTGGATATCCTATGTCATGATTTCTGAAGTAAAAAAAAAAAAAATAGTAAGCAGATTGATTGGGAGTATAGTCAGTCACTGCTGAGGCCCAAATCTTTAACCTGGAAAACCTGGTAAAAGAAGTATTTCAGATGACACAGAGCTGGGAAAATATGATAGAACCGATAAGAGAATTGGATAATAAATCTCAGGTACCAAAAATGCAAATAAAGTAGTTTCAGGGGGTTATAAAAGAAAAAGTGAGGAGAGGCAATAATTGGCCAATAAGAAAATAAAATTTCCCTAAGGAGGGTGGGTTGGGATGTATCCGAAAATTAAAATAACAAGTTCTAGTTGGAGGTGATGAGGAAAGGCACACCAAGATCCATCCTGATAAAATTCTAGAGCTCCAATGCCAAGGAGAAATCTAACAAACATTCAGGTAAAAATGCAGGTACCTGTATTAGCCTGCTTGGGCTGCCATAACAGAATACCACAGACTGGGTGGCTGAAACAACAGAAATTTAATTTTTCACAGTTTTAAAGGCTGGAAGTCCAAGATCAAAGTGCCAGCAAGGTTGGTTTCTGATGAGGCCTGTCTTTCTGGCTTGCAGAAACCTGCTTCTCCTGTCTTCATAAGGCCTTTCCTCTGTGTGTGTGGAGAGAGAGAAAGAGCTCTTTGGTGCCTGTTCTTCAGTTTATAAGAACATTTGTCCTATCAGATTACAGACCACTCTTATGACCTCATTTAACCCTAATAACACTCTAAACCCTCTATCTCTAGATATGGGTATTAGGGCCATGAATTTGAGGGGATACAATTTAGCCCATAGCAGTACCTAAAAGGGAGAAAAAGTATCATACAGCCAGTACTGTTATGGTCTACAGAGCTGGAGGCTACATGATGGTGGGATACATTTAAAGACTACTGAGATGAAGGGTTGCAACTTAATTATTCTATGCCTAGTCAAGTCATGATTCCTCTGTCAAGGCTCAAAGGAATGTAGTTGCAAAGACATCAGGGTTTGGAGAGTAGATTGTTCACTTACTCTTTCAGAGAAAAATGCTCAAAGACCAGCTCCAAAAAATGGATCCATCAGAATAGAGATCTCAAGGTAGGAGAAATGAGGAAGAGAGGAACACGTGGAGAGCAACAAACCTTAGTTTACACATATATACCTAAATGGATAATGACAGGCTCTGGTGAAATGTAACAGAGCACTAATATGGATTATTAAAATAGAAGGAGCATGTGTAAGGAAAATTGTCATAACTTACATGTGAGCATAATTAGCTCTGTGAAAGCAGAGCTGAGTAGAAGTTGGGAGGGAGAGGGAAAAATAAGCATTCTAAAGATATCATCTAGGTGGGGTTAGTCACTGGTAAGAAAGAAAGGAAAAATGGAGGGTGAAAGTATTCTGAGATCTCATGTCATGGAAGGGCAAGAAAATGGGGTTAATAAAATATTCGATATGGAAGAAGTTAGTACCATTTTGAGAAATAAATAGAGTCTGATTATGAATCTTTGGAGAGAGAAACAATCAAGCAGAATATGGAAATTTGTACTAGAATTTCTTAATTAAAAAGCCAAGAAGTGAAATGAATAGCACCTTCATCAAACTGGGGAAAAAATGAAAAGGGAAAAAAAAAAGAAATCACTAAAAACATTGAATTAGTAGACATAAAGATGAAAATAATAAAATTAATATTTGTATTTGGAAATGGATTGAAATCTTCCATTGGAAGCAAGAGATCGATAGAGTTAAAAGTGGGTTAAATCATACTTTTTTTTTTTTAAGTAAGCTTTAGAGTGTTTTAAAAAGTTAGGAAATAAGATATGTAAAAGAGATATAAGCAAATGAGAACAAAACTCACAGCAGAGGTGGCAATATTAATTTAATCAAGGTGACTTCAAGATTAAAAATACCAAACAGAGGGGCACACTATGATGGTAATAGACACAACTGATGTAGAAGATAATACTGTCATAAACCTGTGTGTACTAAATAACATAAAAGCTAAATATAGAATGTATTAGAAAATCAAGAAATATTTGGTAAGCATGCAATGTAGTAGATTTCAATACACTTATTTTAAAATTAGGTGAATGTAGCAGACAAAAATAAATATGGAATGAAATAATGATACATTTAAATAATTTTATTTAATAGTATAGATCCATATATTCTTATGAGAAATAATATACATTTTTGTAAGTCCACAGATCACTCATATAAATTGATTTGAACTTGATTACAAAGATGATTTGATAACCCACAAGCTCTGACTGAAATTCAGTAAAATTAAATGAAATCTTAAAAAGATTATCAGATTTAGCTCACCCACTTCGATACTGAGAAATAAGCTAATGGATATTCCTGGAATCAAAGAGTAAACCAAACCTGACAGTACAAACTATTCTGGAAGGAATGCAAATAATATGTAACAACAACAAAAATAAAATGCAACAAAACTTAGAATAATGTAAAATCAACACTTTGATGAATTTTAAATAAGGATAATGAAAATTAAAATAGAATATATTATTCATCTCATGATTTTAGAAAAAGAATATCTGCAAAACAACAACCAAAACAAAAGAGACTGGGAAGAAGGAATGGAAAAAATGAAAACCTGAAATTAATGAAAATTAATATTAAAAGTAGTAAAAAGATTATAGGAAATAAAAAAGCTATTGCTTGAAAAGACCATTAACTATCTCATAAGCCTGATGAAAGACCTAAAAGAAGGAGCAGAAGGCACAGGAGAAGGAGAATAAGGAGGAGAAAGAAGAAGAAATAGAATATAAGACTAAGGATTAGAAAAGATATATTTTTACTAATAAAGTGGTAAAGGACAGATGCAAGAGAATACATGCCAAACATTTGAAATACTAGAAAAAATGGATTATTTCCTAGCAAAATATAAATTAGTAAATTAATCCAAGAACAAGTAGAAACTTAAATTGATTAATATAAAAGAGAATGTAAAAACAATTATATACGGTGCAGAAAAAAGGCACCAGTAGGTTCACAGTTAATTCTAACTAATCTTTAAGAAAAAGATAATTTCAATATTACAAAACTATTACACACCACCAAAAATATTTAATTTTTTCCAAATGATTTTAAGAAAATTTCTTAATTTTAATTCCAAAATTCAAATAGATTTTAAAAAGGAGACAAATTCAGCAGTAAGAATAAATGAAGTAGTGATACATACTACAAAATGTATGAATCTCAAAAACAATATGTCAAGTGAAAGAAGTTAGACACAGAGGCCGCATATTGTATGATTCTTATATATAAAATGTTCATTTAAAATAGTGTATAGACAAAGAAAAGCAGATTAGTAGTTACCTGGGATTGGGGCTGGGGACAGAAATTGACTGCACATGGGCATAAAGGATCTTCTTGAGGTGATGTAAATGCTCTAAACTGGATTGTGGTGATGGTTGCACAACTGTAAATTTACTGAAAGTCATTGAATTGTATCCTTAAAATGGGTGAATTTTATAGTTTGTATATTATATCTCAATAAAGCTCTTTTAAAAAAAGTAAATAAATAGTAGATATGGAAAATCAAGACCATCATTTATGAATATAGATGCAAAAGTCTAAATAAAACTTTAAATAAAAGATTTCATGAAGTATACATATGCCATGACTAAATAACATTCCTTCCAGAAAAACAAGAGTGGCCCTATATCAGGTACACAATTAACATAATCCATTGCTTCGAGAAATTAAAGAGGAAGAAACATTGGAGCACATTAACAGATAATGAAAAGTCATATAATCAAAGTCATTAGCCACTATTGAAAAAGCAAAAGTAGAAATAAAACCATGTTATGTAAATTTACCAAGTCAGCAGGAAATATTATTTTTAATAACAGATCACTAAAACCATTTCAATTTAAATCAAGAACTAGATAAGGATATGTGTTATTAGTCAATATTTTCTTGAAAGTTCTAGAAATAAGAAAATTATTTTAAACAAGGATATAAATTTAAAAAGAAAACTGATAAACTATCTCTTTTAGATAATAAAATTATTTTACACCTAGAAAACACAAAAAGCCCATAGTTAAAAATGAAAACAAAGCTGTCCTTCAATTGATAAGAGAATTTGGTAAGGAGATTTGATGTACCATAAAACTACAAAAAGAAAAGTTTTTCTCTGATATATCAATAAACACTTAGAAACTGAAGTGGAACCAAACATATTCACGATGGTAAGAAAAAGGACAATAAAATCTTAGTAATAAATATAATAGGGAAATAACAGAAACTTCTATAAGTAAAATTTCTACAAAATTATATTAAAGGATATAAACCAAGATCTGAACAAATTGTAAGATGTCAATTATTTATAAATAAAATGCTAATTCTTCTGAAATCAATGTATAGTTTTAAATAATTCTGAGTATAACGCTAACATATCTTTCTTTTGAAATTGAATTATCCTAAAAGTTAATATGAGCAAATAAATGCCACAGAATTGTCAAGAAAATCATTCAAAAGAAAAAACAGAAAGGGAGAAGTTGACTTACATAAAAATCATTTGAAATAGCCACTCAAGTCAGTTCATCATAGTATCGGCATATAAATATAGATAGATTAGTAAAACAGATTGGCAAATCCAGAGCTATATCTGAGGATAAATGAGCATTGAAAATCCAATGACAGTAATAACTGTGTAAGAAAACTGGATTAATTATAGAAAGTACTGGCATAATTGGCTATCTTTCCAGAAGAAAGTAAAATTAATTCCCTATTTTACCCCAAACACAAAATAATTCTAGAAGCATTAAAGATTAAATGAGAAAAGAATAAGATCATAAAATATTAGAAAATGAATATTTAGTCCACTCATCTATTATCTAGAGATAGAATAAAACAGACTTAGATGTATATAGACCATACAAAATATTAAGACTTTTGTATGGGAAAATATTCCGTAAATAAAGTGCATAGAAAACAATAATGGATTTGGGCAAAAAATGTTAATGCAAAGAATATGAGTTAACATCCATTTTATATAAACAGCTCTTTCAAACATCCCAATAGAAAGATTAGCAAAGACTATGATGAAGCAACGCACAAAAAGGCAATTCCAAGTGGCCAAATAAACATTAAGATGCTCAACCTCACCAAGTGTCAGTGAATGCAAATTAAAGTAATGGTATTCCTTTATGCCCATCAGACTGGCAAGCACTAAACAAAGCAGTAACACCTATTGCTGGTGGGATACAGAGAAAAGGGGCACTTTAATATATTGCTGGTGGAAATGTGCTTCATTATAGCTTTTTTGGAAAGCAATCTGGCAATATGTATTAAATTAAAAATATCCTTTGACCCAGACATCCCACTGTGGGAAACTATCCCAGAAAAACAAATGCATCAGTAGGTAAAGATACATACACAAGGATTTTTATTGCATCACTGTTTTTTGTGCCAAAAAAGTGGAAACTTAGTGAATTCCTATTAGTCGTGGAATGATTGAATAATGTGAATATTACAGAATGCAACAGAACACAACTTAGTACCATATCTCCTGACTTGAAAAAATTTCCATCACATATGACTGAGTGGGAAAAGCACAGTGTAAAACGGTGGGTGTAATATGATCACATTTTTAAATAAAAAAAATAAACACGCACATGCATATGTCTGTACATATATGTGTGTGCATCTATATCTATCTATGTGCATCTATATCTATCTATCTATCCATCTATCTATCTTTTTGTCTGTCTATCTACATCTGTATCTGATTGGAGAAAAAGATGAGATTATACAAACCAGGTTGTTAAAATGGATTAACTGAGAGTAGAGCTGGGGGGTGATGTAGGTAGAGGGGCATAGAAAGCTGAAGGGCTCAGGGGGATGTACAGTCAAAAAAGGGGGGGAATATAATAAAAACCCGACAGGTGTGGTTTGACCCTGTTTGTGCCAGACAGTGCTGAGATGGTCTCTAATTACTCCCTTTCTCTGGTATTCATACCTTGTATAGTCTCTTCCCTTGAATGTGGATGGAAGCTGTGACTTGGTTCTAACCACACAATATGGCAAAGGTGATGGGAATGTCACCTTCATGATTATGTTACTTCTACCTTGTCACTGTTATCTACCTAGAAGACCCTCCTTACTGACTTTCCCTTGCTGGCCTGAGTGAAGTAATCTGCTCTGTGGAGAGGCCCACGTGGCAAGGAATTGAGGGAAGCTTCCAAATGCTAGAGAGCAAAGAGCTGAATCCTGCCACCAATCACAGGAGCTTGGGTATGAGTCTTTACTCAGTTGAGCCTTTAAATGAGACCCCTCCCAGGCCAACACCTTGACTGCAAATAACCTAGCTAAACTGTGCCTGGACTCTTGACCCAGAGAAACTGTGAGATAATGAATGAATATTGCTTTAAGTTTTAAATTTCTGGCATTTCACATGCAGCAATAGATAACTAATTTAAACATTTATATAAAATCATATATGTGTGTATATTTTTAATTAGAAAAATTAATCTTAGCTACTATTTATTGAAAATCAACAGTCCTCCAGACACTCCACTTACAGTATCTCAAAGCCCCACAAAAACTCTGAAATAAACGTATCATCCTTATATTACAGGAGAGGAACTTAACTCTTGGAAGTTAACTTGCCAGGTTATATAGCTGGTGTTTTGCCAAGTGAAAGTTAGAACCCTGGATGCCCCACTCCAAAGCCCCTTTCCTTTGTGTATGTGTATAAGAACTTATCATCCATCCCATTGGGAGTCCAGGCAGGCAAAATGCCAGGATTGTCCCTGTTCCACTTCTCTGAGAAACTGCCATAGGCCGATAAACCTCCGGGCACTTAAAGACCAAAGATACACCCTGTACATGACAGGTGGCCTCCCATCCATACCCAAGCAGCCTTTTGCTCTAGATCTGCTTAGTACACTATCTAAAACCATCAGGACAGCTCAGAGGGTGGCATGTTGCACTGGGCTACGCACTTCAGGTCACTAAGGAAGCTCCACGTGCCCAGAAGCCAAAGGTCAGAGCAGCAAAATGTGGACATCAGACAGAAGGAGGCATGGGGAGAGGCTGTCAGTACTTGCAGAAGGAAACTTTAGAGTTTTCTAAAATGGGCCTGTGAAGATGTGAAATGAGCATTTTGCAGAAAAAAAGAAAAGCATAGGATCAATGGTCAACTCATTTGTATAATGCTGAATTGGAATTAAACAAATGTCTGTAGAGCAAGAGTTTTCAGAGACTTTAATCAGCTAATGTACAATGAACATTCACATTAACTTCAATGTGTTTGAATTCAGAAAACTGACTTGGTTGAAATTTTCATACACTAATGTTAATTTTCAAAAAATAAAAAGTGGGAAATGCTTCTCTTCTCTTTCCACCTACTTATACACGTTCCTCTGTCTCTACAAAGTCAACCTGACCTTACACTCCCTCCCTCTCTGCATAAACTTGTGAGTGTCATTCAGATGCGATGAATTACTCTGGGAATAGAAATCCTGATACCTGTTTTATAAGATTCTCTAAATATTCACTAAATGGGTCAAAACATATTGGAATTAGACAAACACATAATCTTTCTAAATATAAAACCGAGTATACCTGGTATTCTTCAAAAAATGTTAAAAAGACATAGTTCCAGACTTGTCATTGCCAAGGGGGAGGGAGGTCAGGGAAGGGAAGGCTTGGGGGTTTGGTACTAACAGATGAAAACTGCTATATATAGGACAGATAAACAACAAGGTCCTATTGTATAGCACAGGGAACTATATTCAATATCCTGTAATAAACCATAATGGAAAAGAATATGAAAAAGAATATATATATATATATATATTCTGTGTACATTTTGCTGTACACTAGAAACTGACACAACATTGCAAATCAACTGTACTTCAGTTAAAAAAAATTTTTAATAAAACAAAATTAGTTCTATGGGAAATCTAGAGACAAGTAAGTAGATGAATTGAGTATCTTAAAACTACTTATTAATAATAGATTATAATAATGATAACATTTATGTGCCTTTTGAATAAAATGGTCATAATCATCATGTCATTTAATATTCACAATGACTTAATGAGACTTAAGTTATCTATTATTAGCTCTAATTTTAGAGATAAAAAAAGACTAGAGGTTATTATATACCCAAGGTCACAATTCTATTGAGTAAGAGAATTGGGATTGGAAATGGATTTGTATTTTGGTAAAATTTTTTACGAGAATGTTCTACATTCCAGGTGACTGTCTCAAATCAAGCAATTCATTAATTATCTCTTCAGCTATACCTAGTCTTCCATTCAAACTGATCATAGAAATTTTGTTTTGTTTTTAATATCTGTATTTTTCTTATAGAGAGCCATTTGGCTCTTATAATAATCTGCTTGTTTTTGCTTTCTGGCTTTGTTTTCCTCCTCCCCATTATAAAATCTATTTGAATGTTTTAATTATGCTTATAAAAAAGCCTTTTCATACTGAGTCTCCTCTCAGTTTTGGAGTGCATGTTCTCTTTTTTCTTTGCTGGCTCTTCCTCATTGGTAGTTGCTTTATTATGGGCTATGAAATTTTTTAATGTAAACTCAGTTGTTGCTTTAGCAGTTTTCTATGGCTGTCTCCTGTGTCCTTGGCGGGTGGAGGGAGAACAGAAAGAAGATTATGGATTTCCAAGTCCTCAGAAAATTTTTATGTTAATTTATCTGCATATGGTTTATTATGGATAGCATAAATCTAAACCTCAAAGCTATGTATGATGTAATCCCCAACTCCCTATTTTTTGCAGTTAATTTTTTTTATACCCACAAGATGTTCCTGCAAGATATTTCCTTACCTCTTACTTAATCTACTAACTGAGTAGTTTTTTTTTATTCTCCTTAATCTTATATCAGGTATGGAAGAATCCTTTGTAAAGGCCAGTTTTATGTTATTCAGTAGTTTCAGTTCCCTGTAGGCATGGTTTCTACAGTTTTATCCCCCAAACCTAATAGGAAAATAATTGCTAGTTAGAGGACTCAGTGTTAACTGTTGCTTATAGCCCAAACTCTAATTCCTTACAGGTTTCTTTCACTAGGCACTTGAGGATTTCCATTTCTTGATTTCTGGCTCAGCTGTCTATGTTTCTAACTTTTTAAATATTTATTTATTTATTTATTTATATATTCATTCATTCATTCATTCATTTAATAAATCTGTTACCCAACTGTTTATGGTTTAAACTAGGAAGGGTAATTCCTTCTTAGTCAGCCATATTAAATAGTTATCTATCCCCTGTGTCCCAAATCACATCACTTCTCAATATTAATCTTCCACTTTGAAATCCATAAAATAATTGACATTATGGAAACAGTAATTATGGCTTGTTCATAAAATCTCAGAAGACTAGAATTAAGAAGCAGATGATAAAAATCAAAAGAGCAATTTGAGAATGAATGAAAGGGAGGAGGTGTAGCCAAGATGGCCAAGTAGGAAGACTCTGAGCTCACCTCCTCCCTTGGCACATCAAAATTACAACTATTTACAGAGCAGCTATCCATGAGAATGACCTGAAGACAAGTAGAAATGATCTTCCACAACTAAATATATAAAGGAGGAACCACACGAGATAAATAGGAGAGGTGGAGATGCAGTATAGTCAAGACCCCCACCCCTGGGTAGGTGACACAGAAACAAGAGGATAATAACAATTTCAGAGATTCTCCCCCAAGGAGTGAGGGGTCCAAGCCCCACATTGGACCTCCCAGCCTAAGGATCATGCACTGGGAAGATGAGCCCTCAGAATGTCTGGACTTGAAGGCAAATGGGGCTTGTGTATGGGAGAGCCAAAGGACTGTAGGAAATAGCGACTCCACGCATAAAGGGCATACACAAAATCTCACATTCTTGGAGTCCCAGCTCAGAGGCAGTAATTTGAAAGAAGCCTGAATTAGACCAACTTGCTGATCTTGGAGAACCTCCCAGAGAGACAGGAGGCAATGAGACTCCCCCTGGGACATAGATACTGGTGGCAGCCATTTTGGGGGGCTTGTTCTGTTGCAAGGACACTGGTGCTGCGAAGCACCAGTTTGGAGTGCCTGGAGCTTTCCCATTTAACAGTGGGCCAGCACAAGCCCTGGGCCCCTGAGCCCCCATATTGAGCCACACTGGGGATCAGTCCCACCCACCAATGGGCCAGAACAAGCCCTGGTCCCCTTAGCCAGCAGCCCTGGTACCCAGCCCTGCCCATCAGTGTTCAGCAACCACTGCACAAGGCAGGGCCTGGCAGCCAGCCAAGCCCAATGACAGCCCCACCTACCAGCAAGCCCACAGTAGTTCGCCCAACCACAGCAGAAGGGCCCACACAGCCCATATAGTGGTACTGATACAGTATATAGCTCTGGTCACCATAGTTGAGTTGCTGCTGGGCCCCATAGTCTGTCTCCTATATAAGCCCACTTGTCTAACATCAGGAGAAATAACTGACCTACCTAATACACAGAAATAAACACAGAGAATTAGGCAAAATGAGGAGACAAAGTAATATACTCCTAATGAAAGAACAAGACAAAGCCCCAGAAGAAGAAGAGCTAAGAGAAATGGAAATAATCAATCTACTAAAGAAAGATTTCAAGGTAGTGAACATGAAGATGCTCAACAAACTTGAGAGAAGATGGATAAATACAGTGAGAGTTTTAACAAAGAGTTGGAAAATACAAAGAAACAAATAGAGATGAAGAATACAATAACTATATATCTCTCACACACACACACACACACACACACACACACACACACACTACAAAGAATCAACAATAGATTAGAAGATGGGACACAGCAAAGCAGTTCTAAAAGGGAAGTTTATAGTGATATAAACCTACCTCAGGAAACAAGGAAAATCTCAAATAAACAAGCTAAACTTACATCTAAACAAACTAGAAAGAGAACAAACAAAACCCAAAGTTAGTAGAAGGAAGGACATTATAAATATCAGAGCAGAAATGAAAGAAATAGAAACTAAAAAATAGCAGTAAATATTAATTAAAAGCTGACTCTTGTTTATCTTATCTGAAAAATTGAAGAGGAAGGAATACTTTGAAACTCATTCTATGAGGCCAGCATCACCCTGATACAAAAGCCAGTGAAAGACACCACAAAAAAAGAGAAAATACCAGGCCAATATCACTGATGAACATAGATGCAAAAATCCTCAACAAAATAGTAGCAAACTGAATTAAACAATATGTTAAAAAGACAATCATACACCATGATCAAGTGGGATTTAACCCAGGGATGCAAGGATGGTTCAGTATCCACAAATCAATCAAGGTGATACACCAATTAATAAATTTTAGAATTAAATCACATGGTCATTTCAATAAATTCAGAAAAAGCTTTTGTCAAAATTCAATATCCATTTATGGTAAAAACTCTCAACAAAGTCTCTCAACAAGACAAAGCTACTGTCTTGATTACTGTAGCTTTGTAGTATAGTCTGACGTCAGGGAGCCTGATTCCTCCAACTGCGTTTTTCTTTCTCAAGATTGCTTTGGCTATTTGGGGTCTTTTGTATTTCCTTAAAAACTGTGAATTTTTTTGTTCTAGTTCTGTGAAAAATGCCATTTGTAGTTTGATAGGGATTGCACTGAATCTGTATATAGCTTTGGGTAGTATAGTCATTTTCACACTGTTGATTCTTCCAATCCAAGAACATGGTATATCTCTCCATCTGTTTGTATTGTCTTTAATTTCTTTCACCAGTGTGTTCTAGTTTTCTGCATACAGAAACCTACCTCCTTAGGTAGGTTTATTCCTAGGTATTTTATTCTTTTTGTTGCAATGGTAAATGGGAGTGTTTCCTAACTCAAAGTGGATTAAAGACCTAAATGTAAGGCCAGACACTATAAAACTCTTAGAGGAAAACATAGGCAGAACACTCTATGACATACATCACAGCAAGATCCTTTTTGACCCACCTCCTAGAGAAATGGAATTAAAAACAAAAATATACAAATGGGACCTAATGAAACTTAAAATATTTTTCACAGCAAAGGAAACCATAAACAAGATGAAAAGACAGCCCTCAGAATAGGAGAAAATATTTGCAAATGCAGCAACTGGCAAAGGATTAATTTCCAAAATTTACAAGCAGCTCATGTAGCTCAATATCAAAAAACAAACAACCCAATCCAAAAATGGGCAGAAGACCTAAATAGACATTTCTCCAAAGATATACAGATTGCCAACAAACACATGAAACGATGCTCAGTGTCACTAATCATTAGAGAAATGCAAGTAAAAACTACAATGAGGTATCACCTCACACCAGTCAGAATGGCCATCATCAGAAAATCTACAAACAATAAATGCTGGAGAGGGTGTGGAGAAAAGGGAACCCTCTTGCACTGTGGGTGGGAACATAAATTGATATAGCCACTATGGAGAACAGTATGGCGGTTCCTTGAAAAACTGAAAATAGAACTACTGTACGACACAGCAATCCCACTACTGGGCATATACCCTGAGAAAACCATAATTCAAAAAGAGTCATGTACCACAATGTTCATTGCAGCTCTATTTACAATAGCCAGGACATGGAAGCAACCTAAGTGTCCATCAACAGATGAATGGATAAAGAAGATGTAGCACATATATACAATGGAATATTACTCAGCCATAAAGAGAAGTGAAATTGAGTTATTTTTAGTGAGGTGGATATGCCTAGAGTCTGTCATACAGAGTGAAGTAATTCAGAAAGAGAAAAACAAATACCGTATGCTAACACATATATATACGGAATCTAAAAAATAAATGGTTCTGATGAATATAGGGGCAGGACATGAATAAAGACACAGATGTAGAGAATGGACTTGAGGACATGGGGAAGGGGAAGGGTAAGCTGGGATGAAATGAGAGAGTAGCACTGACATATATACACTACCAAATGTAAAATAGAAAGCTAGTGGGGAGCAGCCGCATAGCACAGGGAGATCAGCTCGGTGCTTTGTGACCACCTAGAGGAGTGGGATAGGGAGGGTGGGAGGGAGACGCATGAGGGAGGAGATATGGGGATATATGTATACATATAGCTGATTGACTTTGTTATATAACAGAAACTAACACAACATTGTAAAGTGATTATACTCCAATAAAGATGTTAAAAAAAAAAGATTTATGCACCTCTATGTTCACTGCAGCATTATTTACAATAGCAAAGACATAGAAGCAACCTGAGTGCCCATCAATAGATGGATGGGTAAAAAAAATGTGGAATACACACACACACACACACACACACACACACACACACACACACACACACACACACACACACACACACACACTAGAATATTACTCAGCCATAAAAAAGAATGAAATCTTGCCATTTGTGACAACACGGATGGACCTAGAGGGTATTATGCTAAGTAAATAATGCAGACAGAAAGACAAACGTATGATTGCACTTATATGTAGAATTTAATAAAACAAAACAAACATAACAAAGTAGAAACAGACTCATAGATTCATTAAAAAATGTGGTTTCTTAGAGTGGTGGTGTGGGGGGAGATGGATCAAATAGGTGAGGAAGATTAAGAAGGAAAACCTTCCAATTATACAATGAATAAATGAGTAAATCATGGGGATGTAATGTACAGCATAGGGAATATAGTCAATAATATTGTAATAACTTTGTATAGTGACAGGTAACTAGACTTATCATGGTGAAGATTTTGTAATGTATAAAAATCTTGAATCACTATGATGCACATCTGCAATTAAAATAATATTGTAAGCCAATTATACTTCAATTTTAAAAGAAGAAAAAAAAAGAATGAATGAAAGAAAATATATTACTTTTCCCAACAGGTAGCAAACCCATAAAATACTCCTCTAAGTGGTGTTTCAGTCCAGTTAATGATGTGTTGGTTATCTTAGCATATGATTTATGGAAGACTGTCTTTATTAAATCACAAATATTTCTTGAACCATGGTCTGTGTTAGGCAGTGAGGATGCAGATTAACAGGTGGGTCATGGCTGATGCTCTGTGAAATGTACACTCTAGGGGGGATAAACAGAAACCCTACAGTCCCAAGGCATAGAGAGTACATAACAAGCCAAGGAAGAAGTCTCTGAATAAGTGATGTTTTAGCCAAGACTTGAAAGATAAAATGAGATCGTGATTTAGTTTTAGTTATGTTGAGCTTGATAAGTTCCTTCCAAGTGTGGACACCAGTAACCTATCAGATAAACGTGTCTAGAGCTTAAGATATGATTCTTTATTGTAGATACATATTTGGTGGTCCATTTGGATAGTAATTTATTATTCTAGCATGTTAAATTTTAATTTAATTGATTTAGTAACACAGGAACATGTTTGCAAAATCCAAAAAGCACAAAGGATGTATGTTAAAAAGTGAGTCTCCCTCTGACAAGTACAGGTTTCTGGTAACTGACTGTACTGCTGAACTGAATGAATAAGCATTTTCAGAACTCTAATGGAAAACTGATGAACTCATAAAAGTGCTAACAAAAGATCAAGATGAAAAAAATTACATGGGACTGAGTGAACTGATGAGGATGATTATAATTTTTGTGACTTTCTGTTGGAATAAAAAAAAAAAAAGTGAGTCTCCCTTCAACCCCTGTCATCCAGTTAACCAGGTCCCTTCTCAGAGACAATCACTGCTACCAATTTCTAGTTCAAACTCCCAGAGAGTAGCATGTACATATTAATATTTTACACAAGTGATATCATATTATTCAAGCTGTTCCATGTCTCAAATTCTGACTAAGCATTATATTTCAATCATGATTCTATACCAGTGCATATGGGGCCTCTTCAGCCTTTTGAACAGTTATGTAACAGTCTATTGTATGGATAAACCAGTCCTGTAGTCATGGATATTTATATGGTTTCTAATATTAAATGATATTTTAAAATGTAAATCCCAAATACATCTCTCCTCTAATTAAAAGTCTTAAGTAGCTTCTTACATGGTACTTAGAAAAAAATCCAAAGTTGTCACACTAGCTTTTTATCCTAGCTTATAATGCCATTAGTATCTGCTGCCTCTCTTCCATCCTGATTGCATCCTACACTCCTCTTTTGTTTGCTCACTGTGATCTAGCCAAATTAACATTTTTTCCTGTTTTCTCACTATATCAAGCTCCTCTTGCCTTATAGGTTTTTCAGCTGATATACTCTTGGCATGCTGTTCTCTGCAACTTTTATGTGATTGGCTTCTTCAGATTTTGATTTAAATGACTACTCAATCTAAAGTAGCCACCAAGTCACATTCTATATAATGCCACACTGTTTTAATAGTCTGCATATCTATCTAAAGTCAAAAATTAACAAGCACTTAATATGATCTCTGAGTGTGACAGCCGTGGGAATCCACATCTCAGACCTCTGACTGCAGGGAACCAAGGGCTCCAGCTGGTGTTCTCTGAAATCTATGGCTTCATTTTCACCAAGGGCGCACTTCCTGGGGCTGCTCTCAGCTAATGACTAACGGTGGAGTCCCCAGTAGCCTTACCAAACTTTCCTTAGAGGTGAAAAACATAGGCAATAAGCATAGATAATTATTTTAAGAAGAATTGTATAAAGGAAAGGAGAAACATAAAGTAGCAACACGAGGAGGAGATGGATATCAAGGGAAGACTTTGGGGTTTTTGTTTTGTTTGTTTTTTCATTGTTTATAGGAAGGGAGAGATTAGAGTGTGTTTCGTGGTTTATGGAAAAGATCCAGTAATGGTTGAGAACTTGAAGACATAGGAGAAAGGATAACTAAAGGTGTAAAATCCTCCAGGTTGATGGAATGGACAGAATCCAGAGCACAGCTGGAGTTTTGACTTTAGATTTTGTTTATCACAGAAATAAAGGAGGAAATGTAGGTGTTGGCACAGGTAGTTGTTGAGTTGAGATGTTAAATGTCTTATCCAATGGATTCTTTTCTCTCTCCCATGCTTGCTCGCTCTCTCTCTCTCTCTCTCTTTATCCCTCTGAAACAAAAGGCAAAGCTATGTTTTGAATGAAAGGGAAGAGAACATGGAAGTCTTCAGGAAAGTGGAAAGCTTTTAAATAATTTTATCGGGAATGGAAGAGCATGTCAACACATGCCGGCTGTTATTGATGACCATACATTTATAAATGCCTATACATTTATATATGTTAAAAAATAAAACTGTAATACAGTGCACTAATTCCACAGTAGAGTAATAAAGTGTTTTAAATGTACAGAAAAAAGAATGATTTATTGTACCTTAAATTATGTTTAAGTATAATAATAACCACCATTTCCTAATCTCTGCCAGGCTCTATGCTGTATACGTACATCCATGACCTCAATTAACCTGAACATCAGTGAAAGGCTGGTATTTTCCATATTATTAGTTAGCATATGAGTGAATTGAGTAGCACAGATAAGTTATCAAAATCTCACAGCTGATAAGTCACAGAAATAGAATGTGAACTCAAGGTTGAAGGACCAAAAAAGATCCCTGAGTTATTTTCATGCCTGAAATGTGTGATGATTAAGCTTAGCCTTATTTTGAACCCTTAACCAGATTTGAAATCCAAAATGACCATGATCACTGAAATGTTTGAGTACTTTAAAAACTACCCAAGTACCTACATTTTTTTTTGTTGTTATTGTTCTTCAAACACTCTTCTCAATCACAGCACTAGTTCTGAATCTTTTATCTCCTGAGGCCATGGTAGACATGGCTAATCAATCATGGCACTAATTTCCAATGAACTGAATGAACCCCATGCTCTTCCACCTGGTACTCCAGGTAGGCATGATTAATTGACCAAAGTCAACAGGAAAATTGAACATAGTATTTGCTGTCTCTGTTTTAAAAAGTAAACTGCCCTTGTGAACACAAATTGAAGAGGTAGATAGACTTTTAAAGGGAGACAAGTTAGAGGAGTCCTGTGGAAAATATCTAGATGAAGACTTAGTACATAGTAGGTGCTTTTGAGTTTAGCAGATTCTTGATAAATTACAGGCTGAGTACAATTTAAAGAGAGAAAATCAATTCCTTTCCTTTCTTTTCTCTGTGTTATTTAATCTCTTGAATTTTTGTGATATATCAGGAGGGCTTGGAAGTAAACTCTCTACTTCTCTGTTGAGAATATAGAGACTTCAACATGACTTGCTAGAGGATGACCGAGAAAATGGAATGTGAAAGTGCTGTCTCCTAGGCTCCAAGGTGCCTGTTTCAGAACACTTTGACAGATGGCTGCAAGAGGGTTGAGGGTAATTAGGTTGGTCAGCTGGAGGGCTTTCTAAGGTCCTGTAATCTGTCACCCTTGATGCCTGCCTTCCCCTAGAAAGCGACAGATGATGCATTGAGCCACAGTGGTAATGTAAACCTCAGTGTGCTTCAGAATCCCATGTCTGCTCTTCTTACGAAAAGCACTTCTATTATGGATGATTTATTTCTCTCTGGAAAGCTCTATCTAGACACAGCCTTAGTTTCCAGGATATTCCTTATCATTAGTGCATTTTTCCCAAATATGAGAAGTAAAATGCAGGATAGGCAATGAATCTTTCTGGAGGTCTGAGTTAGGATCCATTCAGAACTGGAACTATGGTCCACTCTAAATATGAGCTTCTTACGCATTATACTAGGATCCATGGATCTTAACAAACGCAGTACTCCTACTCTGCCAGTTTGTTTCACTATACTAGTAAGACTCAAAGGTAGCATTTCTATATTCTTTCCCCAACTTCTATTAAATGGGTTGTATTCCATCAACATATGAAATATATTCTATTTCTAAATATTTAAAATTACAACTTCTCCCATTTCTCTCTCTGGTCTTGTTATCCCCTTACCTGGCTTTTTTTTTCCCCTTCATCTCACTACTTTCTGACTTATTACATTTTCATCTGGTTTTTTGTTTATTGTTTGACTTCCTACACTAGAATGTAATGAACAGTAACTTTGCTCTTCTTTGCTACAGTAACCTTGGAACACTGTATCTCCTTGATACATATTTGTTCAAGTTTAAATAAATGACAGATACCAAAAAAAATTTATTTAAAACAGAACAATTCACATGATATAGTAACAGGAATACCACTGAATCTGGAGTCTGAGGGGTTCTTGTTCTTTGAGAGTCACAAGCGTGATATGTGTGTTGGTTCAGGGTGGGGTACACTTGATCTTTCTGAGACCCTGATACCTTATCTAAAAACAAAAATAATAAGTCTTGGTTCACCTATATCATTGGATTTCCCTGAGGCTCACATAGTGTGAAAATACCTTGAAAGTTTTCAATAATACCAATATCAATTATAATCACTCTAAAATGTGTTCATAAACTCAGGGATTAAAAGCAGATTGTGTTTTAGTGGTCCTGTCAAAGTGCAGAACTTTTAGGAGGAAGACATGAGATCATGGTTGCTGAGGGGTTTTTCAGAGGTGTTCTTTATCCAGAATCCTGCTCTTAGCCTCCCTCCTCCCTTTCTTCTTTACTTCCTTTCTCACTATTACAAACCTTTATTTGTTCAAGAAAAAAACTTTGCTCAAATAAAATTAGCAGTTTATCCATGATATGCCCGTTATAATTTTATACCGTTAAGATGATCTCAGAGTTGGAAGTTTTTTTTAAGTTAATTCAATGTGGATGAAATGTTTCCTCCTATTTCCCTTTGTCAAGTCAGTCCTTTTCTACTCAGAAACGTGAGTTTGCAGCAACTGCTAGGAAAGAAGTAACTTTAGGTAGAATCATAGTTTGTCTTATGTCCCAGAAATGTCAAGTGAGCAGATTCATGACTGGACTCAGAGTCTCTCCTAGCCTACAGCACCATTTCATTCATGTCTCTCCATTGGCAGCAGGATAATGGATTAAGGTTCTTCTTAATCCATGTAGATAAAGGCTGGCCTTGAACACCGTATAACTGGAGAAACAGTAAGAGCTTTGGAGTCATACAGAGCTAGTTTTGAGCCCTAGTTCTGGCACCTGTTTGTCATTGGTCCCTGAGCAAATAAATAAAATCTCTGAGAAAATAATGGTATCTACCCCATGTAAAGTGGGCATGGATTACATGCCAGGAGCAATGATCAGATTTAGGATACTGTGGAGAACAACATAAATATAAGGTCCTGCCCTCATAAGGTCACTGCCTCGCTGCACATGATGACTCTAGCTTTCCCTTTTCCTGATTTCTGTCATTTCTGACATGGTGACCCCATACTCAACCTCTAGACAAATGGCACGACCAATGCAATTCCCCAAATATTTCAAACTTACAGGGTCAGGTCATTGTTACTTCCAAGAATCCAGGTAATAAATATGGGGAATTTATTCTAATCTGTTTTAATAAGCTAATGTAATGACAGGAGAGTGGAGACTAACCCCAGAGTTCTCTCTCCAGGACTTTTCAGTTGACCAGTACTTCCTAAAATGCAAATGACTTAAACTAGGGATATGTAAATTGATTTTACATTGTATGTCAACAATACTTTCAGTTTTTATTGTTATACATTTTATTTTATTTATCAGAAAAAAAGAACTTAAGCCCATCAAAATCATGACTGATCTTATGTTTATTATTACTTATGTAGAAAAGTGAATTGAATGAAAAATATAAGTAATTATACAGGTGTTACGCAGGGATGGCAAAAATAGTGAAGGTAGACTTTAACTAGTTGAGGTTTGGGAATTCCACTTTAAGGATTCCCTTCACCATTTCCTTACGTATCAAAGGAGTAGTTCTTGAGATAAGAATTTGCAATTCACTAAAAATGAAAGGAGTTGTTAGGATTGTTAAATAAATGTAAATGTATATACCTTGGTAATTTTCAAAGCCATTTCACATATATGATCTTAATTGCTCTTATAATAGTGCTGTGAAGTAGGAAGAAAGAGGTAGAAGAGAGAGAGACAGAGTGAGAGAGAGCACTAGACTAGAGGGTGGAATATTGGGGCTAAAAATTACAATTAATGCCTGCAAATCACAATGTAAAATGAGAATATAACAGAAGGGTGGCTGAAACTGTGGTTGTTCTGAAAGTATGAGGATTTATTGACCGACCAGGAGATGATTGATTTAGAGAAAAGATAATTAAAGGAAACATGGAAAAAAATTTTAATATTAAAGGCTATTTTGTGGAAAAGGAAACAAATTTATTCTGCATTGATCGAGAGAGAAGAACTAGGATTAATGGCTGAAAGTTTCAGGCAAGCAGCTTTTTAATCAATGTAAGGCTGACCTTTCTAATAATTAGAATGTTCTACAATCAGCTCCTGATGAGCTTTCCTAGGCTGCTTCTATTCCTCCTTGCTGAATTCATAGTTTTTCTAAATATTCCAGGTTCCTTTTCAACTGTCCCCCCTGCCAAAGTCACTAATACAAGGTTTCTTTTCCTTCCTATTTCCTCTGCATGAACATTAACTGAAATATTCTGTTTAGAACACAAATAAATGTAAATATAGGGCCTCTGTTAATATATTAGACCTAGACTTTAAATGTATGAATAATTTTTATTTGAAGGTAGGTTTTCCCTGGGTTGGAATAGTCTACAGTCTTTTCCCAGAAGCCTTCTTTTTAATCAACATAACTTTGAAATTCTCTTATCTATAGCTGCATATCTAGCTCAGAAAAAAAAAAAAAAAGTCTGAAAACATGGCCTAGCTTTGCACAGATGACCTTGAGCAGAACATTTCCCCTTTCTGGGTTTCAGTACCCTTATTGTTTTAAAATTAATCATTTGGATTGGACGATCTCTAGGGTTTCTTCCAGCCCTAATTTTCCATGATTCCATTAATCAACTTTCCTCACAGTGGAATAGGCAGACTCTTAATTATCCAATGAAACTTTGACAGATTCTGTGTAAATAGTTGTAATTCTTTCTTTGTGTTGTATTCATTTAGGTTCCCCCTTAAATAAATAATTAGCTGCCTAATTTAGAACTGCATCCTTAGTCTGTTTAGCATATACATGCAGGCCTAACTGAGTAACACACAAAACATGGAATGCTTTATTCACACGTGAAATTTATTCATAGTGTTGGACTTGAAAACCAAAAGGAAAATATCTTTTAAGTTTTAAATCTGGAGTACAACTCTTCCACGTCTAGGTGAAAATAGTGATGTTCTTCTTTCCTTAGAATTGATAACTTCAGGGACTTCCCTGGTAGTGCAGTTGTTAAGAATCCGCCTGCCAATGCAGGGGACATGGGTTCGAGCCCTGGTCCGGGAAGATCCCACATGCTGTGGAGCAACCTAAGCCCATGCACCACGACTACCAAGCCCACGAGCCACAACTACTGAGCTTGTGGCCCCGCTCGCTGCAACTAGAGAAAGCCCGTGTGCAGCAATGAAGACCCAATGCAACCAAACATAAATAAATAAATAAAATTGATAACTTCATGTTTCTTCTAGATATTCAAGTACAGATCAAAGACAGAAAAATTGTGGTGAAGGGTTAATTTATATAATTTTTTAAATGACAGCTTTATTGGGATATAGTGAACATACCATACAAGTCACTGATTTAAATACACAATTCAGTAGTTTTTAATATGTTCACAGAGCAGCAACCATCACCACAATGAATTTTAGAACATTTTCACCACCTCAGAAAGAAACTCCATAAGCATTAGTAGTTTCTGCCTATGTTCTCCCTGCCTCTCCCAGCAGCCTCTGTCCTAGACAACCACTAATTTATGTTGTCTCTGAAGATTTGTCTATCCTGAACATTTTGTATAAATGGAATAAAACAACTTGTGTTTTTTTGTGACTGACTCCTTTCACTTAGCATCATGTTTTCAAGGTTCATCCACGTTGTAGCATGTATCAGTTCTTCATTCCTTTTTATGGCTAACTGATATTCAATTGCATGGATTTACCAAATTTTGTATATTCATTCATCAGTTGATGGACAATGTAGGTTGTTTCTATCTTTTGGCTATTATGAAAAATGCAGTTAGGAACATTTATGTACATGTTTAATGTGGACATATGGTTTAATTTCTTTTGAGTGTATACCTAGGAGTGGAATTGCTGGGTCAAATGTAAACTTTAAGTTTTTGAGGACCCGTACCCTCTTTTCCAAAATGTCTACACCATTTTACATTTACACTAGCAATGTATGAGGGTTCCAATTTCTCCACATCCTAGCTACAACATTTGGTATTATCTGTCTTTTTGATTATAGCTATCTAGTGAGTATGGGGTATATCTAATACAGTTTTGATTTGCGGTTCCGTGATCAGTAATGATGTTGACCGTCTTTTCGTGTGCTGATTTGTCGTTTGTATATTGTATTTGGAGAAATGTTTAACAAGTTACTTTGTCCACTTTTAAATTGGATTCTTTGTCTTTTTGTCATCGAGTTGTGAGAGTTCTTTATATATTCTTTATACCAGTTCCTTATTTTATCTGCAAATATTTTCTTCCTTGTTCCGGGTTGTTTTTCACTTTCTTTATGGTATCTTTTGAAGCAAAAATAGTTTTTACTTTTGAAGAAGTTCAATTTATCTATTTTTTTTGGATGTGCTTTTGTTAAGAATCCATTGCCAAATAAAAAGTCATGAAAATTTACCCTCATGTTTTTTTTCTAAGAGTTTTATAGCTTTAGCTTTTACATTTATGTTTTTGACCCATTTTGAGATAATATTTTTATATAAGGTAAAAGTAGCAGGTGAAACTTCATTCTTTTCCATGTGCATATCCAGTTGTCCCAGCAGCATTTTTTGATCAGACCATTTTCCTACATTGAATAGCCTCAACACCGTTGTTGAAAATCAAGTGACCATAGATAATATGGGTTTATTTCTGAACTCTCAATTCTATCCCGTTGAACTACATGTTTATGCTTGTGGCACACCCTTAGAGGGCATAGAAGTTCTGCACAGAATACCCCCCCCCATAATTTTCCCTATGCATCTCTTTCATCTGCTTGTTTCTGAGTTGTATCCTTTATAATAAAGTAGTAGATATAACTAAAGTGTTTCCCCATCAGTGAGCCATTCTAATAAATTTTTGAACCTTAGGAGGGGGTTGTGGGAACCTGTGGTTTGATAGCCAGTTGGCTCAAAGTCCCAGTGGCTTCAGGATTTGCAACTGACATCTGATGTAGGATTAGCATTGTGGGACTGAGTCTTTAACCTGCAGGAACTGTGCTAATCCCAGGTAGTTAGCGTCAAATTGAATTGATATGTAGGTTACCCACCCAGCTGGTGTCCACAGGGAATCGCTCGTTGATACTGGAAAATATCTCAGAGCAATGTATAGGAAACAAAACAAACAAAACTGGTTTTGGTTTATTGATTCTGCAATCTTGCTCAACTCCTTTTAGTTCTAATAGATTTTAGTGGATTCCTTAACATGGAGATGTTAGTGGATTCCTTAGCATGGAGATAAATAAATGTGTATATGTGTGTGTGTGTGTGTGTGTGTGTGTGTGTGTGTGTGTATGTATGTGTGTGTATATATATATATATAGTGTAGCATGTTATCTACAGATCAAGGTAGTTTTACATCTTCCTTTTCAATATGGATGTTTAGTATTTCATTTTCTTTCCTAATTGGTCTAGCTAGAACCTCCAGTACAATGTTGAATAGAAATGGTGAGAATGGACAATCTTCTCTTTTTTCTAAGCTTAGGGGTCATTCAGTCTTTCATCATTAACATGTTAGTTGTGGGTTTTCAAAGATACCCTTTCTCAGGCTGAAGAAGTTTCCTTTGTTTCTCATTTGTTGAGTGTCTTTTTCATGGAAGGCTGTTGGATTTTGCCAAGTTCTTTTTCTGACTCTATGTAGATTACTGTGTGTGTTTTATTCTATTGATATGATCCATGGTATTAACTGATTTCTGAGTGTTAAATCAACCTTGCATTTCTGAGATAGATTGCACTTGAACACAGTGTATAATACTTTTTATGTGATACTGATTTGGTTTGCTATAATTTCTGTGTCTATACCCATAAGAGGTACTGGTCTGTAGTTTTCTTCTCTTGTGTCTTCCTCTGATACTGGCATCAGTGTAACAGTAATTTTAAAAAGAGTTAGGAATGTTCCCTCCTGTTCCATTTTTTTGGAAGAGTTTTTGAAGAGTTGGGATTAATTATTTAAAAAAAAATTTTGTAGAATTCACCAGAGTAGATTTCTGGCTCTGGGCTTTTCTTTGTAAGTTTTTTTTTTTTTTTTTCATTACCCATTCAATCTCTTTACTTTTTATAGGTCTGTGCAGATATTCTATTTCTTTTTGAGGTAGTTTTGGCAGTTTGTGTCTTTCTAGGAGGTGGATCATTTCATCTAGGTTATTTAATTTGTTGGTGTACAATTATTTGTGTTATTCTCTTATATTTTTTATTTCTATAAGGTTGGTAGCAATGTCCCCTGTTTTATTTCTGATTTTAGTAGTTTGAATCTTTTCTGTCACTCTGCGTCTCTCTCTTTCTCTCTCCCTCTTTCACCCTCTTTCTCTGTTTATCTCTCTCTCTATCTTTGGTCAATCTCCTAAAGATTTGTCAATTTTGTTGATCTTTTCAGAGAATTCACTTTTGATTTTATTGATTTTGTCTATTGTTTTTTCCTATTGTCTATTTCATTTGTTTCCTTTCTTATCTTTATTGCTTTTTTTCTTCTTCTTCTTGCTTTGAGATTATTTTGCTCTTTTCTTAGAATTGTAAAGTGGAAAGTTGGGTTATTCTTTCAAGAGCTTCCTTTTTTAATATGGTGGTTAACAACCATAATTGTTGCAATTTTTTCTTCTGAACACTACTGTTAGTGCATCCCATATGTTTTGGTATGTTGTGTTTTCGTTTCATTTGTCTCAAAGTATAGCCTAATTTTCATTGTGATTTATTCTTTTTTCCGTTGGTAATTTAGGAGTATGCTGTTTAATTTCCACATATTTGTGTTTCCCAAGTTTATGTTATTTCAGCTTGCAGAACTTCCGTTAGTATTTCTTGTAAGGCTGATTTACCAGCGATAAATTTTCTGTTTCTGTTTATCTGAGAATGTCCTTATTTTACTTTCATTTATGAAAGATACACTGCCAGTAAGTGTATGTTGCTGTGCATAACAGTGTCCTGCATTTCTCTGATGCTCTGTTTACTTTTCTTCATTCCTTTTTCTCTCTGTTCTTCTGATTGTATAACCTCTATTGATCTATTATCAAGTTAACTAATTCTCTTTTCTGCCAAATCAAACATACTGTTGATCCTCTCTAGTGAGTTTTTCATTTCATTTATTGTGTTTTTAAACTCCAGAATTTCCAAGTTTTTTAAAAAAAATTTCTACTCTTTATTGATGTATGCTATTTGATAAAGCATTGTCATTGTATCTCCATTTAATTATGTAAGCATGGCTTCCATTCCATTAGTTCTTTGAACATATTTATAATGACTACTGTGAAGTATTTGTCTGTTAAATCGTATATCTACTCACTGTGCTTCTATTGTCTGTTCTTCTTTTTCCTGTTGTGTGCATCAGACTTTTGTGTTTCTTAACTTTTTGTTGGAAACTGGACATTTTAGATAATGCATTGTAGCAACTCTGGATTCTAGCTCCCCATTCCCTCTGGGACTTGTTATTGTTATTTACTTTTTTACTTTTTAGTGACTGATTGGATTATTTTGCTGAAGTCTATTTCCCCTGCAGTGAGTTAAATTATAAGTGTTGGTATATAATTTTGTCCAAGATAGATTTTTAGTGAAATTGTGAAAGTAGAGTTTACGGAGCATATTCCCAATTATGTAGGTGGAAACAAGTGGTCCGTCTATGCTTATATGGGCTTACCTGATTTCTAAAAAGAGACACACAAACTGGTAAAGAAGTTGCCTCTAGGAAGGAGGACTGAGAACTGATGAGCTGTTATGAAGACTAATTCACTTTTCCTTGTTTACTAATTTTACGTATATTTAGTTTTGCCATTTGTGTGCAATTCTTCATAAATTTATAAGGGTATAACCATTGAGTTTCTTTTTATTAGAAAAAGACTCAGATATCTCCTTAGACTAATTTTATGAATGCGTATTTTAAATGGGAATTAAATTACTTCATTTCGAAATTCTGTTCTCGTGGAGATTAATGTATTATATAATGCACTGTGTACGTAATTTATTATATATTACATAATATATAATATGTTATATATGTAATATGTATATATAATATTACATACATATTACATAATTATATAATATGTTAACATGTATATAATATGTAATATTACATAATATAGAATAAATTTTATATAATAGCAAAATGGATTATCCCAAATTTATTTTGTATTTTTCAAAAACAAACCAATCTTAGACGAGTGTTTCATCTGGTAAAATCATTAATAAAATGTGAAGGTTTAACAAAAAAATCCAACTTTTAGAATTGCAATGTTAATCTGCAGGAAATGCACAAATTTGTTCATTGTTTCCTTTCCTGCTTGGTTATTAGCCTCCAGGGATGGTTACCAGCACTGCTCCTTGTGTTCACTTCCACACCACTAGGGTCTCCCCTTACACAGCTGCTTCTTGCTTAATGAGCGTTCCAAGACCTTTCCCAGGGTGTATTTATTTCTCCACAGCTGCAGGCAACTCCTTCTCAAACTTCATTGTCTGAGTTCCTCTCCCGGAGAGGAGTTCATGCCTTCTCCCTTTAGAGTATGGCTCCTCTCTGATCAGGTTCACTGCAGCAAGATTAACCTGTCATTAAAAAGATATAATTGTACTTCAGTTTTCTCCTGTTTCTTAAATGGATGCCGAACTGAGCTCCAAAGCCCCTTGCCAGAAAGCGGCTAAAAAGCCCTTGGCAACAGAAAGCTGATTATTTGCAAAACTGGGACTCCTAATTGGAAAATGTGATGGAATGAAAATAGTGAGTCCCCAGTAATCTCCTTCTAAAATGATAATGTGTTCCACTTAATGAATATTAATGTGTCATATTCATGAGCCTGGAAAATTTGAACCTGTGAGATAAGAACTTGTTCTACCTCTGAACCAACATGCTCACTCATTCACACTTTCCCCATTCACAGAGACAAGCTGCCATTCTTGATGGGACACCTCTCACAGACGGCAATTACTATGTATGCAGACACCTGATTGGTTGTGAATTTTTCTTATTTTTTTCTGTTCCTAGGGATAATTATGCATGCTTTCATACTCTTTACTCTGTTCTGTTATAAATTCCTAACAGCAAATGGCCGTGTATTTTACCTCTTTTAATTTCTTACTGCCCACCAGAAATGTACAACCTATGAGATGATTAAGAAACAAAATGGAAACTATACATCCAGATATGTGTTGGGTGTACAAGACTAATTTGAGGTACTACTTATTCCAGTAACGTAGTTAGTACTTAACATATATTTGGAAATCTACTTTGGGACTTGGCCAATTTTCCCAGCAAAAAGTGAAGTGAAGATCTGTACTATGATTAGCTGGGTAGAGCCAAATGTGATTTATTACTTTTAAGACACAATTTCTGTATAATAATCAATGGTAGACCCAGTCAGGGGCCCAGCATTATTAGAGCCCATCCTTGAGATAATTATACTTTTCAGAACTTTGGACTTTTAGAAAAACAGCTTATTGAGATATAATTCATATACCCGACAGTCACCCATTTAAAGCATACATTTTTTAGTACACTTTAATATACTAAAGTGTAAAGTTTTTAGTATAGTCAAAAGTTGAACAACCACCACCACAGTCAATTTTAGAACATTTTTGTCACTCCAGAAAAAAATTCCATAACCATTAGCAGTCACTATCCATCCTGCCTTCTCCCCAGTAGCCACTAATCTACTTTCTTACCTATTCTGGACATTACCTTTAAAAGGGAGCATACAATCTGTGGTCCTTTGTGACTGGCATACTGTTCTCACTTAAGCATAATATTTTCAAGGTTCATCCATGTTGTAGCATATATCAGTACTTCATTCCTTTTATTCTTAAATTTTAAAACTTGGGACTTTTTAAGAGAAATACTAGTTACAGTGGAAGACCTGTACACACAGAATTCATTTTTCAATCAGTTGAACATATATAAATGAATACCTATTAGATATAAAAATATGCGACAAGACCAAATACATTTTGGAGCAGGGAAAAATTAGATTTTGCCCTACCATTTTCTAAGGAGAATGGTGTGGGGAATCTTTTGTTTTATTTTGAGCTCAAAGCCAACCTGTGTGTGATGGCTTTTTCTTAGAGCTGAAATGTTGGCTCTGTATAAGAAATAAGAAAACATGGTGGAGAGAAGAAGTTTCTGAAGGATGGGAGAAGGTAGGGGCTGCCTGGTGGAAGGGGGTTCCCAGGCACATGGGAGACCTAGGAGAGAGAAGGAACTGGGAAAGAAGAGACAAGTTTGAGGGGGGATTTATTGAAAAGTAAAATGCTGTGTCTTAGGTTACTATGGATTTAATTGTGTCTGTCCAAAATTTATATTTTGAAGCTCTTACCTCTAAAGTAATGGGGTTTAGGGATGGGGCTTTGGGGAGATAATTAGGTTTTGCTGAAGTCATAAATGTAGCATCCCCATGATGGGATCAGTACCCTTATAGGAAGAGGAAGAGACACCAGAGCTTTCTGCAACTTGGCCATGTGAGGACACAGCAAGAAGACAATCATCTGCAAGTCAGGAAGAGCATTCTCACCAGGAGCTGGATCAGCCAGCACCTTGATATTGGACTTCTCAGCCTCCAGAACAGTGAGAAATAAATGTCCATTGTTTAAGCCACCCAGGCTGTGGTATTTTGTTATAGCAGCCTGAACAGACTAATACATTTACCTTATAAAATGTCTATACTGAGGGGCTTCCCTGGTGGCGCAGTGGTTGAGAGTCCGCCTGCCGATGCAGGGGACACGGGTTCGTGCCCCGGTCCGGGAAGATCCCACATGCCGCGGAGCGGCTGGGCCCGTGAGCCATGGCTGCTGAGCCTGCGCGTCTGGAGCCTGTGCTCCGTAACGGGAGAGGCCACAACAGTGAGAGGCCCGTGTACCGCAAAAAAAAAAAAAAAAAAAAAAAAAAAAAAAGTCTATACTGATAGAAAATCCTCAGTGAAAACTCAGTTTCATTTTGTGTAGATGGGGTTACATGCTCAGGGCTCTTCTGAGGGTTGTGTGTGAAGATCACAAGAGACTCCATCCCAACAGAGTTATGATCTATTTCTGTGCAGGCCCATGGTATATATGACCAGATGGGGTCATGTGCTTCCTATGCTTCCTCCAACTCCCAGCATCTGCTTCTGGAGCCCCTCACAGCTTGTTGCCAGCCAAGTGGATCACTTCTTTCCCAATCAGTGCTGACATGTTAACTTTGGGTAAATCTCAGTGCAGCTATCCCTAGCCAAATCTTAAGAAACACCAAGGTTGGGACTTCCCTGGTGGTGCAGTGGTTAAGAATCCGCCTGCCAATGCAGGGGACATGGGTTTGATCCCTGGTCTGGGAAGATCCCACATGCCACGGAGCAACTAAGCCCGTGTGCCACAACTACTGAGCCTGTGCTCTAGAACCTGCAAGCCACAACTACTGAGCCCACATGCCACAACTACTGAAGCCCGCGTGCCTAGAGCCCGAGCTTCACAACAAGAAAAGCCACCGCAATGAGAAGCCCGCACACCAAAGAAGAGTAGCCCCCGCTCGCTGCAACTAGAGAAAGCCCACGTGCAGCAATGAAGACCCAATGCAGCTAAACATAAATAAATAAATAAATTTATTATAAAAAAAAACACACCAAGGTTGGCAAAACTGCTGCTGATAAAATCAGTTTCATAGCAAATATGGGATTGGGGGAAAACAATAAAAGTGGCATTGAATGTATGTGTTACTGTAAAAAATAAATAAAATTGTAGGGCATCCATTCCCCCAAACAAAGCAAATTTCTCATCTTTCTTAATCTGAAACAATTACCTGCCTCATAGTCTTCAGATATTCAGGGGACATTGCTGCTGGACATTGGGGAGCTGAGACAGACCATAATGTTGCACACCAACCCTCACATGCCTGAAATTAAACATCTTTCAACTTGCATTCTATCTGGTTTCATTTTTTTCCTGGGATTGAGAAACAGTGTTGGGTGATGGTTAAGTGCCCAGACACTGAAGTTTGGAGACTGAGTTTGAGATTTACATAACCTCTATATGTCTCATTTGTAAACACAGATGAAAATCTTACTTACATGAGAGAGTTATCATGAGGATTCAATGGCTTGGTGTCAGTAAAAGGTTTGCATGGGTCCCTGCCACGTAGGAAGCGTATGGGTGCCTTTATTGTACTTATTTCATTTTTTAGAAGGTAGATAGGATGTTGGTGCAATCACTAGCCTCTTTGCAAGTTACCTCATTGGTTTACAGTTGTTTGGGGGTGACTGATGTCCTGTGTAACTGGCTAGAATGATGGAGTGTAAAGAGATTGCTCTTGGCACTGTTCAAGGCCTAGCCCAATGACTATTTCCTTAGGAACATCCTCTCTAGATAGACTAGGATCAGAGGAAGCCCAGCCCCTGAGACTAGGCTTGGCAAATTCTGAGCTGGGATTCTGGTAGTTAAGTCTTTCATAGTTACTCATCCACAGACAGCACCATCTCTGGAAACTCAGCAGGACCTGAGGCATTACAGTAGGAGAGACTTCCAGCATCCAGAGCAGTAATAATCCAGAATTAACAGCTCCAAGAGATGAACAATTTCCTAAGGCCAGTGGTGGTAATCTGTACATTTACAGGTAGTTTTTATTTTCTTCTACTTTCACTATAATAAATAACAATGTAGCTGGTAGAGAAGGAAAAAGATACGCACAGGGCTGTTACTGTTTTTAACCTTTCTCGGAGGAGAAATCTAAGAGGAGAAATGAAATGAGGTAAAACAGAGACAACACAAATGATAGTGAAATTAATTTAGGGAAGCATGAATGATATTCTTCTACATTTTAATACTTTCTTTAAGTGCCTTCTTTATACATATACTCACAGGCATCGATTTTTACCAAAAACACGAAAAATAAACTTAACATGCAGGTTATTTTTAGTGTAATCTTCTATTGTCTTTTTTACTTACTCTCTTTCTGCACCTCAGCCAATAAAATCCTCTTAATCCCATTGTCTCTTTTAGCCAATTCCATATTGATTTGATTATAGTATTTTCATTTATTTTTTATTGGAGTATAGCTGCTTTACAATGTTGTGTTAGTTTCTGCTGTACAGTGAAGTGAATCAGCGATATGTATACATATATCCCTTCTTTTTTGGATTTCCTTCCCATTTAGGTCACCACAGTGCATTAAGTAGAGTTCCCTGTGCTATACAGCAGGTTCTCATTAGTTATCCATTTTATACATATTAGTGTATATGTGTAAATCCCAATCTCCCAATTCATCCCACCCTCCCTTTTCCCCCCTTGGCGTCCATCCATTTGTTCTCTACATCTGTGTTTCTATTTCTGCCTTTCAAACAGGTTCATCTTTTTAGAATAGTCTGCATCCTGGCATGGCCAGTACCTCCTTCTCCATTCTTCCTTCTGATTAAAAAAAAAATTAGCTAATACCTGAAAGTTATTTTTCCATGTAAACTTCAAGAGCATTTTATATAATCATCAAAAGGATTCTCTTGGGCTCTAGTGGAAATGTTATTATATTTATTAATTTAGAAAGATTTTGTATTTTATGACCTTAAGTCTTCTATCCAAAGGGATGGCAGATCTTTCCATTTGTTTAGATATTGTTCTACACCTTCCAAGAGATTATATAGCTTTATCAACTATATCTAGTGTCATTTCTGTTATATTTATTTCTAAGTCTTTTATAATTTGTTTTTGCTTTTATGATTGGAAATTTTTTTTGCCACTTCTGTGTGTAGTTGTCTATTGCTAACTTATAAATCCTGTTATAAATTCTTTTTTTTTCAGTCTTTTGGAATTTTTGAGCAAGAAATGTGATCATTATAAAACAGTTTCAGTTCTTTTCCAATGTTTTTGTGTATTTGAGTCAAATTAATGTTAAAATATAGTGCTGATAGAAGGTGTCCCTCTCTGATTTCTTATTTTAATTTACATATTAAATATCACTCATTTAAGATAATATTTTCTGCTATCTTTGGTAGTCTGTATTTTATTTGTTTTCCTCCATTTTTTACTTAAAATTTTATTTAAATTGTATTAAGTGTCACTTCAGCATTGATTTATTTGCACGTGTTTTGATCTTTATTTTCTTAATGTATTACACAGATAGATTTCTTGATATCAACCATCCTGGTTTCCTGGAATAAACCTTCCTTAGTCATAATGTAGTATTCTTTTAATAATTTTGCAGTGTCAGTTTTCTAATATTCTATTTAAATTGAGATTATACAGTATTTTTGTCTTCTGCAGAATCTTTGTTATGTTTTGGTATTAAAGTTAAACTGTACACATAAATGAATTGGATAAATATCTATCTTTTTATCTATGGCTGGTTTACATAACACTGGCATTATCTCTTACTTAAAGATTAGATAAACTCAGCTGGAAATTCACCTAGTCCTGGTGCCTTTTGTTAGACCTTCTATAGTAATTAGCCTACTCAAATTTTCCACTTCTTAATCGGTCAGTTTTGGTAATTGATATGTTTCTAGGAAATCATCTATTTCATTCAGGTTTTCAAATTTATTACCAGAGAGTTGAATGCTTGACAAAATGTTAATGGAAAATGTAGACAAATATAATGTTCAGAATGTTACTTAATATAAATAGGTAAAGGATATGTACATGGTCATGTATTGGATGATATAAAATGAAAAAATTGATTGGATTTGGGGATAGGTTGTTGGGTAATTATTTTTACCATGGGTTTCTGATATTTTAATAAGATATCAGCAATATTATTAAAAAGATGAAGCATTGTACCATAGTGGTTAAGAATGTATGTACTGAATTTGGGTAGACGTGGACTCAAATCCTGGGTCTGCCAGCTGATCCCTGTATGAGGTGGGCCAGTTACTAGGAGTCTCCTGACCTCTGTTTCCTCATTTGTAAAATGGGGACAATAACAGTGCCCCTTTCCTAGGGTTGATGTGAGTACCAAATGTTGTGATGCAAAAGAGCTCACCACAGTGTCTGACATATTATTAAGCCCTAACTTATTAGCTATAGTATAGTCATCAAAAAAGCAAACTATCAAAGAGCCTGATGGCTGCAGTTTCACTCTCATCACAATTGACACCACTTATGATTTTGTTTAGCCTTCCCAGCCTTAAGGGATGAGATGGCAAAAATGAATAGTCTTGAGGTACAGCTGCTTTGTTATTATTAAACTTACAGACCCTGTTGAGTCAAGAGTTTAGTGGAATTCAAGTTGATATGCAATGCAGATGGCAGGAAGACCTCCAGGCAGGGGTATCAAAGTGACAGAGCACAATGAAAGAGAATAAATAGGCCAAATGAGGAAAAACTGGAGGAATTTGGAAAGAGGCAGCAGAGTACTATTGACAAGGATGCAAAGAGTTTCAGGCTGTCAGAGTTTAAATCTTGTTTCCACTACACAGATACCATCTGTGTCTTTGAGACTTAATGTTTTCACCTTTAAAAGGGGACTAATAATAGCACTTGCCTCATAAAGTTATTTTGAGAATGAAACTAGATGATGCATGAAAAGTGCCTGACACATAGTAGGCACTCAATAAATGTTTCATATTAAGAGGTGGTCAAAGCAATGCAAATAGATGAAGACTCTCTAATAAAATATGGAGTGGAGTAATGTAAATTCTCATGAACTACACCTGCAGTCAGCAGAAAAGATGATGGAACAGGAATTTCTAAGAAACCTGATTCCTAAATGAGAAAGATAATGGGGGAAAAACAGTATACCATCATTTTTTCTACCCCTTCTTAAACTTGTAACTGAATTTGGAAGAAGTCCATGTTGGTTAGGGGCATGGTATTCAAAATCCAATTGAATTCTCTGGATGTTAATAGTTACGGCAATATAAGTAATGAGAAGTGGCAATAAGTGTGCAGATGTGCATTTAGAAATGACCCTTTGGCAGAAAGTTGAGGATCTTTTCTGTGGGGGGACGATAATGTTGTGGAGGAAAGCAGAATCGACAAGAACAGATATTGGCAGAATTGATAAGAACCGATGTTGGGGAAAGGCTAGGTTGGGGGAAAAAAGTGATAAGATGATTGACATACATGATGGAAATTTTAGAATTTGAGAGATTCAGTGTATTTTTTAAAAACATTATTTATTCTCAAAGTTTTTGTTGTTTTTTCATTTTCTTTTAAGCAGGTTGTATTTAAGGGAGCTGATTTTCTTTTAAGCAGGTATATTCAAGGGAGCTGATCCTTATGGGAAGAGAAAGGGGTTTACTGCAGGGAGAGACTAAGGGAAACATCTAGAGTGGCTATAGGATAGGGTTCCCTCTCTTGGATGCAAGGACAACAATTCTGATTGAAAACAGAAGGATATATTTTGTCTAGTTAGAAGAGAACCTGCTTCCCTAAAGATACAGAGTACAAAGAAAAAGAGGTCTTAGAGAACATATAGAAAAAGAGGACTAGCCAGATAGGCACACAAAAAAGTGGACGGGGAAGGAGAAATCAATGTGGCCGTAAATGCTGAAATTCTCTGTCTATTTGTAATTTCCAAATTTACTTGAAGTTTGTATCCCGATGTTCTGTTGCAATAGTAAAATAGCCTGAGCACTCTAAAGGGATGGCCGAGCATGCCGTGCTGGAATAGATCACGTAGGCAAGGAGAGAAAATCGTTAAATGTTGAGACAAGGAAAGAGCCCCCAGGTGTATTGTCTTTGGATCAGAACGCCTGCTTTCTGCAATGGATGGCAGAAAGATATTAAAAGAACAGCAAAAGCCAACTGGTACATCATCAGGGCTATGTTTTTAACATAGATGATGTCTCTGAATTCCTAGTCAAAGAGAGGATTATGCCAAGGGGATGGAGAAGGAAATGGGAAAAATATTCAGAAGAATGAGAGAGGAATGCCAGTTAAAACAAAGAGATACCATATATGATCTACCAAATTGGCAAAGACTTAAAACAAATTATAATACCTAGTGTTACCTAGGATAATGGAGACTGGTACTCTACACATTACTGGTAGGAATATTCATCAGCACAGCCTTTCTTCACTCAGATTTGGTAATGTGTACAGAGAGCCTTAAAAATGTGCAAACTTTCAAAGCGATTGTTTTAGTTAGGATTAGTTCAGCTGTATATGATAGAAAACCAACTTCTAAAGTGACTCAAGCAAGATAAAAGCGTATTTCTCTTTCTTCCTGGAGGTAGGCAATCCAGGGCGAGTACGGTACTCCATGGACAGTGCCATGGACCCAGAAGAAACCTATCTTGTTGCTTGACCAGCCTCAGCAAAGGTTTCTTCTCATGTCCTTGGAGCTCCTTCAGCTCCAGCCATCCTATCAGCACTCTGCCAGAAGGAAAACAAAAAGAAGACTTTACCTTTAGACAGCACTTTGCAGAAGCCACACACTACACTTCCACTTAGATCCTAATGCCTAGAGCTTTTGGCTGAAAAGATGTCTGAAAAATGTAGCTTTTATTGTAAATATCTGCATGCACCAAAAATTCAAGGTTCAAATAGTAAAAGAAAAGCAGGGAACAACTACTGAGGATAGCTTAGCAACAGTCTGTGGCCCATTTCATTTTTATGAATTTATCTTAGGAAGTAATCAGAAAAAATAATCATATATATATGTTTAGATATTTATTGCAGCACTACCATAATATGGGAAAATTAGAAATCATCTAAGACTTCCAATAGGGGACTTATTTAATAAATGTAATACACATGTACATCAGATACTCTGCAGTCATTAACATGGTACATAAAATAAACATGGAAAAATAATTGTGAGGCTTTACCGATTGAGAAAAGCAGTGCATAAAGCGGTATGGTTGGTATCATCGTAATTTGTAAGAAAAAGTATAAGAAATAAAAGAATGGATATACACCAAATGTTATCTTTATGGTTGGTTGGTGGAATTATTGGCTATTTTAATTTGTACTTTGTAATTTCTACGTTTCTTTCCAGTGAGTATTAATGCATAAATTAAAAATGAAATCTCCAACCAGGATTCCATACCTCGTTTGCAGTATCACAGAAATCTTTGAAATCTTACTGTTTCTCAAACCATCATAGTGATCTGCTGACTCTCCCACTTTTGACTTTTTCTATACTAATCCTTCATAAATAAAACTAGCACATTAGTTTCCCTAGAAGAAGAACTCTTACCATATTATTTTTCTGTTACTCTTGAATACTCTGCAATTGCTTCTTGAGTTATAATAAATAAAAAATGCTTTCCTTGAACTTCAAAGTTCTCTGCTAGATGTTCCAAACCTACTTGTCATGCCAAAGACGTCTGTCCTGCCAAATGTGCTATTTGCTGGTCCCAAACATCCAGCCATTTTCTGCTTCTATGCCTATACTCAAGCTGGTAACTATTTCAGAAATGCCCAGCTTTCTTTATCTTTGGCTGTTGAAATCCATCTTCCATGATCTTTAATGTTCTTCTCAGATGCTATCTCCTCCCTGAAGCAATTCCAGTAAATGTGATCTACACTAACTTTTTAAATAGCAGTGGTTATCTTCTGTCTTATACAATAGCTATTTTGGGTCTTGTCTTCTCCCTTTTCTTAGAATCTTGCAAATTCCCTTAAGCCCAGTCCTCTGTGCTATTCATCTTTGTGCCATCCCCTTCACCCACCCTCTCCCTGTCATTATACATATCACAGAACTTAGGTACAACGGGAGCTCAGCCAATATTCATTAAACTAAATTTAATTGAATAAAATTTACATGCTGTCATAAGAAGGAGATCACCACTGCCCACAGGGAAAAGGGAGAAGAGGAAAAGAAATGGTAAAGTGATGTTGAGAAGGTGATTCACAACTGTGAAAGAAAACAGGCATAGTGAGAAGGAGTTTCCAAAGAATGAGAAGAGTTTCCAAAGAATAAAATGTCACCGAAATTTAATCTAATAAAAACCATACGATTTAGGGAAATACAAAAAAGCAATAATCAAAGTCGTTTGTCATTATGCATGGGTTTCTCCATAAAATTGACACTTGGTCTTATGTTGAACACCTCTAGTGACAAGGAACTTATTACTTTGCACAGTAGCTTATTTCTTTAGGGGACAATTCTAACTGTTGGAAGTTTCTCTTCTTTTTTGTATTGAGACAAAATAAGTCTTTATCATTGTTTCATGTGTCCTATTTCACCTCAAATCTTCCTTCTCTTTGAGAGCCCTTCATATGTTTGATCAAAGCCATCATGTCCTCTAAGTGTTTCCTCTCTTAAACTAAGCTCCTTGTTTTTATTCCTCATCCCTCATTCCAGGGCACTCCCAAAGGAGCCTATCTTTCCAACAGGTTAATATTCTGTCGCTGGTATTATCAGATCTGATGCACATATTGCCCTTCTTCACAGTGTAGGAGATATGCTAATATCACCACTTGTCCCACTTTCCCATAAATCTCTCAGCAGGTTTTATATTTCATGAAACCTGAAATAAAGCAGCTTTAACAGATAGCTATTCGTATTGACATTTTATCTGATTCTCAGCACAAATTCCTAACTCTTCCGTTCCAACAAGTTTGCCATTTCCAGATTATTTTCCTTAGAAATTATGGAAGCACTACTGCATATGTGTAAGAAAGTCCAGAACAGGTGGGTACTGCCTCAGAGGCACACGTATTTGCAGTCAACGATGGGCACAAAAGACAGTGTTACTGAATCGGGTCCAGCTGCTCGCCACTCAAAAGTCAATACTTGAGAGAGAAAAATGTTGGTAGAAAGGAAAGTTGCTTTTCATCAGAATGCCGGCGATCTGGGTAGATGGTGGACTCAGTGTCCCCCCAAAACCACCTCTGAAGATTCTGCTTGACCATGAAAGTTTTAAAAGGAAAAGGGGAAGTAATTTCAGTTAGTCACTGAGATAGGGTGTCAGAGTCATCACCATCCCCCACTGAGTGTAGGCTGGTTGACTTCTTGTGATCTTCCTCTAGATGTTATCTTGTTCACACAGTTTGTTCACAAGATTACTGAAGGGGAAGCTAGGGAAGAGATCTGGTCATCTTTTAATTATTAATTCTTCATTTCTACTTCTTTGATCTATAGAAAGAACCAACAATTTAGGCAAGGTATTGCATGATCAAAAGATTTGAAAGGTGTGCTTGGGCTGGAGATGAGTTGAGCACGGAGGTGCCTGGTTTAAAAGTGAATTACAATACAGCTTTGCTAAAGTGAGAAGAAAAGGGGCTTCATGCTGAGGGCAGTTTCCTGGAAAGAGCTGCTTACAACAGTGCTCACAAAATGAGTCAATCTTTAGATGGGCAATTTCAAATATTGCCTTATTATTTTTTTCTGTTAATCCCGTCTCAACCAGGAAGCTATATTACTAGAAGTTTGGACATTAGAAATGGGACATGGTTTATTTCACAACTCTCTAGAGGAAAAGGATATCTTGGATTTTGTAATTTACTTTCAGGCCACAGATAAATGCTAAGCTCTTGTCTATGAAATACAGTGTCAGACATACAGGAAACAAGAAGTGAATGAATGAATGAATGAATTGTATACAGTACACAGCTTATGAGACCATGTGAAGAATCCCTTTAGGGACAAGAAATTATCTTTGTCATGGAGGCATGGTGGGCATCACCTAGAGAGAAATAAAAACACCAGCGAAAGTTGCTACAAAGAGCAGAAACTTAATAAATGCTATTTCCTTCTCCATGAGTTGAATACAATTTTTGCCAAATAAACATACTTAGAACCAAAAGGACATCAAGTACATCTTTATATGGATAAGGGAAAAACCTGGAAGTCAAGTATCTTGTACAAGATCATGTCCCTAGTTAGCTGAACAATTAGGGTACAAACCCAGGTGTCCTAACTTCCAATTCAGCATTCTTTCTGTCATAAAAAGTAAGGGATTTTTTCTTTCTTTTTTTTCTTTTTCTGGCTTACACAAACAAAATATAGTTACTAGGATAAACCCCAAAGAGGCAGAAGTGGGGAACCAAGGAAAAGCAACATTACACCACTGCTGTACAGGAGGCAAGAGACCAAGGCAAGAAAGATGACTCAGACATCTAAGCCACCAGTATGCCTGCAGGATGGGGACACCAACAACTTCAGCAAATAGAATGAGACAAAAAACAAATTAGATTTTTAAACCCTTATTAGATATATGTAGGAGATGGAAGAGTTACAAATATATGATTTTTATCTCAACAGTGTCTCCCTAACTTGAATGGTGTTAATGATTGATTTAACACTGATTGAGTAATTAAGGGAAATGAAGGGATAATCCCGAATCCTCAAAGGAGACAGAGCAGCTGCTCCTGACAGGGTCAAGCTGGCCTCATTAATTGCTGACTGCAACCCTTGAAAAAGGCCCCACTGGACCAAACTCTGTGGATTAGTTGTGTTAAATAACAAAAATTCAACTGAGTTAGCTCAACAATCAAATTGGCTTTATCAAACAATTCATGAATAAACCAGCATCCCAACTAGCAAGTAGAAAGAGCTTTGCCAAGCTACAGAATAGGAAAGGTTTTTAAAGGTAGAAAGTAGGCAAAAAAGGAAATTATTAGCGAAGAACGTGTTGTTTCAGGGAAGGTTGCGCTCCTTAGGGGAATAGAAGGGTTCTGTAGGGTGGATTACCCCAATAATTCTGACCAGGTAATTCCAGATTGGCTGGTTAAAGGTTATATTCTTGAGAGAAGCTAAAATTGCAATTAGGTTTGGTATTATGTCTCGATCTGGTGATAAAGTCTTAGCACCAGTGACTCCATTTGGGGCCTGCTGTCTCTTTTTTTTAACAATTTCCCCCTTTTGATTAGACTCTTAGCTTAGCTGAGAGATGTGATAATTTAAAGCATTAGGTAGCAGTACTCTCAGTTAGTGCTCTGTAGTTCTTGCCCCTTTTGTTGATCCTTTGTGTAGCATTCATACCTCATGACATTTTTTGCTTGATGTCTGTAATATTCACAGGCCATAACTTCAGGTTCACAATTTTTAACTTGGCCATTCTCTTCATTTCTTTTCTAGTATTGCAGTCTTAGGGAGATTATTTGCTTGGTGGTTAGCAGCTGTGAACACATATTTAAAGCTTTTGAGAGACTACAACACACCAGGGAGATTACTCTGATTATTATAAGCAGAATAATTCCCATTGCTTGGAGTGCACTTTATAGCCATGGTCCCCCAAACCCAAACCATTCAAAATCAAATAAGTCAGAGAAAGACCCTGTGGAAGGAGTCACCTTTTTAAGCCAAGTGTCTTGCTCAGGGACCTTATGTAACTGAGTTTCAACCTTCCCAGAAGTGTTAATCCAGGTGCAGCAGGCTGTGTTGCCCACAGAAGAGACACCTCCTTGCTCAGCTAAAAGAGAATTAAGAGTAATCCTGTTATCAAGAACAAATTTACCAGAGAATCTAAGGATTTTTTTGTCAGCTAACATCTTAGCAGTGGATTCTACAATATTCTCAATAGTTAAGGAGAGATTTCTGATCATAGTCTCTTCTGCATTTACCCTTAACTAGGGAAGTATAGCCCTGCCAAAGGAAGCAGATCCTTAGTCAAGAATGCCTTTCTAATTAAACTATTTGAATTCAGGGGGGTTGACCAATGAGGTGCCTCAGTCTGACTGCGAACAGTTAGCAGCACAGTTAGGTAACCTAATAACATTGCTGGGTTATGCACCAGGCATCCAGGCCAAAGAGAATGATAACCAGCACAGACAACAATTAATCTTCTTGAGCACAAAACACTTCCGCTAAGATGACACTGTTAATAAATTCGTTTGCAGGAATTGTTGCATTTGCCCATTTAAGCCAGGAATCAGTTAGATTTTCTCCTAGCCTGAAATAAAAAGTTGTTCTAAATTTCAGAGTTTACCAGCTTTAGCAATGCCTTGGAGAATGTGAATGATGGTGTTATCTTTCCAGGCCAATGCCAGAGTAAAGGTAAAAAGGGAAGTAAAAAAAAAAAAAGATTTTAGGGCTTCCCTGGTGGCGCAGTGGTCGGCTGGGCCCATGAGCCATGGCCGCTGAGCCTGCGCGTCCGGAGCCTGTGCTCTGCAACGGGAGAGGCCACAGCAGTGAGAGGCCCACGTACCACACACACACAAAAAAATACTCAAGAGTTTTCAAATTCTGGATGGATCAGATAGAGATAAAAAAATAATTGTTTCATCTTTCTTTGTAAAGGTATACTTTACCAAATTGTTGTATGTCATAGTTTAAGATAAAAGGTTTCCGTATTAAGGAACCACCCATGTTTCAAACAAAAAGTAATTAAAATTATAATTATTCTCCTGAGTTCATTCAGACCCATGTAATTCATACTTGTTCTGCTTGAATCCAGTTTTTTCGTTAGTTCCAGAAATTCTTACCCAGTTCAGTTTTATGATCTTAAACTTATCAGGAATCTGTGTTAGTCAAAGTTCTTTCCATGAATCTCCTTGAAGATAAGGCATTTTCGCAGAAACGTTTTGGTAAAAGCATCAAAGTAAAACAATAACCATGAAAAGACTTAAAGATGCTTTTTTTTTTTATTTTACATCTTTATTGGAGTATAATTGCTTTACAATGGTGTGTTAGTTTCTGCTTTATAACAAAGTGAATCAGTTATACATATACATATGTTCCCATATCTCTTCCCTCTTGCATCTCCCTCCCTCCCACCCTCCCTATCCCACCCCTCCAGGCGGTCACAAAGTACCGAGCTGATCTCCCAGTGCTATGCGTCTGCTTCCCATTAGCTATCTACCTTACATTTGGTAGTGTATATTCCCACTAGCTATCTACCTTACGTTTAGTAGTGTATATATGTCCATGCCTTTCTCTCGCTTTGTCACAGCTTACCCTTCCCCCACCCCATATCCTCAAGTCCATTATCTAGTAGGTCTGTGTCTTTATTCCTGTCTTACCCCTAGGTTCTTCATGACATTTTTTTCTCTTAAATTCCATATATATGTGTTAGCATACGATATTTGTCTTTCTCTTTCTGACTTACTTCACTCTGTATGACAGACTCTAGGTCTATCCACCTCATTACAAATAGCTCAATTTTGTTTCTTTTTATAGCTGAGTAATATTCCATTGTATATATGTGCCACATCTTCTTTATCCATTCATCCGATGATGGACACTTAGGTTGTTTCCATCTCCGGGCTATTGAAAATAGAGCTGCAATGAACATTTTGGTGCATGACTCTTTTTGACACTTAGGTTGTTTCCATCTCTGGGCTATTGAAAATAGAGCTGCAATGAACATTTTGGTGCATGACTCTTTTTGACACTTAGGTTGTTTGCATCTCTGGGCTATTGAAAATAGAGCTGCAATGAACATTTTGGTGCATGACTCTTTTTGAATTATGGTTTTCTGAGGGTATATGCCCAGTAGTGGGATTGCTGGGTCATATGGTAGTTCTATTTGTAGTTTTTTAAGGAACCTCCATACTGTTCTCCACAGTGGCTGTATCAATTTACATTCCCACCAACAGTGCAAGAGGGTTCCCTTTTCTCCACACCCTCTCCAGCATTTATTGTTTCTAGATTTTTTGATGATGGCCATTCTGACTGGTGTGAGATGATATCTCATTGTAGTTTTGATTTGCATTTCTCTAATGATTAATGATGTTGAGCATTCTTTTGTGTGTTTGTTGGCAGTCTGTATGTCTTCTTTGGAGAAATGCCTAGGTCTTCTGCCCATTTTTGGATTGGATTGTTTGTTTTCTCGTTATTGAGCTGCATGAGCTTCTTATAAATTTTGGAGATTATCCTTTGTCAGTTGCTTCATATGCAAATATTTTCTCCCATTCTGAGGGTTGTCTTTTGGTCTTGTTTATGGTTTCCTTTGCTGTGCAAAAGCTTTGAAGTTTCATTAGGTCCCATTTGGTTATTTTTGGTTTTATTTCCATTCCTCTAGGTAGTGGGTCAAAAAGGATCTTGCTGTGATTTATGTCATAGAGTGTTCTGCCTATGTTTTCCTCTAAGAGTTTGATAGTTTCTGGCCTTACATTTAGGTCTTTAATCCATTTTGAGCTTATTTTTGTGTATGGTGTTAGGGAGTGATCTAATCTCATACTTTTACATGTACCTGTCCAGTTTTCCCAGCACCACTTATTGAAGAGGCTGTACATTCCTGCCTCCTTTATCAAAGATAAGGTGACCATATGTACGTGGGTTTATCTCTGGGCTTTCTATCCTGTTCCACTGATCTATCTTTCTGTTTCTGTGCCAGTACCATACTGTCCTGATTACTGTAGCTTTGTAGTATAGTCTGAAGTCCAGGAGCCTGATTCCTCCAGCTCCATTTTTCATTCTCAAGATTGCTTTGGCTATTCGGGGTCTTTTGTGTTTCCATACATATTGTGAAAGTTTTTGTTCTAGTTCTGTGAAAAATGCCAGCGGTAGTTTGATAGGGATTGCATTGAATCTGTAGATTGCTTTGCGGAGTAGAGTCATTTTCACAATGTTGATTCTTCCAATCCAAGAACATGGTATATCTCTCTGTCTATTCGTATCATCTTTAATTTCTTTCATCAGTGTCTTATAATTTTCTGCATACAGGTCTTTTGTCTCCTTAGGTAGGTTTATTCCTAGATATTTTATTCTTTTGTTGCAATGGTAAATGGGAGTGTTTTCTTGATTTCACTTTCAGATTTTTCATCATTAGTGTATAGGAATGCCAGAGATTTCTGTGCATTAATTTTTACCTGCTACTTTACCAAATGCATTGATTAACTCTGGTAGTTTTCTGCTAGCATCTTTAGGATTCTCTATGTATAGTATCACATCATCTGCAAACAGTGACTGTTTTACTTCTTGTTTTTCAGTTTGTATTCCTTTTATTTCTTTTTCTTCTCTGATTGCCATGGCTAGGACTTCCAAAACTATGTTGAATAATAGTGGTGAGAGTGGACATCCTTGACTTGTTCCTGATCTTAGAGGAAATGCTTTCAGTTTTTCACCATTAAGGATGCTGTTGGCTGTGGGTTTGTCATATATGGCCTTTATTATGCTGAGGAAAGTTCCCTCTATGCCTACTTTCTGCAGGGTTTTTATCATAAATGGGTGTTGAATTTTGTCAAAAGCTTTCTCTGCATCTGTTGAGATGATCATATGGTTTTTCTCCTTCAATTTGTTAATACGGTGTATCACGTTGATTGATTTGCATATATTGAAGAATACTTGCATTTCTGGAATAAACCCCACTTGATCATTGAGTATGATCCGTTTCATGTGCTGTTGGATTCTGTTTGCTAGTATTTTGTTGAGGCTTTTTGCATCTATGTTCATCAGTGATATTGGCCTGTAGTTTTCTTTCTTTGTGACATCCTTGTCTGGTTTTGGTATCAGGGTGATGGTGGCCTCACAGAATGAGTTTGGGAGTGTTTCTCCCTCTGCTATATTTTGGAAGAGTTTGAGAAGGATAGATAGGTGTGAGCTCTTCTCTAAATGTTTGACAGAATTTGCCTGTGAAGCCATCTGGTCCTGGGCTTTTGTTTGTTGGAAGATTTTTAATCACAGTTTCCATTTCAGTGCTTGTGATTGGTCTGTTCATATTTTCTATTTCTTCCTGATTCAGTCTTGGCAGGTTGTGCATTTCTAAGAATTTGTCCATTTCTTCCAGGTTTTTCATTTTATTGGCATAGAGTTGCTTGTAGTAGTCTCTCATGATCTTTTGTATTTCTGCAGTGTCAGTTGTTACTTCTCCTTTTTCATTTCAGTTTCAGTTCATTCAGTTTTATTGATCTTTGCTATCATTTCATTCACTTTTTTCCATTTATTTCTGATCTTATCTTTATGATTTCCTTCCTTCTGATAACTTTGAGGTTTTTTTGTTCTTCTTTCTCTAATTGCTTTAGGTGCAAGGTTCGGTTGTTTATTCGAGATGTTTCCTGTTTCTTAAGGTAGGATTGTATTGCTATAAACTTCCCTCTTAGAACTGCTTTTGCTGCATCCCATAGGTTTTGGGTCGTCGTGTCTCCATTGTCATTTGTTTCCAGGTATTTTTTAATTTCCTCTTTGTTTTCTTCAGTGATAACTTCGTTATTAAGTAGTGTATTATGTAGCTTCCATGTGTTTGTATTTTTTACAAATCTTTTCCTGTAATTGATATCTAGTCTCATAGCGTTGTGGTCGGAAAAGATACAATTTCAATTTTCTTAAGTTTACCAAGGCTTGATTTGTGACCCAAGATATGATCTATCCTGGAAAATGTTCCATGAGCACTTGAGAAAAATGTGTATTCTGTTGTTTTTGGATGGACTGTTCTATAAAGATCAATTAAGTCCATCTTGTTTAATGTATCATTTAAAGCTTGTGTTTCCTTATTTATTTTCATTTTGGATGATCTGTCCATTGGTGAAAGTGGGGTGTTAAAGTCCCCTAGTATGACTGTGTTACTGTCAATTTCCCCTTTTATGGCTGTTAGTATTTGCCTTATGTATTGAGGTGCTCCTATGTTGGGTGCATAAATATTTACAATTGTTATATCTTCTTCTTGGATCAATCCCTTGATCATTATGTAGTGTCCTTCTTTATCTCTTGTAATAGCCTTTATTTTAAAGTCTATTATTTCTGATATGAGAATTGCTACTCCAGCTTTCTTTTGGTTTCCATTTGCATGAAATATCTTTTTCCATCCCCTTACTTTCAGTCTGTATGTGTCTCTAGGTCTGAAGTGGGTCTCTTGTAGACAGCAAATATATGGGTCTTGTTTTTGTATCCATTCAGCCAATCTGTGTCTTTTGGTGGGAGCATTTAGTCCATTTAAATTTAATGTAATCATCTATATGTATGTTCCTATTCCTATTTTGTTAATTGTTTAGGGTTCGTTATTGTAGGTCTTTTCCTTCTCTTGTGTTTCTTGCCTAGAGAAGTTCCTTTGGAAGTTTTTGTAAAGCTGGTTTGGTGTTGCTGAACTCTCTCAGCTTTTGCTTGTCTGTAAAGGTTTTAATTTCTCCATCAAATCTGAATGAAATCCTGGCTGGGTAGAGTAATCTTGGTTGCAGGTTTTTCTCCTTCATCACTTTAAATATGTCCTACCATTCCCTTCTGGCTTGCAGAGTTTCTGCTGAAAGATCAGCTGTTAACCTTATGGGGATTCCCTTGTGTGTTATTTGTTGTTTTTCCGTTGCTGCTTTTAATATGTTTTCTTTGTATTTAATTTTTGACAGTTTGATTAATATGTGTCTTGGCGTATTTCTCCTTGGATTTATCCTGTATGGGACTCTCTGTGCTTCCTGGACTTGATCAACTATTTCCTTTCCCATATTAGGGAAGTTTTCAACTATAATCTCTTCAAATATTTTCTCAGTCCTTTTCTTTTTCTTTTCTTCTCGAACCCCTATAATTCAAATGTTGGTGCATTTAATGTTGTCCCAGAGGTCTCTGAGACTGTCCTCAGTTCTTTTCATTCTTTTTTCTTTATTCTGCTCTGCAGTAGCTATTTCCACTCTTTTATCTTCCAGGTCACTTATCCGTTCTTCTGCCTCAGTTACTCTGCTACTGATCCCATCTAGAGTATTTTAAATTTCATTTATTGTGTTGTTCATCGTTGTTTGTTTCATCTTTAGTTCTTCTAGGTCCTTGTTAAATGTTTCTTGCATTTTGTCTATTCTATTTCCAAGATTTTGGATCATCTTTACTATCATTATTCTGAATTCTTTTTCAGGTAGACTGCCTATTTCCTCTTCATTTGTTAGGTCTGGTGGGTTTTTATCTTGCTCCTTCATCTGCTGTGTGTTTTTCTGTCTTCATTTTGCTTATCTTACTGTGTTTGGGGTCTCCTTTTTGCAGGCTGCAGGTTCGTAGTTCCCATTGTTTTTGGTGTCTGTCCCCAGTGGCTAAGGTTGGTTCAGTGTGTTGTGTAGGCTTCCTGGTGGAGGGGACTAGTGCCTGTGTTCTGGTGGATGAGGCTGGATCTTGTCTTTCTGGTGGGCAGGTCCACGTCTGGTGGTGTGTTTTGGGGTGTCTGTGGACTTACTATGATTTTAGGCAGCCTCTCTGCTAATGGATGGGGTTGTGTTCCTGTCTTGCTAGTTGTTTGGCATAGGATGTCCAGCACTGTAGCTTGCTGGTCGTTGAGTGAAGCTGGGTGCTGGTATTGAGATGGAGATCTCTGGGAGATTTTCGCCATTTGACATTATGTGGAGCTGGGAAGTCTCTTGTGGACCAGTGTCCTGAAGTTTGCTCTCCCATCTCAGAGGCACAGCACTGACTCCTGGCTGCAGCACCAAGAACCTTTCATCCACATGGCTCAGAATAAAATGGAGAAAAAGTAGAAAGAAAGAATTCATAGAAGTAGAAAGAAAGAAAGGAGAGATGGAAGGATGGAGGAAGGAAGGAAGGAAGGAGGGAAGGAAGGAAAAAATGAAAGAAAGAAAATAAAGTAAAATAAAATAAAGTAAGATAAAATATAATAAAGTTATTAAAATAAAAAAATAATTAGTAAGAGAAAAAATTAAAGAATGGACGGATAGAACCCTAGGACAAATGGTGGAAGCAAAGCTATACAGACAAAATCTCACACAGAAGCATACACATACACATTCACAAAAAGAGGAAAAGGGGAAAAAATCATAAATCTTGCTCTCAAAGTCCACCTCCTCAATTTGGGATGATTCGTTGTCTAAAGGAGGGAAGGAAGGAAAGAAAGAGAGAAAGAAGATAAAGTAAAATAAAATAAAGTTATTGAAGTAAAAAGTAATTATTAAGAAAAAAAATGGACGGATAGAACCCTAGGACAAATGGTGGAAGCAAAGCTATACAGACAAAATCTCACACAGAAGCATCCACATACACACTCACAAAAGGAGGAAAAGGGGAAAAAATCATAAATCTGCTCTCAAAGTCCACCTCCTTAATATGGGATGATTCGTTGTCTATTCATGTATTCCACAGATGCAGGGTACATCGAGTTGATTGTGGAGCTTTAATCCACTGTTTCTGAGGCCGCTGGGAGAGATTTCCCTTTCTCTTCTTTGTTCTCACAGCTCCCAGGGGCTCAGCTTTGGATTTGGCCCCGCCTCTGCGTTTAGGTGGCTGGAGGGCGTCTGTTCTTTAACCCCGTCAGGTAGGACGGGGTTAAAGGAGCCGCTGATTCGGGGGCTCTGGCTCACTCAGGCCAGGGGGAAGGAGGGGCACGGAGTGCGGGGCGAACCTGCGGCGTCATAGGCTGTCCTGACGTTGCACCAGCCTGAGGTGTGCCGTGTGTTCTCCCGGGGGAGTAGTCCCTGGATCCTGGGACCCTGGCAGTGGCGGGCTGCACAGGCTCCCCGGAAGGGAGGTGTGGATAGTGACCTGCGCTCGCACACAGGCTTCTTGGTGGCGGCAGCAGCAGCCTTAGCGTCTCATGCCCGTCTCTGGGGTCCGCGCTTTTAGCCGCAGCTCGCGCCCGTCTCTGGAGCTCCTTTAAGCAGCGCTCTTAATCCCCTCTCCTCGCGCACCAGGCGATGCTTATTATTAAAGAGCTGATCAGAGTTCATTATAATGGAATTGATGAGGAATTTTGGTCATTTCTGTAACATGCAACATTTTAAGATAATAACTAGAATTATGACTAATAACATATACAAGATATATGGGATTTCCAGGAATTACACAGAATTTCTAGAACACATAACATATACCTATGCAAATATAACAAAGAATGCTTAGTATTACTTATTTGACAATGGTTTGCATGTAATTTAATATATCAAATAAGTCTAATTAGTTTAACATCTCTTTTTCTTTAAGAGAGATGGAATAAATCTTCTGAGATGTTCCAGGAGCCCCCTAGAAAATCCTAAGGTTATTTCTACGTCAAAAAGACTTAATCAAGAATTTACTTTTCGGAAGTTTGTCAAAAGTATCCAAAGGTTTTAAAACACTTGGTCAAATAAGATCACGGGTCACTGTGAAACAATACTTAGCTATTCATTTAACCATACTGACAACTAAACGCTTCGCAGGCAAAACAGAAAGTTAAATAGTTGTAAAATACAAACAAAGAAACCGAAAACCTTAGCTCTTTTAATAGAGATTTAACTTTCTAAACTTTATCATTTTAGCAGAGAGAAAAAACTAATTTTCATTTTGTACCAATGTACTTTTGATATTAAAACATTAAATAAATTTATTTCAATCTTAGCCAGCTTGACTACACATAAAATTACTTTCCCAAGGTTTTTTTTTTGTTTTTTTTTTCACAAATCTTCCACAACTTTCTTTCCTGCATTAAGATTTTGTCTTATGTTTTTCCTCTTTTATACTGAAATAACCAGTTTCACTTTAGGACAAAAATTACTTTCTTTTCCCTTAACAAAAATACATCTCCATACCTCATACCTTTTCTTAACCCAAAAGACATTCTACTTGCTTTGTGTAAAGAGTTGTTTCTCCTATTATTTTTAACTTTTTTTTTTTTTTTTTTTTTTGCCGTACGCGGGCCTCTCACTGTTGTGGCCCCTCCCGTTGCGGAGCACAGGCTCCGGATGCGCAGGCTCAGCGGCCATGGCTCACAGGCCCAGCAGCTCCGCGGCATGCGGGATCCTCCCAGACCGGGGCACGAACCCGTGTCCCCTGCATCGGCAGGCGGACTCTCAACCACTGCGCCACCAGGGAAGCCCTTTCCTATTATTTTTAATAGCTTTAATCGCATATATTAATTAGAATTTTAACCCCTAGAGATGTTAATTTCTAGTGAAAAATAAGAAGCAATTGTAATCTATCTGTTACAACAGTATTCTTTAGATTGACAAATTAATGAACACATTTCATGATCTCTAGAAGCATATGCTTTCTCATACTACAGTCTTTTAACGTGGCACACAGCTTGTTTACCAATGGGAACAAACATCTCTGGTTCCTTCGTAATAAGAAGACAAAAGTAGATAAATCTGTTTAGTAATTAATGTTTCTTATTTTATCGTATTTGGAAATGATCTGGATGTTCAATGAATTTAACTTAACTCACCATTGAAGTTAACTTAGCAAAACTTAAGCTATCAGGTTACCAGAAATATTTGGGAAACTATATTAAAAGTTTACCTAAAATCTTTTTATCCTACTTACATTTATTTAATTTACTTGTTCTTAAGAATTACGTTTATATTAGCCACAAAAACTTCATGAGGCATTAGACAAAGTCCACCATAATCACAATCTGTTTTTCTTGCTGACAGATTTTGTAAGAGATAACATGAATTTATGTGACTTTGAGTAAAGCCTAGGTAGAATAAAGGTATTTCATTTAATGTTGATAACTCTAAAGACATGCCTGTTTTAATTAAACCAAACAAACTTAAAGTAGCTTTAGTAGTGAATATTTTCCCAGATCACATGAACCTTGAAGGCATTTGGGTTAATTTCTATTATATTTCTGAGATTTAGAAATAATTTATAAGCACTTATTTGTAAGCCAGTTAGAGGTTTAGTTTTTTTTTTTGTTATGTTATTTTTTTACAAATTAATTTTGGCAATACCATCCAGATGTAGACATGTACCATACATCTACAACATATATATATATACATATATGCATATATATAAGCATATAGACAGATGCACACAGAGAACTTATAGCTCCTGTTTCTAAAATTACGGCCCTGAATCAGGTACACAAAACTCACTAGTTGTAAAGGAATTTGTATCTCAGTGTTTTTTAAAATTTTCAAAAGACTTTTCCAAGTTTGATTTGTTCTGCTTTATTTTGTTTTTGATAAAAATTACCTCCCTGATGTTTGCACTTTCACATTTACACCTCCGAGGCACAGGGAGGAAATGCAGTTATAAGCCATTTTAAGATAAATATGAGAAGTTTTGGGATTGATTTAAAAAAAATAGCTGAACTTTGGGCTTCCCTGGTGGCACAGTGGTTGAGAGTCCGCCTGCCAATGCAGGGGACACGGGATCGTGCCCCGGTCCAGGAAGATCCCACATGCCACGGAGCGGCTGGGCCCATGGGCCATGGCTGCTGAGCCTGAGCGTCCGGAGCCTGTGCTCCGCAACGGGAGAGGCCACAACAGTGAGAGGCCCACGTACTGCAAAAGAAAATAAATAAATAAATAAATAATTTAAAAATAGCTGAACTTTGAATTGCCTCAAGAGCTGCATTTCTGGTTTTGTAGAGATTTGTAAGGTAAGGACAGTTGCTCTCAATTCCCCGAAGGACTGGGTTGCAGCCTAAATGACATCATAGGGTGATCCACCTGCCCAATGACATTACCCTTAATTTGCTTTTTTAATATGTATATGTTAAGGAGCAGATTTCTAACTAAGATGGAAATCAAAAGATTTCTATGTTCTAGATTTAGAGCTGTTTGCCTTTGGAATGTTTTTTAGTAAATCCTTTCACAAAGCCTTCAGAAGGTTTTTCTTTCCCTCTGGGTACATCATTTTATTTTTAGCTTAAGGGAGGAGACCTAAAAAAGATTCCTGTTGGGCTCTGAATATCAGCTTCCTATCTGGCCAATCTCTGATCACAGAGCTACTTAAAAATTCTTTTAAATATCTTGTCAGTTTTCAACAGAGACAAACAGTAACATTTCTGGCAGTATTAAATAACCCTTCCTTGAGCATAAGAGCAGTCCCCAAAGAGGGTTCAAAATATATTTTATATTCCTCTGTCTACTGGGCATTATAGACAGGGATCGAGGAGGGCTGATTCTGGTGAGCATTTTTACCCTTAGCCAGCTTCTGCCAGTTTTTCCAGGATCCCCTCTACAAGCTGCAAGGGGGTTTAAAGTAGAGGGTATAGCTTTGGTGTCCTAAATTTGGCATTCTTAAAAATAATTCAATTTTCCTTAGGTGTTTAAGGGAATAATGTAGGAATTTACCAGAAAATCTCCCAAAGTCTCCTCAAATTTAGGAGGGGCCCATTTGAGGGGTTAGATAAGAGGGCATTGGAGTTGTTGTTAAAAATTTTGCATAGGCCCTTTGAGATCCTATCTCTTTTCCAGTGTTCCAGATGATTGCAACTGAGACATTGTTTCCTGAGCCAGCATTTTATTGATGAACCCTAGGAAAGTGCAATGTGAGGGGTCCAGGTGTTATTTTAGGTGCCTGAACTTGGAGCTGTTGCAGCTGTAAAGTTAATGGATTGGCAGACTGCTGTTTACAGTCTTGTGTCATTAAATTTTCACTATCGTTTTGCAACACATTTTTTAAGGAAGCTATTTTAGAATCTTGGAGCTTTTGGGAAGCATCTACATACCAATGAAAATAGGCATTGCATTCTGTCTGTTTGATATGGGAACCCTTACTTTCAAGGGCACTTCTTAAGCAAACAGTCTTGTCTAATTGGATCATTCCCGATAATGGCCATTGTAATCCTAATTTGTCTTTAGTAAGATGTTGCTGTTTGTGCAGATATTTACAGCTTCTGGGACCACAGTTCTCTGACATAAAATAAGCAGGTGTGCCAGAAGGTGGCATGTGAAACTCTTTGGGTTTTGAGGATCACATTTTATATATTTGTTTGTTTGTTTGTTTTTTGCTGAGCCCTTGGGTCTTTTAGAGCGAAACTAATACCTAAAGGGGATGTGATGTGGGGTTGGGAATTATGTGGTGTTTACATTACACAAACGTGTGCCTTTTTGCATGGAAATTTTCTTGATGTTGATGGGTGATCTGGTGTCAATCTATCCCATTCTATGACCAATTTATCCTAACACAGGAGTCTTTGACTTAGGTGGCAAGAACTCTAACTCTTAAACGTCTGATCCATGCTCACTACTTTTTATGGCTTTTCTTTCTGCTTCTAAGATCTCCATTAACAATAGCCTTTATCTACACAAAACATGACAAATGGACATGGGCACCTTAACACACCAGCAGTGACCAAGAGATATTACTGCAGACTGACCAAGAGAAGACCATGCACGCCATCAGCAATTTCCAGCAGCAACTGAACCAGCAAACTCCAGTGAATGGGAACTGTGGGCTGGAAATGAGGCAAGGGATTCCAAACAACTGGGGAATTGCAGAGGAAACCAAGGCCTAGGGTCTCGGGTTCCAGATAGAACTGTCTGCCAACTCAAGCTGACTTACTAAGCCCTTGACTAGAAAGTCGATTAGATTGAGAACTCAATGTAAAGAAAGTGGAGCTCAGAGCTGAGAGAATACTTACCCACGGTCCTCAGAAATAGTGAGAAAGATAGTGAACTCAAGGGGTTTGTGGGATATCATGCCTGTGTTTCTCATTGTCCCTGAAGCCTTTGAATGTTCTCCTTCATTCCCACTGCTGCCACCAAATCTGTTAAATAACAAAAATGAAAATACAAATGAGTAGATTTAAAGACTAAATTGGCTTTATTGAACAATTCATGAATCAGCAGCCTCCCATTTAGCAAATAGAAAGGAGCTCCTCCGAGCTACAGAAATGGAAAGATTTTTAAAGGTAGAAGAAGGGCAGATAAAGGAAAGTATTAGCAATGAAATTAGACCTTTCAGGAAAGGTCATTCTCCTAAGGGGAACAATAGTGAATTACCCAACTAGGGCTGACCAGGTAATTCTAGATTGGCTTGTTAAAGCTTACTTTCCTGGAAGAAGCTGATTCTGCAATTAATTTAGGTATTGTCTTGGTTTGGTGATCTGGGCTTAGCACAGATGACTTCATTTTGGGCCTGTTGTCTTTTTTTTTTTTTTTTTGCGGTACGCGGGCCTCTCACTGTTGTGGCCTCTCCTGTTGTGAAGCACAGGCTCCGGACGCACAGGCCCAGCGGCCATGCCTCACGGGCCCAGACGCTCCGCGGCACATGGGATCTTCCCAGACCGGGGCACGAACCCGTGTCCCCTGCATTGGCAGGCAGACTCTCAACCACTGCACCGCCAGGGAGGCCCTGCTGTCTTTTTTAACAGTTAATATTTTTCTGTTTTCTTTAAAGTATTAATTTTTTAAAAAGCTGGCAATATACAGCCAAAGGCAAAGTCTCTTACTTCCTTTCAAGTTGTTTGATTTTTTTAGATCACAACCTTGTTTGGGATTTTTTTAGATCACAATTCTGGAGTTTCCTCTTTCCTCAACTCACTGCACACTTCTGCAGAGCCATTGCCAGGGCCAGGGTCAGGGTTTGCAAAGGGGGAGATGTTGTTAATATCTGTTGATAGCAATGGTCTACACTGATGTTTTGTATTCTTTTTCATTCTCTTTGGGACTTGGTTATGCTAATTTAAAAAAAAGAATCTTCTTTTTCTGTAACATTGTTTGAAAGTGGAAATAATTAGACCATTTGGGAAAGTGGCATGTAGTTCAGGGAAACACACATGCTGGATTTTCTAGGACAGTGCCAATTTCAAATATACATTCTTAATGTTTCTGTAAATTTGTGACATACGCTGAAAATGTAATGTTCAGTGGTACATCCTATATCTTCTATGTTTCTTTTTGTACAAAATATGTTTTTCATGCTTTTGGCTTTGAGGATTATGAGTGTCCTATACACAGGTCAGTAAGACAGTGCTACTCAAAGTGTGGTCCCCAGACCAGTAGCAGCATCACCGGGGAGCTTGTTAGAGATGCCAGTTCTTCAGCCCCACTCCTAGAACTGGTGTTTTAACATGGTCTCAAGGTAATTCTTTTGCATGATACAGACTGAGAAGCACTATAGGGTATAGTTTCCGTAATTACTGATTTTTGATACAGGACACGTGCAAATGAAATCTTTGAGATAGCATGGGAATCCCAGGAGTCTATATGACTCCAAAAATGCAATTTAAAATTTATGAGGTCATCTGACATGGTAATTACACTTTCTCAACAGTCCTGCTTCTTCAGCAAAGAGGTATTTTGAAGTCCTGTGATGGCCTTTATGCCCCATAAACCACTGTAACTATACTGTCTTCTTCTGTGAAAGTCTGGACATTGGAAGGAGGTACCCACTTGGTAAAGATTAGTTCCCAGTCTTGCTGGAAGGGTTAATGACTCCTGCAGCTCTGACTACCTAAGAAATATGTCCAAGACAATATAGAGTGCTGGGAAGGATAAAGCCATGGCCTGCCACCTTATTTATTTTTTTCTTCCTTAAGGCAATAATTCTGCTCAGGTGCTCTGTTGATTGACAGTAGATGGTCATCTGTTTATTACAATTAATAAAAGGGGTGCAAGATGCGACCTATGCTAAATATCTTCTTTGGATTACGAAGGGTTTGTACCATATTACTGGAACATAGAAGGGATTACAATATATCAGATATACCAAGTGGGATATATCAAGACAAATAGAGTATAAATACTCTATTGTATGTCAAGTGGATTACTGATATATATTTTTCCAATTCTTACAAGCCTTCCTTGGCCAGTCTCTCTAAAGTAAAAACCTCCTCATCTTTCACTGTCATCTTACCCTCCTCTGTTTTTCATAGCTCTTATCACAACCTGACATACATTTTTTTGGTCTATTTTTCTCTATTTGTCTTTCCCACTGAAGCATAAGCTCCAGGAGAGCAAAACCTTTGTCTGTTCTGGTTCCATCTGTACAACCAGTGTCTAGAACAATATTTAGCTCATAGTAGGTACTTAGTGAGAGACTGAATATACAAATAGGCAATGGCCATACCCTATATAAAAACAGAACTTTGACATACAACCTGGGGCAACCAACACCTTATATACAATAAATAACCCAGGAAACCAGACTGCTCTAAGTCAGAAAGGTAGAATGCTATCTCTAGTAACAACCCAGGAAGCTAAACAACGACTTCTGTAGTGATCAGCCCCAAATTACCATGGATTAATTAAGAACTGATAGCTTCCCTACTTTTTGTTCCCATTTCCAATTTAGGAACAACCAGAAAAGGTCAAATATACACCCCTAACCAATCATATAGGATGTCCTGCTTCAAGTTAGCTTTCCTGAAACTTCCCCATATCAACTCTTCCAATCAGGGCACATCTGAAGCCTTCTCTTTTTCCACTCCTCTGCCTGCATCTGAGTTTCTGCCAAAACATCAAGAGATGGGCAAGTGATGTTGGCTGGCTGTCTTGCTACAGCAAGCTCAGAATAAATAGTGTTTGCTTTTCCCATTTGGTTGGTCATTGTTTGTTTCCACATCATAAAGGAACAAGAATAACATGGGTTGGGAAGACCACCCAGAGAAGCTTATGAAATCTAGTAAAAAGTGGAAATTTTTATGAAATATACTGTCTGTATAATAAACAGTGTGTGTGTGTGTGTGTGTGTGTGTGTGTGTGTGTAGAGAAAGCAAGAGGATAAAAGAAAGGCAAAAAGGTGTTTGAGTGAGACTCACAAAATGGCCCTGAAGGGCATTAAGAAACACTAACAGTCTTTATGGTTCTGTCAAAATCTTTATATTAGATACTTGAAAAGAAGGTAATTACAAATTTTCCCAAGAGAAATTTCAACAGTGAGCCCAGAATGAGAATTTAAGAATCAGCAAATATAAGATAGTAGGACCTACCTTCCCAAGTGTAGCATCAGGAGTCACAACCCTCAATGTTCCACTGGACAAAGATAAAGATCAATAAATCCTAAAGACAGCAGGACTCAAGAAGAATTAACCCCTGAATATTAACAACCCCCCTAAAGATGGAAGCAACATGTATAATTAGGTCAAAGTCCAGTGATCAGAGTGGTGAAAATGTGTGCCCTCATCCAATAAGGCTGGCCAGAAATTGGTCCAAGTGTCCTGGGAGATTCCAGAGAGTATCTCATTGTGTGGATGTAGAGTTTAAGTTAACTGAAAGGGAGATTACCTAAAATGAGTGTACTGCTATTGATGCCTTTTATTTTATGTCTTGGACTGTAAATTTGCCTAGAGATTCATGTCCCATCCAGCTATATTTTTCTGGTTGGTCCATTTCACAGGAGCCTGTGCGTGGACAATCTTGTATGCATGTGTGTTGATGCTCAGGACACATCTCCATTTTGCGTCAGGCAGCACACAAGGGTATTCTTGACCTTTATTAAGCATAATATGTGTGCCTTGGTCTTGACAGAATGTGATTAAAATGGATAAATTAAAGGGCAAAAGTGAAATCCAGTTATTTTCAAAGCAACTGTAATATAGCAGATCAATAACTTGCAACTTGTTTTTACACCAGTCTTTATTGTTTTTGACAGATCCCCCACTGCATTAAGTGCTGTCTATTTCGGTGTTATCTAGGCACCCTCCGACAGGTCAGCTGGTTTCACTGGGATTATTTCATCCTAGGTTGAAGTGTAATGGTTCATTCTGGGCATGCTGAAAGGCAGGATTTGTAGCAATTTGTGAGCCCTGTGATTCACAGGTGAGATTGTGATGATGAATTGCTTGCCAGAGGGGCGAACACAAAAGTACTATGAGATAAACCAAGACCATTATTATCCAGGCATTCTTTGGTATGTCTGGTCATTTTCAGCTGTGGATGCTGCTTTTTTGTAGAAGATGGGATGGAGACAAGTCTCTTGCTGGTAAAATGCTGAAGGGACAATGATGGAGCATGTTTTCATTCTAGAATTATGAGACAGAAACAAATCTCATGACATAATCTTGTCATTTTCAGGCCCCAGGCAGAACTTCATTTAAACTATCAGAAGAAAATGCTTTGAATACATACAGTACAATATAGTGTGATATTATTATTGATAACAGATTCCTTGATCTTTTGCTAATTGTCCTTAAAAGGAGAACTCCAGAGTTGTCCACTGATTGATCATTTCCATGTCTCAGATCAGTTAGTTTTTTCTAACTTCTTAATTATTCTGTGCTTTTTTTCTTGTTTTTCTTCAATGATAGCAGAGAAGCTGTACTGTTTATGCTAATTCCTACACTCTAACTTCAGAGTATCCAAAGGCTTGAGTAATTCTGTAATAACCAAGGTAAACTAATCCTCTTTGTTGCCACAGAGAAATTCCAAAATTTCAGTGGCTTAATACAGATAAAGTTAATTTCTTGCCACAAGCAAAGATTACTCTATCTCAGGTGACCCTTCCTCCATCTTGGAGTGATGCTGTTTTGAAACTGTGGTCTCCAAGATTATCATGGCAGCAACGTAAGGAACAAAGGCATGAGTTACAGAGTCATTTGAGAGGTGCTTGGCATCACTTTCACTCATTCCATTAACCAGTCATATTGTCCCAATCGAAATGGAGAGTAACAGTTTGATGTTTGTTGGATATTTGATGAGCACTAAATTTCCACCACACTGGTTTCTTGCAACCTCTCTTTCCTAGGCAGATCCCCTGGGATTTGTTCGTTTAATTCTTTACTGCCTGAAATTTATTCCCCCAATCTGTTTTATCCCTCTCAGTTTACTCAGTTGCCTAAAACAACAGGAGGATACACACTACTATATATAAAATAGATAACTAATAAGGACCTACTGTATAGCACAGGGAAATCTACTCAATACTCTATGATGGCCTATATGGGAAAATAAAAAAGAGTGGATCTATGTATGTGTATAACTGATTCACTTTGCTGTACATCTGAAACTAGCACAACATTGTAAATCAACTATACGCCAATAAAAATTTAAAAAATAAAAGACTGGTTTGTATTATCTGGGGCTCCTTGGATCCATATCAAGACCCAAAGTAAATATTCAGTCTCAGTTATCTAAGCTAACTGCTGACATTGTTCACTTCAAAATTTAACTTCATTTGAAGTTGTATAGGCTTTTCCCAACTAGGAGTTTTATTTATGTATTTATTTATTTTTAAGCTTGTGAAATCACCTGAAATACTTACATACACAATCCACATTTTTGTTTCTCTGTCTCTAAAATTTAAAATTTTTTTTTGATTTTTGTTTGATGTAGATGCCCCACTAAGGCCTTAGGTACTGACATGCCTGGTGAAGAGGTTATTTCTCGGGGAGCAGTTCTTACCAAATAGTCTAAAACAGGAACAGCATAACTTCTCCACTCAGTCATTTTATTTCATTATTTTTCCTTTTCAATAAAGTGTGTGCCCTCTGGGATTAATTCACAGTAGGAGGCAGGAATCAAGTTAAACGCGTCCATTAAAATGCATATGAAATGAAACAGCTGAAGATTAAAGGAGTCTGTATTTCAAAATACCAAGTAAGTGGCCATTTTGCAAAGAGAAACAAACAGTTAAAGCACAGCAGCTGTGCAAGTGCTAAGAGGTGGCCCTCCTCTGTCCTCCATCATCTCCTGAGTGCCCTCTGTATGAGCTCCCCCCATTCTTCTTCGACTCTTCACTTAGGAAACTGAAACCTATGTTCAAAATTATTCTAAAATTAGTTGCAGCTCTTGTGAATAGACCATTATGTTCCCAGCTATCCATCTAAAAAGTGGATGAGACTGTTCACATTTCTCTCCATTCTGAAAAAAGCCCATCGTAACCAGCAGACTATCTCATTTTGGGTCTGACTCACCCAGGGCTCCCTTGAACCACAAACTTTGGCACTTTACTTAACCATTCAGTCTGTTGGCTAGAACACTGCTGTGTTTGAAGGGTGGAACTTCTTCAGGAATGAAGTCTCATATAGCATGCAGTGCAGCAGAAAGCTGGACAAAGCATATTTTGAAGTTGCATAGATGAGGGCTGAGTCCAGACCCTGACATCTGATAGCGGTGTCCCCCATAGGAGAGGTGGCTACTTTCCTTATCAGAAAAATGGGCACCGATCAACATCAATTGTAGGATGTTTGTGGGTAACTAGAAATAACCCACTAGATTTACCACAATTAACTAGAAATATATGGGTATTAGCCTGGTACACAGCAAGAGCACAATAATTGATAACTCTTATTCACTTTTATTTCAGATTCTTTCGGTGGATTACTAGTTTTGAGTTTTCTGGATCCAACTACCTCTCATCCGGCAATGCTTGGCACTATTTATTTTAGCTTTCACTTCAAAACACAAATAAGCAATAGAAACCCACTCTGGCTAAATGCCTTGCCTACGGGCATAAAGTTATTGAATCACCCAGAGCCAAGGCATTAATCTTGGTTTACTGAGAAGCATGCAAATCTGGAGGCATGTTTCTTTTACTTTTTCAGTTGGAAGAAGTCTTGGATGTCACCTAGTTCCCACAGGCAGCCTTACGGGCCTTTATGGCAAGGATGGATATTTGGGAATATTATTCTTTTTGAGCTACCAGGGATTTTTGTCTATTACCTCATTTCCTTACCACAGAAGTTGAAAATCAGTCTGCAGTAGCAGCTGGTAGAGTTTCTATTCTATATATCAGGAGGAGTCGCTTTTTCCTCATCTTAGGGATAGCCTCTGAAGGAAAATATGATGAAACCAGGGAAATACTATGAGCTGAGTTAAAAAAAAAAAAAGAGAGAGAGAGAGATTTAAGTGAGACATTTCTATTGCTATGATTTTATATTAGAAACTACAGTCCATGCGTACTGGGAATAAGGATCAACTGTAAAATCTTGTTTTATCCAACATTAATTCACAAAATGTATTGAATGCCTCCTCTGTACTTAGCATTGCTACTGTGACTAGGTGAATGGGAGCAGTATGGGCTGGTATCCCTACCCTCACATTCCATAAACTGTTTCAGAGATAAAATTTACAAACATAAATTACTTATAGAACTGGCATCACAAAATTAATTAATTGCCATTATTTCTGTTCCAAGTAACAGGTGTTATAAAAGATAAAGCAGAAAGAGGTGCCAAACCCTCTCAAAACAGCTGGGAAGTTAGTTGTAGGGGAAAGATAAAGAGCTTTTTTTTTTTTTGGAGTAAAATTGCTTTACAATGTTGTGTTATTTTCTGCTGTACCATGAAGTGAATCAGCTATAATGTATACCTATATCCCCTCCCCCAAGTTGGACCTCCCTCCCACCCACCCCCCATCCCACCCATTTATCCATATCATATGAGGTATTCACAGGATAGGAGATGGAGAAGTTCAACAGGACGAAAGAACAGACAATATCAGAAATAGACATGGAAATATGCTTGGCCCCCAAATGGAGGTGATGGGCATGAGAGAAATACATTTGCAGAATGGCCATCAAACAACATGCACACAGATACAGGAGTTCTACAAATACCTGTTATTATTTTTCTTAAATATATGGTTTCATATTTTATTAACTATTTAGGGAATATTAAAATCAAATAAAAATTAAAAACGAACCATCAAATATGGTCTACAACAAATTTCAGCATACTGGAGCGTGCTGATGCATTAAGTATGTTGCCAGTACAACTCATTTTGTGCAGACATTAGATTAAGCTTTTTTGGTTTCTGTATATATATTTGATTCTTTTGTATAGGAGCCTTGGATTTATTTTTATTTTCCTTCTCAATGTAGGCAGTCGTGTGTCCAATTATGGGAACTAGTACAAGCAAATTCAATCACACATCCCACAGTGCTAGTATTATGTTGTAAATAGTTCTGATGCTTCTTGGTAGCTTTGGGTGATATTATAAGGAATTCAGCTGTAGAACAAAATGTCCAAGTACACTTAATACTCAGGATAAAAGCAGTTTAAAAATACAAAACCTACAACTGTTACTGTTTGCAACAATTGATCTGTGAGAATCAGGATTATCTAGATATGGTGAATCTAACAAAACAGAGTGTAAAAATAAATTATGCTATATCTTATATAATCATTCCTCCCCCAGTCTGGCCCCAAACCTCATCTGGTAAACATTTTAGTTTCTTGAAATGTATCTTATTGTTCCATTGGTTTATTTTTTAAGCAGTTATTGTTACAATGTGGAGTTTAAAATATGTCTATGCTGAACATGTAAGCTTTTTCAAGTATATATTGAGAATCTGCATTAGATTTTTATTTTTGGATAGAGGTTTATGGTTAAACAATATTTGAAAATTATTGATTTAGAGGCAGAAAATCTGAGGGCTTTGTTCTGAACCTTAGGATCTCCAGGTCTTGAAAACACGTAAGGAGAGGTAGAGGAGCAGAGAACACAAAGAACAGAATTAGCAAAGGACAGGATTTATTGGCCTTAAATTTCAGCAGCTTTGATTTTTCCATGGTTATCCTTTTGATGAAGCATTAAGAGAGCTAGAGTATCCCCAAATTGAATAATTAATCCCTTTATAATTGCTAGATGACTCATGCTTTAGTGTAAAACAAAAGCCTTTCTCAAAATTAGCATGTGTGTCTGGGAGTAGCCCCAATCTGGCTGTGGTCAAAGGCACTGCATTACATCTGAATTCGAATGCTCTGGTTGGCAGCCACTGCTGTCTGAGAAGAGTCAGTGTCTCAGAGATGTGGAAGGACCTGAGCTATGAGCCCTTGGGAGAGGGGGTAGAGGTGACCCAGTAGAGGCTTCTGGGTGGTACTGAAGACTGAGGGATAAAGCACTTGGAGCTAGCTGCCATGGAACAAAGAATTCTAAGAAAACAGTTTCTCATCTCCAGTTACTCAGAGGAGAGAAATCCACATGAAGGGTGAGGTCAAGCAGATACCACTGAGTAGTGTGCTATGACAGACAGAATTCATTTCGACCTGCAATGGCTCATCCGTGACGAAGCAGATTTGCTGAAATAACTCTGTCTCGTGTAGAGGTAGAAGAAAGGGTTAGGAAGGAAAGAATCCCCACCCAGCCCACTGAGGATCAAAACTGAAGGGTGGGGGCTTCCCTGGTGGCGCAGTGGTTGAGAGTCCGCCTGCCGATGCAGGGGACACGGGTTTGTGCCCCGGTCCGGGAAGATCCCACATTCCAGGGTGAGACCGCAACCGGGAGAGACCACAACAGTGAGAGGCCCGTGTACCGCAAAAAAAAAAAAAAAAAAAAAACCGAAGGGTGAGCCAGATAATTGGAGGGAATTGAAACTCCATGGACCACTTCTCTTGGTCTGCACTCACCAGGGCTTATTCTGTGCCAGCTTTGACAATAGTTTTTGTGGCTACAAAGATGAAGACACAGCCTTCAACCTCTAGGAGATTGCAAACTGGAAGGAACAAGATCCATAAGTGATGGTAACACTGTGGTGGGAGCTCATCTGAAGTTTAATACAAAGTGGGAGAAGAGCCCAAAGAACATCCAGTGTAGGTTGGCCAGGCCTTAGAAGAGGGAAGGAATAGAAGGGCAATTTTTGATATAAGGGACAATGCATGCAAAGGCAGGAGGTGAGGGAGGAAGATGTACATGAAGCACAGCAAAGAGGGAGCCTTGTTCTCTTGGTTGGAGAACAGGGGAGATGAAACTGGAAACACAGGACAGGCAATATCACAAATGAACCAAGGTCCTGGACCTCAAGCAGCATATATTCTACCAGTAAAACCAGAAAGACAAAAAATTATTTAATATACACAATGCAACATAGAACTGTGGTTGGCTTTTCTATTGCTGGAAGCCATAATCAAATTCAGGAGGATAAGTGGAGAATAAGAGGTAATTTCATCTGTACGCCTGCCTATAAGCAGATTTGAATAAACAACATCACAGAACTCTTTGATGAATCGCATACATTGGAAATAAGCAAGGCTCTCTTTGATCATGAGGGAAGAGGCAGTGCTGCAAGTACAGTAATAAATACGGAGAGACCAATGTGATAGCGGAAGAGAAAATAACTTCGGAAGAGGAAAACGATCTTCCCGGAGGAGGTGAGATCTAGTTGGGTCTTTAAGGATGAAGGGATGCTTATTAAGAAGTCAAGGAGGGTTAAGGGCATTCTACCAACAGAGACCAGCCCATGCAGAATCATAGAAATGGGAAGCGGCAATGGAGATCTGGAGGATGAAACGTAAGCTGGGAACCTTTGATTAGAAGGCTAGAAAATGTGTGTGATTGCAGAAAGGGTGAATGATAAAGAGGAGAGGTCTGATTTTGTCAGTGTTGGGGGAGCCCCTGAAGGATCTTAAATGAAGAAAGGATAAAATACAGAGATTTTCTAGAAGAGCTTACTCAGTTCTATAAGCTAAGAAAAGTTAATTAGGAAATGTGAGAAAATTGCCACTATAATTTCCTTAGCCTGTACGTAGTTGCTGTTTGAAATGAGTTTTATATATTCTCTCTCTTTGAAAAGATAAATGGCATTTTCAAAGCCCACTGCATCTAGTTGGGTGAGTTGCCTGATTAATTGCAGGAACTGCCCTAAGCCAAGAAACTTGTCAGAGTGGTTGCCTCCAAGGAAGGGAAGTGAGCTTAGAGAAGACAGAGATGGGAGGGAGACTTGATGAAGAGGTACCACTTTGCCCCTTTTTGATATCACGACACGCACTTGTATTATCTACCACCATGTTATTTACTTAATTACATTTTTACCAAAAAGAAATGTCCATATTGCTCTCTTTATAAAGTTTTGTGACACATAGATTTCATTTTCTGATAAGCACAGATTTTTAAAAAAACAAATTTTTGCGAGAAGGGCTATAACCAAGGAAGTGTGAAACAGAACCCTAGTTCTTATGTCATTAAGATGAAAGTTGAGAAGAAATTGAAACATGCAAAGATGTTTCAATTGTTAAATCTTTGCACTTAACATGCAAAGATATAAAATGTGAATGGATTAAATGCTCCAACCAAAAGAAACAGCCTCACTGAATGGATACAAAAACAAGACCCAGATATGTGCTGTCTACAAGAGTCTCACTTCAGACATAGGGACACATACAGACTGAAAGTGAGGGGATGGAAAAAGATATTCCATGCAAATGGAAATCAAAAGAGAGCTGGAGTAGCAACACTCCTATCAGATAAAATAGACGTTAAAATAAAGAATGTTACAAGAGACAAGGAAGGACACTACATAATGATCAAGGGATCAATCCAAGAGGAAGATATAACAATTATAAATATATATGCATCCAATATAGGAGCACCTCAATACATAAGGCAAATGTTAACAGTTATAAGAGAGGAAATTGGCAGTAACACGATAATAGTAGGGGACTTTAATAACACTTCACTTACACAAATGGACAGATCATCCAGACAGAAAATTAATAAGGAAAAACAAACCTTAAACGACACAATAGACCAGATAGATGTAATTGATATTTATAGGACATTCCATCCGAAAACAGCAGATTACACTTTCTTCTCAAGTGTGCACGGAACATTCTCCAGGATAGATCACATCTTGGGTCACAAATCAAGCCTAGGTAAATTTAAGAAAACTAAAATCATATCCAGCATCTTTTCCAACCACAACACTATGAGATTAGAAATAAATTACAGGGGAAAATACGTAAAAAACACAAATGCATGGAGGCTAAACAATATGTTACTAAATAACCAACAGATCACTGAAGAAATCAAAGAGGAAATCAAAAAATACCTAGAGACAAATGACAACGAAAACATGATGATCCAAAACCTATGTGATGCAGCAAAAGCAGTTATAAGAGGGAATTTTATAGCAATACAATCCTACCTCGAGAAACATCTCAAATAAACAATCTAACCTTACACTTAAAGGAACTAGAGAAAGAACAAACAAAACCCAAAGTTAGTAGAAGGAAAGAAATCATAAAGATCAGAGCAGAAATGAAAGAAATAGAAACAAAGAAAATAATAGCAAAGATCAATAAAACTAAAAGCTGGTTCTTTGAGAAGATAAGCAAAATTGATAAACCATTAGCTAGACTCATCAAGAAAAAGAGGGAAAGGACTCAATAAAATTAGAAATGAAAAAGGAGGAGTTACAATGGACACCGCAGAAATACAAAGCATCCTAAGAGACTACTACAAGCAACTCTATGCCAATAAAGTGGACAACCTGGAAGAAATGGACAAATTCTTATAAAGGTATAACCTTCCAACACTGAACCAGGAAGAAATAGAAAATATGAACAGACCAATCACAAGTAATGAAATTGAAACTGTGATTAAAAATCTTCCAATAAACAAAAGCTCAGGACCAGATGGCTTCACAGGTGAATTCTATCAAACATCTAGAGAAGAGCTAACACCCATCCTTCTCAAACTCTTCCAAAAAATTGTGGAGGAAGGAACTCTCCCAAACTCATTCTGTGAGGCCACCATCACCCTGATACCAAAACCAAACAAAGATACCTACAAAAAAAGAAAATTACAGACCAATATCACTGATCAATATAGATGCAAAAATCCCCAACAAAATACTAGCAAACAGAATCCAACAACACATTAAAAGGATCATTCACCATGATCAAGTGGGATTTATCCCAAGCATCAAGGATTCTTCAATATACACAAATCAGTCAATGTGATACACCATATTAACAAATTGAAGAATAAAAACCATATGATCATCTCAATGGATGCAGAAAAATCTTTTGACAAAATTCAATACACATTTATGATAAAAACTCTCCAGAAAGTGGGCATAGACGGAACCTACCTCAACATAATAAAGGTCATATACGACAAACCCACAGCAAACGTCATTCTCAATGGTGAAAAACTGAAAGCATTTCCTCTAAGATCAGGAACAAGACAAGGATGTCCACTCTCACCACTATTATTCAACATAGTTTTGGAAGTCCTAGCCACGGCAATCAGAGAAGAAAAAGAAATAAAAGTAATACAAACTGAAAAACAAGAAGTAAAACAGTTACTGTTTGCAGATGACATGATACTATACATAGAGAATCCTAAAGATGCTACCAGAAAACTACTAGAGCTAATCAATGAATTTGGTAAAGTTGCAGGATACAAAATTAATGCACAGAAATCTCTTACATTCCTATACACTAACAACAAAAGATTAGAAAGAGAAATTAAGGAAACAATCTCGTTCACCATTGCAACCAAAAGAATAAAATACCTAGGAATAAATTACCTTCCTGAGGAGGTAAAAGACCTGTGCTCAGAAAACTAGAAGACACTGATGAAAGAAATCAAAGATGACAGAAACAGATGGAGAGATACACCATGTTCTTGGATTAGAAGAATCAATATTGTGAAAATGACTATACTACCCAAAGCAATCTGCAGATTCAATACCATCCCTATAAAATTACCAATGGCATTTTTTAAAGAACTAGAACAAAAAAATCTTAAAATTTGTATGGAAACATAAAAGACCCCAAATAGCCAAATCAATCTTGAGGGGAAAAACTGGAGCTGGAGGGATCAGACTCCTGACTTCAGACTATACTACAAAGCCAAAGTAATCAAGACAATAAGGGTGCTGACACAAAAACAGAAATATAGATCAATGGAACAGGATAGAAAGCCCAGAGATAAACCCATGCACCTATGGTCAACTAATCTATGACAAAGGAGGCAAGGATATACAATGGAGAAAAGACAGTCTCTTCCATAAGTGGTGCTGGGAAAACTGGACAGCTACATGTAAAAGAATGAAATTAGAACACTCCCTAACACAATACACAAAAATAAACTCAAAATGGGTTAAAGACCTAAATGTAAGACCAGACACTATAACACTCTTAGAGGAAAACAGAGAACACTCTTTGACATAAATCGCAGCAAGATCTTTTTTGACCCACCACCTAGAGTAGTGGAAATAAAAACAAAAGTAAACAAATGGGACAAATGAAACCTAATGAAATAAACATTTTATTTTCCAAATAAAATAAAATTCAAAAAGAAAAAAAGATGAAAGTTGAGAAGGAATTGAAACATGCAAAGATACTAAATAGAACACAAGCCTTTTAAGCTTTGTTGATAGCACAAGGCTTTAGGCCCATTCCAAGCAGGTGATGCCATTTAACAGGTGGTAGGGGGAAGAGAGAGGTATTCCCAACTCAGTTTGCTATGAGATTTTTAGTAACTGAACTAGGCTTTAAAATGGTAAGAGAGAAGATAACAATGTAAAAATGCAGTGACTACTCAGGATAGATAAGGAGGAAACAAGTGCTTACCTGCTTAAAGAAGTTTAAATCCTCAGCCCAGATGACTTCCATCTCGGGGTGCAAAAGGAACTTGCAAATGTAATCTAGGCACCACTAACCATAATGTTTGAGGATTCTTGTCAATCAGAAGATTAATGATGGGTAAAAGGGGAAATCCTGAGTTTCAAAACTGGATAGGGAAGTTGAATCCTAGGCATTGTGGATATTGACATATGGATATTTCTCTTGGGTGAAAATTGACAGCAATAAGGCATCAGATAGCATTCTCCCCAGAGGTTGTATGGACCCTGAGTTATCTTAGGTTTATGCAATCCTTGTAGAGTCAAAATTTAAAATAAATGTCTATTATTTGTAAGCACTACATCTCTAGGAAGGGAGCAAGCAACTGCTGGTCAGCCCTGAGCTGGTGTGCCTCACTCCTCCTTTACACATCAGAATCACATGTTCTCTTTGCATTTAAAATAACTGAATGCCCCCTCCCAGAATTGCCCTGTAATCAGCAGGGGAGGAGAGTCCTTATAACGAAGAGAAGACAGTTATAAGGTTTGGCATGGAAAGGAAAGAAGGACGTTGGTGCCATAAGTCAGCAAACTTCAAAAAGGCTATTTGAAAGGAATAGTGATTGAAAGGGTTGGGGATTTGTCATAGGATTTGTCCAATAAAACATTTCGATTTCTATCTAAAATGGTTATATGATTGTCTAAAAGAGTAGAACTTGAAGGGTCTCTTTCTTAAATGAAATTTCAACTTTTGGAAACAACTTGAAGTTCTATTGGTTCTGGAAGGCTGATTTAATTACTGCAGCATACAGGGAGGGAGATACTGTGTTTCTTTATAGAAAGAAATGTCCTCTTTTCATCCTTTCCTCTTCTCTCTCTCCCTCACTTCTTACCTTTAATACTTATATACTGTCTCCTCTGTGCTTAGGCACTGTGCTTGATGCAAACTAAAGCTCTCAACTCCTGGCATTCACATCCTGGTGGGAGAATCTAAGAGGCAAACTAATATCATCATACCGAGTCATAAGGGCTAGACAATGGACAGCTTGAGAGAAGTGTAGAGAGAGCAGGGAGGAGGTGCAGAGAAGACTCATTCACCTTGTGACATTTGTAAGTGTTTGCCAACTGAAGAAGGGAGGTGAGATGCTTCAAACATCAAGTACAGCATGTGCAAAGGCACCGTGTTGGAACAAGCACAGGACATTCAAGTCTACAAAGTTAATGTCAGAGGAGGTCAGCTTAGAGAGACAGAAGAGTGCCTTGACTTACAGTAGAAGACATTTGTTATAAGTGGTGCCCATCAAGAAGAATGAAGAAATGTCTTCTTTTGTATGGGGCACAGTTAGACTAGTCTGCTCTCTTTGGCCACTAAAATCTCAATTTGTTTTTCAATTCATTGACACTCAGTCCAAATAGTGATAATGATTATGCAACAATGCCTACAATGTTTTTCTTCCCCTTACCTCCTTCCTTCCTCCCTCCCTCCCTTCTTTCCTTCCTTCCTTCCTTCCTTCCTTCTCTTTCTCTTCTTCCTTCCTTCTTTCTATTAAGAATTTGTAAAGAAAATAATTGATAAACATAGCTAAACCAATATAGGAGAGTAAAGCAGTTTAATGGAGAGTTAACTTAATGAGTAGTCTATTTATTTAATACACCATAAGTATTCATTATATTTTCCTTCATTCATCTATGGGGCAAGTACTTATTGAGCATCAGGTTACTCTGGGACCTCTATGAGCCACTGAAAAAACAGGAGTGAACGAGATGATTAAAGTCTTTGATCTCATGCTCTTTTGCTTTGTGGGAAGGAGGCAGGCAATAGATAAGTCTATAACATCATTCCTTACCCAGGCAATGACCTCTCTTGTCTTATACAGTTTTGAAATTGTTTGTTCTTGCTCTGTTTCCTTTTCCTTTTCTTTTTCCCCTCCCTCTAATCTCTTTTTCTTGCATCATCCCCCTTTGGAACTCAGCTGTGCTGGGGAAGAATAGGGTTTTTTTTGCTTATCCCATCCTGGATTTTGGCAGGGACAATGACTGCTGTATTGCATCAGAAATGAAAAGAGCTCCCTCACTGGCAGGAGTCTTAGACCCAGTGACATTTCCTGATTACTACTATTTCACATCCTCTCTCATACAACCATTTGCTTTTTCACTGTAGAATTCATTCACTACCATTCAGTACCAGTCATCAATGTGGTGACTAAAACCCCCTGTGAAACTTGGTGTCCTTTCTCACCAAGGTGGGCTGAGCTCTTTCAATTGACTCTCATTTGGCTTTGGAAAGCATTATCCAAGTTCATTATCTAAGTTCTGAGCCCTTAAGGGTGAGTGCTAGCCTCAACCACTTTCCTAGGGGAAGCTGCTGCTTTAGGACCTGTGGATCACCTTTTATCAGAAGGTGGTCCCATGGGTGTCTGTTTAAGGCTAGACAAACACCTATTGTTTGAGAACAATAATCTAGAAAACAATAATCTAGAAAGCCTTTTTCTATTTGATTTGGGGGAATTAAAGAAAAGATACCACAGGTAAGCTATATCAGTTATATGTAGCTTAGCGATAGTGCAACCCAAAATATTTTTGTGAGAAAGAGATGCATGGTGAATATAACTTTGACCTTTGTCCAGCCTGGCTGATGGACCAAAAGTTGTTTTCTCAGGACGGGGTTTAGCAAAAAGTTGATCTTGGCACAGAATGGTATGGTCTGTTAACATAAGACCAGTCATTCATTCTACATGTTCTTTGTGAACTTTTCAAATCAGAAGATCAAAGGCAGTGTGAAATTCTTACCTCTGGCCATAAAGCAGCTTCTAGGAGAGCAGAAAGCCTGGATGGGACCATATTCATTTTTGTACTTTTAATGACAGAATCTGTGGCTGGAAAATTCTACAAAGCAGTTGTTTAAGAGGCTCTTTACTGATTTCACCTGCTTTCTTTTGGTTAGTCCTAATTCCAGTTCTATTTCTCAAAGAAAATGATGAATTTTCCTCTTGAGATAAGAGGAAAAACTGCATTTTTTTTTTTTTTTTTTTTTTTTTTTTTTTGCGGTACGCGGGCCTCTCACTGCTGTGGCCTCTCCCGTTGCGGAGCACAGGCTCCGGGCGCGCAGGCTCAGCGGCCATGGCTCACGGGCCCAGCCGCTCCGCGGCACGTGGGATCCTCCCGGACCAGGGCATGAACCCGTGTCCCCTGCATCGGCAGGTGGACTCTAAACCACTGCGCCACCAGGGAAGCCCGAAAAGCTGCATTTTGTTGTTGATTATGTATGGAATGTTTTTTCTGTTATTTTGCTTTACAGTCAAATCCTCCTTCCACCAAAAGAACTGCCAGCACAATCCTAGCACATAGAGATCACCTGTCCTCTGAAGTAAGATCTAAGTCTGTCCCCAAATATGACAATTTGCACACATAGCCATAGGGCATTTTCAACGGCATGCTAAATGTCTTATTTTTTATCAGTTTTACTTTTTTATTACTGTATCGCTACTTATGAATTTCTAACGCATCCCCTCAATTAGGTCAAAAGCTACCATGAGGGTGCTACTTAAGCTTCCTTCTTTCTTCCTGTTAGGAATTTGTAAAGAAAATAATTGGTAGGAATAGCTAAACCAATATGAGGGAATGAAACAGTTTAATGCAGAGTCAGTCTAAGGGGAAAGTAGTTAGTTTTCATTAATAAGCATGATATTTGCGGTAAGTTCTTTTGTAGATGAGCTTTATCACCCTGAGGAAGTTCCCTTTCATTGTTAGTTTTGCTGAGAGTATTTATCATGAATGGATGTCAAATTTTGGTAAAGGCTTTTTCTGTATCTATTATACGATTGTATGAGTTTTCTTCTTTTGTCTACTAGGATGGTGAATTACACTAATTGATTCTCTAATGTTGAACCAAACTTGCATTCCTCCTTGATCATGATGTATTATGTTTTTAAAATCTTGCTGGACTCAATTTTTGAATATTTTGTTGAGGATTTTTGTTCCTGTGATCCTGAGGGATATTACTCTGCAGATTTCTGTTTGTGGATTGTTTTTGTTTTTATCTCAGCGTAATTCTGGCTTTATAACATGTGTTGGGAAATGTTTCTTCTGCTCTTGTTTTCTGGAAAAGCTTATGTAGAAATGATGTTATTTCTTTCTTAACTGTTCAGTAGAATTCCTCAGTGAAGACACTTGGGTCTGATGTTTTCTTTGTGGGAAAGATTTTAGCCACAATCTCAGTTTCTTTAATAGAGATATAACTATTCATGTTATCCATTTCTTCATGAGAGATCTTTGGTAGTTTATGTCTTCCAAGAAATTTGTTCATTTCACCTAATTTATCCAATTTGTGAGATAAAGGTTTGTTTTTGTTTCTTTGTTTTTTGCTTTATATCTTTATTATCCTTTTAATATCTATGGGATCTGTAATAAAATCCCCTAATTCAAAATTTTGATTATTGAAAATATATTTATTCTCTCTCTTTTTCTTCCTCAGTTGGGTGAGAGCAGGATAGAACTTGGTAAACTTTTTGTATAATAGACTACATAGTGAACATTTTTGTATATGCAGGTCACTTGGTCTCTGTTTCAACTACTGAACCCTCTTGTAGTGGAAAGCAACCAGAGAAAATAACCAAGTGCATTTATCTATGTTCCAATAAAACTTTATTTACCGAAACAGACAGTAGGCTGGATTTGCCCATGGGCTGTCGTTTGTAGATATTGGACTAAGAGATTATCAATTTTATTCATCTTTTAAAAACACTAGTTGTTGTTTTAATTGGTCTCTTTCCATTGTTTCTCTTTTTCAATTTTATTCATTTTTGCTCTTATTATTATTATGTCCTTCTTTTCTGCTTGCTATAAGTACAATTTGTTCTTCTTTTTCTAGTTTCATAAGGTAAAAGTTTAGATGATGGATTCAAGACATTACTTTTTTTTGAACAGAACATACCTTTAATTCTATACATTTTTCTTTAATCACTGCTTTAGCTGCATCTCACACATTTGAATATGTTTTATTTTAATTTCCGTTTAGTTAAAATATTTTCTAATATCTTTTGTAACCTCTTATTTGACTCATAGGTTATTTAGAAGTGTGTTTAATGTCTAAATTTGGGAGATGGTTCTAGATATTTTTTGTTATTGAAAAATTTGTAATTAATTCTTCATAATCTGATAACATAGTTTATGTAATTTAACTTGAATATGTTGAGGCTTTTTTGTGGCATAGAATATAATTCTGCTCTTTGATGGTGTGTCTATAAGTGGCACTTGGTCTCATTGGGTAACTGTCTCTTTCAGGTGTTCCATAGCTATATTAGTATATTTTTTCTTGCCTTATGTATTCCTGAGAGGATTTCTGAAGTCACAAGTTATTAGTTTTTGCTTCATATATATTGAGGCTTTTATGTTAGGTGCATACATATTTGGGGATTTTTTTGTTTTTTTTACTTCTTTGTCCGTATATAATACTTTTTTTTAATCCTTGGTAATATTTCTTATTCTGATGTCTACTTTGCCTGATATTTATATAGCCACTCCAGCTTCCTTTTGCTTAGTGTTTTCATAGCATTTCTTTTTCTATCTTCTTACTTATAATATTTTATACTTAAATTTGGGCCTTGCTTTTTTTAGAGTCTGATATGACAATATCTGTCTTTTAACTGAGATGTTTAGAATACTTACATTTAATGAAATTATTGTTATGGTTTTTTAAAAAAATATCACCTGGCTATTTTTTTAAATTCATCCCGTTTCTTGACCTTTTCTCCATTTTTTGCTTGCTTTGGGATTGATTACAAGAAGCCTTTGCTTTATACAGTAGTGTGGGACTATAAAAATGACCATGCAAGCTGAAATCACACCAAGTGATAGTAAAAATCAATGGGATACTATGATTGTTCTGTGGCCCTCATTTTTTTTTCAAAACATTAAATACTCTCTTAATGTTATAAATGTATAGAAAATGATAAATAGAAAACTAAAATTTCCTTAGTACACTATAATTTAAAACATTAGAAACATTAAGAATTAAGGTTTTATTTCTTTGTAAAGTAGTTATCAGGAGTAGATTGAACAGTGCTTGCCTCCTCATAATAGAACATATCATATGGAGTAAGCATCTTGTCTGTTTCTTAACAAATTGTTATACTGTTTTCTAAGTTTGTATCAGCTTTCAACATTTTGTCCTTTGTGCTTCCAGTGTCGTGAAATATCTTTGAGAGTTCCTTTAATGTATTTTTACCAGCATCACTTCTTCTGGAACACTTTAATTTTTTTCTTCACAACCAAATCCCTCCTTTGCATCAGTAAGTTTTTCCTAAGTTCTTCTGGCTGCATACCTACAGTCTGTTGGACAACAATGGTATCAATATGCCTATGATCAGCTACTTCTTCCATAACTTTATTTATGTTCAATTTGAATATCACTTATAGCATCATCACTTTTTGTTTCTTTGCTGCATGTTCATTTTTCTTGGCCAATTCTCTCTTTAGATTATCCATTTTTATAAAATGTCATGTTGGCTTATCACGGGGTGACATGGAAGCAACAAAACTACATACTTTGCTGTCTGTGCAAAAGCTGAGTAATAGATGTGCAATGACTAATCCCTAACAGACTTTGAAGGAAGTGATTTGATAGGTCACAGATAATGATGCACATCTGTTATTTACACAGTAATTTGTAAACAAAAAAACTTTCACTGAGGGTTTTACTTTATACAATCATTTGCAGTTATTATGCAATGATAACTGTAATTTGACTTGTTTTGGGGGAGTCCTCTAGACAATAATAACTAAAATATGTCCATATCAGAAATATACAAATTAAGGACAAACATAATGATTTTAATGATTCTACTTTATCTCTATTATTGGTTTATTATCAATGCTTGCTTTTAAAATATTCTTTAATGTTAACTCCAGGATTTACAATATATATCATTAACTTATCACAGTCTACTTTCGAATGATATTATATCACCTCACATAATGTATAAAAACCTTCCAACAATATACTTCCAATTCTTTCCTCCCTACTTTTTTGATATTGCTAGCATTGATGATACTTTTACATATTTTATGTAAATCCCCAAATAGTTATTGTTTTTTCTTTAGACAGTCACTTATTCTTTGGAGTCATTATTATTTTAAAAATGGTCTTTATATATTTACCTTTATTTTGAGCATTTCCAGACTTCACTATAGTTTTTTGCAGATTCAAGTTTCTATCTGGTATCATATTTCTTCGGAGTGAAAAAAATTTTTCAATACTGTGTGTAGCTTAAATCTGCTGACAATAAAGTCAGCCTTTTGTTTGATGTGTTTGTTTTTTGAAAAAGTGTTTATTTCATCTTAAGTTTTGAAATATATTTTTGCTGGGTATAATTATGTAGATTGACAGTTTTTCTTTTCTCTTCCAGAATTTTATTTTATTTTATTTTAAAAATTTTTATTGGAGTATAATTTCTTTACAATGGTGTGTTAGTTTCTGCTTTATAACAAAGTGAATCGGCTATACATATAAATATACATGTATCCCCATATCTCCTCCTTCTTGCGTCTCGCTCCCATCCTCCCTATCCCACCCCTCAAGGTGGTCACAAAGCACCAAGCTGATCTCCCTGTGCTATGTGGCTGCTTCCCACTAGCTATCTATTTTAGATTTGGTAGTGTATATATGTCCATGCCACTCTCTCAATTTTCCCCAGCTTACCTTTCCCCCTCCCCGTGTCTTCAAGTCGATTTCTACGTCTGCATCTTTATTCCTGTCCTGCCTCTAGGTTTTTCAGAACCATTTTTTTTTGTTTGTTTTCTGAGGTTCCATATATATGTGTTAGCATATAGCATTTGTTTTTCTCTTTCTGACTTACTTCACTCTGTATGACAGACTGTAGGTCCATCCACCTCACTACAAATAACTCAATTTTGTTTCTTTTTATGGCTGAGTTATATTCCATTGTATATATGTGCACTGTCGATGGACACTTAGGTTGCTTCCATATCCTGGCTATTGTAAATAGAGCTGCAGTGAACATTGTGGTACATGACTCTTTTTGAATTATTGTTTTCACAGGGTATATGCCCAGGGGAGGGATTGCTGGGTCGTATGGTAGTTCTATTTTTAGTTCTTTAAGGAACCTCCATACTGTTCTCCATAGTTGCTGTATCAATTTACATTCCCAGCAACAGTGTATGAGGATTCCCTTTTCACCACACCCTCTCCAGCATTTACTTTTGTAGATTTTTTGATGATGGCCATTCTGACTGGAGTGAGGTGATACCTCATTGTAGTTTGATTTGCATTTCTCTAATGATTAGTGATGTTGAACATCCTTTCATGTGTTTGTTAGCAATCTGTATATCTTCTTTGGAGAAATGTCTATTTAGGTCTTTTGCCCATTTTTGGATTAGGTTGTTTGTTTATTGATATTGAGCTGCATGACCTGCTTTTAAATTTTGGAGATTAATCCTTTGTCAGTGGCGTCATTTGCAAATATTTTCTCCCATTCTGAGGGTTATTTTTTCATCTTGTTTATGGTTCCCTTTGCTGTGCAAAAGCTTTTAAGTTTCATTAGGTCCCATTTATTTATTTTTGTTTTTATTTCCATTTCTCTAGAAGATGGGTCAAAAAGGTTCTTGCTGTGATTTATGTCATAGAGTGTTCTGTTTATGTGTTCCTCTAAAAGTTTTATAGTGTCTGGCCTTACATTTAGGTCTTTAATCCATTTTGAGTTTGTTTTTGTGTATGGTGTTAGGGAGTGTTCTAATTTCATTCTTTTACATGTACCTGTCCAGTTTTCCCAGCACCACTTATTGAAGAGGCTGTCTTTTCTCCATTGTATATTCTTGCCTCCTTTATCAAAAATAAGGTAACCATAGGTGCGTGAGTTTATCTCTGGGCTTTCTATCCTGTTCCATTGATCTATATTTCTGTTTTTGTACCAGTACCATACTGTCTTGATTACTGTAGCTTTGTAGTATATTCTGAAGTCTGGGAGCCTGATTCCTAAGCTCCGTTTTTCTGTCCCAATATTGCTTTGACTATTGGGGGTCTTTTGTGTTTCCATACATATTGTGAAATTTTTTGTTCTAGTTCTGTGAAAAATGCCATTGGTAATTTGATAGGGATTGCATTGAATCTGTAGATTGCTTTGGGTAGTATAGTTATTTTCACAATGTTGATTTTTCCAATCCAAGAACAAGGTATATCTCTCCATCTGTTTGTATCATCTTTACTTTCTTTCATGAGTGCCTTATACTTTTCTGCATACAGGTCTTTTGTCTCCTTAGGTAGATTTATTCCTAGGTATTTTATTCTTTTTGTTGCAATGGTAAATGAGAGTGTTTCCTGAATTTCTCCTTCAGATTTTTCATCATTAGTGTACAGGAATGCAAGATATTTCTGTGCATTAATTTTGTATCCTGCTACTTTACCAAATTCTTTGATTACTTCTAGTAATTTTCCGGTAGCATCTTTAAGATTCTCGATGTATAGTATCATGTCATCTGAAAACAGTGGCAGCTTTACTTCTTCTTTTCTGATTTGGATTCCTTTTATTTCCTTTTCTTCTCTGATTGCTGTGGCTAAAACTTCCAAACATAGTTCCAAAACTATGTTGAATAACAGTGGTGAGAGTGGACAACCTTGTCTTCTTCATGATCTTAGAGGAAATGGTGTCAGTTTTTCACCATTGAGAACGATATTGGCTGTGGGTTTGTCTTATAAGGCCTTTAGTATGTTGAGGTAAGTTCCCTCTATGCCTACTTTCTGAGGGTTTTTATCATAAATGGGTGTTGAATTTTGTCAAAAGCTTTTTCTGCATCTATTGAGATGATGATACGGTTTTTATCCTTCAATTTGTTAATATGGTGTATATTGAAGAGTCCTTGCATTCCTGGGGTAAACCCCACTTGATCATGGTGTATGATCCTTTTAATGTGCTGTTGGATTCTGTTTGCTGGTATTTGTTGAGGAGTTTTGCATCTATGTTCATCGGTGATATTGGCCTGTAGTTTTCTTCCGTGACATCTTTGTCTGATTTTTGTATCAGGGTGATGTTGGCCTCGTAGAGTGAATTTGGGAGTGTTCTTCCCTCTGCTATATTTTGGAAGAGTTTGAGAAGGATAGGTGTTAGCTCTTCTCTAAATGTTTGATAGAATTCACCTGTGAAGCCATCTTGTCGTGGGCTTCTGTTTGTTGGAAGATTTTTAATCACGGTCTCAATTTCAGTGCTTGTGATTGATCTGTTCATACTTTCTATTTCTTCCTGGTTTAGTCTCAGAATGTTGTGCTTTCCTAAGAATTTGTTCATTTCTTCCAGGTTGTCCATTTTATTGGCATAGAGTTGCTTGTAGTAATCTCTCATGATTCTTTGTATTTCTGCAGTGTCAGTTGTTACTTCTTTTTCATTTCTAATTCTACTGAATTGAGTATTCTCCCTTTTTGTCTTGATGAGTCTGGCTAACGGTTTATCAATTTTGTTTATCTTCTCAAAGAACCAGCTTTTAGTTTTATTGATCTTTGCTACTGTTTCCTTCATTTCTTTTTCATTTATTTCTGACATGATCTTTATGATTTCTTTCCTTCTGCTAACATTGGGATTTTTTTGTTCTTCTTTCTCTAACTGCTTTAGTTGTAAGATTAGGTTGTTTACTTGACATGTTTCTTGTTTCTTGAGGTAGGATTGTATTGCTATAAACTTACCTCTTAGAAATGTTTTTGCTACATGCCATAGGTTTTGGGTTGTCGTGTTTTCATTGTAATTAGTTTCTAGATATTTTTTGATTTCCTCTTTGGTTTCTTCCGTGATCTCCTGGTTATTTAGTAGTGTATTGTTTAGCCTCCATTTGTTCATATTTTTTACAGATATTTTCTTGTAATTGATATCTAGTCTCATGGCATTGTGGTCTGAAAAGATACTTGATATGATTTCAGTTTTCTTAAATTTACTAAGGCGTCATTTGTGGCGCAAAATATGATCTATCCTGGAGTGTATTCTGGTTTTTTTGATGGAATATCTTATAAATATCAATTAAGTCCATCTTGTTTAATGTGTCATTTAAAGCTTGTGTTCCCTTATTTATTTTCATTTTGGATGATCTGTCCATTGGTGAAAGTGGGGTGTTAAAGTCCCCTAGTATGACTGTGTTACTGTGAATTTCCCCTTTTATGGCTGTTAGTATTTGTCTTATGTATTGAGGTGCTCCTATGTTGGGTGCATAAATATTTACAGTTGTTATATCTTCTTGGATCGATCCCTTGATCATTATGTAGTGTCCTTCTTTGTCTCTTTTAATAGTCTTTGTTTTAAAGTCTATTTTGTCTGACATGAGAATTGCTACTCCAGCTTTCTTTTGGTTTCTGTTTGCATGGAATATCTTTTTCCATCCCCTCACTTTCAGTCTGTATGTGTCTCTATGTCTGAATTGGGTCTCTTGTAGACAGCCTATATATGGGTCTTGTTTTTGTATCCATTCAGCCAGTCTGTGTCTTTTGGTTGGAGCATTTAATCCATTTACATTAAAGGTAGTTATCGATATGTATGTTCCTCTTATGATTATCTTAATTGTTTTGGGTTTGTTATCGTAGGTCTTTTTCTTTTCTAGTGTTTCCTGCCTAGACAAGTTCCATTAGCATTTGTTGTCAATCTGGTTGGGTGGTGCTCACTTCTCTTAGCTTTTGCTCGTCTTTAAAGGTTTTAATTTCTCCATACAATCTGAATGAGGTCCTTGCAGGGCAGAGTAGTCTTGGTTGTAGGTTTTTCCCTTTCATCACTTTAAATATGTCCTGCCACTCCCTTCTGACTTGTAGAGTTTCTGCTGAAAGAACAGCTTTTAACCTTATGGGGATTCCCTTGTATGATTTTTGTTATTTTTCCCTTGCTGCTTTTAATATTTTTTCTTGGCACTTAATTTTTTTTTTTTTTTTTTTTTTTGCGGTACGTGGGCCTCTCACTGTTGTGGCCTCTCCCGTTGTGGAGCACAGGCTCCGGACACACAGACTCAGTGGCCATGGCTCACGGGCCCAGCCGCTCCGTGGCATGTGGGATCTTCCCGGACCGGGGCATGAACCTGTGTCCCCTGCATCAGCAGGCGGACTCTCAACCACTGCGCCACCAGGTAAGCCCTGCACTTAATTTTTGATAATTTGCTTAATATGTGTCTTGGTGTGTTTCTCCTTGGGTTTATCCTGTATGGGGCTCTCTCCACTTCCTTGACTTGATTGACTATTTCCTTTCCCATATTAGGGAAGTTTTCAACTTTAATCTCCTCAAATATTTTCTCAGTCCCTTTCTTTTTCTCTTCTTCGTCTGGGACCCCTGTAATTTGAATGTTGGTGTGTTTGATTTTGTCCCAGAGGTCTCTGAGACTGTCCTCAATTCTTCTAATTATTTTCCCTTTATTCTGCTCCGCAGTTGTTATTTCCACTATTTTATCTTCCAGGCCACCTATCCATTCTTCTGCCTCATTTATCTGCTGTTGATTTCTTCTAGAGAATTTTTAATTTCATTTATTGTGTTGTTCATGATTGTTTGTTTGCTCTTTAGTTCTTCTAGTTCCTTGTTAAACATTTCTTGTATTTTCTCCATTCTATTTCCAGGATTTTGGATCATCTTTACTATAATTACTCTGAATTCTTTTTCAGGTAAACTGCCGGTTTCCTCTTCATTTGTTAGGTCTGGTGGGGTTTTACCTTGCTTCTTCATCTGCTGTGTGTTTCTCTGTCTTCTCATTTTGCTTAACTTTATGTGTTTGGGGTCTCCTTTTTGCAGGCTGCAGGTTCATAGTTCCCGTTGTTTTTGGTGTCTGCCCCCAGTGGCTAAGGTTTGTTCAGTGGCTTTTGTAGGCTTCCTGGTGGAGGGGACTGGTGCCTGTGTTTTGGTGGATGAGGCTAGATCTTGTCTTCTGGTGGGCAGGACCACGTCTGGTGGTGACGGTTTTGGGGTGACTGTGAACTTATTATGATTTTAGGCAGCCTTTCTACTATGGGTAGGGTTGTGTTCCTGTCTTTCTAGTTGTTTGGTATAGGGTGTCCAGCACTGTAGCTTGCTGGTTGTTGAGTGGAGCTGGGTCTTCACCTGAGATGGAGATCTCTGGGAGTGCTTTCACCATTTGATATTACATGGAACTGGGCGGTCTCTGGTGGACCAGTTTCCTGAACTCAGCTCTCCCATCTCAGAGGCACAGGCCTCACACGCGGGTGGAGCACCAAAGACCCTGTCAGCCACACAGCTCATAAGAAATGGGAGAAAAAAAGAAAGAAAGAAGAGAAAAGAAAGTTATTAAAATAAAAAAATTTTTTAATTATTAAAAATTAAAAGGAAAGAAAGAAGAGAGGAACCAAACGAAAAAACAAATCCACCAATGATAGCAAGTGCTAAAAAGTATACTAAAAAAAAAAAGAGAGAACCCAGGACAAATGATAAAAGCAAAGGTATACAGACAAAATCACACAAAGAGGCATACATATACACACTCACAAAAAGAGAAAGTGGAAGAAAAAAAATCTATAAAAAAAAAAGGAAGAGAGCAACCAAATCAATAAACAAATCCACCAATGATAATAAACTCTAAATACTAAACTGAGATAAACATAAAACCAGAAACAAATTTGATGCAGAAGGCAAACCTTAAGTCTACAGTAGCTCCCAAAGTCCACCTCCTCAATTTGGGATGATTCGTTGTCTATTCATGTATTCCACAGATGCAGGGTACATCAAGTTGATGGTGGAGATTTAATCCACTGCTCCTGAGGCTGCTGGGAGAGATTTCCCTTTCTCCTCTTTGTTCCCACAGCTCCTGGGAACAGACATTTCCCTTTGTTTGTTGTGAAAAGAACAATGTGAAAAGAACATTTCCCTTTCAGCTTTGGATTGGCCCTGCCTCTGCCTGTAGGTCGCCTGAGGGCTTCTGTTCTTTGCTCAGACCAGACGGTGTAAAGTAGCAGGTGATTAGGGGGCTCTGGCTCACTCAGGCCGTAGGGAGAGAGGGGTGCGGAATGCAGGGCGAGCCTGTGGCAGCAGAGGCCACTGTGACATTGCACCAGCCTGAGGCACACTGTGTATTCTCCCAGGAAAGTTGTCCCTGGATCACGGGACCCTGGCAGTGGCGGCTGTACAGGCTCCCAGGAGGGGAAGTGTGGATAGTGACTTGTGCTCGCACACAGGCTTCTTGGTGGCGGGAGCAGCAGCCTTAGCATCTCATGCCTGTCTCTGGTGTCTGCGCTGATAGCCACGGCTCGCGCCTGTCTCTGGAGCTTGTTTAGTCAGTGCTCTGATTCCCCTCTCCTTGTGCACCCCGAAACAATGGTCTCTTGCCTCTTCGTGAGGTCCATACTTTTTCCCGGACTTCCTCCTGGCTAGCTGTAGCGCACTAGCCCCCTGCAGGCTGTGTTCACACAGCCAACCCCAATCCTCTCTCTGAGATCTGATCTCTGAAGCCAGAGCCTCAGTCCCATCCCCCACCTGCCCTGCCAGGTGAGCAGACAAACCTCTCAGGATGGTGAGTGCTGGTTGGCACCGATCCTCTGTGCAGGATTCTACCCGCTTTGCCCTCTGTACCCCTGTTGCTGCGCTCTCCTCCGTGGCTCCGAAGCTTCCCCTCGCCCTGTCTCTCCCAGTGAAGGGGCTTCCTAGTGTGTGGAAACTTTTCCTCCTTCACAGCTCCCTCCCAGATGTGTAGGTCCTGTCCCTCTTCTTTTGCCTCTGTTTTTTTCTTTTTTCTTTTGCCCTACCCAGGTATGTGGGGAGTGTCCTCCCCTTCTGGGAAGTCTAAGGTCTTCTGCCAGCGTTCAGTAGGTGTTCTGTAGGAGTTGTTCCACATGTAGATATATTTCTGATGTATTGTGGGGAGGAAGGTGATCTCCACATCTTACTCCTCCACCATCTTGAAGTTCTCCTCTTTCAGAATTTTAAATATATCACTACATTTTTCTTCTGGTCTGCATTGTTCTGCTAAGAAGTATGTTATAATTCTTGTTTGTTCCTCTGGATGTACTATGTCTTTTTACACAAGTGTCCCTCAAGATTTTCTCTTTATTTTTGGTTTTCAGCAGTTTGAATAATATATCTTGGTGTCTAATTTGTCTTTAAAAAAACAATCTTGGAGATTCACTGTACTTCTTGTATCTGTAGCTTTATATTTTTCATTATTTTTGGAAAAATCTTGGTATTTATTTCTTTATGTATTTCTTTACTTCCAATATTTTTTTCTTTTCTATTGATGGGAATACAATTACATGCATTTTAGAAGAATTGGTGTTTTCATACAGGCTTAGATGCTGTTTTATTTATTTTTGCTCTTTTTGGTTTTGATTAGGTAATTTCTATTGACTTAATCTTACATTCATTGAATCATTTCTTGGCTCAATTGAGACTACTATAAACCCATTCAAGTAATTCTTTATCTTTGATATAATACTTTTAAAAAGTATTATTATCTGTAACTTCCATTTGACTCATTTTTTAAATAATTCCCATCTCTCTGCTGAAATTTTCCATTTGTTTACACATATTGTTTATGTTTTTCACTAGCTCCTTTAAGATTCTAATCATAGATATTTTAAGATTAAGTTCCAATGCCTGTGTAATCTGTAAGTCTAGTTGTGTTGATTTCTTCATCTCTTTAAAAAATTTTCATTTCCTTTACTCTTTGCATGTTATTTATACTATGGCACTGAGTGACAGGTATCTCATGCAGAATAGAAGAGACCGAAGTCAACAGTATTTCCATCTGGAAATGGACATATCTCTTCTCAGGCAGTTAGTATGGGAGATTGATTCAACTTAGGAGTTGAGATAGGTTTGTTTTTTTGTTGTATTTATGGTTAATTTCAGTGCATAATAATCTTCAAATTCTTCTGATGCCTTTTTCTTAAAGTGGAAGCTGTTTACTAGAAGATTTTTCTCAATGCTTGGGGTCCACTTTCAGCTTTTAGCCATCACTGTATGTCTGTATCACAGAGCGGGTAGCCTCCATGATATTTCTCCTCTCCCAGCTATATACTCTTTTTACTTGTTACTTTGGCTTGCTAGGATAATATGATTGATTGAAGAGGGTCTATTTTGACCTGATCCTTCCTCACTTAGGTAGGCTGTATGTGCCTGAACTTAGAGAGTTTTAGCTTGTCTCCCATCTTCTCTGTGTCAGGTGACAAACTCTATCTCCTATCTATGACAGGTCTTGTGGGAGTTTCCTGGTCCTCTTCTAGTGGTAGAAAACTTCTATTAGTGCTGATTAGGATTCTGGGCTCAGAACAATCTGCTACCCCTCCTGCAGGGGTAGCAGCCCTTTCTTAGAATACAGGAAAGCGACCTTTATCTAGGGACTGATTTATTCTGAGGTAGCCAAGTATGACTACATCAGCACCCTCCTCCATCTGTTAATTATACAAATGACACTGGCATAGGCAGAGGCTATGAACATTTACACACTGCCATTTTCTTTCATACCTAACCTCCTCCCCCCCGATAACAATGGGTCTTTACCTGTATTCTGGGGATGACAGTGTTGCTGCTCTTTCCTTGCTGGTTCAAGGCTTTTTTTTGCTCCACATGACAGAATCCAGAAGAGTCTGAGCAGGAGCACAGGCTCTATGCCTTTCTAACAGCAGCAGCCTGTTCTTTCGTCTACGTCAGTACTCTTTTTTTTTTTTTGCGGTACACGGGCCTCTCACTGCCGTGGCCTCTCCCGTCGCAGAGCACAGGCTCTGGACATGCAGGCTTAGCGGCCATGGCCTAGCCGCTCCGCGGCATGTGGGATCCTCCCAGACCGGGGCACGAACCCGTGTTCCCTGCATCGGCAGGCGGACTCTCAACCACTGCGCCACCAGGAAAGCCCTGTCAGTACTCTTTTGATAAGTTCTGTCTAGCTTCCTAGTGTGTCTCATCTTTCCTAACATACCCAGTGGAGGTCCACAGACAAAGAGCTTGAGAGTGGATGTAAACATTGCCTGTCTGCAGCTACCAGCAATGCTGTACTCACTGGCTAGCCCACACTTGGCTTTTAGCAACTTATTCATAGTTTAACTCATTTTTTCTTCCTGCTTCTGTTGCAGAACCTATCTGTATCCTGTGCTTGTGCATTTCATCTGTCCTTGGGCGGGGTAGGCGGAATTTTCTTCCATGGATTTTAGTTCACTTGGTTGTCCTGTGACTTTAACAATCTGATGGGTTTAGACAATGTTGTAGTTTTATAGTTTAGCTGACTTTTTCTTGTTCTTTAGGTGGAGATGATGCTCTTTTTAGCTCTCCACATCCTAGATTCTTTTCTGTTGCCTCTCATTCTTTATAATACATTATCTGGTGTTTAGAAAAGAATTATGTACATAATAATACAAAAGGAAAAAAAAGATTCTTTCTGATACATGTTTTATACATGTCACTCTGTCTGCCTAGTGGTGTTTAGATAGTAGAGAAGCAAGAGTGAAAGGAGAGAGACCATATTGCAATAGTCTAGTAGTGTGATTGATGGTTGATGTGGACTAAGGTGGAAGGGGTGGTGATGATGAGAAATGGTTGGATTTAGGTTATATTTGAAGGGAGTACTTGTGGTACTTGTTGATGGGCAATATGTGAGTATGAGAGAAATAAAAAATCAGGAGCACTGTCAGATCTTGAATTTTAACTACTGGGTAACTAAGCTGATAACCAGAGTTATTGCATAGGAATATGGATACAGATTTGTCTTACATGGAACATTAATTTTCTGCACACACACACACACACACACACACACTGTCCAGATTGGCTGAGACAATATAAAATCAGAATAAAATGAAAGCTCAGGATTTCCCTGGTGGTGCAGTGGTTGAGAGTCTGCCTGCCGATGCAGGGGACACGGGTTCGTGCCCTGGTCCGGGAAGATCCCACATGCTGCGGAGTGGCTGGGCCCGTGAGCCATGGCCGCTGAGCCTGCGCGTCTGGAGCCTGTGCTCCACAACGGGAGAGGCCACAACAGTGAGAGGCCCGCGTACCGCAAAAAAAAAAAAAGAAAAAAAAAGAAAGCTCAGAAGAGGGGACACGTGTCATGCACAGGGGAGTCATTGTCAACTCTTTACTAAGTCATTGCATTAGCTTAACTAAGAAGCTGTTGTATTGTAAAGAAAAAGGATGCTAAATAAATTCAAAAGTGATTTATGGGGAACATTTGTCTAAACTTTGTTTTTTATTAAACACCAGCTGATTTAGAACTTTACGTATTATAAATTGTTTTCATTTACTCTTGTGCAGCCCTTATCATTTGCATAAAATACTCTTTTCTGGTGCATCTCATTTTTTATAATATAATGCCTGGCCTTAAAAAAAGAATCGTGTACATAATAACAGAAAGGAAAAAAAGAATAAAAAATGAGGAGGAATATAAATGACTTTAACAAGTGCACTATTAATACTTAACATAATTGCAGCTTATACTTGAAGCACTCACAGATCTCATACTTTTTCCAAGCATTACTCTTAATTTTCCCAACAATGCTGTGAGTGCATAGGGGGGAAAAGCAGGGGAAGATTTGGTAGGGTTAGTTGTTCATGGCTTGAAAATCACCACTTTGAGGCTGAAGAAAGTAAGTCACTTTAAGGCATCTCCTCCTCGCAGTCTTTCTCCTGCAGGTTCTAACCATTTCATATCCTCCATCCAGACAAGGGAAAGAGGAAGGAGGAGGTATTATTGGGTTTGAAAAAAAAGGGTTCAAATTGTTAAGTGGGCGGAATGTAGAGTGGTAAACATACAGAGGGCTCTGTCTTAGAATACAGGAAAGCGACCTTCATCTAGGGACTGATTTATTCTGAGGTAGCCAAGTATGACTACATCAGCACCCTCCTCCCTCTGTTAATTATACAAATGACACTGGCATAGGCAGAGGCTATGAATATTTACACACTGTGTTCTGACTTAGGCCTCCAAGGAACTTAGTGGGATAATTGTACAAAAAGGAATCCGCATTTACTTATTAAATTAATGTTTACTATGGAAAATGCACTCGAGACAGGATTTTAAGAGATACAAAACTTCATCTCAAAAATCAGTTGAGTACAAAATGACACAATAGTTCTCTAAAATAAGATTGAACCTGGCTTTAAACCTTTTCCTTCTAGCTTGCTAAGGAATTCCAAAGGGGATCCTTCTTATACCAGGACTTATGTTAGGTGGCTTCTTACTCATAGCAGAACTTTCTAAAATGGCTTGGTGGTCTTCAGGTCAGACTGGTAAGTGCTGATGTGCTTGGCATCCAGGGCAGTAGGGGAGGTTCTGAGTTAGGCAGATGACACAGCCACTGTGTTTTCTTGCTAAGTCCCTAGGGAAGAAGGCAAGTTTCCTGCTATTCACTCACCCCTAACCCTAAGGTCTCTAGATCAGTCATTGGACAACACTTTTCCCTCTCTCCTCTCTGTGCTTGGTCGTTACCCTCCTCTAAATCTCTCTCCTCATTAACCTCTTTCTAAGACCATCCTCTCCACAATCTGTCTTTGGTTTTGGTAACAAAAGGCAGGAAGGATATTTTTTCTCAAACGTTTGGATTTGATTTTTGTATCATAAACAGTGCTAGGTGGAGAATGTCTGGTTTCAGTTGTTCTAGTAAATATGGAGATGAAGGGCATTTCAGGAAGGAATAGTTTATATAAACTCTCAGAGGCCTGAGAGAGCATGTTTCCTTAAGAGGACAGGGAACAGAATTAAATGGAGCAGATGGTGCGTTTGACGCTAGACTTCAGATGAGGCTGATCACGCATGATACCATATTCCAAGTTATTTCCAGTCTGGAGTGTTTCTTATTCTTTCTTCCTTCCTTTCTTTCTTCCTTCCTTCCATCCTTCCTTCCTTCCTTCCTTCCTTCCTTCCTTCCTTCCCTTCTTTCTTTCCTTCCTTTCTTTCTTTCTTTCTTTCTTTCTTTCTTTCTTTCTTTCTTTCTTTCTTTCTTTCTTTCTTTCTTTCTTTCTTTCTTTCTTTCTTTCTTCAATTAGAAGGTGTATTTTCTGATGGAGAGAGCAAACTCATGAGGAAAAATAAAGTGTAAATTTGAAGAATTTCCTTGAAAACTTGAATTATGATAATGATAGAAGACCTCTCATTTATTGCTTTATCTCCATGGTAAAACCTATCCCATTTCTAAACTGCAAGAAGAGTTCGAATATTCCTCATTGTTGTCCAAAATCTCATTTTTTCCATAACAGTAAGAGCTAGATTGACTCAAAGTCACTTATTGCTAATCATGCTGATGGTCTAATGAAGTACGAACGTCTATGCTCACTTTTTTTTTTAATACAAATTTATTTATTTATTTATTTTTGGCTGTGTTGGGTCTTCGTTGCTGCACATGGGCTTTCTCCAGTTGCGGTGAGCGGGGGCTACTCTTTGTTGCGGGCTTCTCATTGCGGTGGCTTCTCTTGTTGTGGAGCATGGGCTCTAGGCCTGCGGGCTTCAGTAATTGTGGCATGCAGGCTCACTACTTGTGACTCGCTAGAGCACAGGCTCAGGAGTTGTGGGCTTAGTTGCTCTGCGGCATGTGGGATCTTCCAGGACCAGGGACTGAACACATGTCCCCTGCATTGGCAGGTGGATTCTTAACTACTACACCACCATGGAAGTCCTGTGTGCTTACTTTAAGAATGAGTAAACCATGGCTCATAAATGTTCAGAAACATGCCCAGCTCGTATGTTAAGATCACTCGATGTTCCAGCACATCCTTCTGTCTATCCAACTTACTGGCATCTCACTTGACATGGGTGATGGGGCAAGCAGGTGGGACAGGTATCTATTGACAGGTAGAATCATTATCATTCTGGAGTCAGAGCTGTGGGAGCCACCAGATTACTTACCCTAAGCATGCACTGGGAGAATTGCATGGTTGTGATATAATGCAAGGCTGGATCTATTTTTTATTCTCCTAGTACGAGCAGCATTGCATGACCATAACATTTCATACACAGAATCTCTGCTTCTGAAGCAAGATTAATTTTAGGTAGCCCCATACTGGGACTGTGTGAGAATGAAAACCAATAATGATCTGTGCATGAAAGATGACTTTGAACATCATGTATTAATAGAATTCACAATAAGATATGGTTGTACTGTAGAGCTCGGCAGGAGCAAGGCACTCTGTACATGGAAGGTGACATTATTTTTATAATAATCTAATGCTGCTCATATGCCAGCTCTCATAACACCTAACCCTTCCCTGTTTTCCAAATCGTGTGGGTGATGATTTGCCTAGGTGATATGTGTCATATCATGTGTATACAGGCAATTTTCTTTGGTTGCTGAAGTTGTCAATTTCTGAGCAGTAAGATGGGGAAAATTTAGCATCGTGTCTCTGCTTACATTTGCAAGGTTTGGCCCTGTACCATTTCCTCTGGTCATTTCTCAAGAATCCTGAAAGAGCATATAAAATAATAAGCCTTTTGCAATTACACGTCCCAACTATTGATCTGTATATTTTTTCTTAGGTTAGATTGTGGATATTATTTAGATAGCAGCACGGAGACATTTATGGCATATAATGTTAGAGGAAAACATGCTGTAATTTGAATTGGATTTTTCATGGATACAATAAAAGCTTGAAATTATATTCCTGGTCAGTGAGCAGAATGCCCAAATCTACTTCATTATTTTACAAGAAAAATGGGGACCAGCATTTTATTTACTAACTTGAAAATTTGTTTTAATTTCTATAAAGCTGAATAAAAACCTTCAAATTTACACTGAGAGAGTCCTTGTTGTCTTTGTATTTTGCTCTGATGACAAACAAGAAGGTGAAGTTCACTTCCACCAGGTTCTGAAGGTTTTCCCCAAGAATATCTTAACTTCCAGGACGCTTCTTAGGAGGCATCAGCCTCATTTGATGGCTTCGCCAAAAACAAACAAACAAAAAGACCTGAGATGTGTCTTTCACTGCTATTTGTTTTAGCTCTTTCCTTGTATTCCTCTAGCAAGACATCTGGCTTCTTCTAATGATCCTTTCTGGTTTCTTGGGGAACCTCCTCTTCAGCTATCCCCTGCAGTATCTTCTGCAACAGAAATCATCTTCACCTTTAGAGTTTGGCACCAGTCCTGATTTGCTCCAAGTTCATCAATCTTCCATCCTTCACTCTGTGGTTAGGTGAGAATGTCAAATACATCAACACGTTGACATGAATGGTGGCCCAGCATCAAAGCAGCCAGCCATCCACAGGTCTTCTTCCACAGTCACACAATCAAAAATCCCTTGCAGGGCTTCCCTGGTGGCGCAGTGGTTGAGAGTCCGCCTGCCGATGCAGGGCACACGGGTTCGTGCCCCAGTCCGGGAGGATCCCACATGCCGCAGAGCGGCTGGGCCCGTGAGCCATGGCCGCTGAGCCTGCGCGTCTGCAGCCTGTGCTCCGCAACGGGAGAGGCCACAACAGTGAGAGGCCTGCGTACCGCAAAAAAAAAAAAAAAAAAAAAAATCCCTTGCGCCCCAGGCACAATATGCTCCTTGACCTATGATCATGAACAAAAAATCAGCTGTTAAACTTCTTTTTCTTCTTTATCAGACACATAGTATGATTGGACACATTGTTTCACTAGAGATGGAAAGATTTATTGTTATCGTTTTTTGAACAAACACTTCAACAGTTTTCCATAAAAATGACTTGCAAGTTCATCTCTTTCGTGAGCTATGCTTTTATCCCAACAACACCCAATATTCCCAGAAATATCTTAGAGTCTCCTTTTACATGTTGCTTTCTAAATTCATTTACTAAACTCAGGAGGAAATAACTTTAATTTTCAGGTGGAGATGCTCTCACTCACGTTCTTCTTTGCTTTTTCTCTCCACGCCTTATTCCTTGCTTCATTCAGGTCATCTTTACCAATAGTCAGTCAATGGACCAAGTTCTCTGATCGGGGTCACAAGTGGGAGAGGTTTTGGAGCCATCAATCTTTATCATGAGAAGTCAAAGCAAATGCCTGCATTCCATGAAATAGGAATCTTTGATCTTTTTTGTGACTTGATCTCAAACTCTTCAACTGTTTGCCAGTGGTAGAGATAAATACAGACTGATTTATCTCTTTGCTCTTTCAATGAGGCTGTTTGTAGTGTCAGGTCTTTAATAGTGGATTTTGGAGACACAAACATAGTCATTAGCAATATGACCTTGGGGGATGTTTTCTAATTTCTGGGTGTCTCAGTGTCCTCATCTGTAAATTGGGGATAAAAATAGGACCTAGCTTACAGTGTTCTTGAGATGCTTATAGAAACTCAGTGTTTGTATTTTGAAAGTGCTCCATATATGGCAACTGTTTGTTATAGTTAAGCCCTTTTGAGACATTGCCACATATTTTCAGGAAGGTTCCTAGGTGTTGGCAGAGTATGCTCTGCATTTATGAGTTGTTTTATCACTGGAACCTGGTATAGTCTCAAGTACCTAATAATTGCACAGAAAATGATACTTTAATATAAGGAAAAATATCTCAGGGATCAAAACCACAAGCTTGGGGTCTGAATTATTTAGGATATCAATTAAACTACAGTAAAAGAGAGAAACTCTAACAGTGACATAAAGAAGAAAGAATTTATTTCTCTGCCATATAAAGGTCCAGTGAGATTCACGGGCTAGTGAAGTGTTCTATAATCATCAAGAACTCAGGCTGTCTCTGTCTTGTTGCTCTAAGACTTGCCCTGCAGCTGCCACTCAGAGTCCTAGAGAGTTGCTGTAGGTACTGTCATCACATCTGTATTTCAGCCAACAGGATGAGGGAAAGAAGAGGGGAGGAACATTCTATTTCCCCTAAGGTACAGACTCAAAGTTATACAGTTTACTTCTTCTTGTGACCCACTCCTCTTGCCAGCCTCATTCATCAAGAAGGTTGGAAAGTGCACTTTTTAGCTTGGCAGCTTCCATTCTATAAGAAAGTCAGATTTTATTTTATATGTAGATGGCTGGCAAAGTGCCCTGGCATCTTCCTTAAGGGCCTGAAATGCCACGTTGATCTGCACAGAGGTACTATGTCCAAGGGAATAGCTCTGATGTATGAGCTACAAAAAAAAAACACCCATGCTCAGCCATTGCCCTGGAGGAAGAGATCCTAATTTATCTATTTCAGTTAATGGCATGATTGATCTTCCAGTCGCCCAGGTTGGCCTCCTTGGAGGCTTCTCTCTCCCTCGACAAAAAATTCCAATAAGTTTGTCTCCTCTAATGCCTCTTACAAACATCTCCTCTTTTCAACCCACACTAACACCCCAGTTTAGACCTAATTATGTACCACCCAAACAATTGCAATTACATCCAAATTGGTCTCCCTTCCCTCAGTTTCTTTGCTTTCCAATTCATTCTACAATACAACTGCTAAGTTAATCTTCCCTGAACACAGCTATGATCATCTCTGCCCTGCTTAGAAATTTTCAGTGGCTCCCCACTGCCTATTTCACAAAAGCCAAATGCCTCTATCAAGGCGCCCTGCGTTCTGACTCAGGCCTACCTTTCTAGCCTTATTTACCCTTCTTCCATAAATCTCATGTTCCATGGATTGCTCCATATCTTCCCATGTCTGCCCACCTGCGAAGGACTATTTTGCCCATCATGGAATGCATCATCCCCTTTTTGTGGGTTGAAACCATTCCCATCTTTAGAGTTTAGTGCAAACACCACCCCCAAAGATTGCTTCCTGCAGGGAAGAGATAGTCCCTTCCCATGAACTGGCTTCAGAATTTATTTTAGCTCTTTATTGTGAAATGTCTTATATGCAGTTTTAATGAAATAACTCATGTGTGTACAGCTCAATAGGTTTTTATAAGGTGAATACCCCCATGCAACCAGCACACAAAGGAAGAAAGAAAGAATTAGCACCCTCCGGTAGCCCTCTTATGCCTCCCTCTGGTTATAACCTTTTTATACCTACTTAGAGGGTAACCACCATCCTGACTTCCAGCATCACAAATTAGTTTTGTTTTTGTATCTTAGGTAGAAACACACAGTCATTAATCTTTTCTTCCTATTGTCTTTTGGATTCAACATTATGTTTTAGAAATTCACTTGTTTTGATCATTTACTCTCTTTGCTATAGAATATTCCATTGGGTGAAAATCCTACAGTCTATTTGTCTCGTTTTATTCCTGAAAGCTGTTCAGGTATACTTTCCAATTTGGAACTATAACAAACAGCACTGCTATGAGCATTCTAGTTCCTGTGTTTTGGTGAACATAGGTCTGCATTGGAAATACTCGGTCATGGGGTGTCTTCTATTTTAGTTGATAATAGCAAACAGTTTTCCAAGGTGGTTTTACCAGTCAACACTCTTACCAGCAGTGAACTAGAGTTTCAGTTGTTCCATATCCTTGTCAATACTTAGTAATTTCTGGATTTTTAATTTTTACCATTCTAAAATGGATATTTTGGGAATTCCCTGGTGGTCCAGTGGTTTGGACTCCATGCCCTCACTGATGAGGGCACGGGTTCAATCCCTGGACAGAAAACTAAGATCCCACAAGCGGCATGGCCAAAACAATAATAATAAAATAAAACAGGTATTTAGCAATATCATATTTTAGTTTGAATTTGCAATTCTCTAATGAGTGACGGAGTTGAATATCTATTTGTAGATTTATTAGTCATTTGAATATCCTGTCTTGTAAAGTGTCTTTTTACATATTTTGCCCATTTTTCTATTGGATTTTCTATCTTTTTTCTTACTGAGTTAAAATTTCTTATAATCTTGGTATGATTCCCTTATTAGTTATATATGTTGTAAATTCTTACATACATTAAAAAGTATTTAAGCTCAATAAGAGCAGGGAAAATATCTTAAAAAAAGCCATTCTCTCTGCAGAGTCAGACACAGTGCTTGGCATATAATAGATTCTCTATAAAACAGTTGCAAAATGAATGAATAATTCAATAAACAACCTTATCATGCACAGATATTTTTGAAACAAGGATCCTCTTTCATGCATTTCTTGTCCTCATCCAATGTTGCATTCACAGTGGTTCATCTTTGTCAAGTGAGTGACTGGAGAACTTCCAGCAACTAGAAACCTACTGTTGCCTGAAAAGTTCCCCAGAATAGGGCTCTCATGGTAGTGACCCAGTGGAGACTTAGCAGGCTGCATCCCTCATGTTGCTGTTGTGAAGGCTTCCAAAATACCTTGCTTACACTTGCAAAGAAACACTCAGGTTTTTCAGCCCATGGATAACTCCAAAAGTAGGATTTTAAAAATTCAAAGTGCCCATATGTTCAGTTTGAACTGAGAAATGGTCTCATGAGTAATTAAAAACAGTTACAAAAGCAGTGGAGTTGTAACAATTGAAATATCACACACATATGTGTGCACCAAATTAGAAAACCCCATAATACTCAGTCACTGACTATTTCTGTGACGGTGGGGCTTGTGACACAGAATGAGCATCCTCATTCAGTGCTTACGACTAAGAGTTCAATCACACCTCAGAGATTTCACCATTTTTTCTAGAGCTTGCTTCTGTTTGTAAGCTGTGTGCTTTGCTTCAGTGAAAGGCTTTCAGCTAGTGATTGTGGCTTTATGTGTTTCATTGCCACTAGTACTAAACAACCTAATAATAATAAGGAAATCAGCATATTTGTACTGTAGCCTTTCTCTTTTCTCAAGCAGGTGTGTAAGTGATTAAAGATTTCTTTTTTCCCTTTTTTGATTTTTCCACCACTGCATTTAAAATAGAAATGTATAATGTACATGCTGATTTCTGAATCAGATGAATTTAATTCCTGCATTTCATTCCACAGGTGATTTTCCCAACCCAATTAGGACTTGGGAAATTGATGAGCACAAAAGGGGTGTAAAGATCTAGTTATAATGATGCCAAGAAAAGCTTGGAGTGGTCTTGCAGAGTTAGGAGCTAGATATTATGGTGGAAAAGCACAAACCGATGCTCTAGAATAGGGATTAACATGCCTTTTCTGTAAAGGCCAAGCGGGACATACAACTCTGTTATAAGAACTCCACTCTGCTGTTGTAGTGTGTGCAAAAGCAGGAAGAGACATATACATAGATATAAATGATAAAGTCAAGACTCAGAGAGCTTAAGATAGATGCTAAAGGTCACACAGTGAGTTGACAACAGATTCAGAACAAAAATGCCATGGTGATGGGTAGGATCAATAATGAAGAGACAGTAGTTCATGTAACTCCCTTCCTAAATCACACATCTTCACATCCCTTCATTTGCAACGCGACAATACATATCAGCTCTTTCCTCTCCTACTTTCAAGATATCCTGGAAAGCAGTGAGCCTTTCTCCCCAGGAAAGCACCTGGTCTCTGAGCCTGAAGATGTGGGATGGACCTGAGAGTGCCTTTGTCTGCAATATGTCCACTTTGCTCTGAGAACAGGTGAGGTAGGAGAGAATACCCAAGTGGGTGATTGGCCACTTGCTCCTTGGTTTTCCTGGCCATTTGTAATTTACACAGCAATTCGAGTGCAAGGAGAGCCAGAGCCAGGGTGTGCCCAGGAAAGTGTGCCCAGGATATAGACACCCTCTGAATTCATCCAAACTGTTTAATGGAAGTTGTCTAGCTCTGGAGCTATTCTACATGACACAAAATCTATTTGCTGTAAGGCAAGCTTCCTTTTGGAGCAATTACTACTGCAATAGGACAAGTACCGTGTTCACTTCTCTTGAGCCTTTTTTCTAAACCTCAATATAAGAGCGGGATGGTTCTCCCTTCTTTCTTCACTGCATACCCACCTGTGAACAAACTGAAGAAACAGTCCTTTCTAAGATGATTCTATATGAAAAGAATCTGAGATTTAAGCATTCTATTCTAGTGGGGAAAAGTAGAGTAGGAATAAGAAAACCAGAGTCTAGTCTTGACTCTCCCATTGAACATATGTTAGGTCTTGTGCCTATCTCTTCCCATTTCTGGACTTCAACATCCTCAATTACACAACAAAATGATTATGCTAGATGATATATAAAGCCTTCTCTGAACATTTTTTATTCTACAACCCTGTGATTCAGTTTTGTTGATGATATCTCTCTTTATATATTCATGAGCTATTTTTAAAAGTGAGCACTCACTATGTCTATAGAAGCTTTCCCAAAAAGTTGAAGTCATGACACTATTGAAATGCTTAAAATTCACTTGGATAGACAAGGCAGGATATGACGAATACTTGATGAATTGCAACATGATGAGTGTTAAGGATGAGTCAGAAAACATGGTAGCTTGGGTCAGGGAATGTGTCTTAAAAAAGGTCAAACTTCATCGAAGGTAGAATTTGATCTTAACATTAAGTGACAAAGTAAGAAGGTGCCGCATTTTTAAAGGTTGGTAGAACTTGGATATACTGAGAATTAGACAGGGTGGAAAGGTAAATACCAACAGATCTTCCATTTAGGGAAAGTCCAGGTGGAAAAGAGTACTTGAGAAGAATCAGAAGGTAAGTTTAGATAAGAAGCTTGGCACATAAAGAAGGATGGCCTTGAGGGCCAAAATAAGAAACTTGGACTTTTTTTTCTAGAGGGAGTAACAGGTAATTGTCTGAATATTTCTGGATAATTGAATTACATGATAACAACCACGTATGATGATTATCTGACAGCAGCATATTGAATAGATTGAAAACAAGTAAACTAGATAAAACAGAGAATATTTGGGTAGCTACGGAAACAAAATAGGTATGAGGTAATGAGATGCTAGTGGTGGTAAGAAAGGACAATCGTAAGGGATTGACACATATACATTATTGCTACTATGTATAAAATAGACAACTAATGAGAACATACTGTATAGCAGGGGTCCCCAACCCCTTGGTCACGGACTGGTGTCGGTCCATGGCCTGTTAGGAACCGGGCCACAGAGCAGGAGGTGAGTGGCGGGCAAGCGAGCGAAGCTTCATCTGCTGCTCCCCATCGCTCGAATTACCGCCTGAACAATCACCCCCACACCCCCAGTCCAGGGAAAAATTGTTTTCCACAAAACCGGTCCCTGGTGCCTAAAAGGTCAGGGACAGCTGCTGTATATGGCACAGGGAACTCTACTTAGTGCACTGTGGTGACCTAAATGGGAAAGAAATCCAAAAAAAGGGGATATATGTATATGTATAGCTGATCCATTTTGCTGTACAGCAGAAACTAACACAACATTGTAAAGCCACTACACTCCAATAAAAATTAATTTAAAAAAGAAAGAAACATTACTGATGAAGAATTGACAGAACTTTGCTCTCTTATTAGGTCTGGAACTTAGGCCAAGGAAGAGAATTATTCCAGGGTTTTGTAATGACAATAACTCAATTGCCATGCATGTAGTTTTCTTTTTTTTTGATATGGGTAGACCGTTGGTGTATAATCCTAGATGTTAATGTTGTGTGACATTTATTTTATCTGTAGATTTCACTACATAATACCACCCAGAAGAGACGGATTCTGGCAGGATTTATTTCTCTATAAAGATTTAGGACTATGTTGATTTCTAATTTGAAACATGTGCTGAACTGCATCTATTTCTCAGGTTATTAATTTTGAGATCATTCTTACTTCATCTTTACCAATACTAAAGTCTTAGGACTCTCCCTCATGATGAGGTGATTTGGTCTGTGTCATTTGTTCTGTTAATTCTTTTAAAGAATTACAATCTCTCTTTTTTTTTTTGTACAATTCAGTGGCTTTTAGTATATTCATACAGTTGTATAACCATTACCACGATTAATTTTAGAACATCTTTGTCGCCCTTATAAAAACTACATAACTATTAGCAATCACTGACCCCCCAAGCCCCACAGTCCTAGGCAAACACTAACCCAATAATTCTGTCTCTGTGGATTTGCCTATTCTAAATGTTTCATACACATATAGAATTATACACTATGTGGTCTTTCATGACTTGCTTTTTTCACTTAGCATAATGTTTTCAAGGTTATTTCATGTTGTAGCATGTATCAATACTTCTTTTTTCTTTTTTTTTTTTCTCGCTAAATAATATGCATTGCATTGCTATATAACATTTACTTATTCACTCATCAGTTGATTGTCATTTGGGTTGTTTCCTCTATTTCTTTTTTACTATTATGCATAAAGTGGCTATAAAAATTTGTGTGCACATTTTGTTGTGTACATATGTTTTTAATTTTTCTTGGGTATAACTTAGAAATGTTGGGGCAAGTGGTGACTCTATGTTTAATCTGAGGAACTGCCAGACCGTTTTCCAAAGGAGATGCACTATTTTACAGTCTCATCAACACCATATAAGTGTTCCAATTTCTCCACTTTCTCTCCAACATTTGTTACTATCTGTCTTTTTGATTACAGCCATCCTAGTGGGTGTGAAGTGGTGTCTCAGTTTGGTTTTGTTTGCATTTCCCTAATGGCTAGAGATGCTGAGAATGTTTTCATGAGTTTACTGTCCATTTGTATATCTGATTTGGAAAATTATCTATTCAGATCCTTTATCCATTTTTAATTGTGTTATTTGTTTTTTTTATTATTGAGTTTGAAAGTTCTTTGTATATTCCAGATACAGCTATTATTTGCAAATATTTTTTCCCTTTTGTGGGTTGTCTTTTCACTGTTTTGATGGTATTCTTTGAAATGCAAAATATTTCAATTCTTATTAAGTCAAATTTATCTATTTGTTTCTTTCATAGCTTGTCTTGTTGCTGTCATGTCTAGCAAGGCTTTGACTAACCCTAGTTCCTAAAATTTACTCATAAACTTCCTTCTAAGCGTTTTATAGTTTTAGCTCTTAGACTTACATCTGTGACCCATTTGGAATAAATTTTTGTATATGGTGTGAGGTATGAGTCCAACTTTATTCTTTTACATGTGGATATGTAGTCTACCCAACACCACTTGTTGAAAAGACTCTCCTTTCCCCACTGAGTCATCTTGTTACTCTTATCAAAAATCAATTATCTGTAAATGTGACTTATTCTGCTTTTAATTTTTAACATATGGTGTTTTAGGAATCTAGGAAACTACTGGTGACAAAACTCTGTCACACAGAGACCAGATGTCAAATCAAGGCTAGAAGTGACTGCATCCCAGATCCATATACTGCACAGCTGGCCTCTAGTTAACTGGTCCCATTTCATGTTCCAGGCACCTGATGAAATGGAGAGTTGAAGTCAAGAGAAGTAATGACGCTAATGATATTAACAGTAGTAATAATAACTGTAAATATTGAGTACCTACTATGTACCATGGACTGTTTTAATCACTGTATCATATAATCCCTGCAACCACCTTGCCCAGGCAGATACCACCGAAGAGAGAGAGAAGTGAAAAAAAAAAAAATGTAGTGCAGAGAAATTAAGGAACATGTTCAAGGTCACTTAGCCAGGAAATGACAAAATGAGATTTAAAGCTAGACAGTGCAACATTAGAGATCATCTTACCAATCACTACTATAGACTTTCTAGACTTTTCTCAAATAATTTTTAAAAAATCACCAATTTCCCAAAGTAAATTGATTTGGGTTTATTTTTTCTTCATGTGTACAAATGTTGTCTCTGTGTTCTCATCACTGTGTGACTCACATGAAGAAGAATCTAGGTGTTGAGGTAAATTGTTTCATATTAACCAAGGAGAGGCCATTAAAGCCAATGAAAGTATTCTGAGTTTTGCTCCAGGGTTGCAAAAAAGAAACCATGATTTTGTCTTTACAGGATTTATCAAGTCAATGAAAGGGAGTGCCCATAACAGTGTTGTGTATGTAAAAGCTGGGTCTGGATGTGTATTTTGGAAAGATCATGGCTTCTGGAGTCAAATAGTCATGAATTCAGTGTACGACATGGGTTAAGATCTTAACCTCTATGAACTCTCATCAGTGAGATAGAAACAGTAAAACATTCAGGATTGTTAAGAGAATTTCCAGATAATAATACTGCCTAGCACAATGCCTACGGCATAGAACAAATGCAATAAGAGCTATTTTTACTTTTATTATGATGGTGGTTATTTTCTTCAAATGGGAAATGGCTTACAAAACATGTCTAAAAACATGTTCAAAGCTCACACATGCATTGGCAAAAAGGAGTGCTGTTGTATACCTTTCAGTAAAATTAGAGAAAATATACTACTTTCTGGAAACTCAACACTACCTTCCATCTGCATTATCTCCTGACTTGAAGGGTTGGGTGCCCACAGCCCTTTTGCATTAAATTTTACATAGATTTTATGACCCTATTATTACATGTAATATCTGAATACTCCAACTTCTCAGTTCCTCTCTGTCTCCCTCCTTGGTGTGGCAGGAAATAAAGTTCACAACAGCATTATAATAGTTCGGCTGGAATTCAAAAGTGGGGATTACCATGTAGTTATCTTGAGGAAATTCCAAAAATGTATACTTTTTATGTCCATATATAAAAATTGCATTAAATTTAGGCCAAGCCAAAACATGAACCAGCTTGAGTTTCCAGAGCTTATGGCTTCATAATGCTGTCGTCTCTTTCCCCCTCTTCACTTGAAAAACAAATAATAAACAGAGCCAGAGTAACTTGGTTGGTCCTGAAGAAAGATGGAGTTCTTTCCTTTCTGTTTTGTATTTTTTGTTTTGTTTTGTTTTCCCCAGGGGACGAGGGATGCTCTTCTCTGAAATGGGTGCCTGTCTTTACAGACTGCCTCTGGGACCCATATCTGCGTCCCATTATGATTTAATCTTTGGTTCATCTGTTTTATTTATAAGCCCTCTGGAGCCTTGTAAAGCTGACCTTTAATATGAGCCCCTCTTAACATTAGGAAAGGATCTTCAACTAGCTTTTGCTCCTAGAAACTTCTTCAACAGTCCACTAATCTGTTTTTCATCTTTTGGTACTCACCTCCCATGCACATGACCATGTGTGCCAAGCAGGTATAATCCAGAAGTTCTTGGGGAAACTGGCTTCACTGGATGTAGAGAGCTGGTCATTCTGAAGGTAGAAGGAAACCTGGGTACCAACGCAGTCAGTATTTCTCAACCACAGGTGTTTCCATACCCAGTGGAACCCAGAAGTAGTCTATGGACCCAGAAACTTATCAAAATTCCTAAGAATTACCTTTTCCATGACCCTCATGCCCACCAGCAAATATGATAAGCCACCTCCTGCCCATCTTGTCTGTCAAAAGCTAACAAAGTAATGGCCTTATATGAGTTTTTCCTCTTCTTCACTTGGTTTCTTTGTATACCACAAAAATCCTTGATGTTTGCTATTCTACCCCTGCTGGTGTCTCCCTCCCAGTTGATTCTTACACAAATTTCTTTATCTTCAGTTGGAATTAATTGGTCCAAAGTGTTGATACTAAGATGTACAAGCCTGGGAGTATACAAACCCAGGAGAATAAGGAGCCTGTGTCACCACACAGTTGGCTTCCCTGAAGTGTTAGGTGAAAGTAAGGCCAGTGATTGGGCCTGTAAAGTGTTCTGGAGCCCACATGATCGGTGTCTGGGGAGGCTGTAAGGATTAAACAAACAGGTAGCATTAGATTGTATCACTGTCTTTTATTGTGCTATAAAATGGCTCATTTGGGGGGAGAATGTGCATTTAAACTTTTCTGCTGAGATCAAACACTGTCCTAGTGGTTTTCAACGTAATTCATTTGTTTCTTCTTCTTCTTACCCTTTTGACCTCCATCCCCAGATTTCTTTCTTTCCTTTCCTTTCGTTTCTTTCTTTCTTCCTTTCTTCCTTCCTTTCTTTCTTTCTTTCTTTCTTTCTTTCTTTCTTTCTTTCTTTCTTTCTTTCTTTCTTTCTTTCTTTCTTTCTTTCTTTCTTTCTTTCTTTCTTTCTTTCTCTTTCTTTCTTTCTTTCTTTCTTTCTCTTTCTGTCTTTCTTCCTTTCTTTCTTTCTCCCTCCCTCCCTCCCTCCCTCCCTCCTTCCTTCCTTTTCTCTCTCTCTCTCTTGCCCTCCCTTTCTCTCTCTCCTTCTGGCTTGAATTTAAACCTACTAGTTCTGCCATTACTAATTATGTGACTTTTTGACAAGCTTATTAAATTCTCTGAGGTTCATTTTTTTGGATCTCTAAAACTGGGATAATAAAACCTGTCTCATAGGCTATTGAGAGTTTCAAATGAAACACAGTATGTAAAAGCCACAGCCTTGCATTTTTCCTAGGCTTCACAGGTACTGAGCATATGTGAATTATTTTTTACTTCTCCCTTCCAAAAAGTTACACTGCAGACTACAGATGGGGACATCTATGGCCCGATGTTTCAACTCTTGTAGAACAGGAATCAGTGTGACTATATCGGAATTGTCCACATGCACAGATGCTCCCACTGTCCCCCAAAGACTTCCCTGGACAGGGGAGAGGGTGCTAATGATGCAGGTGACTGAAAACAAAAAAATTGGCTTCAGTACATTGAGATCTACCAGTCTTAGGGGCTGAATTTCATCTCCTGAAAATTCATATGTTGAAGTCCTAACCCCCAGTATTCCAGCATGTGACTGTATTTGAAGATAAGGTCTTGAAAGAGGTAATTAACATAGAATGAGATCATTAGGTTGGGCTCTGATCCAACATGACTGGTGTCCTTCTAGGATGATAAGATTAGAACTCAGATAAGCACAAGCACAGAGGGAAGACCTCGTGAAGACACAGGGAAAAGACAGCCATCTACAAGCCAAGGGGAAAGGCCTCAAAAGAAGTGAGAATTGTGAGGAATTGTGAGGCCTCCAGAACTGTGAGAAAATAAATTTCTGTTGTTTAAGCCACTTGGTCTCTGGGACTTTGTTACAGCAGCCCTAGGAAACTAACAAAACCATAAACACATGCCTATATTTCTGTAACTGTAAAATTAAGCTCAGCTATAGGAGGAGAAAGCAGAAATATTTAGGTTATGAAGGGTCTAGAGTTTAGAAACACAAAGGGAGATTCTTGGTCAAAATAACTTGTTCTATGACCAATGAATGGTCTAACTGACTGTCCTGGCTACAAAATGTAGGCTAAACAATTGTAGAAAAGGCATGCTTTGACTTGAAGCTAACGGGCTGGTGTTAGTCACGCCTCTGCATAATGCCTTTTCAGCAGCTGCTGAGAATTATCTCTGCCTTTTAATCCTCTCATTTCAGAGTTGTTTCAGGCAGATTATTCCTAAAAACCTCATGCAATTAATATAAATTATTTAGATTGGCTGCTTTAGTGAGTGTCAGATTTTCCAGCATAGGACAAGATGTTATAACTATTATTACTCCTAATTACTGTGTTGCAGAGCACATACGACAACTGGACTTGAAACTGGGGAAAAAAATTGAGGTTTAATTATAGCAAAAGTTTATGAGCAGGAAAACTTGGAATTGGAATCACCATTTTCCATCAAAAGTTTACCTTCTGGTAGTTTCTTGGGGTGTGTGGTTTAGAGATAAACTGCATGGTTGGCCTCACAGATTTGTCCCAGACTAGCTATGTAACCTTGGTCATGTGCTGCTCTCCCTTGTGTCTATTTTGGTGACTAAGGTTAGGGTCTACTCCATGAGGCTGCTGTGAAGTTGAAATGAATTAATACATGGAAAGCCCCCAGAATAAGCCTCGTATATCATAATTTCCAAGCACATGAGAGATCTAATTATTAATATTGTTATTATTATGTTCAAGAAAGTAGTCCAAGGGGCAATAGTGTTGTATGGTAGACAAGGAGTCAGGCCAACTGAGACCTGAATCCCAGCTCTGTCAATCACAAGTGACTGAGTAAATAACTTGAGTTATTTGAGCACAAGTGCCTTAGCTCTCTACCTCACTGGCAGGCCAGGTGTGTGATGAATATTAATTGCTCATATTTACTGAGTGCTATGACATCTCAGGTACTATGCTGATAGCCTTACTGCGTCTACCAAGTGAACACTCTCTTGAGATTTCTATCCTACCTACTCATTATTTTCATTTCCTAGACAAAGAAATTAAGGCTTGGAGACAGTGAGCAATTGGCTTGGGGTCACTCAGCTTCTCACTGGCAATGCCAGGCAGTCTGACTCCAAATCCTAAACATTGTACCCAAAGCACCTGACATGGTGTGGGTCTTGTAGGAGTTGGTTAATAACTATATTTTATTTTGTTTTTATTTTTATTTATTTATATTTTTTTGGCGGTAAATGGGCCTCTCACTGTTGTGGCCTCTCCCGTTGCGGAGCACAAGTCTCCGGACGCGCAGGCTCAGCAGCCATGGCTCACGGGCCCAGCCGCTCCGCGGCATGTGGGATCTTCCCGGACCGGGACACGAACCTGTGTCCCCTGCATCAGCAGGTGGACTCTCAACCACTGCACCACCAGGGAAGCCCTATTTTGTTTTTAATTGGAGGGCAAATCACCCATTTCCTTGAGATGGCATCCTGCAGGAGCAAGTTGTCTTATAGTTAAAGAGGAAGAGTTGATACAACTTAAAATGGGCATAGCCTATCAATAACTATCCTTGATATTATCAGTGATTATCCAATCTTTCCCTACTCTCATCAGCCTCTTAATCTGATTTCCAGCCCTTGAACCCTGCTCTTTGGAGCTGACATTTACTTATACTTTGCTAAAACTTCTAGCAAGTATTAGATTGAATGACTGAGATATCACCCACTTATTTATATTCATGCTGATCACAGTTGGAAAAAACAAGATTTAATAATTATAGCCAATTAAAATAAATAATTCAAGCCCCCCCTTTTATTAGAGTGCCTTATGCTACATAGACTTCTTGAATGAATATTCTGTTCACTTTGGAATCACATTGCTTTCTGCTGATGCAGACCCCCATTCTTTCATGGAAGAAATTTTTATTGAGTTAGTACTATGTCTTAGAGGGTATTGTGAGTCTGGGACCATAGTAGTGACAAAAACATTAAAACACCCCTACCCTAATAAACCTAACATTCTAGAGGAGGGAGCCAGACAGTAAGTAAATGAATGATGCCAGAAGGTTATAAATACTTTGGAAAGGCAGCATGTTGTAATGGCTGGGTGCAGACTATGAAGTTAGACTTCTTGATTTCAGTCTCAGCTCTGTCTCTTGCCAGCTGTGTGACTTGGACAAGTTATTAACTTCTCAGTGCCTCCATTTTCTCATCTATAGAATGGGGTGATAATAATACTATCTATCTCATAGGGACATTTGAAACTTATATGAATCAATATCTATAATGATACTTAAAGGAATATATAAGTGTGTTCTACATAAATGTTTGATAAATGTGGATAAAAATTAACCAGGAGAAGACATAGTAAGTTTTAGAGGAGATGTCATACAGTTTGTAACAGGGAAGTCACTAAGAAGGTATTGTTTAGCAAATCTGCTGGATATGTTTGAATAATAGCATGGGCATGGGGTATAAAAGAAAAGGAAGTATCAGCAATGGCTGGAAGGATTTTGCCCTAAAAAGGAATAAATGAATGAGATGAGGAAATTGGGGTGCAGCAGGTGTATGATGGGGGAATATGAGGAGCACACATTAAGTTTCAGGTGTGGGGCTTCCCTGGTGGCTCAGTGGTTAACAATCCACCTGCCAGTGCAGGGGACACGGGTTCGAGCCCTGGTCCGGGAAGATCCCACATGCCGCGGAGCAACTAAGCCCGTGCACCACAACTACTGAGCCTGTGTTCTAGAGCCCACGAGCCACAACTACTGAAGACCGTGCACTTAGAACCCGTGCTCCGCAACAAGAGAAGCCACCACAATGAGAAGCCCGTGCACCACAATGAAGACCCAAAGCAGCCAAAAAAAAAAAGTTTGAGGTGTGTTGGGAATCTTTAATGCAGACATAGAAAGGTAGCTGCAGGAGTTTAGAGTTCAAGAGAGAAGCTCATGTTGGAAATATAAATTTTGGAGTCATTGCATATGGATGGTATTTAAAGCTATGAGGCAGTATGGAGCACAAAGGAAGTGAGGGTAGATAAGGAAGAAAAGCAAGAATGAAGTTCTAGATCACCCAAATTAAAAAAGAGGAGAAATCAGCCAAGGCAACTGAGAAATGGCCAGCATAATGGCAAGAAAACCAAGAAAGTAATGTTCTGGATGCAAAGTGAAGGGGGAAAAGTGTAAGAATTTGGAGAGAATGATAAACTTCTCTAAATGCTGCTGACAAGTCAACTGAGGCTGACAATTAGCCATTGGAGTTAAAAATGTAGAGGTTATTGGTGGCCTAGAGAAGCATGGCTTTGGCGGAGTGATGGAGGCAGATACTTCTCTGAATTTAAGAAAGTTATTTTAAGAGATAGTTGAAGAAGAGGAATTTGAGACCATGAGTACAGGCAACTCTTAAAGAGCATTGCTGCTATAGTAAGAGGTGGGAAGGCAGCGTGTAAATGCTAGAGTGGCTAAGTACGGTGGTGGAGAAGTTCTCTAATGATTGCATCGCTTTTCTTAAGTAGGAATCAAGAATACAAGCTGAAAGAAAGAGTTAGGGAGATGTTAGAGGCTTGAATAAAAGGGCAAACGTATAAAATTGTTCTGCTGGAAGTGAGAGAGTGAGTGGACCAAGGATTTGGCACTGGATTGCTGGACACTATTAAGAGCCCACTTGAAGTTCATGTGTACATATTTCAGGGGACACTAGTCAGAGTGTTATGTGTTTTCCAACTGCCATGCTCTTTAGTTAGGGTACATGCATGAAGTAGGCAGAGAGTGGGGCTTAACTAGGGTTCTGCTTTTGCTAATTGTGTGTGATGAAGGGGAAGATGAGCAAGGAAATTAAGGGTATATGTATGGAGTGATTTTTAATAAATACAATGGAATTTAAACTGGGATGGGGAGTAGAAAGAACATCAAGAAGAGAGACAGTGAAAAAGTTCAGTTAAGATTTTACTGGAATCAAACTAAAGAAAGAATTATCTGGAATGATAAGAAGTGGTGGTCAGAGAGTGGGGTGCATAGAACTATGATTGTGGAAGGGTTGTGGTTATTGGTAATGACTGGGTCTGCATTATGAACATGGAAGTGGGTGGCTAAGGTAGAGTGAAGGATGTAATCAAAGGGAAAAAAGGCTCAATGAATTGAGATACTGAGGTGCTGGATAGGTCATTGCATGTGTATAAGAATTATCAAGGACTTCCCAGGTGTGCAGTGGTTAAGAATCCGCTTGCCAATGCAGGGGACACAGGTTCGAGCCTTGGTCAGGGAAGATCCCACATGCCGTGGAGCAACTAAGCCCGTGCGCCACAACTACTGAGCCTGTGCTCTAGAGCCCGTGCTCCGCAACAAGAGAAGCCACTGCAGTGAGAAGCCCACACACCACAGTGGAGACCCAATGCAGCCAAAAATAAAAAAGTAATTAATTAATTTAAAAAAAAAGAATAATCAACTAATAAGAGTAGTGCTGGAAAGGTCAGCCTGGAGGAAAAAAAAAATCTTCCAGAAACTAAGGGGAATGACACAGGACATGACTGAAAAACAGAAGAGTTGTTCATGATCTAATCTGATGTCAAGGGATTTCAAATATGGAGGCTTTAGAGGGAGAAGTGAGGGATGGATTGAGAATAGTCTCGAAGGGCAGGGAGGAACAAGGACACCTTGCCACCTCTAGGCCCAGTAGCTGTAGGGCTGTGGCAGTTACACAACTACCACCTGAGAGTGCTTCAAGGAAGTAGTTCTTGGGGAGACTCTGGTTTCAGTTAGAGTGAGAAGTTCAAGAGGAAATTCAGAGAATAATTGGAAGGTGGAGGAGATTGAATTGCTGAGGGACTGAGAATTCTAATGGGTGCAGGGGGATGGTTTCAGAAGTTGGGGAGTAGTAAAAACGGAATAGAAGAGGGGGCATGCAGAACCTTACGGGGATTAGAGGGAAGGGGTGGGGTGACCTATAATTTACTTCTAACAGAAACAGGAATATGGGGCAACAAGAGATTAATCCTAATGGATTAATCCATCAAGGTAGGTGATGATGAATATTGGGTAGACAGGTTTGTAGGCTGGGATTCCCAGATCTCTGTGGATGGAGACCCTGAGGTGCTCTTAGTTTGTCAGCACCCAGAACAGTCTTGATCACTGGTAGGGAGGGGTGGATTTACTCAGTGTGCAGGGCTCCCCTCTGACAACTGTGAATGGGACTGAGGAGGTCTGGGAACCTGGGCATCACTTAGGCCTCTCTTAATACTCCTTAATGGAGTGTGAATACATTCATGCAAAGCTGCACTGACTAATGGAGTTGGGCACTCATTGACCTACCTGCTGCTAGTTTGGAGGCTGAAAGTTTTCACACTGTGGTTAAATAGACTTCACAGCTGGCTGTGTTGGATTGTGAACCCTTTATGGAGAAGAAGTGCCACTGGCAATCAATCAAAAGCAGAAGTCTGTTGTTCCAGGGATGTGTTTAAACAGATCCCTTGGGCAGTGGCTGCAAGAAAATAAAAACTCCTCTAGCCAGGACATGCCCCAGGTTTCAAGTTTTCACATATGCCCTCGGGCCTGAATTCCTCTGGTCTCCTCAACCTCCAGGTTCCGGAGATATTGCAGTACCATTCCATTTTGGTGTTTCTCCTTGTTGACTCTTTGCTGATTCCTTCTTTTTTTTTCTTTTTTCAGTTTTTTTTCCCCTTGTTCTTTATTGTTTTCAAGTTTTATTGAGAAATAATTGATATACATTATAAGTTTAAGTCATTTAAGTCATACAATTTGATGGTTTGATTAACATATATTGTGAAATGATTATAAAAGTAGGTTCAGCTAACATTCATCATCTCATATAGATACAAAAAAAGAAAGAAGACGTGCAAAAAGAAAAACATTTTTCTCCTTGTGATGAGAACTCTTAGGATTTGTTTTTGTAACAACTTCCCTATATACCATACAGCAGTGTTAACTATATTCAACTATACCCCAATATAAAATATTTTCTAAAATTACAAATTTCCAGTTATAAATAATATGAGGGATGTAAGGTACAACATGCTGATTCCTTCTGAGGGTAGCAGACCGCTGAATCCCAGGAAGCTGCAGTGCCCTGTGTTTACTGTTCATGCTAATTTTGCTCTGCTGCAGAAGTGTCAGTCATTCCTGGTGCTCCGCAGGGTAAAAATCCATAGGTGGATGGACAGGTATATAATAAGTGGAAACATCAGGCAGGCACTGCTGGCAAGCTATAAGTGGGAGGGGAGCTGGTGAAGAACACTGACAGGCAGTGAAGGAAAAAAAGTGACAGAGCATGAATTCCCCAAGGGACAATTAGCCCACCGTGAAAACATACCCTAGTGAAACAACTCTGAGTTCCAAAGACAATTCTCAATTAAGTCCTCAGATGGTTTGCTGCTAAGAGCTGATGAATTGGTTTATTCCCCATTGCTCTCTGCAAAGTACTTTCAAACACCCACGACTCCATCTGTTTCATTTATTAATGAAAGTTAACTTAAATCCATAAAATTAGCAAAGAAACAGAGCAGCCTGTCTGTGATAAGTGACCAGAATTCATTCCTGGGGTAGCCTTTATAGGATTGTCTGCAGGGGTAAAAGCTGAAGAATAAAAATATTTCAAGGATAAAATTTGCTTTGAGTTTCCTTTTTTTTTCCAGTACATAAGATAGGAGACAAAGACCAGGCTTATGGGAAAAATACGTTGATTTCATTGTCTTTTCTTGTCATATTCAAAAGGTAACCATTAGGACTCTCCAACAGGACACTGACCCAAAGGCGGTTTTATACTGGGAGATGTGTCAGTAGTTTCACATGGAAAGTCTTACAAAATAACTCCTGGCCAGTTTCTTTTTATCCTTCTAAAGTTATGACTGAGTGCAGATTAAAACTGAACAGCATTTGCTGTGCTGTGGTCTGGACCTTGAGAGCAAGGGGGTTTAGATAAGAGTCAAAGCCAAGAATAATGAGCATTGTTGGGGGAACTTGTCCTCTGCCTTTCACAGGAGGGGAACTTTGTCCTGCTCACCAATAGGGAAGAGTGGTTGGTTTTTGTTGGCCCTGCCAAGTGGAATAAAATGAAAAAGGAGAAATAATTGCAGTACTTGCCCAAACAGAGCTCTTTGGTGACCTTGGCAAGAGAAAATTTTATGGAGTGGTAGGGGCTGATGTCAGATGAGGAAGCATCGAAAAGCATGGGAAAGGAAGAAGTGGAGACAGCCTGTATAAACAACTCTGGAGAAGTCTGGCTATTAAAAGAGAGGAAAAATTAATCAATGGCTTGGACGGGGAAGAGTGATGGTCCTTGAATAAGGCAATTTTACGCTGAGATACTGAAAGTTGTAGGCTGGTGGGAGTCATCCAGAGGCAGATGAGAGGAGAAAGTAATGATGTGGGAGAGAAGGGGAAACATTGACAGAGGAAATATTTGAGAAGGTCAGTAGAGGGGGAACCCCTTCAATAAGAGGAGGTGCATTTAATGCTGAAAGGAGGAAAGAAGGAAATGAGAGCATGGTGGGACTTAGCCATCCTAGTTGCATACCAACCAAGACGGAGCAGAGCCGTTGATAAATTGTGCCAGATATTTACATACAGAGAGAGAGTATTGTTGATCTAAGCTTGACGCATGCTTAAGTCTGAGCATCTCTCTTATGTGCAAACCTTGCATTTGTTCCCCAAATTTTGATTTTTTGAAAATGAGAGGGGGTGCAAAAATTATGTCCTTGTGATAAACTGTTTATCATAAACTCATCATTTCTTAGGGAAAAAAATATGTTGCATTTTGCATGTTCTAAGACAGCATCAACAGAATAGGGCAGAGAGAATATTATTTCTAAAAGCTTATGCATCATCCTCTTAAAATGTTAATGTCCCATTTCCAGCTGAACAAATAAACCTCTACTACTTGGATGCAACTAGTTCTAATGAATGTGAGTGCCAGGCTAGAAAATAAAGAACCGGCTTTTGATTGCAGAAGCATCTTTCATACGGGAAAAAAAAAAAAAATTAAGTCATTATTTTAAAATTGCTCCATTAATGTACCACGAACAAAGGATGGTGAGCTTGAAAAGACTAAACAGCTTTTATTTTTGAGCACTTTATTTTCAACGGGATTATAAACAAGATCTTCATGAAACTCTTCAAACAGACAGAACACCAGGATGGAATACTGAACTGCTTTGGCCCACTTACTGTCTACCAGAACCAGTCTTGTTGTGCTTCCTTAAATGTAGTTGTGAGTTGTTTCCTTGTTGTTGTTGTTGAGTTGCGGAGAAAATGGAAGCGGCATATAGTTTACAATGCAAAGCACCTGGGAGAGCTAACTAAGCTATGGGAGACTTGATGTTTATCTGGGACAGCAGCAAAGAAACCCACTTGAGCATCTTTATGTTAGAAGGTGATTTGGAAGATGATTCAAATATTAAACTGGCAGTGAAGGTGAGTTTGCTTCTCTCTCCCAGGCCATTCTGTTACCTGAATTTGATTGAAGTAGGCATAGCAAATTTAAGGTTATTGCTGAAGCTATTTTACGTTTTTAGAGAATATATGTAATCATACATACAAACACCCACACACATTCATATTCACATAAATATCATTGAGAGAGATCTATTCCTGAAAAGACCTGTGGTCTACTTTTGAGACCTGTGGTTTGGAGATGATTGAGAAGAATTTTCTCATTTTTATGATGGAGACAGGCCAGCTTGAGGCCAGATACTCAATCATAATTTGTAGGTGCACTGGTGGCTAAGAGGAACATACAGCATCGTTTAGCTCAACCTCTGAGCCAGGGAAATATATGCCCTTTACCCTTGGGATGAAAAACTAGTTCTTATGATGAAATGATACCCTCCTCCCAAATCGCCCTTGTATGTCCATAAAAGAACACCCAAATATCTGAATATGAATCAGCTTCACCTGTACACACACACACACACACACACACACACAGCTTTCTCTCTTATTCCTTCTGTATTATGCACTCCATTTTGGTTCGTGCTCCTTTCTTTAGCAAGCTCCTGCTATAAGTATAAAGGAAACGTTGATCATCTTCCAATATATCATTAAGTTGAGGAAGTGTGTTTTCAGGGTATATGAACACAGATGTGCACTTCACCCAAGGCTCTAAAAGTCATAAGGCTGGCAAAGATACATCCTACCTGAGAATGGCACAGACCACTGTGTTCCTTATTCCAGCTATTTATACATAAGCCAAGGAAGATAAGCTTTCTAGTTATGTCCACACTGTGATAGCACAATGAATAAATCAACTGTCTAATTCAATCCAACAAATTGTTAATTCAATTACCAAATAAAACTAAGGAGAATTAGTTAGTTGTCCTGATGTATTCTTACAACAAAAAATCTTTTAAAATAGATTACCTTACATCTATTAGAATGGCTATCAACAAGAAGACAAGAGATAGCAAGTGTTGGTGAGGATATGGAGAAAAGAGAACACTTGCGCACTGTTGATGGAAATGTAAATTGGTACCATTATGGAAAACAGTATGGAGGTTCCTCAAAAAATTAAAAATAGAGAATTCCCTGGCAGTCCAGTGGTTAGGACTCCACGCTTCCACTGCAGGGTACACGGGTTCGATCCCTGGTTGGGGAACTAAGATCCTGCAAGCTGCGTGGGGCGTGGCCAAAAAAAATTAAAAATAGATCTACCGTGGGATCCACCAATCCCACTTCTGGGTATATATCCAAAGGAATGGAAACAGGCTAAGGAAAAGATATCTGCTCTCCCATGTTTATTGCAGCTTTATTCACAATAACCAAGGTATGGAAACAACACAAATGTCTGTCAATGAATGAATGGATAAAGAAGGTGTGGTATATGTATAAAATATGGAATATTATTCAGCCAAGGGAATCCTGTCACTTGCTGCAACATAGCTAGACCTTGAGGGCATTATGTTAAGTGAGATAAGTCAGACAGAGAAAGACAAATACTATATGATATCACTTATATGTGGAATCTAAAAAAGGTGAGCTCAAAGAAACAGAGCAGAATGGTGGTTACCAGAGGATGGAAGGTGGGGGAATTGGGAAGATCTAGGTCAAAGGGTACAAATTTGCAACTAGAAGATGAATAAGTTCTGGGCATCTAATGTACAGCATAGGGATTATAGTCAATAATAATATATTATATAATTCAGGATTGCAAAGAGACTAGATCTTAAATGTTCTCACCACAAAAAAGAAATGATAATTAAGTGACATGATGCAGATTTTAGCTAACACTACAGTGGTAATCATATTGCAATATAAAATGTATCAAGGGCTTCCCCGGTGGTGCAGCGGTTGAGAGTCCGCCTGCCAATGCAGGGGACACGGGTTCGTGCCCCGCTCCGGGAAGATCCCACGTGCCGCAGAGCGGCTGGGCCCGTGAGCCGTGGCCACTGGGCCTGCACGTCCGGAGCCTGTGCTCTGCAGCGGGAGAGGCCACAGCAGTGAGAGGCCCGCGTACCGCCAAAAAAAAAAAATAAATAAATAAATAAAATAAAATGTATCAACTCAATACAGTGTACACCTTAAATTTACAGTGTTATATATCAATCATATCTTGATAAAAATAATAAAATAAAAAATCTGCTTGTGCTGGTTCTAACCATCTTCTCTTCCCATTCCTTTTCTGTCCTACTAAGTTAGTTGTTTTCCCCAAATTACCTGTCGGAATCAATGAGGTGGCACTGGGCTCAGAGGAGTCATAGAAAGGAGGCTGATCTTTAAGAGTTTGACTAATAAATCATCTAAGGTTAGGCTGGAGACAGGAGCTGAAAGCTGAAGAGCCCTTGACAGCAGACTAATCAATGTCATGAACATATCTAAAGCAAGGTGCCAGCTGAAGTAGGTGGGTGGTAAGACCCAAATACACACACACATTCAGAGAGATCCCTGAAGGGTGAAATCCCACTCGTCTCCCAGCAGGAACCTAGGGAGAGTGTCATAGGAAGCACCGTGACAAAGAACATCCTTTGAGAGGGGCTGGATGTAAAGTGAAGCTCTTCAACCACTCATCTCCCCAGACCCCACACCTCCATCTCTTCCTCTTCAAGGCAAAACACCTTGCCTTGATCACCTGTGTCTGAAGCAAGAGTCAGGCTGGATTTACCCATTTTCCCTTACCCTTTGCTTCTAGAATTCATCAGTTTCTATTGATGCTTACCTTGAAACCTCTTTCTGCTCTGCTGCCTGAACCTCGTCTCGTACATGTACAGCACTTCCCAGGCTCTTCTACCAACCGGCTCCAGACTGGGCTAGCCCTTGGGAAAGCTGGAAGGCCCGGGAGATTGGAGCATGGGAGAAGGGGGAAGCCAGGGCTTGGTGGCCTCTGTTCTACATCTGGAAAACACCATTAGCAGCAGCCACCTCTTCTCCAACTTCTCAGGGAGTCAGCGTCCTCTTTACAAGCCCCCTACTGGGTAATCTCAGCTGCTCGCTCTGGAATACCTCTTCTCTTTGCTTCTCCAGCCAGGGGTGGCATTGTTGCCTGTCTGTCACTAATTCTGGGTTGCTCCAAGTCCTCCTTGGCTTTACAAAATTTCCATCACCCATGAAACCCATTTCCTTCAATAAGTTTCCCCCTGATTCAAATATACATGTGTTTTATTTATTTTTTTAATTTTGTCTTTAGATCCTGACATCCTCTCTTGTCATCAAGTCCCATTCATTTCGACTCTTACTGCCACTCCTATTCCAGGTCCCCAGGAACATGAGTGCTTTCCAAGAAAGGAGCCTTCCCGGGAACAGGGCCCTGGCTACAGTTCTTTCCAAAGTCCTACTTTCATCTTTTGCTTAAGAACCTAGGTAATTAACACATAACTGGCATTTGTTGAAAGCTTTCTTGAAAGTGTCATTCATTATGCTCCCACACCAAGAGCACCACAAAGGTGATCTCATTTAATCCCTCCAATGAGCCTGTGAGGAAGGCACTGTTAATGCTACTACCGACCAGGGCTCTTGGCCTTCCCCAATCATTGGAAATTGACTAGAGGCCAGATAAGAATTTCAGGCAAGGCTTTATTGGGGCCCCTGCTTCAGCCGGTGGGGGAGGGGTGTGGAAAACAAGTAACAGTTTCCCTTGCTCGCTTCTCAAGGGGTGGTGAGCTGGTTCCTTATATGGGGTGAGGGTAGGTAGGAGTGTGTCCAGGGGGTCCGGCTGGAGGGGTGGCTTAGGTGGATTGCCCACCCCTTAGGTGGTGTTGCGTGCAAGGGGCATGTGCAGTACCCTGCTTTTGCTCCCAACACCCTCTCTTTGCTCCAGGCTCTTCAGAAGTGGCAGCTGGGTTGCTTTTTGGTCTTTTTGTATCTTGTCCAGAATTTGCCCCAGATGCACATGCACGCAGTTATTTTTAGTCTCTTATAGTGTCTTTGTATCTTTTTGCTGAGGAGATGTTTGCCCAGGTGCAAGGACTGTAGCAAAGGGTCCCAGGTCCCAGGTTTTAGGTCCCACCCTGTCTCATTATCACTGCCTTTTACAGATGTGTAGAGGATGTAGTTCTGCCCCCCTCCCCCAACCAGGCCTGTATTTTCACTATTCTGTAAGAAGTCATGCATGTGTCCATCCTTGTTCCTTTCCATATGGTGTTCTTCCCTTTCTGGAGTACCCTCCTTGGCTCTAACTTCACTCAAATCAAACCTATTTCTTTCTAAGTCCCTTTCTCTGTGAAGCTTCCTATGTCAGAATCCTCTTACTCTGAACTTCAAGCGCACAGGTCCCTAAATGTATTTTACCAGAATTTATATTTAACTGACAGCTTCCTGGAAGTGACAGCTCATGAAGGTATCCTTTTGTTTAAAGAGGCTATGACCCCACTCAATCTAGAGGGGTCATTGAGGCATCCAGGGGCTGTGGAGAGCAGGGTTTGAAAGTTACGTTTTAAGACCACACGTACTCTAGGTCAAAGTTTTATATTCAGGGACTTGTGAGGTATGTCACAAGAAATTTGCTACCAACTATGTTTCAAGTATCAAAGTTTGGAAATGATTTTCTCTGCCAATCTTAAAAAAAAAAACCAAAACAACACAAAGTGTTGATAAATTAGACCAGATGTGAGGGTATATGCCTTGCATGTGTTTTTGTTTTATTTGGCAAAATCAGAGGCCATGTTCTCATTCCCCACCCTGACCACCCCCAGGGCAGTGCTTACTAAGTCTCTATTGCTTTGTTGCAAAAGGAGAATTAGAGTCCTGGGGTTGAGGTTAGCACTTGTTACTT